>NC_140504.1:100526636-101126636 GCF_964339955.1 Pipistrellus hanaki | reverse complement strand
AAGAGTAAGATACTCTTTTTTTTTTTTTTTTTTTTTTTTTTTTTTAACAACTGCCTAGAATGTACCACAGCTTTTTTAATCCACTCATGTACTGATGGGCACTTGGTCTGTTTCTAGATCTTAGCTATTATAAATTGTGCTGCTATGAACATAGGTAGGGGTACATACATTCTTTCTGATTGGTGCTTTGGGTTTCTTAGGATATATTCCTAGAAGTAGGATCATGGGGTCAAATGGCAGTTCCATATTTAATTTTTTGAGGAAACTCCATACTGTTTTCCCTGATGGTTGCACCAGTCTGCATTCCCACTGGCAGTGTACTAGGGTTACCTTTTCTCCACATCCTCACCAGCATTTTGTCATTTGTTGATTTGTCGATGATAGCCATTCTGACAGGTGTGGGGTGATACCTCATTGTCGTCGTGAGTTGCATCTCTTGGATGATTAGTGACTGAGCATTTTTTCATGTTTCTTGGCCATCTATATGCCTTCTTTGGAGAAGTGTCTATTTAGGTCCTTTGTCCACTTTTTTTATTGGCTTTTTTTGTCTTCTGTTAAGTTGTATAAGTTCCTTATATATTTTCGATATTAACCCCTTATGAGATGTGTCATTGACAAATATGTTCTTCCTTACAATGGGCTCTTTTTTCGTTTTATTGATGGTTTCTTTTGTTCTGCAGAAGCTTTTAAGTTTGATGTAGTCCCATTTGTTTATTTTCTCCTTTGTTTCCTTTAGCTTAAGCAATGTATCTGTAAACATATTGCTATGAGAGATGTCTGAGATTTTGCTATCTATGATTTCTTCTAGGATTTTTATGGTTTCCTGACTTAGATTTAAGTCTTTTATTTATTTGAGTTTATTAGTGTGTATGGTGTAAGTTGGTGGTCTAGTTTAATTTTTGCATATATCTGCCCAATTTTCCCAATACCATTTATTGAAGAGACTGTCTTTACTCTATTGTATGTTTTTGCTTCCTTTGTCAAATGCTAATTGAGTGTAGTGGCTTGGGTCAATTTCTGGGTTCTCTGTTCTATTCCATTGGTCTATATACCTGTAATTGTGGCAGTGCCAGGCTGTTTTGATTATGGTGGGTAGTATAACTTGAAATCTGGTATTGTGATTCTTCAACTTTTTTCTTTCTCAAGATTGTTGCAGCTATTCGAGCTCTTTTTTGATTCCATATAAATTTTTGGAGTATTTGTTCTAGGTCTGTGAAATATGCTATTGGTATTTTAATGGGGATTGCATTGAATCTGTAAATTGCCTTGGGTAGTATGGACATTTTAATGATGTTGGTTCTACCAATCCATGAACACAGTATATTCGTCCACTTGTTTATGTCTTGTTTTATATCTTTTTTTCAATATTCTATAGTTTTGCCTCCTTGGTTTAGTTTATTTCTAAATATTTAAAAAAATTTTGTTGCAATGGTAAATCGGATTATTTCTTTAGTTTCTCTTTCTGAGTATTCATTATTGGTCTATAAAAAAGCCATCAATTTTTGGGAGTTGATTTTGTATCCTGCTACATTGCTAAATTCATTTATTAAATCTGGTAGTTTTATGGTAGAGTCTTAGGGTTTTCTATATACAATATCATTTCGTCTGTTAAATAATTTTTCAAAAGAAAGTCTAAAGATAGTAATTCATATTCTCCCAAGGTAATTGTTTTGAAGAGAAACAATTACCTTGTTTCTTCTTCTTTTCAAAAGAAAGTCTAAAGATAGTAATTCATATTCTCCCAAGGTAATTGTTTCATCTGTTAAATAATTTTTCAAAAGAAAGTCTAAAGATAGTAATTCATATTCTCCCAAGGTAATTGTTTTGAAGAGTGCATATATTTGGTAGTTTTGTTCATGGAAGTTCAGTAACTTTTGCACCTCCTCTTCCTCCCCTCGTAGCTCAGTTGTATAGAGCCTCATTCTAATAATACCCCAAGGTTGTGGGTTCCACACACCCCACAAAGCCCCCAGTCAGGACACATTAAAAAAATCAACCAATGAATGTGAATGCATAAATAAGTGGAACAACATACTCCTCTCTTCTCCTCCACTCCAAGTCAGTAAATTAAAAATAAAAGAACTTACTAAAAAATTTTTGCCTTACTTCTTCCAACAATACTCAGGCTTGATTATTGCAGACTTTTGAGGGCTAATATTAGTGGTTCTTTTACTTTAAGACTGATAGTTATCATTTTGTTTTTATTTATTTTTAAGGTTTAATTTAATTTTTTCCCATCATCATTTATCACCTCTATATCCTCTTCCAACTCCCTTTACTCTTCTCCCTCCACAATCACCAGCCTGTTTGTTTTTAAAATTGTTAAATACTTAGTTTGAGAGATCAGAAAGGGAAACTGATAATCGAAGCATTCATTCTAATTTAAACAATTAAAATATAATGGCACTAAAGTAAAAATTATTTAAAATGATTATTGAACCATTGGTTTTGTTTAACCGTTTTTTGTTTGAAGTATAACTTGTCATATCCTTCATAGCCACTGAAGAAAGGGGAGAAAGAAAAGAAAAAAAGCAATTTGGAACTCTTCAAAGAAGAATTGAAACAGTAAGTTTACTAGGCCTGAGAATGGCTATCAGAGGTATACTGAGCTGATACCTACAAGAGGACAGGTATGAAGTATGGAGCATACCAGTTAGCTACTGCTAACTGGTTTATCATGAGGTTTCTTGAGATATTATAGTGGTATTTTGTGGAGTATGTTTGAAAATGTATCATCCAGCATTTGGGTTGCTTGCATTATGTGGATGCAATTAAATTAATTAATGTCCGGAGTCCTGTTTGCAGTGGAAACAAAAGTTACTGAAGAGTGGGGATAAGAAATGGTCAGACTTGGCCAAAAAAGAACAAATTCTTGGTTTTAATGTTGAATTTCTTCCTCACCTTCAAAGTGGGCGTTGTAGTTCATTGATTATATATCAGAAATTTTCTCAAAACTCTGTTATAGCTGAGGGTCTCTAATCTTATTTGAAGGTAATATCTGGAAAAGTTCTGTTTTTATTAAATGTGAACAAACAAATTTTGGCTCATTATTGGTGATTATAAATATTTTCAACAGAATTCAAGAAGAGCGTGATGAGAGACATAAAACAAAAGGCAGGTTAAGTCGATTTGAGCCTCCTCAGTCAGATTCTGATGGTCAGCGGCGTTCCAGTAAGTGACATTTATTTTAATGTTTATATTTGTGATTGATTATTCTGAAAACTAATAATTGTTGTTGTTTTTTTAAGTGGATGCGCCTTCAAGAAGAAATAGATCATCTGGTGGTAATACCGTTTTTTGCTCTTTTAATTAATAAAAATTGTCTAAACTTGTGTTTTTCAAATTATAATTTTTATTTTATAATTTTGCTCTTTGCTTAGTTCTCGATGATTATGCACCTGGGTCACATGACGTGGGAGATCCAAGCACTACTAATTTATACCTTGGGAATATTAATCCACAGGTAATATTAGGAAAGTATAATGAATGTTGGTTTATATGCTTTTATACTTTTTTGAAGAAAACTGCTTTGTGAATCAGTAAAAAAAAATAAAGTGAAGCCGAGACTGGTTTGGCTCAATGGATAGAGCGTCAGCTTGGGGACGGAAGGGACCCGGATTCGATTCCAGTCAAGGGCATATCCCCAGTAGGGGGTGTGCAAGAGGCAGCTGATCGATGACTCTCTCTCATCGATGTTTCTAGCTTTCTCTCTCCCTTCCTCTCTGTACAAAATCAATAAAATATATTTTTTAAAAAAAATAAAGTGAAGAATATGATGTAAGCAAATTTGATAGAAGTAGTCTTTAAAGTTATCTTGCTGGTATGGGCTGAATTGTCTTGCTATTCTTTTTAAATATATATTTTATTGATTTTTTACAGAGAGGAAGAGAGAGGGATAGAAAGTTAGAAACATCGATGAGAGAGAATGATTGACTAGCTGCCTCTTGCACACCCCCTACTGGGGATGTGCCCGCAACCAAGGTACATGCCTGGAATAGAACCTGGGACCCTTCAGTCCGCAAGCTGACGCTCTATCCACTGAGCCAAACCAGTTTCAGCTGTCTTTTATATGTTAATTCTTTTTCCCACATCAGTGTTAATTATATTGTGAGGGATTTATAATATAATTATACATATGTATATATATATATATATAAAGAGTATATTCTTTCTTAAAAATTATACATCTTCTGGGACCTATTACATATTTAGCATTTTCTCTGTTCTTGATTACACTGGTAGCTGGGTGCTGGAAAAAGAAAAGGTGATGAGATTTTTTTGTCTTTCTTTCATTGCCAATAAATAAAAAATCCTCAACCTAAATGTGGTAATTACTGCTGCCTGAGAAAACATTCAGCAATGCCCAAACAGACTTATTTTAGATGCAGGGATCTCCAAAGGAGAAATGGGAGGTAGAGGTGTGCTTTTGATTTTTCTAGCCACTCAGCCTCTTTACCTAGACTACTTGTTTACATAAAATAGTGAATGTCTAATATGAAAAGATTTGGGAATGCCCCATAAGGGGAGGATTTTATTTGTATAGCAGTCCTAGTGCTTGAATGAAAAAAATGTAGCATTAATATGTCTCTTCATTTTGCAAAAACTACTTTGCTCTCTGTTGTGTAGAATTCTTTCTTCCCTTTTTGGCATTCAAAAAACTCTTATGCCTTTGAATAGATGAATGAAGAAATGCTGTGCCAAGAATTTGGAAGATTTGGACCATTAGCCAGTGTGAAAATTATGTGGCCTAGAACTGATGAAGAAAGAGCAAGGGAGAGAAATTGTGGCTTTGTGGCCTTTATGAATAGAAGAGATGCTGAAAGAGCTTTAAAAAATTTAAATGGTAAGAAGGTTTTTACTTTTCATTTATAGAATTCAGACTTTTTTTTGGTTTTGGAAAGTATGATATAAAGCTTTTGGATAAATAAATGGACCAGAAATTGAAAGGTTAAAAAATTCATTTAAATCCCTGAAATCTTTTATTTTCTTTTGTGAGTTATTGCCAAGGTGATCTTTCTTTTTTTTTCTTGTAGGAAAGATGATTATGTCTTTTGAAATGAAGTTAGGTTGGGGAAAAGCTGTGCCTATTCCTCCACATCCAATATACATTCCGCCTTCTATGATGGAACATACGCTTCCCCCACCTCCATCAGGACTGCCATTTAATGCGCAGCCTAGAGAGCGGTTAAAAAACCCCAATGCTCCCATGTTACCACCACCTAAAAACAAGGAGGATTTTGAGAAGGTAATTTTAAAAAATGTACATAGGGCACATATATTTGTAAATACTAAATCTGGTAGTATTTCTTTTCAACTATTATATAGAAAATGTGTAGTTCTGTTTGGCAGTTCTTAAGTAGATGTGTGTTCCCTGCCTTAGCCCATGGATATCCTGTTTGAAATACTAGGTCCTTTTTTTATTTTATTTTTTATTGTGGCTACCATTTCTTTTTGACCACTTATTAAGTCCAGCTCCCCCCACTTCCTTATTTGTCCATTCTTATATCCTGGTTTGCTTAAGTACAATACATAAATTTACTTTGTTCTGAGAAAGTGATACTTTGTATTTAGTTAGTGACTTTTCAGTTAGAAATACCACCTAAATAACTAAACTGTTTGGATGGCAGCTAGCTAACATAGTTCTCAAGATATGAGGTATTAGAATATTTGAGAGCATTTGTGATTTTTAAAAACATTAACTACTCTAGTAAAAGCAAAGGGTGAGTATTTTTTTTTTTTTAATTCAACATAAAACCAACTTAATTTCAAGTTGTAAGAATTTGTTGGTTGCATTATGAGTTTGCAACTGGCTGGTTTTAAAGGCTTGGGAACTTAAAATGACAGGGCTGGTTTTAAAGGCTTGGGAACAAAGTAGCAAACTGTTATGGTCAGAAGCAAAAGTTAATTATTTCACAAATTAAAATCTTTATCTGATAATTCTCAGTGTAGTACCTAATTCAGTGCATTGATGTGCATTCTGACAGGAATGTTCTGATTCTTTGCATTTGGTGAACATCTATTGTTCACTGGACACATCCATTTGATTTTATGTAATTGCTTAGTGTATAATTAGTTCAAAAGCAGTGATTGCCTGCAAAACTTGTGATTAGCTGTGTAGTATTTTCATTGCATATGTATATTTTTGCTTGTTACTTGTTAACAATACTCACATATTCTATGTTTATTATCTGATGTGACTTCATATACAGACTCTGTCGCAAGCCATAGTCAAAGTGGTTATCCCAACAGAAAGGTACATGTTTTTCTTTATTATTACTGATCTAAATATAGACAATATCCCCTTCTGAATTAAAAGAAAAAATGGTGTTGAGGAAAAGGTGATATCTTGACTGAGCAATGGTTCCTTCCCAGTACTTTTTTGGGGGATATGTGAAATTTAACTAACAAGTATACTGTGTAATTTTACGTCATTATCTGTTTTGCTTTTGTTACCATTGTAAGGATTTTTATAGCTTGGTAGTTAGAATGTGTTTAATAGATTTGATCTGGTATTTTTAGTTTAATTGCATTAGATTATTATGATGGAAAAGTAAGGATTTTAAATGTATCTTAAATCTTAGATAACTTTCTAGTTTGACCTAATCTGTTATTTTTCTTTGTTTCTGTGTTTAATATGCAACCTTAGTTTGAGTTTCCTTATTGAAGATATAGCTTTGTGTTTTTTTTTCTGATTGAATTTAAGAAGAAATTCCTATTCGTTTCATGACCACTAAACCTATTAGGAACTTTTAAAATGATGATTAAGTTTTTTGGAATTCTTTTATTTTTCTTTCTTTTTTCTTTTCAACATAATGTTGAAGCAGAAGAATTCATGCTGTAGGTATGCTCTTGCTCAGTCAAGTTAAGCCTTTTCCCAAACACAGGAACACAACACTGGTTGAATAATAAATGAACACAAAAGAATACCAAATTCTCTTTGACATTGGCCTTGGTGAGCAACACCAGCTGAACTGTCTGCGGCAGCGGGGGACCAGGAAAACATCATGGGATGGATTGGGAAAGTATACAGTTTTTGACCAGACATTGGTACGATCAACTGCAATAAATGTGGTTTTATTATAACTGAGAAACATTTTTTTTTGTGTGTTTTTTTGTTGTTGTTGTTGTTGCCCAGAATAAGATAATTACCATTTTAAAATAAAATAGTACACTTAAAATATATCACCTTTCTGTACTACACTGTTTCATTCTGATAGTAAAGTCACCCTTCTAAAATAAGAAACACAATCTTAAGGAAAAGAGTGTGATTACAGTTATTTAATAATGTTGGGTTCAAATTAGAAATAACTAATTGTCAGATTCTGATTTTAAATAATTATATGCAACATTTTTAAACTTTAAATTTTCTAAAAATAAATTTTATCAGTTACAAGCCTATTTAAAACTATAAGTGGGTTTTTTCTTCCACTGATAAATCATTCACAGGAAAGTATATTGTAGCATTCAAAAAGCATATATTAAGTAGTAGCTTTACATGTGGCTCAGCTTTTTTGTAAACAAAGTTTTGAGTACATTTTGCTAAATATCTTGACACACTATTAGAACGAATCCTTTGTTTTAAACTTGCTAAACCATTTTTAAATCTATCTTTAATACTTAAGTCAAGTTAGTTTTTACTTAATTCATATAAGTTTCTGAATGTATAGCATTTATCCACCTAGCAAGTGACTTTATACTGTATATTGTGACACATAAGATTTCCCTGTATTGTAATTTGACACATAGCAGTAGGAGTTTTGGAACTGAATCATAACTTTGCACTAACTATAGATCTGAGAATATGTTCATTTTCATTTGGAAATCAGGAACTGCAGATTTGTAGAGCAATTAATATTTCCGTGAAAGAAAAAACAACTTAGGTTTAAAATTAAATAATGCTTTTTGTTTTAACAATTTAAAGTTGAATCAATAGTTTATAAGTACGTAGTTCCCCTTTGGAAAGATTAAACCTTCATAGAATTTTTTTTTTTTTTTTTTTTTTTTTTTTTTTTTTTTTTTTTTTTACCTTTTTTAGGTTCCTTTAGGGGGTGAAAAAATTCCCCCACCCACTATGTAGAGATTTTAGTGTCCACTTAAGTAGGTTTGTTTGAAAACTGAGAGAAAATAATTATAATAAGCATGAGATAAATTATATTACTATTCATGTTCTCTGAATCAGACATTCTAGAGCAAAAAAATTTGTCTTATTCTATAACTAGATGTATATTCTGGCAGTTACATAAACTTAATTTCTTGATTTGAGCTGGGAATGCTAAAGCTGTAATTTTTATATGCCTTGTACCAAGAGCCAATATCTTTTTGCTTTTCCCAATTATTATTTGCCAATTCTATACTGGGGACTGGTGAATGAGAAATCAAGAGTAGCTTATAGTAAGTTGAGTCATTTTGTCTGACATCATAACCAATGTCTAAAATTCTATTTGGAGTCTAATAAGGTATGATTTTAGAACCCAGCTACAGATTTTAAAAATAAAGACTGTCTATGAGCCCAACCCATTGCTTCATTGATTCATAATACACAGGCAGAATTATATATGTCATGAATTGTGTGAAGTAGTTTAAAGTATGGTCCAAAGAGATGTCTCATTAAAGGTTAGATTCAATAAAAACTCTATCTGCTATATGTGTACCAGAAAAGCACAGGAGTTAGAGTTTTTATTAAGTCAGGCCTTAAATTTGTTAAATAGTTTGGCATTTTTATAAGTGATACTCATGTACATAACATTTCAACACCACAGAAAGTGCTTAGTTTAAGAATATTTTAAAACTGAGATAGTGTATAAGATTTTAGATGATTGTGATAACATGTAAGGTCTAAACTAGTGACACTATATATTTGCAGCTTTTAGTTAGTTGTGATTCATAATTTAATGTTTTGCATTTAGAAAATTAAATCTTTATTGTTATGAAGCTGTGTTGTGATTTTCTACCCTTCCTTTACCATTCCTCCCCCACCCTTTCCCCTATCCCCCTGTCCTCACTCCCTCTTAATGCACAAGGCATTAACGTGCTCCAGGTTACTTTTTTTGTATAAAATTCTGTATTAGCAGAATAATTTTATTCTACACAATATAGTAACATGTCAAGTGTAGTTTTATATAGTGTTAGGTCTGAATCCATTTTCTTTAACTGTGTTGTTGTTGTAGGAATTTGCTCGCCCTGATACATCGAATGATAGAGTTTGTTGTACGTGAAGGGCCAATGTTTGAAGCTATGATTATGAACAGAGAAATCAACAATCCCATGTTCAGGTGTGCATTTTTTGTGTGTGTGTGTTAAAATCCTATATAATAAAAGGATAATATCCAAATTGACCAAATGGCAGAGCAACCGGTTGCTATGACATGCACTAACCACCAGGGGCAGATGCTCAGTTCAGGAGCTGACCCCTGGTGGTCAGTGCTCTCCCACAGTGGGAGCTCTGCTCAGCCAGAAGCCTGGCTCATAGCTGGCGAGCACAATGCCTCTGTGGCAGGGCTAACGATGTCCAACTGACGGCTTAGTCGGACATCCTCTGAGGGCTCCCGGACTGCGAGAGGGCACAGGCTGGGCTTAGGGTCCCCTTCCTCCCCATCTCAGTGCACAAATTTCGTGCACTAGGCCTCTAGTACATATATATCAAAATTTACCATTTTTAAGTGTACAGTTCAGTGGCATTAAGTATGTCCACATTGTTATGTAACCATCACCAGTAATTCCTTTCCAAAACTCTTTTTGTCTTCCATAATTGAAACTTTATGCCACTTAAACAACTCCCCATTCCTTGATTCACCTAGCTTCTGATAGTCACCATTCCACTCTCTTTGAATCTGGTTACTCTAGGTACCTCATATAAGTGGAATCAGATGTACTTTGGTGACTGGTTTATTTCACTTAATAAAATGTCTTCAAGGTTTATGCATGTTGTAGTATTTGTCAAAATTTCATTACTTTAAAGTCTAAAATATATTCCATTGCATGCTTTACCACATTTCATTTATAATCAGTATGAATTTTAAAGTACTTCTCATTTTTGGAATTAATATAGTTCCAAGAATAAAGTTACAAAAGTATCAGGTTATTTTTGCAATGAGATGAAAAGGCAGATTTAGTAATTGAACTAGAATGTATTTTGGTCAGTTTTCCATCTGATTTTGCCTTAGTTAATAAAAAAGCATTGTTTTTAGCATTCTCTAGGAGGAAAATGCATTTCATTATGCTTTTCAATGAGTTTTTCATAAGTGATATATAGTAGGATAAATGAGGTTTATAGGAAATTGCTTATCTTCTAAGACATTCATTTAACATGTGTGGGGGGGTTTTTTGTGTGAATGAATCAAAATTATACCTATTTCATTTAACACTCTTAAGTAGTTTTTTAAAAAAAACACTGTTTAAAATTATGTCTTGGGAAAATATCTTTATTGTCAGACACAGTATCTGGCACATTTTATTGAACAATACAATTGTAAGATTTAGCAAGATTCATATATGCCTTGTGAGTATTAATATCAGTCATGAAGGCAGTCGGGGGCTGGGTGAGGAAGGATATAGATGGCACATAACATGAATAGGAGTTTCTCTTCAGTGAGCTTTGCTTTTGGTTTTATTTAGAACTAAGTAGGCAGGTATTTTTCATTTGATAATAATTACTTGAATGCAATTCCACCTTAAATAATCTGATGTTTGTTTTATTTTAGATTCTTATTTGAAAACCAGACACCAGCCCATGTTTACTATCGGTGGAAGCTTTATTCTATTCTTCAGGCAAGTAGAATCAGTTACTTTGTTAATTTTGACTGAGGTATTGGAGCTTTCTAATAACATTCTGGATGTTTATTAGGGAGATTCTCCAACTAAGTGGCGGACAGAAGATTTTCGTATGTTCAAAAATGGATCTTTTTGGAGGCCACCACCATTAAATCCATACCTGCATGGGATGTCAGAAGAGCAAGAAACAGAAGCTTTTGTAGAAGAGCCTAATAAAAAGGGAGCACTTAAGGAAGAGTAAGATTTTATTCCCTTTCTTTTACATATTCAGGAAAGTCCTTTAGTGGTGCTTTAATTAATAGTTTTAGTAAGTTGTTAATCTTAAAGTTTTTGAATGTGCTTAAACATCTTAGCAAGAGTAAATGTGTATTTTATTGACCTCTTCCTACTGATAAATTGGTAATAAAATTTGTGATGATTTTTTAAGCAGTGATTCTCTAGTAGTGGAATACTTCATATTCTTATAGAAATTATCTCAATAGACTTAAAATTCTTGTCTCTCTGAATGCAACATTAAGAGGAAAAATTGTTGTCTGGCTTAGTAAGGTCAGATTGTTGACTGTTGAAACGTCTCTACAGTATACAGTATATGGCCACCATAGGTGTATATGTTCTTAAGAGTGCTCTGCCAGCTCTGGGACAGTGAAATTAGCCTGGTTTAAGAAACAGAAACAGCCGGGACCGGTTTGGCTCAGTGGATAGAGCGTCGGCCTGCGGACTGAAAGATCCCAGATTCAATTCCGGGCAAGAGCATGTACCTTGGTTGCGGGCACATCCCCAATAGGGGGTGTGCAAGAGGCAGCTGATCGATGATTCTCTCTCATCCGATGTTTCTAACTCTATCCCTCTCTCTTCCTCTCTGTAAAAAATCAGTAAAATATATTAAAAAAAAAAAAAAAAAAAAAAAAAAAAAGCAGAAACATCAACAGTACAACGATTGAAATTTCTTTTTCAATTGCACTGTATGTGTGCGCCCGCAAGTGGTATTTTGTGGAAGAGCCACACTCAAGGGGCCAAAGAGCCACACTGCCCTAGGATATGAGGGACCTCCAGAGGCTGTTATCCAAGGCTACAGGCACTGTGGACAGTAGTGGACTGGGAACAAAGAAAGGGCCTTAGTCACTACTGTTTAAGAAACGCCTCCTAAAAGGTTTAAATGGCTCTAAGCTGTACAAGCATAGTTTGCCTATGACCTACTCATTCTTGAGAACTTTGGGAAATCAGCAGTTAGAATAGCTAGTTCAGTTTCATTATTTACAAATAAATTGGAAAACAATTTAAACTTCCCACATGGTCAGATAGTGTATTCTGTAGCAGTTAGGAAGTGAGTGAACACTTTGGGTCAGGATGAGCCTGATGTCTGAGCTATCACATGCTTAGACTGGGTTGGACAGCATGGGAGTCACAGGCATTGCCCTTGCATCCTCCCTGTACCTTGTGATCAGAAATGAATAAATTATTTTTAAAGAAAAAAAATGTAACTACTAAATGTTCAGTGCAAGTTCTGTATACCTCATGGAAAAAGAATTTTTAGCATATAGGATTATATACTTTACTGCATAGACTATAAATCTGAATGTAACTGCATTGATGCATTGTTTATGAGAGCATTTGGTAATGGAGAACTATAGTATTTGAAGTATATTTGCTTCTGAAGATGTATGTTCATTATTGTGACTAGGTGTCCACCAACAGCCCACAGGCTTAATCTGGCTATCTTCTGTTCTTTTTTATTTATTTATTTATTTATTTTTAATATATTTTATTGATTTTTTACAGAGAGGAAGAGAGAGAGATAGAAAGCCAGAAACGTCAATGAGAGAGAAACATCGACCAGCTGCCTCTTGCACACCCCCCACTGGGGATGTGCCCGCAACCCAGGTACATGCCCTTGACCAGAATCGAACCTGGGACCTTTCAGTCCACAGACTGACGCTCTACCACTGAGCCAAACCGGTTTCAGCTGTCTTCTGTTCTTATAAAGTTTTTTTTGTTGTGTTTTTTTGTTTTGTTTTGTTTTTTAATATATTTTATTGATTTTTTACAGAGAGAGGGATAGAGAGTTAGAAACATCGATGAGAGAGAATCATATATCAGCTGCCTTTTGCACACCCCCTACTGGGGATGTGCCTGCAACCACGGTACATGCTCTTGACTGGAATTGAACCTGGGACCTTTCAGTCTGCAGGCCGATGCTCTATCCATTGAGCCAAACCGGTTTCGGCTGTTCTTGTAAAGTTTTACTGCAACATGGTCATGTCCATTCCTTTCCATGCTGTCTATGGCTGCTGTGGTGGTGTACTAGCAATCAAGTAAATGTGACAGAAACCATATGGATTGCAAAGCCTAAACTATTTACTCTCTGATTCTTTACAGGAGAAATTTATCAGTCCCTGTTTTAGCCTTTCCTAATGCTAAGTAGAAATGCTAAAGTAACAGACTCCCTTCAAAGCAGGGTAAAGAACAGGAAGTTTCTTTTTCAATGGAGTGATTTAATTTGTAAATTAAAAGTCACTGGAATGTTTGCTAGTTTAAGGCCAGGAAAATTATTCTACCTCATATAAGTTCTTAAAAAAAAAAAAAAAAAAAAGTAACATATTTGGGGGACTTATTACAAATCAGATTTAACTCACTTTAATTGTCAGAATTATTTTACTGATTGGGTTTTAAAGAAATTAAGTTTATGAGCAGTAACTATAGTGACATTTGAAATTTGTATTTAGACAGAGGGACAAATTAGAAGAAATCCTGCGGGGGTTAACTCCAAGGAAAAATGATATTGGAGATGCAATGGTTTTCTGTCTAAATAATGCTGAAGCTGCTGAAGAAATAGTGGATTGCATTACTGAGTCATTGTCGATTCTAAAGACACCCCTTCCCAAAAAGGTATGATTTTTGTTTTTTTATGAAACCATTTAAGCAGTTGTTTATTCTGATGGACTTTGGTTAATATTATTACATCGTTAATTTTTAAGTCTAATTACAAAATTCAAAAATACACATTTTTAAGAAAAGAAAGTAATCATATGGATTATATAAACCACTTAACTAGTTAACTGTTTATAAGATACTACTGAATTCCTAACTGAGTAGATTATTGAGTTATATATCTAATTTTAAAATTATAATCCCTCCTGAATTTAGAAATTCTAACAAGTAAAAGAAGATCTGCTTTTCATTCCTAGATTTTATCACTAGCTAACTAGTCTTGGATGGCTTATAAGTTAAAATGAATGCTTACTTTGCCAAGGTTCCTCATCATATAGTAATTAATGAATCAATTTGTCATTCATTTTGACATCATTTATTGAGTTGTGTGCCATCTGATTTTTCTTAATAGATTGATTAGATAAAAGTGGAGATAATAGTTGACTCTTGGATTGAAATTGGTTTCCTTTTTTATATGAAGAACTTGAGCCAGGAAATCTTTTCTATTGTAGTCTTGTTATGTTAATTTACAGACAAGTTAACAGGTTGAAATATAAATGAGTTAAACTTTTATCCCTGCAGAAATCATGATTGTGGAATTTCTTATAACTGTTCTAATTAGTCATGATTATTAAATTGTAAACATTAGCCTTATTACACTGATTCCAAAAAATTCAATATGGATTTTTTTTCTAAGATATGTTGTTTGCTGATTGTTTTTATTTTTAATTGGTTTTATGTTATCTTTTGGTATTCTAGATTGCCAGGTTATATTTGGTTTCTGATGTTTTGTACAACTCTTCAGCAAAAGTTTCCAATGCTTCATATTATAGGAAATTGTAAGTATAATTATGTAAATTGATATAAGGAGTTCAGAAGAGAGCACTGTTTTGTTAACACCCTCCAATAATAAATAATTTGAATTTCTTTGTAGTCATAAAATATTCTAAAAAATTGGATTGCATTCATTGAACTAAACCACTTTCAAGCTAAAGTAGCAGTTTTTTTTAAAGGTTTTATTGGTTAACTTGGTAACAAGACAAATAGGACCAGTTAAAAGTAACTTTATAATAAATAAACTGAAACAATGGCAAACAAAGGAAGAGACAGAAAACAAAGCATTAACTATCTAATATGTGTTTTCTTCTGATCATCATTATGTTGTTGTAGTTCATTGCTAATGCTTTCCTCGGCAATAGGAAATTATGTTGCTTAATGTAATTAATTTAGAACTCTTTCATAATTCCCCAGAGTTCCTTTTGGTGTTTATTTTATGAATTAGGGGAATTTTTTTTCTCCCTTAACAAACTGAGAGGAAATTTGGAGGTCTGGGTTCTAATTTTGCTCTCCTTTTTTTTTTTTTTTTTTTTTTTTTTTTTTTTGCCTTGGAAAAGTCACTTAACTCTTTCCTTTTTTTTATAAAACAAAGAGTTCAGACTAGGTGGCTCAAGGTGTCAGATGTAAAGTTCCTTGCTAATCAAGGAACTACTACTTATGACTCTTTTGGGGATTTTGCAGGAGAAAAATTTAGGATTAGGTGTTAAAGCATTTGAATTATAGTTTTAGAGGTAAAGCACCTAATTCTTCATTTTTATAAGATTATTTAATTTATTGGTAGGTTTTGTTGTTTGTTTGTTTTTTTAGGTCTGGGAGGGGTTTGACTAGCACACTGAAGTAGATAAGGATTTTTAAACAAATTCTGTTTTAAGAATATATTATTTCAATTTCAGTTTTGAAACAAAGTTATGTCAGATATTTTCAGACCTCAATGCTACCTATCGTACAATTCAAGGCCATTTACAGTCTGAAAATTTTAAGGTATGTTTACTGTTTTATTATTTTTGCTGTCTTAGTGTTGAATATGGGGGATGAGAACTGAGAAGCACATTGAAGGGCTAGAAAAGTATATATATAAGATATACTAGAATTCGTGCACCGGTGGGGTAACTGGGTCTGGCCTGTGTGATCTGGCTGAAAACAGCTCTCTGACATCCCTCAAGTTGTCGTGGATTGTGAAAGAGCATAGGCCGGGCAAAGGGACCCCACTGATGCATGATCGGGGCTGGGGAGGGATGCAGGAGGTTGGCCAGCCGGGGAGGGACCTCGGAAGAACTCCAGGGTATGTCCAGTTCATCTTGCTCAGACCCGATCAGCTGGACCCCAGCAACGAGCTAACCTATTGGAGCGTCTATCCCCTGCTGGTTAATGCATGTCATAACAGCTGGTTGAGTGGCCTTAGCATATTGAATGGCTGAGTGGTCAATCGGACACTTAGCATATTGGACTTGTATTATATAGGATATAAAACATAACTTTCCTGATTCAGAAATTATTCTGAAATTTACTGTGATGTTACCTTCATTTCAAAATATACCTGAGATTTAAAATGTATTATCTAGTGTTATTTTGTCAATTGTTTTAGTTTTAAGTACTTTTTCCTGAAAATTAGTCTGCACTTTTCAAAAACATACCCAGAAGATCACTTGTTTTGCAATGGTATACAATAATGCATTATAAGACATTTCAGTAAAAAATAATGGTGGGCCCTGGCTGGTTTGGCTTAGTGGAAAGAGTGTCAGCCTACAGACTGAAGGGTCTTAAGTTCTACAATATTCTGGTCAAAGGCATATACCTGGGTTGCAGGCTCAATCGCCCCAGTCCTGGTTGGAGCATGTGCCAAGGCAACCAATTGATGTGTCTCCCTCACATTGGTGTTTCTCTCTCTCTCTGTCTCTCTTCCTTTCATTCTCTAGAAAATCAATGAAAAAATATTCTCAGGTGAGGTTTAACAAAAACAAACAAACAAACAAACAAATAAATAAATAAATAAATAACATAGAGTGTTTTTTTCCCCGGACCTTCATCTTCATGGTGGGGCCGGGGACCAACATTCCATAACCAAGATGTCCAGGTGAGGTGCCAGGCCGCTTCCTGGGGCCCAAGGTACCCTCCCAGGACCCAGATCTACATCCGGGTCCCAGAACTTTATGGCCAGGCTGGGAGGGCCTCCCCAGTTCTTGGGCACAGAGTGCAGTCTTGAATCGGGGACCAGATCTCCATCCATATACAGACCACCAGTTCATAACCCAGATGTCCTTCTCAGGCACCAGACCTTCCCAAGGGCCCTGGGGGGGGGGAGAGGGAGAATATACATACACACATACACATGCACGCACTCACGCACGCACATACACAGTGTTTCTTCCACAAGATTACAATGGAACTGAAAAACTCCTAGCCTAGTGATATAACGACTAGTGCAGCATCTTTTCACATCTTTGTAATAATGCTGGCGTAAACAAACTTACAGTGCTGTCAGTCACATAAAAGTATGTTATATACTATTATGTATAATCATAATACTTGCGAATGATAATAAAAGACATACTGGTTTATGTATATACTTAACTTTTTTATTTTTGGGGGGGCATTAATCCTCACCCTAGGTATTTTCCTATTGATTTTTAGAGAGTGGAAAGGAAGGATTCGGGGGAGAGAGAGAGAGAGAGAGATATCAATTGGTTCCCTCCACACTCGCCCCAACTTGGGGCCTGGATCAAACCTGTAACCCAGATATGTGCTTTTAACTGGGCATTGAACCCATGACCCTTTCGTGTGTGGGCTGATGCTCTAATCACCAAGACACATCTGCCAGGGCACTTTTATGGTTATTTTACAGTATACTCTCTGCTAAATAAAATGTTTGCTGTAAAATAGTATGTCGTGTTACCTGGCAACAGCCTCATAAATCTCTTGAATATTGTTCTCTTGTGCTTGATTTAATCTCACGTTTTGTACAGTAACATGCTTACACAGGTATATAGTCCAGGAGCAATAGACTATACCAGTGGTCAGCAAACTCATTAGTCAACAGAGCCAAATATCAACAGTACAACAATTGAAATTTCTTTTGAGAGCCAAATTTTTTAAACTTAAACTTCTAATGCCACTTCTTCAAAATAGACTTGTGCAGGCCGTGGTATTTTGTGGAATAGCCACACTCAAGGGTCCAAAGAGCCACACGTGGCTCGCAACCCAAAGTTTGCCGACCACGGCTCTATCCTCTATAATAAAAGAGCAATATGCAAATTGATCATTCCAACACACGATGGCCTCCATAAGATGGCCAGCAGGGGAGGGCAGTTGGGAGGGATCAGGCCAGCAGGAGAGGGCAGTTGGGAGGGAAGAAGCCTGCAAAGGAAGGCAGTTGGGAGCAATCAAGACTGCAAAGGAGGGAAGTTGGGGGCAACCGGGCCTGCAGGGAGGGCAGTTGAGGGGGACCCAGGCCTGCAGGGGAGGGCAGTTAGGGGGGACCAGGCCTGCAGGGGAGGGCAGTTAGGGGCAATCAGGCTTGCAGGGGAGCAGTTAGGCATCAATCAGGCTGGCATGGGAGTGGTTAGGGGGTGATCAGGCTGGCAGGTAGAAGCGGTTAGGAACAATCAGGAAGGCAGGCAAGCAAGCAGTTGGAAGCCAGCCGTCCTGGATTGTGATTGGGATCGGCCCTAAACAGGAGTCGGACATCCCTAGATGGGTCCCAGATTGGAGAGGGTGCAGGCTGTGCTGAGGGACACACCCCCCCGTGCACGAATTTTGTGCACACAGGCCTCTAGTAATTAAATAAATAGATATTTTTTCATTGAAGACTTTTGTAAGGAATCTTTTAGCTTGGAAAGATGCCCAGTGACAGCACCATTTTGGGGATTCAAACAAACCAACAGCACTTAAAATATTTTAATCTTAAATGACCATAAGTCAGAGTTTATATAGAGAGGTTTAGGGGTGGGGGGAAAAAGTGTTATCCAGAATTAGGAAGTACTTCATTGGGTTATAAAGGAATTTGGGTCCTATCTTACATACCTTGATATCCAGCTTTCATAAGTTCCTAAGATAATGTTTCCCAGAATGTGTCCTCATGTGTACCACTAGTGATATGTATGGGACAGTGATCTTGGGTGATCAAGAGCAAATAGTGCTGCTTTTTCATTATTTTTAATTAAATAATGACATTGATTTGTTTAAAAACATGGCAATGATAGTTATTTTCTTTAAATTGTAAAAAGAATTTTGACTTAGTGAAAAATTCAACAAGTTGTGTTATTTATTTTCATGAGATGAAGTTTGAGACGTTGTCATAAATAATTTGTTATGTTTTCCTATTTGTTTAGCAACGGGTAATGACCTGCTTCAGAGCATGGGAAGATTGGGCAATTTATCCAGAACCATTTTTGATCAAATTACAAAATATTTTCTTAGGACTTGTAAATATTATTGAAGAAAAGGAAACAGAGGTAGGTACTCAGTGTATTTGTGTGGTTATTATATTTTACTAGAGGCCGGGTAAACAAAATTCATGCATTGGGTGGGTGGTCCCTCAGCCCAGCCTGCAGCCTCTCCAATCTGGGATCTATTGGTATTGGGCCTAAACCTCACAATCCAGGAACTGTTGGCTCCTAACCACTTGCTTACCTCCATGCCTGATTGCCCCTAACTGCTTCTGCCTGCCAGCCTAATCACCTCTTAACTGCTTCCTGCCAGCCCAGTTGCCCAACTGCCCTCCCCTACCAGCCTTGTCTCCCCTTCCCAATCTCCCCCCCCCCCCCAAATTGCCCTCCCCTTCCAGCCTGATCGCCCACAATTACCTTCCCCTGCTGGTCTTGATCTCGCCCCAACTGCTCTCCCCTGCTGGCCTGATCTTGCTCCCAGTTGCCCTTCCCTGCTGGTCTGATCACCCCTAACTGCCTCTGCTTCCCTGATAACCCCTAACTTCCCTCCCCTATAGGCCTGATCTCTCCCCTAACTGCTCTCCTTTGTCGGCCAATTTGGTTATGATTGGTCAGTTTCTATGCCAGTCAGTGTCTCTGGGTGTGTATCAACAGGGCTGATCACTAGACCCTGTGGCAGCCTGGAAAGAAATGGAGGTGCAGCTGTTGATCAGTCCTAGAAAGAAAGAGAGAAGCAAGTGCTGATCAGCAGCTGCAACAGAGGCTATGGATCAGACCCTCCTTCTCTCTTCAGGCCTCTCTCCGGGCCTGTTTCACAGCCCCCTCAGCAGCCAGTGCTGGGTCTCCATGGCAACCCATCGCTGACTGCAGGACTGACTTCCGGTTGCTAAAGCCTCCCAGTCATTGCGGATGTGACAGACCCAGGGTTTTTACATGTTAGGATGGTTTTTATTTATTTATTTTTCTTTAATATATTTTATTGAATTTTTACAGAGAGGAAGGGAAAGGGATAGAGAGCCAGAAACATCGGTGAGAGAGAAACATTGACCAGCTGCCTCCTGCACACACTCCCCACTCCCCCCCCCAAGCGGGGATTTGGCCGCAACCAGGGTACATGCCCTTGACAGGAATCGAACCTGGGACTCTTCAGTCTGTAGGCCGACGCTCTATCCACTGAGTCAAACTGGTTAGGGCTGTTAGGATGATTTTTATATGTTGATTTCAAAGAGAAATAGAGAAAAGAGAGACAGAGAAAACATTAGAAATCTTGATTTATTATTCCACTAATTTATGCATTCATTCGTTGATTCTTGTATGTGCCATGACTGGGGATCAAACCTGCAGCCTTGGTATACCGGGGTGATACTCTGAACCAGCTGTGCTATCCCACCAGAGCCTTGTCTCATTATTTTAAAATTTACTTCTGGGCATGCTATGGAGGTGTAATATGTTACAGATAGAACATTTCTTCATGAAAATATTTACTTTTTACCACTAAATAGTAGATTTTGTTGCTAGAATTACCAGCACTCAGTACTTGAGATTGTCACAGAAATTTTCTATTTTGTGTCATGTGAAAATCAGTGACTGGTTTTTTATTTGATGTTATGAAAAGGTTTACTGTATACCAGTAGAAAACAAGTAATTCACAATCTATGTAGTAGGATTTTATTTTGTTAGACTAAAGAATCCTATGTAATAAAACCCTAATATGTAAATTGATGGGACAGCAGAAATACTGGCGGAACTACTGGTTGCTATGCGCACTGACCACCAGGGGGCAGACACTATGCAGAAGCTACCCCCTGGTGGTCAGTGCACTCCCACAGCTGGAGCACTGCTCAGTCAGAAACTGGGCTCCTGGGTGGTGAGCATAGCGGCAAACCGAGCAGGTAAGAGCTAGAGCGAGGGGTTCCGGATTGCAAGCGGGTGCAGGCCAGGCTGAGGGACCTCTTCCCCATCAAACCCGCATGAAGCTCTAGTAACTATATAAGTATGTATGTACATGAAAAAGATGTACCACAATGATAGTGGATTCTTTTCATCACCATTCTGTTGCTTTTTACCTCCTCAGTAGTTCTTGAATCCTTCATATTTATAATTCTAACCCAGCTGTCATATTTTTACTTTCTTCCTTATAAGATACTCCTTTTTTAAAAATATATATTTTTGATTTTTTTACAGAGAGGAAGGGAGAGAGATAGCGAGCTAGAAACGTTGATGAGAGAGAAACATCGATCAGCT
Source organism: Pipistrellus hanaki (assembly GCF_964339955.1). NCBI lineage: Eukaryota > Metazoa > Chordata > Mammalia > Chiroptera > Vespertilionidae > Pipistrellus > Pipistrellus hanaki. The sequence goes on along the minus strand of NC_140504.1, from coordinate 101,105,472 downwards.
GCCTCTTGCACACTCCCTACTGAAGATGTGCTCGCAACTAATGTACATACCCTTGACCGGAATCGAACCTGGGACCTTTCAGTCTGCAGACCGATGCTCTACCACTGAGCCAAACCGATTTCGGCTCAAGATACTCCTAATTGGCATCCATACTCCAACCACCTGGTCCTTGTGTCAATTTCTTTTTATTTTTTCTTCAATGTACAATGTTTCCTCGTACCATAGCCCTTTCCGGAACATCTTTTTTATTTTACCTGAAATCCTCAGGCCTCAGTTTAAGCTTAATGTCAGAATATTCTCTGATCTCTTTAGGTGAAACTACTTATTATGTACTCGGATAGTATGATGTACCTCCTTGTTTTAGCATTCATCCTAGTTGCAGCTATATATATACTAGAGGCCCGATGCATGAAATTCATGCACTCGGGGGGTCCCTTAGCCCAGCCTGTACCCTCTTGCAGTCAGGAACCCTCGGGGGATGTTTGACTGCCAGCCCAGGGAGTGGGCCTAAACTGGCAGTTGGAATTCCTTAGCGCTGCTCCCGTCACTGCCACTGCACTCACCAGCTTTGAGCCCAGCTTCTCATTGAGTGGCAGTTACCCCTGTGGGAGGGCACTGACCACCAGGAGGCAGCTCCTACACTGAGCGTCTGCCCTCTAGTGGTCAGTGTGTGTCATAGCAACTGGTCATTCTGCTGTTCGGTCAATTTGCATATTAGGTTTTTATTATGTGGGATTGTATTATTTTCCATACAAACAACTGTAAACCTGCTTTTGCTACTCTCTTGTCCTCACATTAGACCTGGGAATATGGGTATCCATTTGGTTGGTTTATTCTATACTGCGAATTCATCTTTAGCAATATGACTTCAGTAAGTTGAAAATATTACTGTTGTGTGTGTTTCCATAGGATGTACCAGATGACCTTGATGGTGCTCCTATTGAAGAAGAACTTGATGGTGCACCTTTGGAAGATGTGGATGGAATTCCTATTGATGCTACTCCCATTGATGATCTTGATGGAGTCCCTATAAAAAGTTTTGATGATGATCTTGATGGAGTGCCTTGTAAGTACAGACTTCAGACTGATTAAGTTTAAATCTGTGAATACCTAAGTTTTATTCCAAAACTCTTGAATGTCCACACAAGCTGATATAGAAAAAGGTTATACTTTCTGAATAAGATGTCAGTCATTGACTTTTTTTTTTTTTATTTCTGCCTTTTCCAAATTCAAATACAAGTAATACAATTGACAATGCGAAGAAAAGATATTCTTTCTAGTCACTTTTTTTGTTGTTGTTGGGACAATTAGCCTATTATATTAACAAGCTTCTCTTTTTGTATTTTTTTAAAATTATATTTTTATTGATTTCAGAAAGGTAGAGAGAGAAAGAGAAACATTGGTTGGCTGCGTCCTGCACAACCCCCTCTGGGGACCAAGCCTGTAATCCAGGCATATGCCCTGACCATTGAACAGTGACTAAAACATTGATTTGGTTGCCTCCCCACATGCGCCATACACAGGGTTGGGATCAAGCCTGCAACCATTATATGTATGATCATGGTTGGAATCAAACCCGGGACCCTGAGACCCTTTAATCCGTGAGCTGATTGATGCTCTATCCACTGAGCCAAACCAGTCAAGGCATAATTTTTGTTTTTGACACTAGAATTATTAGTCCATGTGTGGCCTTATTTTTATTATTATTATCTTTAATACATTATAGAGATTTTCCACCCTTTTCATCTCATGGCATATACATAAACTATAATTACTAAAATTGTGCATCAGGCATACCAAAAATACCATTTTATGCCACTCTGACCAAAAAAAAAGATATAATTTTGATTCATTCACACTAGTCAGCTATTGTCAGCTATTGTTTTATTTGTTGTTGTTTTCTAATTTGACAATCTAAGAAAAAAGAGGTCAGGTATTGGCGTGTTTTAAAAATAGCTGATACAGTGAATACCCATAAACTCCTTAATTTAGGTTATCCCCCAGAAGTCAGGTTTAATAGTTTATGTTTCCTCATAGTGGATTCCACTGAAGACTCAAAGAAGAATGAGCCTATATTTAAAGTTGCTCCATCTAAATGGGAAGCTGTAGATGAATCTGAATTGGAAGCACAGGGTGAGTAAAAATCAAATAATGAATTTTAAAAAATTCAGTACTTAAAAATCAATCAACTTTAAGACCCAGTGTTACCAAATTTATGCCTAGTGGCTAAGTTTTCATAGTGGTACCTGTTATAATTTCCTTAGATCTTTCCATTTTAATGATTTGAGAGTAATTAGAGAAATCACTAAAACCCTTTCAGGTTAAGGCATTTCAATAGAAAAAGTAGATAGGAGTCTGTACTTGTGTGAAATCTACTTAGAAGTCAGTTTCAAAGAAACCAAGGTTTGGTCCTTCCATAGTGCTTGTCTTAGATCGGCCTTTCATACTTACTTGGACATGTATCCTGCTGCTTATAATCTGTATTTGTTAATACTTGTAGGTTCTAATGAAATAAATCTTACCATCTAGCACAAAAATAAGGATAACATTATTTGTCATTTCATGAATTTGAATAAAAATATAGTGTAGGTGTGAGGAGGAAAGAAAGATGTTTTTGCATATAAATGGCCAAATAATAAATAAACTAGTAGATAACCTCTGTAATATAAAATTTCAGTTTCTACACGGCTTCTACTAAGCTTCTGCAAAAATGCTAAGTTACCTTACGGAATTAGACCTTTTTTTCCCCTTCCATCCAGCTGTAACAACTTCTAAATGGGAGTTATTTGACCAGCATGAAGAATCAGAAGAAGAAGGAAATCAAAAGTAAGAATCTAAAGATCTAAGTTTTTAATATACTCTGTTTCTTATTGCATATGTGCTCCCTTTTTTCATTTTAAAAACCTTTTTATGAGTATCAGTTTTAGTTATCCATTGTTTTTCCATTGAGTCAGGAGCTTTAGATTTCTGGTCTTGCTGCATCTGGTTTCACTTTGTTGTTGAGTTTATTTTTCTGTGCTAGGTATTACATTCTCACTTTGTAGTTACTAAATGGTCACCCGCATATATTTTAAATCATTTTTTTTACTTCACAGAAAATTAATTATTTAAACTAGAGGCCTGGTGCACGAAATTTGTGCACGTGGTAGTGTCCCTCAGCCCAGCCTGCACCCTCTCCAATCTGGGATCCCTCTCACAATCCAGGACTACTAGCTCCCAACTGCTCGAATGCCTGCCTTCCTGATTGCCCCAACTGCTTCTGTCTGCCAGCCTGATCACCCCCTAACCACTCCTATGCTAGCCTGATTGATGTCCTACTGCTCCCCTGCTAGCCCGTTTGTCCCCAACTTCCCTCCTCTGCTGGCCTGATCACCCATAACTGCCCTCCCCTGCAGGCCATCTTGTGGCAGCCATCTTTGTTCACATGGGGGATCTTTGACCACATGGGGGAAGTCATCTTGATCTTGTGTGCTGTAGTGATGGTCAATCTGCATATTACTCTTTTATTAGATGGGATAAAGGCCTGGTGCATGGGCGAGGGGCCTGTGGTGGTTTGCAGGCCAGCTATGCGGCTGCCACCCTCCCCCCTCCCCCTCCATCCTCGACTTAAGTGGAGGAGGCCCTCATATCTGGAATTTATTTACCTTCTACAATTGAAACTTTGTAGCCTGGAGTGGAACCAAGCCTTCTACTTGCTTTGTGGCTGCCACCATTTCTGTTTGGATTTGTTTACCTTCTATAATTGAAACTTTGTAGCCTTAAGTGGAAGCTTAGGCTGGCTAGGGCAGGTGGAAAGCTTGGTTTCTTCCATTGCCTGGGAAACCCAAATCTCCCTCCTGCTCTCTGTGGCTTAGCCATCTTGGTTGGGTTTATTTGCATACTCACTCTGATTGGTTTGTGGGCATGGCTTATGGGTGTGGCTGGTGGGTGTAGCAGTGGTGTGGTCAATTTGCATATTAATATTTTATTAGATAAGATGTGAATAAGAAGGTTATGCTTTTCTTTTGGATTGTACATTTCTGGGAAAATACATATTCAATCTGTTATGTTATTTAAATGTAAAAACTTCAAAAGAACTAAGATTAAAAGGAAAAAAATATTCCTTAGTGCATGAATAAATTGTAATTTTGAGTTTTGCTTATTGCTCATCACTCCAAAATTGTTTTTGTATTTGACACCAAATGTAACTATAGGAATCCCTGCTCCCAAATTCTGCAAGATAGTATTAGTAGTTTTTCCATAGCACTTGACACCTTTTTAAAATAATTGCACAGGAAGTTAACTTTTTAATTAGGAAAATGTATGGCCTCAAAAACACAAGAAATTTCTGATTTTTAAATCTTTGGGTTTTTTTTATTGCTATCAAATGGAACAGTGAACAAAGGGACCTTTGTGTTCCAGCACAATTTGAGCATTTGTATGGATTCAATAAATTGGTATTAGTAGCATTTAGATTGTTAAGAAAATATGATTGATTAGCATTTGTAGAAGCAATTTTTAAAAATTTTTTTATTGATATCAGAGAGGAAGGGAGAGGGAGAAATAGAAACATCAGTGATGAGCCGAAACCGGTTTGGCTCAGTGGATAGAGCGTCGGCCTGCGGACTGACTGAAAGGTCCCAGGTTCGATTCCGGTCAAAGGCATGTACCTTGGTTGCGGGCACATCCCCAGTGGGGGGTGTGCAAGAGGCAGCTGATCGATGTTTCTCTCTCATCGATGTTTCTAACTGTCTATCCCTCTCTGTAAAAAATCAATAAAATATTTAAAAAGAAAATGAAACATCAGTGATGAGAGAGAATCATTGATTGGCTGTCTCCTGTACGCCCCCTATTGGGGATCAAGCCCACAACCCAGACCTGTGCCCTTGTCCTGAATCAAACGTTGGCCCCTTCAAACTACAGGCTGATGCTCTATCCATTGAGCAAAACCGGCTGGAGCCACTTGTGGAAACAATTTGATATAATGAGGAAAATATGGCAACAGTAATATCTTTACATAAATATCAGTGTGATCAGAAGTCAGCAATGTGTTATCACAGAGAATTTAAAAATGTAGATGTGGTTTGTGGAAATGCCTATCTGAGACTGTTTAGTAGGAGTATAGGAATTGGGAACAATGGTTTTCTTAACTGTTTTTATATCTATAATCCCATTAATAACATCTTCCAACATTGTAGAATCACTGCTGTAGAATGAATCTGTATACTGATAGAATGATTATTTAATTTAGAGTAAAGAAAGAGTAGAAAAGCCATTGTAGAGTTCAAATACTGTTTAATGGGTTTTATTTATAAAGGTGTTAATTTTTTTGCATAAATTTGGTATTTGTGTTAATGTTTGGAATAAATGCATTCTAGTATTGAGAATCATATGTTCATACAGTAAGGCATGGATTACTGAAAATATTTATATTTTTTATTTTTATAGGAGTTCTAAATAAATCATCAGAAAAATAATTTTATGAAAGTACAAAGCAAGGAAACTTTCCCCATACAACTTTGAGTCTTAAAATTTTCATGTCTCACTACTGCTCTCTAGTGGCTGCCTCCAAAATTCCTTCTTACTAAGGAACTGGTGTTTGAAACTAGTAATTATTGGTATTTGTGGCAGAAATGTGATTCAAAAAATACATAGTATCACAAATGCTTAGGATAAAGGTTCTAAATAGTAATATAACTTCATTTGTAATGAATTCTGTATGTGTTTAGAGTCTTGAGTTTCTATTTCTTTAAAGAGCAAGATGAAGTTGTGATAAGATCTGAACCTAGAATTGATAATTTAAGAGTTAAAGTCATAACCAATTAAAAACACACTGCTTGGGCCTTGAAAAATTAAAATGAGAATTCTAAAATATATCTTAAATTATTGAAGTATAGTGTGTCTCATTTAATAATAGGCTTAATAATATAGTTAATGTTTAGTGTCCAGCCATCTAGATCCTTTCTCTGTATATGTAAAAACATGCATATAATTTTTAAACATTAATTATAGAATACTGTACATACTATTCTATGACCTTTGCTTATCACGCTAGTGTCATGGGTATTATTTCATGTCAATCAACTTATTTAGCTACTCTGTAGTCATCTGTATTTATAAGCAGTCATTGGGGTAAGTGCACAAGAAAGTTTACCACGAAATATTTGAAATCTTTAAAAAAAAAAAATAGAAACAAATAAATAATAGCCTGGAATTTAAGTAATTTCCATTACGCAGATGCCACAATTTAATTAACTGTGTAACGTCCTTATTGATAGACCCTGTCCAGAATAATCCTTCAGTAAACACCTGTGCGGCGCCAGCACAGCCAAGGGTTCTGCGAGCCTGAGGGAGGGTGGTTAATGATGGAGAAAAAAGACAAGAGAATAAGCTGGGTCTAGGTGGATCTTTTGTGCCTTGCTAAGGCCACAGAACAGATTCAAACTGCAAAGCTGATGCTTTATTTATAGTCAGGGAAAAACAAGGTAATTTACAACATTCTTGTAAGTTTCACTTATTTTGGCAGCACTTGCTGCCCCTCCCACAGCCCACTAGCTACCCAGGAAAGATCTAGGGAGCAGTTACAAGATGAAGCTTAATTATGCTTAGAGGACTGTGCCCTCCAAGCTGGGACTTGTTTGCGACTTTGCCAGCAGGTCAGTCTGAAGCTTAACCCTATAACCGCTTCCTACAAACACCTACATTTATATGCGTGTACGCTTGTGCACATATACACGTACACACACAATTGGCTGTTTAAAAGCATCTGAAACACTGGTAAAAGTTTTATGTACCATAAAACAAATTCTTGTATTTAAAAAAATTAAAAAATACGTTTAGGAAGTTTATGACAGATTAGTGAGAAATATTAAGTGAAAAGTTTATTTCCAAAAATATAGTGTTTGTTTAATAGTTAGCCTTGATTTTTTTCTTCTTAAGTATTGTGTTAAGTTGTACCTATATACAGTACTAATGATTTGTGGGTTCCAAGAGTCTTAAGTTTATAAAAGCATAGTAGTAATACACTGGAAGGTATATTTTGATTAGAAATTAAAAAACTAGTTTTCTTTAAAAAAAAAAAAATGCCAATTTTCTTTTAGTATAACATCTTTTTTTTTTCTCCTAAATTGCCAGTACTTTATTTTTATCTGCTTTGCTTATATTTTTCTCATTCAGTGTACAAATCTTATCAGACTCTAAAATAATGAAATTCTTATTTGGAAAGAATTTGTTTATAACTGTTTTTACATTATCTTGGATAGTTTTCTATGTACTAAAAGGACTCCTACTTATGGTAGAATGTATTTAGTACCCAAAAACCAACATATAAGAACTTCTCAGCTGAGACTTTAAACCTTAAAGATATATGGCATATTTGCTAATATTGTTTTACAATATTGTTTATAAGGAATTTTAAAACATTCTGAGATTGTTTGTACATGGATGACTTGCTTTGCCCAGATTTAACATTACACACACACACACAAAGCCCAGACGGAGAACACACAACTTTTTCTTAAGTCCCTTCATTTTTTGTGTGCTTAAAGGATATTTTTTTAATCATGTGGTGGTAATCATACACATGGTTGCCTGCCTCTCTGTTTCCACTAGATTGTAGTCAGTGGGATGGACAGGCGAAATTTCTTGTTCGTATCCCTACCCATGCTAGTCACTTAGTTTTTCATTTTCTTCTTATCTAGAACTAGCACAACTTTAAGTATCATTAGTGTGTGCCAGTATTTAAAATTTACACATTGTTTTCTTTATTCCTAGAGTTATATGCTAATCAAATAATTTCTCTACATGCTGCATTGATTGTTTCATAGTAAATCTGTGTGCCTTAAACTGACGTTACTTCTTGTTTATAGGTTCTGCTGAGGAAGGGTAAACCCTTGGCTTTTTAAACGTTAAGCTGGTTGAAGTCACTCTGAACTGTGATTTCATTTAACTGCTGCAGGCAAAGTTTGGTGCAGAATGAAAGGCACACATAACATTAACATAAACAGAATTTTTAAAAATATTGTCATATTTAAGCCCCAACTTTTTCTGCAAGGAAACAGTTTTATAAAATTGTCTATATTATTTGATCAAATATTTTGTAAAAAATGTTTTTGTGATGAATTTCCCTCTTATATTTTGTTAGTGTTAAACTCTTAACGTAGTTTAAGACAAACTGTTAAATTTAACTTTTGTTTGGTGTCTTGATATACAATGTATTCTGCTTATTTCCAAAGTCAAGAAGAAGACAGTGAAGATGAAGAAGATACTCAAAGTTCCAAATCTGAAGAACATCATTTATATTCCAATCCAATCAAAGAAGAAATGACTGAGTCCAAGTTCTCTAAGTACTCTGAAATGAGTGAGGAAAAACGAGCCAAACTTCGTGAAATCGAGGTTTGTATTGCATTGAAATTTAAAACTGCACTGACCTTTCAGTTTTTCTACTGAACTAGGCTTCCTCTTGGCATCACATCTTGGCACATCCTGTTCCCTCTCTGCCTCAGCTCACTTCCTTCAGGCCTCTTTGTTCAAGCATCCCTTCTCCCCCTATATCCTTTTTCTTATCTGGATTTTCTTACATCCCCCTATATATCTCTGTTCTGATTAGTGATTATATTTTATGGGTTTTTTTTCTTGATTGCTTGCTTAATTTCTGTCTGTTTCCCCGTGCCCTCCTCCTCCCCAAGACCGATTTCCATGAGGCAAAGGACCATGTCTTTCTAGTGCCATGGAGAGATCTTCTGAAGATATTCTAATGAATAGATTACATCTGACATTATGAAAGTCATTACGTTTTGAGTGTACATAGAATATAACTCAGAAAAGTTAGCTACTTTGTGGCATGTTCAAGTTAGGTAACATTTATTATATTACTAGAGGCCCAGTGCATGAAATTCATGCATGGGGTGTGTGTGTGTGTGTGTGTGTGTGTGTGTGTCCCTCAGCCCAGCCTGCACCCTCTCCAATTGGAGACCCCTCAAGGGTAGTCGGACATTTTTCTCATAATCCAGGACTGCTGGCTCCCAATTGCTCATCTGCCTACTTCCTGATTGCCCCTAATCTCCTCTGCCAGCCAGCCTGATCACCCCTTAACCACTCCCCTGCCAGCCCGATTGTCCCTAACTTGCCTCCCTTGCTGGCCTGGTCACTCCTAACTGCTCTCCTGCTGGCCTAATCTCCGCCAACTTCCCTCCCTTGTCATCAATCTTGTGTCCACATGGGGGCGGCCATCTTGTATGTTGAAGTGATGGGCAATTTGCATATTACCTCTTTGTTATATAGGATGCTAACTTTAAGTATCTGTATCCTTTAGTGATGGAGAGGAGAGACAGTAGACATTAAGTGGAGCTTAACAATAAGGAGAAAAATTTATATGAGAGTCCAAACCATCTCCAGCAGAATCTCCCCTCCCCTTATCCCTCTCCTTTTTTAATGCCTCTATTTATTATCACAAGTATTCAAATATGTCAGGGAAGAATTCTATAATGGGAACCTTCCTTCCTGTTCCTTGCCACAAGGTTTTGAAACATGCCCGGTAAATAGTGTAGCAGTTAGTCCAGAATCTCAAAAGTGTATATGATTGGCCCTGGCCATTGTGGCTCAGTTGTTTGGGCGTCATCACATGCACTAAAAGGTTGCCAGTTCGATTCCTGCTCAGGGCACATACTCCAGTTGCAGGCTACACCCTGGTAGGGGGCATGCAGGAGGCAACCAATCAATGTTTCACTCTCACATTGATGTTTCTCCCTCTCTCTTTCTCTAAAAAAAAAAACACACACAAAAAAAAATGTACATGAGTGAATGTTAATACTCGGTCCATTTATTTAACAGTATTTATTTTTTAATGCATAATCTGTCAGTGCTATTCTTTTTTACTGATAATTCGTTACCTTATTTCTGTTTCTCCACCTACTCACTGTTGTGCTGGTTATAAGTTCTTGTTCACCTCATTCTCAGATATCACCAAGCCAAAAAGTTAACAGAGAAAGAATTTTGTCTACTTTACACAGAATCATATGGTGGTGTTATAAGTTTAGAGGCGAGATTTCAGCGTTAGGTTGATTCATTTTTTTGGGGATGTGTTCAGTTACACTCTCTCTAGAGTTTTTAGGGGTGCAAGGTGATGGATGTCAAGAATACACTTACAGATGCCCTTTTCAAGCTGCATGTGCCCCATTTTAATAGCCTTGCTGATCTCCGTCTTACTAACCTGATGGAATATTGGAGTAGAAACAAAGACTGAGTTCATTAAAAATATATTTCCTTGATAATTGAAGTGACATTTTGATAATTAAAAATGCCAAACAGACTGATCATTCTTAAATGTTCTATTTCCTTATTGGCTTAAAGAGAAAAAAACCTAATTTAGCTTTTTTGTTAATTTCTATGTATTTGTATATATATGTGCTCTCTGATAATCTGACCTTTCCTTTTTTTTACTAGACACTCCTTGATTGTTTCTCTTGCTCTTGTAGTGCCTGCCTCTCACAATTTAATCTTTGGGGATTTGCATTGTGAACTAAATTCTAATTTTAAAATGTAATTCTTTGGGGAACCAGATACCAACTTCATTATCATTTTGTTGAGATAAGTTCTTAAACCACATTCAGATTTTTTAAAAAAATATATTTTATTGATTTTTTTTACAGAGAGGAAGAGAGAGAGAGAGCTAGAAACGTCGATGGCAGAGAAACATCGACCAGCTGCCTCTTGCACACCCCCTACTGGGGATGTGCCCGCAACCAAGGTACATGCCCCTGACCGGAATCTAACCTGGGACCTTTCAGTCCGCAGACCGACGCTCTACCTCTGAGCCAAACTGGTTTCGGCCACATTCAGATTTTTGAGTCATCTTATACAGTTTTACGGAGATCATGTGGGTGCATGCTCCATCATTTCAGTTCTGCATAGTTGGGCTTGTCTGACACATACTACTTTGCTGTATTTATGTTTCCTTTTAATATGCTTGTTTCAAAGAAAATACTTTTTTTTTTTTAATTGAATTTATTGGGGTACAGGTTTCAAGTGTACAACTCAATAAAAGATCATTTACACATAGACTCATGTGCCCCATTGCCCCAAGCAAAGTCTCTTTCTGTTCCTGTTTCCCCTCTTTACCCATTTCTACCACAGTTCCCTTTCCCTCAGGCCATCACTACACTGTTGTCTGTGTCTATGTGTTATATGTATAGTATGTGTGTGTGTGTGTGTGTGTGTGTGTGTGTGTGTGTAAAAATGGGGGGGGTTACTTAATCACATCACCTTATTTCATCCAGACTCCCTGCCCCAGTCCCCCTTTGACAGCTGTCAGTCTGTTCCATGTATCTCTGCCTCTGTTACTATTTTGTTCATCATGCAGTACTTGAGGAACTATAGTGATGAAAAAATTTTGTCTTCACAGCTCAAAGTTATGAAGTTTCAGGATGAATTGGAATCTGGAAAAAGACCTAAAAAACCAGGCCAGAGCTTTCAGGAGCAAGTAGAACACTACAGAGATAAACTACTTCAACGAGTAAGGAATAGAAAATTATTTGTTTGACTCCCTAGCATATTGGTATCTATACTAATAAAAGAGAGATATGCTAATTAGATCGGAGACCCTTCGGAGACCTTCTGGACAAAGCTGGGGGCTTGGCCGGCCTGCAAACCACCTCCAAATGGCCCTCAGCCCCTTGCCCAGGTCAGCCACACCCCCCAGCAGGATCTCCCACCCCGATGGGGGCGTGGACAGCCTGCAAACTGCCCCAGCCCCTTGCGCAGGCTAGCACCATCCCCAGTGGGGACCCCACCCCAATGAAGGTGTGGCTGGCCTACAAACTGTCCCTCGCCCAGGCCGGCCCCATCCCCTAAGAGGACCACCTTTAGGGCAGATCAGCCAGCCCCCATCCATGCACCAGACCTCTATCTTCTATACGAGTGTTTCCCAAACTTTTGGAATATGTGTACCCCTTCTATAGTTTTCATAACGCTGAGTACCCCTTGTAAAAAAAAAAAAAAATGGATGTATAAGGTGCAGCTAAGCATGATGCAGTGCATATCCCCACCAAACTCCGGTGCAATACATACCCCCACCAAACTCTTCCTGTACCCCTGGGGGTACATGTACCACACTTTGGGAAACACTGTTCTATACTAATAAAGGGTAATATGCTAATTAGACTGGGAGACCTTCCAGACAAAGCCTTGCTTGGTGTTGGGGCTGAGGCAGAGGCAGATAGGGACGATCAGGCCTGGAGGGGAAGACAGTAGGGGGTGCGGGGGGGAGGGGGTAGAATTTGGGGGTAAGCAGGCTGATGGGGAGATCAGGCTAGCCAGGTGGGCAGTTGGGGGCGAGCAGGCCAGCAGGGAAGGGCATTTGGAGGTGATTAGATCAGTGGGGGGGAAGCAGTTGAGGGTGAGAAGCCTGGCAGTGGGGGGGTGGGGGGTGGCGCAGTTGGGGGTGAGCAAGCTGGCAGGCAGGCAAGCTGTTAGGAGCCAGTGGTCCTAGATTGCAAGAGGGATGTTCGACTGCCCAATCCTGTGGGATCAGGCCTAAACTGGCAGTCGACATCCCCTGAGGGTTTCCAGATTGGAGAGGATGCAGGCCGGACTGAGGCGCCCCCCTCCCCCCCATGAATTTGTATACCACACCACTAGTATTGGTATATTAAGGAAAATTAATTCAAATTGCATCCTTTGATGTATAAATGCTGGATACTGGTAGACAACTAGGAAGATTTGAAATTTCATGTTTTACAATTATTTCAACTTGTAAAAGGGTTAGGGCCACAGCATAATATTTTATTGTAGATATTACCTATAAATAAGAAAATTCTGCTAAGAATATGATTTCAAAACTGGAATAGAGTTTTGAAATAGAGAAAAAACCCTATAGAAAGAGTATTTGTGACCATGAGATACCAGAAACCATGAGAAGTGGCATAGAGACAAAAAGATGGAGTTAGGCTTTAGAAAGTTAATGTAGGACTCCTTTTCAATTATTTTCAAGGAGGGACAGCAAGTGGTAGACTACCTTATCAGTGAACTCTAAACTTTTGAGGGACCTGATATTCTTGTTCATTAAAAAATATCTAGGGATACACAAAATTTTAGGATAAGGAGACCCACATGATAATTGTTGAGAGAACCCAGGGGTTTTATTGGGACTGCTATATTTTTATTTAAAATATTTTAACTCTAGTTTGATTTCTATAAATTATGCATGAGGAAACTGTATTTTGCAGACCATAAGCCTCACTTTTAAAATTTCTACTCTATATGATATATTTTGAATAAAGATCATTTAGATTTGAAAAAAGATGTTATGTATCTGTACCACATGAATCCCTTTGGAGATGGTGGCAGGTGTTTGATCTTTATGGAAGACTCCTCTACTTTGGAATGCTTACTGGTCCTGATGGTAGTAAGACATGTATGTTTTAGTCTTCTGCATTCCAGATTGCATTTGGGGAGGAGGGTGTGTTTCTTGAAGATGTATAGGGTTGGCAGACTGTACCATCACCTCATTTTGTAAATAAACATGGCTCACAGCCATTCTCCTTTAGCAGAGTTGAATATTTTTAACCATCTTTGTGTGGCCCACAAAGCAGAAGATATTTTATATTTTCTGGCTCTTTATAGGAAATGTTTGCCAACATCTGGTACAGGCTTTTTATAGCTATCAGAAAGCTTTCTTGATGCACAGAAATCTTAGAGCAGTTAAATTCCCTGTTAATGAAGATCTGAGTGGGCTTTGTGGGTTCATTGTCTATAGCTACTCCTTTAATTAAATAATCAATAGAAATTATAATTTCAAGTGAGAAGTGGCAATTATAGTATCTGAGGATAAGGATATAGTTCAGCGTTTTTCAACCGCTATTCCTGGTGTGCCGTAGGTGCAGACAAGACAAGAATTTTATAATTTTTCACTATTTTGTTTACTTAATATTTCATAATAAAGTAATTATAAAATACTTTCTTTGTGTTTATTTGATTACTATTCAAGAGAATTACTTTATATATAGTCAATATAGGCACAGAGTTAAATTTTTTAACATTTTCTAATGGTGGTGTGCCTCGTGATTTTTTTCATGAAACAAGTGTGCCTTTGCCCAAAAAAGGTTGAAAAACACTGATATAGTTTTCCAGGTTTATATAATTGTATAATCACATAGTTTTATTTTCATAAATTAGGATTTAAAATTTGCAATACAATTGGTACTTGTCTCTCACTAATAAGATTTTCTGATGGACAGTTTTTGTGAATAACTATTTCTCCTTTTCAGCCTATTGCTTTGTCAAGGCTCTCTTGATTAAATCAACTTGCTGTGCAATAGTATCACTGCTATTTTATTGTCATCTGAAATGGCACGTTCACTGTGTTGTTATCTTGTAAGGGACAGCACTCTGCAGGTGGTAGTTGCAAACCTTAGCTCCAGAGCTTGGGCTCAAATCCTGACTTTATTCTGTGTGACCAGGGGCATGGAACTTAAACTTTCTGAGTTTCAGCTTTCATCTCTAGAAACGGGATAAAGGTACTACTGTGGGTGTTTGGAAGAAATATATGAAATGGTGTGTGAGGATTGTTTACTAATTATCTGGCCTATGGTAAGCACACAGTATAAATGTTTGACTGCTGTCACTGGTATTACTGTTATTCATGGTGAGTAGAAGAAATGGCTAGCTTTTTTGGAAGAGGAGGTGTTTTTTTTTGTTTTTTTTTTGCTGCTGCTGTTGGTTTTTTTTGTTTGTTTGTTTTTTTAATGTTATTTGTGATTTAAAAATTAGTTAAGTAGAAGAGAACGTATCATTATATAAATGAGATTAACCCAGATTGGTTTTCATGACAAAATATTCTTTCTTTAAAAAAAAAAATTTTCACAGGAGAAAGAGAAAGAATTAGAAAGAGAACGAGAAAGAGATAAGAAGGATAAAGAAAAATTGGAATCTCGGTCCAAAGACAAGAAGGAAAAAGATGAGTGTACTCCAACAAGGAAAGAAAGGTATAACATTTCTAATTTAATAACTATACTGGTTTTAGGATTTAGAATGATGTTCCATGTTATAATATTTTCAACACCGATTCCAACAAACTAGAAAATAATTTTTCATGATAAATATGTTTGGCTCTTGCCTATTGGAGGCAGAACTAACTGAAAAATGGGACCATTAATTAGCACTTGGCTTAGTTAGCTAAGCCATCATCCCTTTATATCCTTTCACATGGTTCGCAAGTTACCTTAACCTTAATTCAGTACTAAGAATTTAGTTACCATACTAGGTATCAAGCTTAGGCTTAAATAACTAAACAGCTTGCTAGATCTTTCTTGTTGTCTCTAATATAAGCATTCTGTGCTGAGTCTGCTACATGTAAACTTGATTCTTCTAGTCCTACCTGGGAAGGAGATTATGCACATGGACTGTAAGGACTTGCTACTTACTTTATCTTCATTCCAATAAGAATTGCTTCTCTTTTAATTTTTATTTTCTATGTTAATAATCACCAAATCTGATTTAGTAGAGAAAATTGCTTCTATTAACAGTTAACTTTTTCCTAATAAAAACCAAGTGAATATAAATTTAAAAATTTTGGCTTAGTTACTATACAAATAGTTACAAATAGCATAGTTATTAGTTAAATAGTAAATCTACTTTTCTTTTTTTTTTTTATTATTTTGATATTTTAGATTTACAGAAAACTTGCAAGAATGGTATAAAGAATTTCCAGGTGTCTTTCATCCATGTTCCCCAAATCTTAAATATTTCTACTTTTGCCATATTTTCTTCTCCTTTCCCCTTCCTCCAACAATTTCAGAGTAACTTGGTGCCCTATCCTTCCTATATAATAAAAGGCCAATATGCAAATTGTCCCCTCCACTGGGAGTTTGACCAGGGGGTGGGGCTGGCTGGCCCTGCCCCCAATAGGCCCCGCCACTGACCGCTCTCCACTGGATCCCCATTCGGGCGTGGGACTGGCACAAAATAGTGCACCAGTGGGGTCCCTCGGCCTGGCCTGCGAGGATCGGGCTGAAACTGGCAGTCCAAAATCCCCTAAGGCATCTCAGATTGCGAAAGGGCACAGGCTAGGCCAAGGGACACCCACCAGTTATGGGCCTCTAGTCTTACATAAACCACAATAAAAGTTTCAAGATTGTGAAATTAACATTTAAAAACCTATTTAATTAGAGACCTAATAAAATTTTGTCCATTGTCTCAGTAATCTCTTAAAGCAAAAGAAAATCCAAAATCCTTGATTTCAAATTTTGTCTTGATCAGTCTTTAAGATTTAATTGGCTCTTGGTATAAAAGGCTTTGAATGTTTTTGGAAAATAACATCAGTGAGGTTAGTGAAATAAAGTTAGTACAAACCGGTAGGAATTAATAGCTAATTTGGTAGCAGGAGCTTGAATGCCTGATGCTTTGCTTACTTATGGAATGTTTTTGGGCTTTGTCCCATAGGAAAAGGCGACACAGTATGTCCCCTAGCCCATCTCGCAGTAGCAGTGGTAGACGAGTGAAGTCCCCATCACCAAAGTCGGAGCGATCAGAGCGATCAGAAAGATCTCATAAAGAGAGTTCGCGGTCCAGATCATCTCACAAAGATTCTCCTCGAGATGTTAGCAAAAAGGCCAAAAGGTAAATGCAAATCATTTTTGGCAATATTTGAAATACCAATTTCCTTATCATTCTACCACTTTTTGATAATGATTTGGTGGATAGCTATGTTTTACAGCAAGCATGTCAAACTTAAAGGCTATCACTGGCCAAATAAGCAAGGTTTAAGTTTATGTGGGCTGCAAAAAACCAAAAGTTTCAATTTTCATAGAAATGTAGGTTTATTTCAATACTGACATGCTAAATACAAAGGGCTGAAATAAATGAGTAATCTATACTAGTAAAAGGGTAATATGCAAATTGGTCAGGATGCCCGTACAATAACACTGAACAGCAGGCTGTGTGGGGCTACCAGGTTGGCAGAGGAGTGCAGTTAGGGGCCACCATGTTGGCGGGGGAATGGGGAGGAGTTAGGGGCAACCAGGATGGTGGGGGTGCGGGGTGGGTGCTGATTGGAAAGAGTGCAGGCTGGCCTGAGGAGACACCTTCTTGTCCCTGTGCACGGATTTTGTGCACTAGGCCTCTAGTCATTAACATAAAATAATGGAACATTTTAATAAAAATTAATATTTTTTCTTGAACATTAACTTACCAGATACTGAATAACTACACAAATTAATAAGTGTACTGAAAGCAAAATATTTCCTGTTGCACACACCAAACAAGTCAGTCCAAGACTAATCACATAGCAATCGCCTGCTAAAATATTCGCTGCTATTAGTGGAGAAAAATACACATACAGGAAATGAACGCAACATTATAGTAATCAGTCATTAACGGATGCTATAGTTTGTTATTAACCCTTTGCACTCCGCTATCCCCTCTCAGGGGACATCGGAATTCTAGCATATCACTCGGATGTCCCCTCTCAGGGGACATTGCAGTTTATTAGTGATTACGGGGAATTGAGTTATTTCAACGCACGTTTCCGCCGCAAAGTAGCGTCGAGTAGCTGGTAGCCAATGTCCAGAATGGTTCGGAGTGCAAAGGGTTAAATAATTATATATAATAGGATACTGTAAAAATTAAGTTACAACTTTTTTAATAAAAACATTTCTTACATACTGTATATTGGCTGGGCCTCAAAATACTTATTGTGTCCATGAGTTTGACATGCTTGTTTTACAGGACTTTAGGAAACCAAAAAGAGATACTTTCATTTTAGATTATGCCTTCCCATCTCTCAACACCAGACTCATGACTATAACACAAGAAGGCTTCCAGAAGTAAAGCCAGCCAATAACTTTAACATCATATCCAGTGTTTCCTACGGAATAGGGATAGCTGCATTACTTTTCATTCTGTTCTTTAATTTCTATAGAACATTTTTTTATTTTTGTCAAGGCTGAAAGAAAAAATACATCCTCCTTGCTCCCCATATTTCTCCTGCAATCTTAATAGTAAGTTTTTGGGTAGAGACTTGTGAAAATAAACACCATTTCTTCAGTGTATAATTTAGTGTATACTTGTTTTCTTGTAGTTCCAGAAAAGTGGTTTAAAAATATTTTATCTGGTGTTATTTTCCTAAGAGCTAAAACTTTTATCTCCTAAAATTTTATTATTGTAACCATTTTTAGTAAAATCTTTATAGAATAGATGTTACTGGTGTACGTGTGTTCACATGCATGCACACGCACACGCATACACATACATAAATGCATTATTTATTTACTAGGGGCCAAAATTTGTGCACTGGGGAGGGGTCCCTCAGCCCAGCCTGCCCCCTCACATACTGGGAGCCCTCAGGAGATGTCCTACAGATGGCATAAGCCCACCCCCTATTGGGAGTGGACCTAAGCTACAGTCTGGCCTCCCTTTGCTTGAGGTGACCGGGCTGATCAGGGGAAGGCGCTAGCCCCATCACCCTGCTGCTGCAGCCACTGCCAGTCACCACAGCCACCAAGGTATTTTCATCAACACAGACTCCAGTCCCTTCACCATGAAAAAATGACAACTTTCTTTAAGCGTTTTCAAGATGTGTCTTTCATAGGATATGACATTTCTTTTTCTTCTTTTTAAAATATATTTTATTGATTTTTTACAGAGAGGAAGGGAGAGGAATAGAGAGAAACATTGATGAGAGAGAAACATCGATCATCTGCCACCTGCACACTCCTTACTGGGGATGTGCCCGCAGGCCTATACTCTATCCAATGAGCCAAACCAGTTAGGGTGGATATGACATTCCTTCCTTCCTTCCTTCCTTCCTCCCTTCCTCCCTTCCTCCCTTCCTCCCTTCCTCCCTCCCTCCCTCCCTCCCTCCCTTCCCCCCCCCCCCCCCCCCCCCCACCTGAGGATATGTTTCCATTGATATTTTTCCCTTCCCTCCAATCCCAAGCTCAGCCCCTTCCCAAGCCAAAAGCCTACGCCCCAGGCTTTAGGCTTGGGAAGAGGTTCCCCCACTCTCCAATCGCAGGCTCGGCCCCTTAAAGCCTGATTGAGTTCCCTCCCGCCACCCTCACCTCTCGGGCTTCAGGGGGGAAGTGAAAGTGGGGGGCGGGGAGGAGGGCGGGAGTACTTGCTGCCACCACCCCTGTGCACCTCTCCTCACACGCCTGACACGCACGTCTGTCTCATCTGTTGCCGCCACCTCTGAGGCTGCACGCACTGCTGCTGCGTGCTCCGAGCCTTTTTCCTCAAGGAGATAGGCTGCAAAGCTGTCTTTTTTTTTTTTTTTTTTTTTTTGTGAATGCTATTAATTAGATGTCATTTTGAACTTTATCTTGTAGATTTAAAGGTTCAGACTTAGAAGTATATCACTAACTTGGGGAAATTTTAAAACTTCAAATCTGCAGTTCTGCTTTGAGATTTTGATTCAGTAGAGCAGTGTGGTAAGGCTTAGGATCTGGCTTTTAAGCAAGCGCATTATTGATGACAGATGCAATGCCCAAGTAGTATAAAATCTGTGTATGAGCATGTAGGCAGAGTGTAGACCTGGGAAATTTACAATCTTATGTATTTTAGTGACTTTTGTTGTGTTCAGTTAAAGCTTATTTAAGGAGTCAATTATGATCAGAGAGTACTGTGATAAATTGTTTTTGTTTCCTCAGATCACCATCTGGTTCAAGAACACCTAAAAGGTCTAGGCGATCACGGTCTAGATCCCCTAAAAAATCAGGGAAGAAATCCAGATCCCAGTCTCGATCTCCACACAGGTCTCATAAAAAGTCAAAGAAAAACAAACATTGACATACATTTTTAAGATGCTGTCACTTATTGGAAATGCAATTTTGTTTTGTGCCTGAACGGTCTGTTTTTAAAAAAATCAAATGAAAGAGCATTCCTGGGATTTTTGTTTGTTTATTTGTGAAGCATGTATAAACTCATGAGTAACTGCATATGTAGACCTGTCATTGTTTTATATTGTGTAAATTACTTTCGTTGTAGCTGTTTTCAAGATGAAATTATTGTGGTAATGAATTTCATCAGAAATGTGTATAATGGATCTGCTAGCAGTAGTAGTATTTTGTTTTAGAATGCTGTGACTTAGCAAAACTAATACAGATTTTTTTTTCCATTTTGTAGCTTTGGCAATTTGAATTAGATTTCAAATAAAATCTGAACAGAAAACCATAATGTTTTGGTTTTTTTCCCCTATTGGTAACATCAAGTCCCTTAAAGTCCTAGTCCTACTAAATGAGTTTAGCACTTCTGTTGTGTTTGTATACCTAACGCACTATACCTAGCTCCATTGTTCACACAGGTAAAGTTTTATATTTACTAAAATGACCATAAAAATTAGGGAACCTGAGACTCTTATTTGGTAGGTTTGCCAGCCAATTTCTTCGATAAGGTCCTCTTGGGTAATACTAGTTCCCAGAGGTCAAAAGATGAGGTGAATGTAGAATGGTCTATTGCTGGCTCGAGTAAATTTTATTTTTTCAAAGAAACAGTGTGATTTCAGAACACTCAACTATGTCCTGAGCAAAGTAGAAGGAAGAGAGAAACATCACTGTGAGAGAGAGACATCAATTGGTTGCCTTCTACACTTGCCCCGAACAGGCCAGGAATCCAGCCTGCAGAGCTATCTTCAAACTTCTAATGTTAATACATTTCTATAATATTCTGTTAAAGTATGTGTGTGTGTGTGTGTGTGTGTGTGTGTGTGTGTGTATGTATGTATGTATGTGTGTGTTTAAAGATTTAGCTTTAAGTAAAGTTTAAAAATAAAATAGTTTTAAGGAAATTTAACACCCAATGGTTTGTAAATTCAAGGTGCAGAAAGTTGATTAAAATGATTTGCAGAGTTGAAATCTGTTATGCAGTGGGAGAAACATTGCTGCCATCTGAGAAAGAAATAAACCTTGTATGATGTTGATCACAGTATTGTTATAAATGTGATGGGATAAAGGGTTTTGTAAATGGAACCGACATTGCTCTTTTTGAATCTATCTCCGTTTCACATTTAGGCACTGATTTGATGAGGGGGTGGGAGGAGAGGGTGGTTTCCCCTTAAAAGAGAGAGTAGAAAACGATCCCAAATAAAAAGTTGTTTGAGTCACTTGCTTTTTAAAAATCTATTTTCAATTGTTTTACTTAATCTTGCCTATTCGCCAAATAAGTTGTACATTTTGGAGGGAGTTAGGTATATTAGATGAGCAGTGAGACATGCTATTTCCAAACTGGTCAAACCCACAATAGCTTTAGAAATGAGCCAATTATATTATTTTACTTAGTGATTATTATCAACATGCAGTCTTGTTTGGAAGTTATTCTTTTATTGTTTACTTTTTTGTTCATATTTGTTAATTTCTAAATGTTGCTCAGAATAAGCATGAACATTTGGTGCTGGTTTTTAAAAATTACATATGCAGCCATTTAAAAAAATTATTTTTTTCTTTGTTCATTGTTTGAGAGAATATTATACAACCGTCGGCCTGGTGCACGAATTCATGCATGGGTGGGGTCCCTCAGGGTGTCCTGCGGAAATGGGGCCCCAGCTTGCACCATCTCACAGCTTTGCCTGGCACCCTGCGTTGGCCTGGTGCCATCGTCTCATTGCTCCACCATCCCAACTGCAAGGCAGTTGGTCAGAGCCCAGCCCCTCACTTGGCTCCCTCAGTGCCTGGGAGCCAGGTGGTAGCCCCACCTCCATCTACCACTTCTGGTCACCACCATCTGTAGAGCAATCAGGCCTCAGCTTGCCTTGGACTGGTGCCGCCCGCTCACCTGTTCCAACATCCTGTTGCAATCCCATTCTCGTTAGGGCCCATCAGGGCCAGCAGCACCTCCACTGCCACCCACTCCTAGCACCACATCACTTATACCCACCATGTTCCTCAAAGCCCCGTCGTGGTCAGTGCACATCATAGCAAGCAGTCAAACTCCCGCTCTCCTGATTGAACGACTGCCAGAGGGGACAGTTTGCATATTAGGCTTTTATTATATAGGATTACTTTTTTTTTTTTTTTTTTTTTTGCAAAAATAATGTTGAGTTTCTGCTGATTTGGGCATTCCATCATTATCTGGTATCTAGTATAGGCTTAGAAGTGAGTCAGGTAATGGTTTTGCCAGTCAAGTTGCAAGGAATGCTTATCTCTTAAAA
This sequence comes from Pipistrellus hanaki, assembly GCF_964339955.1. NCBI lineage: Eukaryota > Metazoa > Chordata > Mammalia > Chiroptera > Vespertilionidae > Pipistrellus > Pipistrellus hanaki. The sequence continues at coordinate 101,083,355 of NC_140504.1, read as the reverse complement.
TATATCTGGGAGAAGTAGGAGTGAGTAGAAGTTGTTAGTTCAGTTGTGGGTGCATATTTGTAGTATTTTTTTCTATTGCAATGGGATTTAACAGTTCTTTTAATGTGGAACCAGATACGGTGAACATAGTTTATGTCACAGTGGGTAGACTGGCTTCCTTTTGGATGTTTGGGTGGAATTGCTTAGTCTTGAACTATTTATTGTTAGATAAATTTTACTTACTGAAAAAATATCTAAAGTAAGCCTGTTTAGTTCTCCATGTATTTCTATGAAAATTTAAGTGGATCCAGAAATTGGTGAATAGTAAGGGGGGAGTTAGTCTACCATCCTATCTAATAAAAGAGTAATATGCAAATTAACCATCATTCTATAACAAAAGGGCGGGCCCATAGACACAGGATGGTGGTGCCCAGTCCTCTCCGGCCCAGGGAGGGCTGCTGCTGAGAAAGGCAGCATGAGGTCCTGGCTTTTGGCCTGGGAGGTGGCTGCGCACCCCTAGCACGATCAGCTCCCAGCTTCGACCTGAGCCGTAGGCCTGGGAGGTGGCACACACCCCCTTCACAATCTGCTCCCAGCAGCAACCCTAGCTGAGGCCTGGGCAGTGGCTGTGCCCTCCCCGCCCCCCCCCCCCCCCCCCATCCCTCCACTCCTCTATCCCCCACTGCTGTGCATAATCTGCTCCTAGCCTCGGCCTGGGCTGTGGGCAACCGCAACCCCCCCTCCCCCCAGCGATCAGCTCCCATTTACAGCCCTGAGGGGGGGGGGCAGTGTAGGACTGGGAGGCAGCTGTGCCAAGAGCTATCCCTTCCCTGGGGCAGGCTGGGGTGTCAGCCTCCAAAGGGTCTGTGCCCCCATGGAGTGATATCCCCCCCACCCCCACCCCAACACCAATAGCCTTGGAATTTCCTTTGCCCCCAGCAGAGTTATTAGAGACAGAAAAGGAATAAAAGGAGAAAAAAAAGTACAAATGATGAAACATCAAGAAAAAGAAAGGGAAGGAAGAAAGGAAGAGACAACCACATGATATCACCTTTCCAAGGTCTCACGAGATTCCTGTTTAACGAGTTTATTTTATGACACTTTTAGTTTGGGTTTACATTTTTACTGAGTTGTCAAGACCATGGCAGGTACACTGTCCAATATGTTAAAAACCCTATCTAATAAAGAGGGAATATGCAAGGGAGGGCATTTGGGGGTGACCAGGCTATCAGGGGAGGGCAGTTGGGGACTATCAAGCCAGCAGGGGAACAGTTAGGCGTCAATCAGGCTGGCAGAAGAGTGGTTAGGGGGTGATCAGGCTGGCAGGCAGAAGTGGTTAGGTGGTGATTAGGCAGGCAGGCAAGCAGTTGGGAGCCAGCAGTCCTGGATTGTGAAAGGGATTTCTGACTGCCTGTTTACGCCTGATCCCATAGACAGTCGGACATCCCCCAAGGGATCCCAGATTGGATAGGGTGCAGGTTGGGCTGAGGGACAACCCCTTCTCACAGTGCACAGAATTTGTGCACTAGGCCGCTAATATTTTTATAATAGCATATTGCATGATATTAAATTGAATAGCAAAATTTCTACAGGTTGATTGAAATGTTAATAGGCAAGGCCTGCTAATTACAGAAAATGCTCTGTTTTGCTGGCTCTGTGATAGACAGTTGTTAATATCTTCTGCCATAGTTATCTGCCCTTCTTATAAAGGGTGTGGTGTAAACTCTTTACTCTCTAACCTATTTATACACATGTTTTCTTTACCAGGTTAATCTATAATAATAATTAGATTGGTTGTCCTTCTGGACGCAGTGGGGGCTTGTGAGGGAAACCCGGGTCCCTGGTGCCAGAGGGAAGTCAGTGCCGGAAGCTGGGTGAAGGAAGGCCTACTCTTGCACGAATTTTGTGCATTGGGCCTCTAGTATCATATAATCTCCCTTTATTCTACAGGTGAGAGAAAGGAAGTAAATGGGAGTCTATTTCTTACCAAAGAGAGACCTATGATTGAATCATGTTTGTGAATTTTTTTTGACACTGTTTACTTATTACTGTTAGTGTATGGACATTTCTGAACTGTATCATGTTGAGTACTTAGAGATTAAGGAACTAAACAAAAAGCCTTGACCCCAGAGAATGCTCTTATTTGTCTCAGGATATTTTTGGCTTTCCAGATAAAATTTGCAAAAGTTATTATACCCTGACCTAATTTTTCTTTATTGCAGACCATTCCTGTTGGCTTACCCTGAGACTTTCATCCTAATTTAGGAATCTCAGAGGGAGGAAAGATTTATATTTGCCCCCTAAACTTGAGTATTCTTGAGCACTTGAAAATACCTTTTAAGAAGTTCCAATTGTACCCTAGCTAGTTTAGCTAGGTGGAGAGAGCGTTGGCCTGCGGACTGAAGGGTCCCATATTTGATTCTGGTTAAAGGCACCTGCTCGGGTTGCAGATCCAGTCCCCAGTGGGGGCGTGTACAAGGCAGCTGATCAATGATTATCTCTCATCATTGGTGTCTCCCTCTCTTAAATCAATAAAAAAATTTTTTTTTTAAAGCAAGTGTTAAAAAAAATGCCAGTTGTGATCTAATTGAGGTTTATTAGAAATATTATGTACACATTTATCTCTATGGTGATATAAATTCTAAAAATTATATGGTCATGGTAATAGTTTATCATTTTGATCATTAAAAATGAGAGCAGAGAAACCAAGATGGCGGCATAAGTAAACGCCTAACTGCAGCCTCGCACAACAATTTCAAAAAATTACAACTAAAATGCAAAGTGGACATTATCCAGAACTACAGGAAAGTTGACTGACTAGAAATTATACAACTAGAAGGAAAGAGAAAACCAAAAGGAGAATCAGAGGAGCTGTAAAAGCCTAAGGTGCAGGAGACACGCTGCGCGCGTGAGAAGAGGACTTAGCTGGAGAGGAGAGGTCGGTTGAGTGCCTGACTGGCGTTCCCTAGCAGGAAGAAGATAAAAGCTCCAGACTGTGCTAAACCCCAGTTCCGACTGCACTGAACCCCAGTTCTGGGCAAGACCCTGGGGACCCAGGCTCATATAAAGGGAATCTAGGCTGTACTCAGGGGAGCAGGGAAAGGCAGAGTCCCGGAGGCGCACACGTTGCATGCAGAAGACGGACTATTGACTGTGCTGCTGGATTGCCCTAACGGGAAGGAGACAAAAGATCCAGACTGCACTGAACCCCACTTCAAACCCTACTTCCACCTGCACGGAACCCCAGTTCCGGGCTCATTGGGGGAGAGACTAGACTTGTAGCAGGCGAAATTCGAGGGCACCTTTCTCTCAGAGGTGCTTGCAGCGAGTACCGAAAGACACTGAGGAACACCACTGAGACTCAGGAACCTCATAGGGCGGGGCTGACAGAAGCCAAAGCTGTAGGCGCCACCCTGAAACTCCGCCCCATCCAAGCTGAGCATAGAGGCTTTTGCAATTTTCCAAGTCTAGTCGAATAAGGCTGTCTCCTGGCATAGACACAGCTGATTTTCACAGCCAATTGGCCTGGAGGTCAGATCCTCTCAGTGATACCAGCAACAATCAAGACTTAACTACAATAAGGCTGTACACATAGTCCACAAAGGGGTGCACCAAGAGTGTCCACCTCAGGTAACTGGGAGGCTGACCCACTGAACCATATAGGACACTTTAGCACACAAAGCCAACCAACCAACTCAGGGATGCTGTGAAAATGCTGAGACAAGGAAACGGATCACAAATGAAAGAAATGGAGGACGAGCGACTGGATACAGTTCAAAACCACAGTTATAAGGTTTTTCAAGAACTTCCTAGAAAAGGCCAATAAAATAAATGAAACCTATGAGGATATGAAAAGGGATCAACTAGAGATAAAAAGGGATCAACTAGAAATAAAGAATACATTGTCTGAAATAAAAAATATACAGAGTCCTAAAAACAGAATGGAAGATCGCAAGAATCAAGTCAAAGATTTGGAACATAAAGAGCCAGAAGACTCTCTTCCACAGAAGCAAGAAGACAAGAGAATCCAGAAAGTTGAAGATAGTGTAAGAAACATCTGGAAAAACTTCAAGCAAACCAACATCAATTATGGAGGTCCCAGAAGAAGAGAGAGAGCAAGATACTGAAAATATATTGGAAAAAATAGAAAACTTCCCTCACCTGGTGAAAGAATTAGACTTACAACTCCAGGAATTGCACAGAACCCCAAACAAAAGGAATCCAAAGAGGACCACACTAAGACACATCATAATTAAAATTCCAAGAGCAAAAGAAAGAATATTAAAAGCAGCAATAAAAAAGCAGGTAGTCACCCATAAAAGAGCACCCATAGAATTGTCAGCTGATTTCTCACAGAAACCATGCAGGCCAGATGGGAATGGCAAGAAATATTCAAGGTGATGAATAGCAAGAACCTACAGCCAAAAATACTCTACCCAGCAAAACTATCACTCAGAATCAAAGGCCAGATAAAGAGCTTCACAAATAATAATAATAAGAAAAGCTGAAGGAGTTCATCACCGCCAAACCAGAATTTTATGAGTTGCTGAAGGGGGTTCTTTAGGAAGAGGAAGAAGATAAATATAAAAATTATGAACACCAAATACTTAACTATCAACAAGTGAATCTAAAAACCAAGGGAATTAAAATATCTGATAAACAATATTAACTGGTGAATATAATAGAATCAGAGGTATGGAAGGGGAGTGAACTGACGATTCTCTGGGAGGAGGTGTTGCGGGAAGAGACTGAACATAAACTGCACCTATGGATGAGGACAATGGGTGGTGGGAAAAGGGCAGAGGGTGGGGTGGGAACCTGGTGAAGGGGAGCAATAGAGGGGGGAAAAATGAGGAATATTTGTGATAATAATAAAGATTTATTTTTTTAAAAAGAGCAAATTAATCTGCTTACTAAAGTTGCTTAACCTATTTTCAGATGACAACATAGTATGATTTTTAAAAATATATATTTGTATTGATTTCAGAGAGAAAGGGAGAGGGAAAGATAGAAACATCAATGATAGAGAATCACTGATCCTACACGCTCCCTACTGGCTATCAAAGCTGCAACCCAGGCATGTGCCATTGGCCAGTATCAAACCTGGGACCTTTCAGTCCACAGGCCAATGCTCTATCCACTGAGCCAAACCAGCTTGGGCCAGTATTATTTTTTTAGCAGAAAAAATTGTTTTTGAAAATAAATAGTACCACTTTCCTAATACTTTACATTTAAGAAATAAGAGCTTTTTTCCCCTGTGTTGTTTTCCTCTTATACTAGGTGTACCAGTTCATGGTGGATTTTGTAATCAAAGAAAATACAATAATTTCAAGAGAAATATCAAAAGTGCTTTATTCAAAGTAATGTCCATTGCTAGCTACACATTTTCCCGATCTTTCATGTAATTTGTGGATACCAGCCCAATGGAACTTTTCTTGTTTTGAGGCAAACCATTCAGAGACCCAATTTTCCACTTCGTGAGTTTTGAAGTGCTGCTCAGAAAACGTGTGTGCCATCAATTGGGACAAGTGGTAATTTGAAGGAGCAAGATCTGGTGAATATAGCAGGTGGGTTAATACTTCCCAGTCAAGATCTTTTAATGAGTCTTTAACTGGTTTTGAAGTGTATGATGATGTGTCATCATGAAGCAAAATTATTTTGCCATATCTTCTGGCACATTCTGGTGGTTTCACGATCAAAGCGTGGTTCAAATTGATTATTTGTTGTAGGTAGTGATCAGTATTAACTGTTTCACCTGGTTTTAGAAGCTCATTCTACACCACACCTTCCTGATCCCACCAAACGCAAAGCATTGTCTTCTTTCCAAAGCGATTTGGCCTTGCAGTTGATGTTGATGGTTGACCTGGATCAACTCATGATTGTGTACATTGGAATTCTCAAAATAAATCCACTTTGCATTGCCAGTCACAATTAGATGCAAAAAAAAAAAAAAAAAAGGCTTCCTTTCATGCCGTTTTACTGATGACTGGATTTCTATTCATCTTCTGTTCAGTTTATGTGGCACCCATTCTCCTTCTTTTAATATCTTGCCCTTTGCTTGAAAATGATTGGAAATTGTTTGCTGAGCAATGTTTAATCTTTTTGCAAGTTGTTTTTGAGTATGACATGCATCTTCATTCAATAATGCTTGTAATTGTTGGTTTTTAAACTTTTTTGGTTGACCTGGATGTTCTTTGTCTTTTACATTGAAAGTAAAAGTGTCTTTTACACTTTCAAAGTATTTAAACCAGTGTTCACAAGTATCTTGAGATGGAGCATGTTTACTATAAGCTTCCTGAAGTATACAATAACTTTTTCTTCAAAATAAAGTAATGAATTAGAACTTCCCGCAAATGCTCTTTTTTTTTGGCACAAAATTCGATATTTTTAAGTGTAAAAATATCTATGATGTTAATACCTTCAGCAAATTCGACATATGAAGTTCTGAAGCTTGCTGTCAATGCAACAAAATAGCATATATAATATATCAAATCGCATATATATCAACGTGTAAATCCATCTATTGACAAAAAAATGAATTATTAACTGGTACACCTGGTATTTTAATGGGAAAGCTAATACAGAAATGTCAGCACAGATACTAATGAAGGCATTATTATAGGTTTAAAGGAACATGTGACTAAAACTCAGAGATTGGCCGAAACCGGTTTGGCTCAATGGATAGAGCGTCAGCCTGCGGACTGAAAGATCCCAGGTTCGATTCCGGTCAAGTGCATGTACCTTAGTGGCAGGCACATCCCCAGTAGGGGGTGTGCAAGAGACAACTGATTGATGATTCTCTCTCATCAATGTTTCTAACTATCTCTCTCTCTTCCTCTCTATAAAAAATCAATAAAATGTATTTAAAAAAATAAAAAATAAAACTCAGAGATTGGTTTATTCACACTTCTCATATGCATGTTTTAGGATAGAGTTCAAAGTCTTTAATTCATTATATTTGTGGCTTTTTCTTTATTTTTTGTTACCAACTTCCCAGGACTTAGATAATATACAAATGCAAATCCCAGGGGAAGTGCTATGATGACAAGACTGGGCGCTGCTGCTACTCAAAGTGAGCCCTGTCCCAGGTGAGGATGTAGCAGTGCTCCCTCAGTGCCACCACCTAAGCTTCCTGTACATGGGTTACATGCATAATTTGGTATCATAATTTTACTAGAAGCCTAGTACACAAAATTCGTACACAGGGGTGGGAGGGGGATAACCCTCAGCCCAGCTTGCACCCTCTCCAATCTGGGACCCCTTGAGGGATGTCAGACAGTCAGAAATCCCTTTCACAATCTAGGACTTCTGGTTCTCAACTGCTCGCCTGCCTGATTGCCCCTAACCGTTTCTGCCTGCCAATCTAATCACATTCTAACTACTCCCCTGCCATCCTGAATGATGCCTAACTGCTGACTTGCTGGCTTGATTGCCCCTTACTGCCCTCCCCTGCTGGCCTTGGTTGCCCTTAACTGTCCTCCCCTGCTGGCCTGGTCAACCCTAACTTCCCTCCCTTGCCAGCCTGGTCGCACCTAACTGCTCTCCCCTGCAGGCCTGGTCATCCCTACCTGCCCTCCCCTTCTGGCCTTCTTGTGCCATCCATCTTGTGTCCACATGGGGCATCCATCTTTGACCTCTGGGGATGGTCATCTTGTGTTTTGAGTGATGGTCAATTTGCATATTACCTTTTGATTTGATAGGATAGTTGGAGAGAATGACCTCACTCATTTCACTTGTAATTATGCTTGGAGTATTTGTGATTTATCTTTTTACTTCAATAGGCTCTTATACATTTTACCTTTTATGATTTTAAATATCAGGAAATACAGTTTTTCAGAAATGAAAATAGTATAATTGGAATCAGCTCAGCTGAAATGTTCTCTAGTGAGAATTTCTTTTGGGTGAACTGATTCTATGATTTATTCACTCTTGATGTCAGGATTAAGTATATTTTGGAACTGCTCTTCAGACTGTCACTTTATGGTTTTTCTGTATAAAGATTATCTATTTACAGACAAAGGTTGTAGAATTCCCCTTCTGTTGTTGTTTTTTTACTTTTGATTACTTTAATAAAAATATGTTCTTTTCATAGAAAACTGTAGACTGTTTCATGTAAATTTCTCTGTATAGTTTTCTAGTGCAAGCCCAAAAACATACCTAGTTTTTGGCAGCTTTCTTCCAAGAGAAGTAAGTGATGTGTCTGCCATCTTTATCAGTGGTAGCTAAAGTGTTGCTACATTTCACATGTTTAAACTACAGTAAAACATTTTCTTGAGAGATTATTCTGTTGATCAGGAAATTTTATTGTTGGTTCTTTCTTTTTTGAAGAATTACTTTGTTTTATTTCATTGAGGAAAATTTAAAGCATACAATTTTAGAACTAATACTCATCAACCCGCAAATATCAACCTACTAGTGTATATTTAAGTGTTTTATTTTTAAAGCATAACAACGGTATTATTACTACATTAAAAATAATTCATTGTTTCCTTTCAAATTAAAAAAAAAATCAATTGTGAAATATTCAACAAAATTTGCCATTTTTAGGTATACAGTTTATAAGTATTGAGTGTATTTACATTGTGCAACCAGTTTCCACAACTTTTCATCTTACAAATCTGAAACTTTGCCTTAAACAATTCCACACTCTCCCCCATTGTGCAACCAGTTTCCACAACTTTTCATCTTACAAATTTGAAACTTTGCCTTAAACAATTCCATACTCTTCCCCCCACCCCACGCCCCCTGGCAACCTCCACTTTACCTTCCATGAGTTTGATTGTTCCTAATGCCTCACGCACATGGAGTCATAGTATTTGACCTGTGGCAGGCAAATTTCACTCAGCATGGTGCCCTCAAGTCTTGTTCATGTGTTAGCAGGTGCCCTAGTTCTCTTTTAAAATCCACTTTTTTCCAAGCTTCTGTTATTTCCTTATAGAAATTTAAAAGGATTTTCCCCAAACAACATGTTAGTATTTTATGAGTAAAACAGATACTGGTTTAATTTTGAACTAATTGTCCTAAAAGCATGATTAATTTTACTTATATAACAAGCAGATGTGAGAAAAAGTTTTAAAGTGGGAATGTTTTTTTTATTTTTTATTCTGACATGAACTTGTCCAAGCCACTCAGATTTTTTCACTCAGATTATTTTTTATTTGTATGTGCTTTGTAATGAAATGATGTAGTCTTTATTTTTGTCTATTCTATATAATAAAAGGCAAATCGACCAAACAGTGGTACGACTGGTCACTATGACGCACACTGACCACCAGGGGGCAGACGATCAATGCAGGAGCTGCCCCCTAGTGATCAGTGCACTCCCACAGCGGGAGCATCACTCAGCCAGAAGTTCAGAAGCTGGGCTAATGGCTTGCAAGAGCAGTGGAGGTGGCTGGAGCCTCTCCCACCCTCTGCAGCAGTCGGACATACCCCAAGGGTAGCTGCAGGGGATATACTAGTATGATTAAGAGTAGGACAGTTTAGTTATCCTTGATCATGGAATGTGCATATTAATGGGAGAAATCAGACAAGAAAATCAAATATTTCAGATGGTAAAATGTACTGGGAGGGAAAAGAGTGGTGAGACAAAATGGGTAAAGATTTCCTCTTAGACAGTGCAAAGAGGGCCTCACAGTGGTACCATTTGAGCTGAGACCTGAGTAATGAAGTAGAGTTGACTGTAGTATTGCAGGCCCAGGTAGCTGCATGTATGAGTGTTTTAGGAGGGGGGACAATGTTGGTGTTTGGAGGAATGGACAGCAGTCAGTGAGGAAAGTGTGGCATATCATGAGGTTAGGTAGAACTGGACATTTTAAGCGAGGAAAGTGGAGTCTTTTTGTTACAGAGAAACACAATATTCAAATAATGTTGGAGAGTTTGGAGTCACCGCAGTGGACTTAGAGAAAATGAATTCAAATTCCAAGCAAGGCTATAAGCAGAACTTCCCTTTTTATTAAGGAGCCAGCCTTATGTGCACTTAGTGGTTATCTTGCTGCTAGCCTTGAAAACAATACAGTTCTATCCAATTAAAAAATGCACCTGTCATGGCATTGAAATTATGGGCATATCTAGTCTCTGGCCTACAAGGTCAGACAGCTAAGTTTATCTTCCTCATTATTCAAGCAGGCTAGAAAGCAAAGTTGTTGTTGTTGTTGTTGTTGTTGTTGTTATTTAGAATAAAAGGCCATCTAAGAAAAACAGCAGAGAATTCCAAATAATAGTTTTACAAAATAGGGGTTAGCCTACTCAGTTTCAGATCATGGCTGCTGCCAAGAACATGGGAGAGGGGCAGGAGGAGAAGTGGGAACTAGCAAGGAAACTGTTGGCTGTGAAGAGTCAACAGGATCATGTAAGTAAGTGGTATTACCCCAAGCACATAGCAGCTTCATAATAACTAATCCAACTACTCCTCTCATTTTCATGGCTCTTGTAGTCATCCAAAGATTAAGTTCACTTCATTCTTTTTCTTTTTTTTATTAAGGTATTATATGTGTACAAACCTTACCATTGCCCCCACACTCCTATGCATGCCCTCACCCCCCCTCCCCCAGAGTTTTGAGTCCATTGAATATGCTTATATGCATGCATACAAGTCCTTCAGTTGATTTCTTATCTCCCCCATATCTCCCTAACCTTCCAGCAGTAATTTGACAGTCTGTTTGTTGCTTTACTATCTCTGTATCTATCTTTTTGTACATCAGGTTATAATGTTCTTTATTATCCATAAATAAGTGAGATCATGTGATGTTTTTCTTTCATTGACTGGCTTATTTCACTCAGCATAATGTTCTCCAGTTCCATCCAGGTTGCTGCAAATGATAAGAATTCCTTCTTTTTTATGGCAGCATAGATTTCCATTGTGTAGATGTATCATACTTTTCTGATCCAATCATCTTCTTTCTCAGGATTGCTGTGGACATTTGGGATTTTTTTTTTTAATTCCAGATGAATTTTTGGAGAGTTCTTTCTAGGTCTTTGAAATAGGCCGTTGGTATTTTAAAGGGGAGTTCATTGAACCTATAGATTGCTTTGGGTAGTATGGACATTTTAATGATGTTGATTCTACCAATCCACAAACATGATATGTTCTTCCATTTGTTAACGTCTTCCTCCATCTCTTTTTTTTTTTTTTTTCAGTGTCCTGTAGTTTTCTGCATATAGGTCTTTTACCTCCTTAGTAAAGTTTATTCCTAGGTATTTTAATTTCTTTGGTGTGATGGTAAATGGGATTGATTTTTTAGTCTCTCTTTAAGTTCATTATTGATGTATAAAAAGGCCATATATTTCTTGGCGTTAATTTTGTATCCTGCTACATTGCCGAATTCATTTATTATGTCTATTGGTTTTTTGATTGAGTCTTTTTTTTTTTTTTATGTACAATATCATGTCATCTGCAAATAAGGACAGCTTTACTTCTTCTTTTCCAATTTGGATGCCTTCTATTCTTTTTCTTGTCTAATTGCAATGGCTAGTACTTCCAGTACTATGTCAAATAGGAGTGGTGAGAGGGGGCATCCCTATCTTGTTCCTGTTCTTAGAGGGAATGGTTTTACTTTTTGCCAATTGAGTATGATGTTTACTGTGTGTTTATCATATATAGTTTTTATTATGTTGAAGTATGATCCTTCTATTCTCAAATTGTCAGGAAAGAGTGTTGGATTTTGTCAAATTCTTTTTCTGCATCAATTGATATGACTGTGATTTTTGTCTCTCAATTTGTTTATATGATGTATCACATTTATTGATTTGTGGATATTGTACCAGCCTTGCATTCCTAGGATAAATTCTACTTAGTCATGGTGTATGATCTTTCTGATGTAGTGCTGGATTCGATTTGCTAGAAATTTGTTGAGGATTTTGGCATCTATGTTTATGAGTGATATTGGCCTGTAATTCTCTTTCACTGTGTTGTCTTTGTTGGGTTTTGGTATTAGGGTGAAGTGTTCCTTCCTCTTTAATTTATTGGAATAGTCTGAGGAGTATAGGTTTTAGTCCTTCCTTGAATGCTTGGTAAAACTCTCCTGTGAAGCCTTCTGGCCTCAGGCTTTTGTTTGCCAGAAGCTTTTTGATGACTGCTACAATTACTTCCATAGCTCCTGGCCTATTGAACTGTTTAGATTCTTCCTGATTGAGTTTTGGAAGGTTATATTTTGCTAGGAATATGTCCATTTCCTCAAGGTTGTTCAGTTTGTTGGAATAGCGTTTTTTGTAGTATTTTGTAACAATCCTTTGTATTTTGGCAGGGTCTGTTCTTATTTCACCTCTTTCATTTCTGATTTTGTTTATTTGGGTCCTCTCTCTTTGATTTTTGGTGAGCCTGGATAGAGGTTCATCAATTTTATTTATCCTTTCAAAGAACTAGCTCTTGATTTTGTTGATCTTTTGTATTGTTTCTTTGGTCTCTATGTCGTTTATCTCTGCTCTGATTTTTATTTTTTCATTCCTTCTGCTTACACTAGGATTTTCTTGTTGCTCTCTTTCTAACTCCTTGAGGTGTAGGGTTAGGTAATTTATTACCATTGTTTCTTGTTTTTTGTTTTTGTTTTTGTTTGTTTTTGTTTTTTGCAGTAGACTTGTAGAGCTATGAACTTCCCTCTCAAACTGCTTTCACTGTGTCCCATAGATTTTGAATTGTTTTGTTTTCATTGAAATTTGTTGCCATGATATTTTTTTATTTCTTCCTTGATCTCTCTGGTTACCAAGTCATGGCATGCTGTTTAGTATCCATATGTTTGATTTCTTTGGATTGTTTTTATTGTAGTTGATTTCCAGTTTTATGCCACTATGATCTGAGAAGATGCTTGATATAATTCCTATCTTCTTGAATTTGAAGAGACTTTGCCTATGTCTCAACATGTGGTCTATCTTTGAAAATGACCCATGTGCACTTGAGAAGAATGTATATTCTGTGGCTTTGGGGTGAAATGTTCTGAAGATGTCAATTAATTCCATCTGGTCTAGTGAGTCACATAGGATTGATGTTTCTTTGTTGAATATTTTGTTTAGAGGATTTGTCCAATGGTGATAGCGGGTTATTAAAGTCTCCTACTATGATTGTATTGTTGTTAATCTCTCCCTTGATATCTTCCAGGAGTGTGTGTGTGTGTGTGTGTGTGTGTGTGTGTGTGTATTTGGGTGTTGTTGTTGCTGTATTGGGTGCAGCATATGCTTACCCAAAAGATATGCTTACCAGAGTTATTTCTTCTTGTTGAATTGCTCCCTTTGGTATTATGAAGTGGCCTTCCTCATCTCTTGTTATGTCCTTAATTTTGAGATCTAATTTGTCAGATATAAGTATTGCTAGGCCACCTTTTTTTTTTTTTTTTCATTTCCATCCGCCTGGAAAACCTTTTTCCATCCCTTCACCCTCAGTCTGTGTGCATCTTTTTTTCTGAGGTAGGTTTCTTGTAGACAGCAGATATATAGGTCCTGTTTTCTTACCCAATCTGTTATCCTATGTATTTTGATTGGGTCATTTAATCCATTTACATTTAATGTTATTATTGATAGGTACTTATTTGTTGCTATTTTTATTCTATACCCCTGTGTTCCTTCTTTGCTTCCTCTTCCTTCCTTCCTTTCTTCTTTCTTTCTTTCTTTCTTTCTTTCTTTCTTTCTTTCTTTCTTTCTTTTTTCTTTTTTCTTTTTTTTTTTTTACAGCCCACCCTTTAGCATTTCTTGCATTGCTGGTTTGGTGGTGATAAATTCCCTTAGTCCTTTTTTGTCTGTGAAGCTTCTGATTTCACCTTCAATTTTGATTGATAGCCTTGCTGGTACAGCATTCTTGGATTCATACCCTTCCTTTGCATGACTTTGTATATTTTATCCCATTACCATCTGGCCTGATGAGTTTCTGTGGAGAAATCAGTTGCTAGTCTGATGGGGGTTCCTTTGTATGTAACTTTCTGTCTCTCTGGCTGCTTTTAAGATTCTTACTTTGTCATTGGTGTTTGCCAATTTAATTATAATGTGCCTTGGTGTCGGTCTTTTGGGGTTCATTTGGCTTGGGACTCTGCGGAGTTCTATTTGTGTGGGGTTTTTCTTCTCTATATCAGGAAAGTTTTCTGTCATTATTTCTTCAAACAGGTTTTCTATTCCTTGCTCAGTTTCCTTTCCTTCTGGAAGCCCTATTATGAGAATATTGTTTTGTTTTGTGTTGTCCCAAAGTTCCCTTAGGCTCTCCTTGTTTTCATTTTTTTTTTTTTTTTTCCCTAGAAGCTGCTCTACTTGGTTATTTTTTCCTATCTTGTCTTCTAGTTCACTGATGCAGTCCTCTGCTCTTTCTAGTCTACTATTTATGTTTCCTATTGAGTTCTTTACAGTATTGATGTTATTTTTCAATTCTTCTTGGTTCTTCATTTCCCTTGGTTCTTACTCATATTGTTGAATTTTTCTTTTATTCTTTTAAGCCACCTTATAACCATTTCTCTGAATTATTGCTTTGATAGGTTGCTTGCCTCTAATTCGTTTACTTCCTTCTTTGGTGACACCTGCTTTTCTTTCATATGTGGGCTGTTTCTTTGTCTCCCCCTGGCCTCTCTTCTCAGTACCTCTGGTTATGTAGTTCTCTCTCTCCGGCATTGATTTAAAGGCACAAAATACAACACAACCAGGTAAAACACACAAGGAACTGAACAAAAATGTATTCTTGATATTAATAACCTCCAATAAAGGTGACCACCAAAGAAAGGCAAATTATGGGAAAGGAAAGAAAGAAGAAGGGTAAAAAGAAATGAAAAAAAGGAGTGTCAAAATGAAATTGGGAAACGGGAAAAAAAAGTAAGAGAGACTAGAATGAGACTAAGAAAAGGGGAACAAACTATATAGATATATATATATATGGAGAAAATTCCAATAGAACAACCACTAATCCCAGCAAATGCCAGCAACAAGTACCTGGAGATTAATACAAACTACAACACCCACTAATATCAAGCAAGGCAAGAGAAAACACAAGTAAAACACAAAAACAAAGCAAATAAAAAATACCAAAAAAAGGACAAGCAAAACAATCTCACAAAAAAGCATAAAAATTCAATATAATCAACATTCAAGCAAACAACAACTAAAGGACAGAGAGAAAAACAATTTTTTGATAGTTAAGTGATTGAAAAGAGTGGTGTGTTTGCACTTGAAGCAGGGGATTGGAAATTAGATATATAAGTAGGGTGAAATTTTAGCAGGGGGTAGGCAGAAAGAATAGGGAAAATCTAAAGCAGGAAAGGATTAAGATAAACAGGGCACCAAAAGGGAAAGGTTAAGAAGAGAGTGATAGCATAAAGGTCGTGTTGAGATAGGGTAAAATGATACTAAAGGAAAAATGAAAATAGAATGTAGAACATTAATCCCAAAGTAAAATAAAAAGAAAAAATGATACTTAAAAACAAAAAGAAAAAAAAAAGGTAAAATAGCAATAGTAATAATGCTGATTGGAAATAAAAATATAGTAATTAAAAAGGTAAAATCAAGTGAGGAAAAAAGAAAAAAATTCGTTTCTTCAGTAAAAGATGCAAAAAATGAAAATAAGCCAAAACTGGTTTGGATCAATGGATAGAGCGTCAGCTTGGGGACTGAAAGGTCCCAGGTTCGATTCCGGTCAAGGGCATGTACCTTGGTTGCAGGCATATCCCCAGTAGGGGGTGTGCAAGAGGCAGCTGATTCATGACTCTCTCATCGATGTTTCTATCTCTCTCCCTTCCTCTCTGTACAAAATCAATAAAATATATTAAAAAATGAAAATAAAATAAAATAATAAAAAATTAAAATAAAAAAATGTGCAGTAGTGAAGGTCATTCACTTCCTCTGTTTTTCTGTTTGGCATGCCTGTTTCTCAGTCCAGGCAATATTGCAGTTGCCTGCCTTCTACTTCTCAGTGTTGTAAGCCAGTCCTGATTTTAAGTAGGCAGTTTCTTAATTTCTTGTATTCCTTTATTTTTGTTTAAATAAAAATAATAATAAAGTCAGTTTGTGATTCAGCCCCTAGGGGGCAGTATTTCTCGATTGACTTCCCAGTCTCTTTGGTTGCTCTAGCATTCTTTTTCTGTGGTACTCAATATAGGTTTGTGGAGTTGGGCTGCCTCAGAGCTGGCTCTCCGATGGTCTCTCCCCACTCTGAACCAGTTTCCAGAAAAGCAACTTCCCCCTGCAGTCTCCCAAGGTATGCCAAACTGGGTGATCCTTGCTTAGTAATCAGAAGCAAGGGAACGAAGAGGAAAAATCCCAAGTGTGCGAATGATGGGTCTGCGTGCAAGTTTAAGCAGCCTGCACACCTTTAAAATTCTTATGCTCTCCTTCCGTGTCAGATTGGAATGGGTTGTTTTTTAGAGATCCCTTCTGTTAGCAGCTTTCAGGATCCCCTTCCACATTCACGGATCATACCAGACCCACCAGCCACAGACTTTTCTAGGCACAGACTTCCCTGGACCTCTAGGTCCCGCAGCACACATGTTTCTCTCTCCCACTGCCAGGACCCAGATACCTCAGCTTATTCCTGGCAAAATCTGACCTTCTTGTGGTTTTGTGGAGAGCTCCCTTGATTCCAATTGTTTGTGCCGATTGGGGACTGATGTTCTGAGGCTCACAGCTGTTCACTGGTCACCACAGTTGTGGGTTTTCAGACTTCTGATAAGATTCACTTTCCCTTACAAGATGGTGCAGGTTTCTGTCTGAGCCTGTGGCTGTAGGAGAGGACCCAGCTGAAGTGTGGGCTGCCCGGTCAGAGGACCTCGTCTAGCAGTTGGCAAGCTAAGGGACACCTTCACCTAGAGTTTTGCTATCCCTTAGTTTGTCAACAAACACTCCCCATGTGTCCCTCAGCTGCTCTTTCTCTCTACCCGGGACAAGGCTCAGAACACGTCTGTCTATTCTGCCGCCATTTTCTCCTCCCTTCCCCCCAATTCTTTTTCTTTTTAAAAATATATTTTATTGATTTTTTTACTGGGAGGAAGAGAGAGCTATAGAGACTTAGAAACATTGATAAGAGAGAAACATTGATCAGCTGCCTCCTGCAAACCCCCCACTGGGGATGTACCTATAACCAAGGTACATGCCATTGACCGGAATAGCATCTGGGACCTTTCAGTCCTCTATCCACTGAGCCAAACGAGTTTCGACATTCACTTCATTCTTAAACATCTAATCAGATCAGGTCACAGCACCCTGTGGCTCCTAGGCTGATGTCTGAGGATATTATAAACAACTACAGAGCACTCTTTCCTGTCTTTAGTACCCACTGCTTGTCTACTTACTGCACTGCAGGGTAATAATAGGTGCTGCTTAAAAAAAATTGTGTCATCAAGTTTGGAAACAGGCTTCTTTGCAGTAACCCATCTCAGAACCTTGAATTTGTACTGGGTACCGGTACTCCCAGGTAGGAGATGACTTATTGTATTTCCCAAACTTACGTGTCTGAGAAAGGAGGGGTGTTATCCAAGGCATCCCTTGAGATAAATTTAACTGTGCAGGTATTCGGACATTTTAACACATTAAGCACCCAACCGGTTTTGTCTTTCAGATGGAAAGTATAGTGTCAGTCACCGGTGATTGACATGACACTTAATGTGTTAAATAGTTGATAGTGAAAAGACTAAGCCAGCAAGACCAAGGGTAGGCTTAACACTTAGGATCATTAAGAGTTATTGGGCCATCTGCCCTGACCAGTTTGGCTCAGTACATAGAACATTGGTCTTTGAACTGAAAGGTCCTAGGTTCAATTCCGGTCAAGGGCATGTACCTTGGTGGCAGGCACACCCCAGTAAGGAGTGTGCAGGATGCAGCTAAATTGATGTTTCTCTTTCATTGATGTTTCTAACTCTCTCTCCCTTCCTCTCTGTAAAAAAATCAATGAAATATATTTAAAATAGAAAAGAAAGGAAGATCTTTAAATATGCTAAAAAATAAAAAAATAAAAAAAAGTAACAGACAGAAACTTGGCTGACAGCAGCTGCCCTCTCACTGCAACAAGACTTGTTTGAGTTTTCTTGAACCCATGGTGTGGAGAAGTGGTTTTTTGATATCTAAATCCAGCTTAGATTTTCTTGAACCCATGGTGTGGAGAAGTGGTTTTTTGATATCTAAATCCTGAGTACCAGGATTGCTCAGGGCCTACTCAAAAAGGCAAATAATTTTTTCCACTAATATTTACAGGGTAAAATAAGATTGTTGTTAGAGTATTAAATTTGACAGTAAAATAGTAGTCAAGTTTTTAGACTAATTTAAATTGGCTAATTGAAATAAGAAAATATTCTTGAAAAATTAATTGTACTGGACTAAACTAAAATTTTTATTGGTAGTTCATCTCATGTTAAAACTGCGTAACATGTAACGAACCTAAAGCAGTCATATTTTAGTGCAAAAAATTAAAATTTAAAAGCTATCAAGACTACATTGTAAAATTTACAAAAGCTTCTTAATATTTAAATTAAAAAGGGGAGATAATAGAAGAATATCATTTAAGGAAAATATCCTGTAAGTAAATTACATCTAGAAAATTTTTACTTGAGAAAGTTAACTTTCATTTATAATGCTAATAGCAAGACGCCCATGAAAAACACACATGGTGTCAAATCAAGCCAAAGGAAAACTGTTTGGGCAAAAAATGAAAAAAGATCCCAAATCAAATTTATAGACAATATTCCTTTATTAACTTTTGGTTGAGAATAGGTTTGTATGTTTTCAGAAAACAACTCCAAGACCATGTGGATTCCTGCAATAGAGAGGAATTGGCAGGACTGTTCCAGCCATGAAGACAGAAGAGAAACAGTCCAGAGATGAAAGATGCTGCCAAAACCGGTTTGGCTCAGTGGATAGAGTGTCGGCCTGCGGACTGAAAGATCCCAGGCTTGATTCTGGTCAAGGGCATGTATATTGGTACATTGGCTGTGGGCACATTCCCAGTGGGGGTGTGCAGGAGGCATCTGGTTGATGTTTCACTTTCATTGATGTTTCTAGCTCTCTATTCCTCTCCCTTCCTCTCTGAAAAAAAAAAAAAAAAATCAATAAAAGAAAAAAAAAAGAAAAAAAAAAGAAAGAAAGAAAGATGCTGACAAAGCCTTGCCATACTAGCAGTCAGCAGCTGTGCATCACTGCAGGTTACCGAGGACCAAACCACAGAGGGTTGGACTTGCATCACCACCATTTGTCCACCATTCAAAACTGAAATATCATTGCTGACATGTACACATAAGGAACTGTTTGACATTGAAATTGGGACTCAAAAGAACTGTTGGCCCAGAATGAAACTCACTACAGACTGATTCATTTGCCTCCCAGCATAACTATGATTGCTTTGTCTCATTTTTGGTTCTTATAAGTGTATTCCTTATATCACATGATCTCATTCATCTAGGGGAAATAATGGACAACATAAAATGATGAACAAAAACAGACCCGGAGACAGGGAAGCATTGATCAGACCGTAGAACCTCAGAGAGAAGATAGGGGAGGGTGGGGGAAACAAGGAGAGATCAACTGAAGGACTTGTATGCATGCATATAAGCCTAACCAGTGGTCATGAACAACAGAGAGGTGGGGGCATACATGGGGAGTGGTTTGGAATGGGAATCGAGGGATGGGGACAAATATGTGATACCTTTGTCAATAAATAAAATTTTTAAAAAAGTAACATGCCAATTGACTGTACCTTTACAATGCCCACCAGCCGATCAGGAGTGAGTATGCAAATTAACCCAACAAAGATGGTGGGTTAATTTGCATACACAGGTACCAAGAAGCCAGGGGCAGGACGGGAGGTTTGCATCATCACCATGGTGACGATGCAGTCCTTTTGCCCCACCCCAGCCGCTCTGGACCTCTGGGCAGCATGGGAAGGAAGAAAGGCAGCTCCAGGCCGGAGGGTAAAAGCAGGTCAGGTCAGAGCAAAGGTGGTGCTAGCAGTCAGAGAAAGAAAGGCCCATTTTTGCACTAATATTCGTGCGTTGGGCCTCTAGTATTATTTAATTAGTTATTTTAAAACTTCAGGGCAGTTACAAAGATAAGGGAAAGTACATTCTGCTTGCCACTGCACTTGGCTTTCCTATTTATCCAAAGATTCATATATCTTATGTAATAAAAGAGTAATATGCAAATTGACCATACCTCTGCTATACTCACCAGCCACACCCACCAGCCAATCAGAGAGAGTATGCAAATTAGTCCCAACCAAGATGCCTTGGCCACAAAGAGCTAAGCTTTCTGCCTGCCCTAGCTGGCTTAAACCTCCACTCAAGGCTACAAAGTTTCAATTATAGAAGGCAAACGAATCCAAACAGAAATGGCGGCAGCCACAAAGCAAGCAGAAGGCTTGACTCCACTCCAGGCTACAAAGTTTCAGTTGTAGAAGGTAAATAAATTCCAGATACCAGGGCCTCCTCTTGGGTCATTGTGGGGCATAGTTGTCCTGCAAACAACCACAGGCCCCTTGCCCAGGATGCCCACACCCCAAGGGAATCCACACTGTGATCCGGGACACCCTTCAGGGAAAACCAGCTGGCCCCCACCAGTGAACTGACCTCTATCCTATCTAATAAAAGAGTAATATGCCTATTGACCATCACTACAACACACAAGATCAAGATGGCTGCCCCCATGTGAACACAAGATGGCCACCACAAGATGGCCAGCAGGGGAAGGCAGTTGGGAGGGACCAGGCCTCAAGGGAGGGCAGTTAGGGGTGATCAACCCTGCAGGGGAGGGCAGTTAGGGAGTGATCAGGCCAGCAGAGGAGAGAAGTTGGGGGCAAACGGGATGGCAGGGGAGCAGTTATACATCAATCAGGCTGGCATGCGAGTGGTTAGGGGTGATCAGGATGATAGGCAAAAGTGGTTAGAGATAATCAGGAAGGCAGGCAGGTGAGAAGTTGGGAGCCAGAAGTCCTGGATTATGAGAGGGATCCCAGATTAGAGAGGGTGCAGACTGGACTGAGGGACCCCCCCACCCCCATGCACAAATTTCATGTACTGGGCCTCTAGTTAAGCTCATAATTTTTAAGCAGCTACTAGAGTCATGAGGTCAATAATATATCATCAACCAAATTAAAACCACAAAACATATATAGTATAGTTGTCTTCTATTACAAATTTGCTTTTGACCTGCTGTGAGAGTACACACTGGTATCACTTTTTCCAGGGTACCAATTGCTGTTATATATCCAAATTCTTAAAAATGCTTTACTTAGAAGGTAACACTTCAAATAATGGCAAGCGTGGTTATTTGGATCAACACACCCACTAACTATAAAAGTTTGTGAATATATAATGTAGAGGGCTAAGAGAACCTCAAAAAGAACAAGAAGGAACACCTGCAGATACGAAAACTTGGTATAAAATTCTCATGTTTAATACAATGTGATAATGGTACAGCAACAGAAACATGGACCATGGATTAGAAGAGGTCAAGTAGCTCTATCACAGACTCAAGCATGATGGAAACTGAGTTGTAACAAGTTTACATATACTAGTAAACGTCAATTCCAACTAAATTCCAAACCTGAATGTGAAAGATAAAACACTTTAGAAAGTAATAAAGAAGAATAAGAATAGCTTAATAATCTCAATAGGAAAGAAATTTTTAAACATTTATACAAAAGCACTAGATAAAGAAAAAAATATATGTACTTAACTACATTAAAAATAAGAAAATTTTGCCCTGACTGGTGTGGCTCAACTTATTGGGCATCCTCTTGTGCACAGAGGGATGCTGGTTTGATTCCCATTCAGGGCACATGCCTGGTTTGAGGGCTATATTCCTGGTGGTGGTGTGAAAGAGGCATCCAATCTATGTTTCACTTTCACATTGATATGTGTGTGTCTTTCCCTCTCCTTTCTGCTCTCTCTAAAAATCTTTAAAAAAACAAAAAAAGAGCTTCTGTTCATCAAAATAAAAAATAACAAATAAAAAGGAAATATATTTCGTAGAATGGGAGAAGATATTGCATCACATGTCAGTTACAAATGACTGCTATCCATATTACACAAAAAACTCCCACAAATTAGTAAGGAAAAGGCAAGAAAAAGACAGGTAACCTAATAGGGAAAACTGCAACAACAACAACAAAAAAATTTGAATGGGCCCTTCACAAAGGAATAAGTTGAAATTGCCAATTTACAAAAATGTGCTCAATCTCATTAATAATTAGGGAGATACAATTGAAAATCACAATGAGATGTTGCTATACTCCACCAAATTGCTCACACAAATAATTTAGCAGTACTAAATTTGCTGGTGAGGATGGGAACTCTCCTTCACTGCTGCTCAGGATCATAAATAATTGCTACCTTAGAAACAGGTTTTTGTATCATTTAGGAAACTTCAAAATGTCTCTACCCATAGGTTATATTGGCTAGAGAATTTGTGCACATGTACACCAGGAAAAAGACCAAAATCTTTAAAATAACAATTTTTACAAAATTCAAAGCAGTAAAAGAGTCAAACAATGAAATATAAAATGAGAGAGAACCAAGATGGCAGCCTAGGTAAGCACCTAAGCTGCTGCCTCGCACAACAATTTCAAAAACAACTAAAATCAGAACTAACTTCATCCAGAAACACAGGAAAGCTGGCGGAGTGGAAAATCTACAACTAGAAAGTAGGAGAGAGGCTCATGGATCGGATTATACACAGACCCAACAGCAGACTAGAACACAAGAAACAAGTCAAAAAGCTGGAATACAAAAAGAAAAGGGGCACTCTTCTGCAGAAGCAAGAAGAGAAGAAAATTCAGAAAGTTGAAGATAGTGTAAGGAGCCTCTGGGACAACTTCAAGTGTACCAACATCAGAATTATGGGGGTGCCAGAAGAAGAGAGAGTGCAAGATACTGAAAACGTATTTGAAGAAATAATGACAGAAAACTTCCCCCTCCTGGGAGCCAAAAAGCGCTGAAGTCGGGAGACGCTCGCATGCAGAGAGGAAGTGCAGTCGAATGCCTGACTGGCAGGCGGGAAAGGAAGTCCCGAG
Source organism: Pipistrellus hanaki (assembly GCF_964339955.1). Lineage (NCBI taxonomy): Eukaryota > Metazoa > Chordata > Mammalia > Chiroptera > Vespertilionidae > Pipistrellus > Pipistrellus hanaki. Next base: position 101,060,422 of record NC_140504.1, on the reverse strand, counting down.
TGCACTGAACCCTTTCCGACTGTACTGAACCCCAAGCCCAGCCGAAACCCCTTGAACCCAGGCTCATACAGGTGGAGTCTGGACTGTAGAGAAAGGCACCCAGAGACTCAGAGACTGGGAGACCAGGGGAGCCGGGAGCCACAGAGGGCAGGGTCTACAGTTGAGTGCGAGTGAGTGTGTACAGGTCTGACCGCGGAGGTTGCCGCAGCCTCTCCATAGCAGAAGCTTTAGACTACAGAGATCCAACTCAATTCCGGGCAAGCCCCTGGGGCACCCACGCTCTTGCACGGGGAATTTGGGTCGGTTAGGCAGAAACTCAGGGAGCCACAGAAGGCAGAGTTCAGACGGAAACTCAGGCGAGTGCATAAGGGCAGGGCTGACGGGAAGCCAAGACTGTCAGCTCAACCCTGAGACTCCGCCCCATCCAAGCTGAGCACAGAGGCTTTTGCAATTTTGCAAGTCTGATCCTATACGACTATCTCCAATACAGAAGGTATCCCAGAGTAGACACAGCTGATACTCACATCCAATTGGCCTGAAGGTCAATTCCTCCCAGGTATACCAACAACAATCAAGACTTAACTACAACAAGGCTGTACACACAGTCCACAAAGGGGAGCACCAAGAGTGTCTACCTCAGGTAACTGAGGAGGCTGACCCACCATATAAGACACCAATCACACAAAGCCATCCTACTAACTCTAGGAAGCAGTGAAAATGCAGAGACAAGGAAATAGATTTCAAACGAAAGAGATGGAGGAGAACAAAAGGCTGGATACAGCGTTCAAAACCACGGTTATAAGGTTTTAAGAATTTCCTAGAAAAGGCCGATAAATTTATTGAGACCCAAGTAGAAATTAAACATAAACTAACTGAAATAAAAAATAATATACACAGACCCAACAGCAGACTAGAAGAGAAGAAAATTCAGAAAGTTGAAGATAGTGTAAGGAGCCTCTGGTATCTTCACTAACAGTCAACCTTTACTTTAACAGAGCCTATCTGTCTTTTTTGCATCTACAATAACTTCCCTTTTACTGGACCCCTTGGGGCACAACCTAATGTGCTGGGCACCATAACAGATACCACAGATTCCTTCATTGTTATGTTAATTGTTCCTGCACCCACCTAAGTATGTGTCTATCATTTTACTTTTTATCCCACTATTCCCACAGCAGTAAGTGTGATTTCCCACCTCTCCAATGGCAGACCTCCAGACACCCCCAGGCCTCCAAGACCAACGTTCCACAGGCCACTCTTAGATGTTGCTGTGAGCCAACGCTGGGCATGCTTTTATACAAACAAGGCACACTGCCCCAGCAGTAGGAATTCTGAATTCCTCTTCCTAGATACTGACCCACAGACACCTCAGTCACGTGGCTTCAGTGCCAGGGCCCCTCAGAGTGTGTCAGTGCACTGCATTGGCAAATGCATCTTGGATTCCCCTGTGAGCTGCCACTGGGCGCACTTGTATTCAACCATGGAAGCAGCAACAAAAACTGAGCCTTCCCAACCCACAGCTGCAGAGCTCTGGATACCACAGTCACGCCTTTCCAGAGCGCAGGCCTCATGAGCCCCACCACCCTGACAGACAGCTCCTAGGTGACTCTGTGAGCCCCCACTGGACCCATGTGATTTCAATCAAGGGCTCAAGGTAGTAAAAATTGGGACATACCCCTCTTCAGCTGCTGATTTCTGGACACCACAGTTGTGCCTTTCCAGCATGCAAACCTATTGAGCCCACTACCCAATAAGACCCCTTGATCCCCTGCTAGACATACACAGCCCCAGCAGTAAAAATTTGGACTTCCCCCTTTCCAGCTGCTTACCCATAGACACCATGGTTGTGTGACTTCAGCATATAGGCCCCCTGAAGCCACCACCCCAGCAGGTGACTCCCAGGCGGCTCTGTGAGCTGCCACAAGGCACAATCATATCCAACCAAGGGCTAAAGGCCCTGGCAACAGAAACTCGGACTTCCTTCTCCTCAGCTGCCAACATCTGGTCACTGCAGTTGCACCGATCCAGTGTGCAAGCCCCCTGAGTCTGCTGCCACGGCAGGCAGCCCCTGGGTGCTTCTCTGAGCCACTGCAAGGTACAATCCTGACCACTGGCATCCAGTCCCCCCAGTAGCGTCATTGGATATGGCTCCTGGGCACCTCTGTAAGCAGCCATTGGACGTCCATATTTATGAAAGGCTGCACATTCTCCAAAGCAGAAACTGGGACTTCTCCCTCCATGGAACCAGTGGCACAATACAATCACTCTGATCCACTGTGTGTACTCCTTGCAAACATTTCCTGGGCCCCACTTTGTGCTGCCACTGGACGTGTGCCTCTCCAACTAAAGGCTCATGGCTCCCCCAGTAGGATCCATGACACCTCCCTCCTGGATACCTACCTCTGGACACCCTGTTGCTGGATTCTGAACCCCTTTGTGATTTAGAAAGGGAAATCACTTTGGCCAGAGTCCCACTGCCTCAACCACAGACTACAAGACACCCACCACCCACTGTCACAGGCTCCTGGCCTCTCATAGTGAGTTTCAGAGTGATGCTAATCCAGCAAGAGTCACACCACACTGGCCTCAGACCTCAAGTCTCCTTCCTCCCAGGCCGTGGATTCTGGGAACTCACAGTGAGCACGTACCAGTGAGACCTAAGACAACCTCTTCCATAAGAGCAGGACCACAATCACCACAAAGCTTGGAGTGAGTCACATTGCTAACCAGAGAAGAGACTTCATCCACAAATAAGAAACTAACATTTAAGACCCAACTACATCAAAAGAACCCAAATAGTTCAAATAGTGAGCTCTGCTAAATTACCAAGCCCAGGAGAACTGAGAGATCACACCAGTAGCCTCACCCCAAAAGAACCTGGGTAGCAAAGCAGTTGAATCTAGGACACAGAGACAATGAAAACATTACAGCAAAACAAAAAGCAATTCCCAAAGAAAAAGAGGAATCACCAGAAAAGGAGTTAAATGAAATGGAGGCAAGTAACATTCTCAGAGAAAGAATTCAGAGTAATGGTTATAAGGATGTTTAAACGGCTGGAGGACAAATGCACACAACTCAATGAGAATTATAAGGAGCTGAATGAGAATGTCACCAATATGAAAAGGAACCAAGAGGAAAAGAAGAATGACATAGCTGCAATAAATAACACAATGGAAGGCTTAAACAGAAGACTAGAAGAGGCTAATTAGAAGACAAGGCAGGAAAAAATACGCAAACACAGCAGCAACTGGAAAGAAAACTTAAAAAGCAGGAGGAGAACCTAAGGGAGTTTTGGTACAACACAAAAATGAAACAACATCTGCATAATATGGTACCAGAAGAAGAGGAAGCAGAGCAATAAATAGAAAACCTGTTTGAAGAAATAATGGCAGAAAACTTCCCTGATATTGGCACTAAAAAACTACGCAAGTTCAAGAAGCACATAGAATCCCAAATGAGTTGAACCCAGAAAGACCAACACCCAGACACATCATGATTAAATTGGCAAACATCAGAGACAAAGTAAGAATCTTAAAGGCTGCCAGAGAGAGACAGAAAGTTACCTACAAGGGATCTCCATTAGAATATCAACTTATTTTTCAACAGAAACACACCAGGTCAAAAAAAAAATGGAATGAAATATACAAAGTGATGCAAAACAAGGGACTGAAACCAGGAATACTATACCCCATAAGGCTATCATTCAAAATTAAAGGTGGAGGAGAAACCCCAGGGGTTTCCCTGCTTTGCTTTTTCCCATCTCTCTAATCTATCACCAATGGGTTTCCGGTAACCCACCTATGTCCTTTCCTTTGCTTGCAATATATAAGTACAGATGTAATCCACCAATCTCCAGAGCATTATCTCAATTTGTTGAGGTTATGCTTCCCGGCATATATTGACAGTTTGGCTCAATTAAACTCATAAAAATTCTTTGTTTCAATGTGTGTGTGTGTGTGTGTGTGTGTGTGTGTGTGTGTGTGTGTTTAATGTTAACAAGGATAGTTAATAATCAACAATTAATTCAATAGCAATAAGGGGTGGTCTCTGCAAAGTGATACCTGTGCTTTGAGGGGTTTGGAAAAAGGGAAATTACTTTGACATTCCAAAGATAAATTATTGTAGATACAAAAACAATAAACAGGTTCAGTTATGGTAAATATTGACCATTGTCAGGAAAGATGCTGGCCTAGGACATGACTACCCACCATAAACTGCTTTCATTTTATTTATTTTTCTTTTCTAATTTTTTTTTTTACTTTAACAAATCTTTATTCTTCAGATTATTATAATTGTTCCTCTTTTTTTTTTTTTTTAAAAAAAAATATTTCATTGATTTTTCACAGAGAGGAAGAGAGAGGGACAGACAGTTGGAAACATCGATGAGAGAGAGACATCGATCAGCTGCCTCCTGCACTACCTCCATTGGGGATGTGCCCGCAACCAAGGCACACGCCCTTGACCAGAATCGAACCCGGGACCTTTCAGTCTGCAGGCCAACACTTTATCCACTGAGCCAAACCGGTTTTGGCTGCAATTGTTCCTCTTTTTCCCCCCATAGCTTCCCTCCACCAGGTTCCCACCTCACCCCATGCCCTTACATTGCCCACCCCCTGTCCACTGTCCATAGGTGTACGATTTTTGTCCATTCTCTTCCCGCAATCCCCACACCCCTTTGCCCCCAAGAATTGTCAGTCCATTCCCTTTCTATACCCTTGCTTCTATTATATTCACCAGCTTATTGTGTTCATCAGATTTTTTTTATTCACTCGATTTTTAGGTTCACTTGTTGATATATATATATATTTGTTGTGCATAATTTTTATCTTCTTTTTCTTCTTCTGCTTCTTAAAGAATATCTTTCGGCATTTCATATAATACTGGTTTGGTGGTGATGAACTCCTTTAGCTTTTTCTTATCTGTGAAGCTCTTTACCTGCCCTTCAATTCTGAATGATAGCTTTGCTGGGTAGAGTAATCTTGGTTGTAGGTTCTTGCTATTCATCACTTTGAATATTTTTTGCCACTTCCTTCTGGCCTAAATAGTTTCTGTTGAGAAATCAGCTGACAGTCGTATGGGTGTTCCCTTGTAGCCAACTAACTGTTTTTCTATTGCTGCTTTTAATATTCTCTCTTTGTCTTTTGCTATTGTTATTTTAATTATGATGTGTCTTGGTGTGTTCCTCTTTGGATTCCTCTTGTTTGGGGTTCTCTGTGCTTCCTGTACTTGTAAGTCTATTTCTTTCACCAGGTGGGGGAAGTTTTCAGGCATTATTTCTTCAAATAGGTTTTCAGTGTCTTGCACTCTCTCTTCTTCTGGCACCCCCATAATTCTGATGTTGGTACACTTGAAGTTGTCCCAGAGGCTTCTTATACTATCTTCATATTTTTGGATTCTTTTTTCTTTTCTAGTTGGGTGTTTTTTTGCTTCTTTGTATTTCAAATCTTTGACTTGATTCTTGAAATCCTCTAGTCTGCTGTTTGATCTCTGTATATTATTCTTTATTTTAGTCAGAGTATGCTTATTTTCTAGTTGGTCCTTTTTCATATCCTTGAGCAAGAAGGGCCAATATAGAATGCTCAAGTGCCTTCCCAGGGGCCTTCCACACAGTGGAAGGGATTAAATCCTTTCATGTGCTTTTAAAATTTCTGCAAAACATTCAAAAAATTAGTTTGTAAGTTTGTTTAGTATATGCTGGTATAAAATATCAAAATTATAATGACATTTTAGAATAATATCATGTAAGAATATTCTTTACTCAAGGCCATGGAAATTCAATTTTAAACTGGCTGTCAATTTCTTTTCAAATAGATAAGGTCTTAGTTACATTTTCTGCACCTCTCCCAAGAGAAAGTAATGATAGTCCCCTACTTCTTTGCCCCATCCATGTTTCTCCTGGATACTACATTAGGTGGGGGATCAGCCCATGTAAGGGTTCTTACCCATGAAGGGTCAGGAGCATATGTATGAAATACTTCCACATTTTCCCCAGGTAATATTACTGTACAGATGATTACTGTTAGCATGTCAAGAAAGACATTCTTGGGTGTCAGATGTCTGTACTGTCTTCTTCTTTACCATGCGCCACGAGACTTCCCGGCTGTTTGTTGTCTGGCTCATCCTCCTCTTGCTTATCATCTTCAATGGACTCATTGGAGTCACTGCTTCTTTGGCTGAGGTAGTTGATTGTCTGCAGCTGCATGGTGTGGCTTCAGGTGCAAGGTCCTCATTAGTCTAGCTAGTTTCTCTCTTGGATCCCTGTTGCAGTTTAATATTTCTAGCAGGAATCCACACTGGTTTGGGAAGGTTCTATGTGGCCAGCCTCTATTTGCTCTTGTATTAATTCATGAATATGACTTTATTTCTCCTTGGTTAATGGACACTGATCCACCCAAATAGGTTTATCATCTTTCCATTGTATAGAATCAGCATGAGGGTGAGGAGACTGAGCAGGCCACTCCTAAAAAGGTTGATATTCTATTTGAGTTATTAACTGTTTTCCTTTGTCAGTAATAATACATGACTGTAAACCTTCTAAAATATTTAAAGTATATTTATTAATTTTTATTTGATAAGGCTTTCCATGCAATTTCAAGTATATTAGATCTGTTTTAAGATTTTTTTTAAGAAGAGAGAATAAATTTCTTGTATTACTCCAGGCCCTTGGAGCTTTCCAAGAATCATCTCAGTTAAGGCCTTGAAATTTTAACATGGAAAAAACCATCAAACAAATATCTATATCCACATATGGTTTATTATAATACCTTTTGTTATTAAGATATAAATTAGATTTAGACTAGTTTTTGCATAGAAAATTTTGGTTGAGATCACAGAATTAATCCTCTTTTTTAATTAGACCAATAATAAACAACTTATTTTGAATTCCTAATTATTAGAGAAAATACATTTTAATATATAATTTATCTCCATTTAATTTGCACTTTGAACTTTTAAAACTGGCAAGTCAAATATATTTTGCAGGTCCTAGATTAATAACACTTTACATTTCTAAGAAAAATACAAGACCTAATCAATTAAGAGCTTCAATTCTGTCCTCTGGATTTTTTTTTTTTTTTTTGAGACAAATTTAAACTTTACTTTTTTATTTATATAATTAAGCAAATTTCCAAAAAACAGGAGTTTGGAGGAAGTTTGTAGCCATTCAAATGCAAATTACCACATTCCTTAGCTTACTGGGAGAGTGATCTTTCATATTGGATTGCCACGTGTCTCTCCCTTCCCCACATTCTGCTTACTTTTGGAAGTTTCAGCAACAGATCTGGCGACACATTTTTTTCATGCTTAATAGATAAAGACAGATCTCAAACATTTTTTTTCTTTTTTGCTCTCTGAAGTAATAACTAGCACCCAATTTGGCCAATATCAGCATTTCCCTGCAAATTCTTTTATAATTTTTAAAGAAAACTTTAAATAATCACATTGCAGGAGAGCAGATAGCCTTGCCCTTTCCTGCCACCTTTGAGTTTCTCCACAACAGAGGTGGTTTCAGCAGTGGTGTTTCACTTCTTATTACAGATTTTAAATTCCAAATACAAACTAAGATTTTAATTTGAACAAGAAACCACATTCTTTAAGCATACAAACCAAAATTCTATAATAAAGTTTACTTTATATTATAACCCAATTCTTCCCCATTAACCTGGCTGAAAAAGACGTTCCCACCCTACTTACAGTTCACGACTCTGCACCTAGCTGTGGGCTTTGAGTGCGGTGAATTTCCCTCACCTTTTTCCAGTTAATTTTCCATACCTTTTCTCGGTGTAATTTTTTTTTCCTTCCTTCGCTCTTAGGCGAAAAATACCTTCTCTTCCAGAAGCCCTGCTTTGAAGGCGCCAGATATACGTTGGGCACCAGATGTAGGAATCTCTTTCACGAACCACGTGAAAAGAGTTCCAGTTCAGGGTTTGGGTTCTGGAGAAGGGCCACACACAAATGAAAAGACTTAAGACTTGAAGAAATTCAACTTGGTGATATGGGGGCCAGGCAGTAGTCCAACTTTAGTGGGAGAACCACTCCTGCTCTGGCCCTGCCATCCCTTTTATTGAGGCTTTGTGGAAAACATCTTAGGCAACATAAACAGAAATTTACATGTAGCCCCTAGGCAGGAAATAACAAACTTACACGGGACAAACAAGGTGGAGGCTGCTTCAGCTAACAATTTCTCAACTAAAGTGTGAGTGGTTAGAGCAATTAAGGTTGTTGACCAGCCTTCCTGGCTTCCTCTTAACATCTCTTTTTAGTGAAACTGATTTGTTTTCCAGCATGTGGTACCAGGCTGCTCTGAGCACAGTGGCTTTAGTATAACTTGAAATCTTGTATTGTGATTCACCCAACTTTGTTCTACATTCTCAAGATTGCTGTCACTATTTGGAATCTTTTTCAGTTCCATATAAGTTTTTGGAGTGTTTGTTCTGGGTCTGTGAAATATGCCATTGGCATTTTAATAGGGATTGCATTTAATCAGTAGATTGCTGTGGATAATAAGGACATTTTATTGATGTTGATTCTACAATCCTGAACATAGTATATTTTCCTCTATCTTTTTTTTTTCAACATCCTGTAGTTTTCAGAGTATCAGTCTTTTACCTCATTGGTAAAGTTTGTTCCTAGGTATCTTAATTTTTTTGTTGCAATGGTAAGTTTTATATATATATATATATATATATATATATATATATATATATATATATATATATATATATTTAGTTTATCTTTCCTAGAGTTCACTATTGGTATATAAAAATACTATGTGTTTTGGGTGTTAATTTTGTATTCTACTACATTTCCAAATTAATTTATTAAATCTAGTAACTTTTTATGGAGTCTTTAGGGTTTTCTAGGTACAGTATCATGTCACCTGCGAATAATGAGTGTTTTACTTTTTCCTGTCCAAATTAGAGCCTTTTATTTCTTCTTCTCTCATAGTGATGTCCAGGACTTCCAGTACTATGTTGAACAAGAGTGGTGAAGGAGGGCATCCCTATCTTGTTCCTGTTCTTAGGGGAAATGATTTTAATTTTTGGCCATTGAATATGATGTTGGTTATAGGTTTGTCATATATATGGCATTAGTTATGTTGAGGTATTGATGTCTCTATTCCCACTTTGCTGAGAGTTATTATCAAAAAGGATGTGGATTTTGTCAAATGCTTTTTCTGCATCAATTAATATGATAATGTAATATTTTTGTCTTGCAATATCTTTTTGTGCTGTACCACATTTTTTTTATCTATCTATCTATCTATCTATCTATTTATTGTTTTTTCATTTTTTCCCTTTTTTATTAAGGTATTATATGTGTACATATTTTACCATTGCCCCCCCCCCCCACTCTCATACATGCCCTCCCTCCCCAGAGTTTTGCTTCCATTTGTTATGCTTATATGCATGCATACAAGTCCTTCAATTGATCTCTTATCTCCCACAACTCTCCCTATGCTCCCCGCTGTAATTTGACAGTCTGTTTGTTGCTTTATTGTCTCTGTATTTATCTTTTTGTTCATCAGTTTATAATATTCTTTATTATCCATAAATGAGTGAAATCATGTGGTGTTTCTATTTTATTGGATGGCTTATGTCACTCAGCATAATGTTCTCCAATTCCATCCAGGTTCCTGCAAATGGTGAGAATTCCTTTTTTTTTATGGCAGCATAGTATTCCATTGTATAGATGTACCATAGTTTTTTGATCCAATCATCTGCTGATGGGCACCTAGGCTGTTTCCAAATCCTAGCTGTTGTAAATTGTGCTGCTATAAACATAGGGGTGCATATCTCCTTTTTGATTGGGGTTTCTAGTTTCTTAGGATATATTTTTAGGAGTGGGATCATTGGGTCAAATGGCAGTTCCATTTTCAGTTTTTTGAGGAAACTCCATACTGTTCTTCACAGTGGTTGCACCAGTCTGCATTCCCACCAGCAGTGCATGAGGGTTCCTTTTTCACCGCATCCTCGCCAACACTTGTTGTTTGTTGATTTGCTGATGATAGCCATTCTGGCCAGTGTGAGATGGTACCACGTTGTCATTTTGATTGCATCTCTAGGGTAATTAGTGACTTTGAGCATGTTTTAATGTGTCTCTTGGCCTTCCTTCTGTCTTCTTTTGAAAAGATTCTATTTAGGCCCGTTGCCCATTTCATTATTGGATCTTTTATCTTCCTTTTATTAAGTTGTATAAGCTGCCTGTAGATGTTGGAGATTAAACCTTTATCAGTGATAACATTTGCAAATATGTTCTCCTATACAGTGGGATTTCTTGTTGTTTTAGTGATAGTTTCCTTTGCTGTGAAAAAGCTTTTTCAGTGAAGTTCTTTTGGAGTTTATTTTTATTTATTTTATTTTATTTATTATTATTTTTTAAATGTATTTGGGTGCTCCCGTATTGGGTGTATATATGTTTACCAGAATAATTTATTTTTCTTGGAATGCTCCCTTTAGTATTATGAAGTGGTCTTCCTTATCTCATTATGTTCTTTACTTTGAGATCTAATATGTCAGATGTAAGTATTGATAGGCCACCTTTTTTTCATTGCCTGGAAAACCTTTTTCATCCCTCTACCCTTAGGCTCTGTGCATTTTTTTTTTTTTTTTGAAATGGGTTTCTTGTAGATAGCGGATATATGGGTCTTGTTTTCTTATCTAATCCGTTACCCTAGGTCTTTTGATTAGGGCATTTAATCCATTTACATTTAAAGTTATTATTGATAGGTACTCACTTGTCACCATTTTTATTCTATACCCTTGTGTTCCTTCTTTGCTTCCTATTTCTTTTTTTATTTTTACAGCAGACCCTTTAGTATTTCCTGCACTGTTGGTTTGGTGGTGATAAATTCCTTTAGTCTTTTTTTAATCTAATTTCACCTTCAATTTTGATTGATAGCCTTTCTGGGTATAGTATTCTTCGATTCAGACCCTACCTTTGTATGACTTTGTATATTTCATTCCATTCCCTTCTGGCCTGATGAGTTTCTGTTGAGAAATCTGTTGCTAGTCTGATGGGGGTTCCTTTATATGTAACTTTCTGTCTCTGGCTGCTTTTAAGATTCTTACTTTGTCGTTGGTGTTTGCCAATTTAATTATAATGTGCCTTGGCATTGGTCTTTTGGGAATTATTTTGCTTTGGACTCTGTGAGCTTCATGTATTTGTGTGGGTTTTTTCTTCCCTATATCAGGAAATTTTTCTGTCATTCTTTCTTCAAACAGGTTTTCTATTCCTTGCTCAGTTTCCTTTCCTTCTGGAATATTGTTTTGTTTTGTATTGTCCCAAAGTTCCCCTATGTTCTACTCCTGGTTTTTAATTTTTGGTTTTCTAGAGACTGCTCTAATTGGGTATTTTTTTCCATCTTGTCTTCTAGCTCACTGATGCGGTCATTTGCTTCTTCTAGTCTACTCTTGATGCTTTCTATTGAGACCTTTACAGTAGCGATGTCATTTTTTCATTTTTTTCTCGGTTCTTCTTCATTTTCTCTTGGTTCTTACTTATATTGTTGAACTTGTCTTCTTTGTAGCCATATTATGATCATTTCTCTCATAAATTGCCTGTTTCTAATTCATTTACTTCCTTTTCTGTTGATGCCTGCTTTTCTTTCATATGTGGGTTGTTTCTTTGTCTCCCCTTTGTCTTTCTTTTAAGGATTTCTAGTTATGTAGTTATCTCTCTCTTGCATTGATTTAAAGGCACAAAATACAACACAACCAGATGGAACACACAAGGAACTGAACAAAAATGTATTTGTGATATTAATAACCTCCAATAAAGATGACCACTAGAGAAAGGCAAATTAGGGGATAGGAGAGAAAGAAGAGTAAAAAGAAATGAAAAAACATGAGTGTCAAAATGAAATTGGGAAATAGGAAAAAAAGTAAGAGAGACTAGGATGAAATTAAGAGAGAAAAGTGGAACAAACTATATATTTATATGGGGAGAAAATGGCAGTAGAACAACCACTAATCCTAGAAATGCCAGCAACAGTACTTGGAGATTAATACAAACTACAATACCCACTAATATCAATCCTGGTAAGGGAAAACAGAAGTAAAAAACAAATAAAAACAAAGCAAATAAAAAATACCAAGCAACAACAAGAAAAGAATAAGCAAAACAATCTCACTAAAAAGCATAAAAATTCAATATAATCAACATTCACGCAAAGAACAATAAAAGGACAGAGAGGAAAAACTTTTTTTTGATAGTTAAGACAGCGAAGAGAGTGTACTTGGAGCAGAGGATTGGAAATTAGATATGTAAGTAGGGTGAAAATTTTAGCAATGTGTAGACAGAAAGAATATGGAAAATCTAAAGAAGGAAAGGGTTAAGATAAACAGGACACCAAAATGGGAAAGGTTAGGATGAGAGTGATGGCATAAAGATTGTGTTGAGATAGGGTTAAATGACGCTAAAGAAGAAATGAAAATAGAATGAAGAACAGTAATTCCAATGTAAAATAAATTTGCTCTTAAAAAAAGAAAAAAGGAAACAAAAAAGGTAAAATAGCAGTAGTAATAATGCTGATTGAATCTAAAAATGTAATAATTAAAAAGGTAAAATCAAGTGAGGAAAAAAGGAAAAAAATCGTTTCTTCAGTAAAAGATGCAAAAAATGAAAATAAAATAAATAAATAAAAATTAGCATAAAAAGTGCAGTAGTGAAGGTCATTCACTTCCTCTGTTATTCTGTTTGGCATGCCTGTTTCTCAGTCGAGACAGTATTGCAGTTCCCTGCATTCCACTGCATTTCAGTGTTGTAAGCTAGACCTTATTTTATGTATGCGGTTACTTAATTTCTTGTGTTCATTTAGTTTTGATGAAATAAAACTAATAATAAAAAAGTCAGTTTGTAATTCAGCCCCTAGGTGGCAGTGTTTTTGGATTGACTTCCCCATCTTTTTGGCTGCTCTAACCTTCTTTCTCTATGGTACTCAATATCCGTTTGTGGAGGTGGGCTGCCTCGGAGCTGGCTCCCAGATGGTCTCTTTCTGCTCTGATCCCGTTTCCAGAAAAGCGATTTCCTCCTGAAATATCCCAGGGTATGCCAAACTGGGTGGTCTTTCCTTAGCAGTCAGAAGCAAGGGAATAAAGGGAAAAAGCCCAAGTGTGTGAACGATGGATCTGTGAGCAAGTTCAAGCAGACTGCACACCTTTCAGATTCTTATGCTCTCCTTCCATGTCCGATCAGAATGGGCTGTGTTTTAGAGATCCCCTCTGTTAGTAACCTTGAGAACCCTCTTCTACATTCACAAATCACACCAGACCCAACAGCGGGGAACTTTTGTGGGCACAGATTTCCCCAGTCCTCAGGGTCTTGCAGCATGGGCTTTTCTCTCTTCCGCCACAGCTCCTGCAACTGCCCCGGCCACTGCAGCCGCCACTGCCAGGACCCAGATACCTCACGTTATTCCGGGCAAAATCTGACCTTTCCATGGTGGAGTGAAGAGCTCCCTTGAATTTGTGTGTTTGCACTGATTGGGGCCTCACAGCTGTTTGGTGGTCTCCATAGTTGTGGATTTTTCAGTCCTCAGATAAGATCCACTTTTCCTTAAAATACGGAGTAATTTTCCCTCTGAGCCCGTAGCTGTACCACATTTATTGATTTGCAAATATACCATCCTTGCATCCCTGGAATAAATCCCACTTGGTTATGATGTATGTTCTTTTTAATATATTGTTGAATCTGATTTGCTAAAATTTTGTTGAATATTTTAGTGTTTATGTTCATCACGGATCCTGGCCTATAGTTCTCTTTCTTTGTTGTGTCTTTATCTGGTTTGGAATTGTGGTAATGCTGGCCTCATAGTAAGAGTCTGGAAGTTTTTATTCCTCTTAATCTTTTTGGAATAGTTTGAGGAGAATATCTCTTAGTTCTTTTTTGAATATTTAGTAAAACTCCCCCGTGAATCCATCTGGACAAGGGCTCTTGTTTGCTGGGAGTTTTTTTTTTTTTTTTTTTTTTTTTTTTTTAAGTACCCCTTCTATTTTATCAGTTATTTTCCTACTCAGGTTTTCTGATTCCCCTTGATTGTATTGGAAGATTGTATTGTCTAGAAATATATCAATTTCATCCAGATTGTCCAGTTTGTTGGAGTGAAGTCATTCATAGTATTTTTTATGATCCTTTGTTTTTCTGTGGCGTCAGTTGTTACTTCACCTCTTTTGTTTCTAATGTTGTTTATTTGAGTCCTCTCTCTTTGTTTCCTGATGAGTCTGGCTAAAGGTTCATCAATTTTATTATAATTTTGAAGAACCAACTCTTGGTTTTATTAACCTTTTGTATTTTGGGGGGGTTTCTATGTCATTTTTTCCTCTCTGACATTTTTATTATTTTCTACCTTCTACTTGTTCTGGGATTTTCTTGTTGTTCTCTTTCTAATTCTTTAATTTGTAGCTTTGGGTAATTTATTACCAGGTTTTTGGTTTTTATTTATTTTATTTTTTAGGTAGGCCTGCAGTGCTATGAATGTGTCTCTCAGGACTTTCACTGTGTCCCATAGATTTTTGGATTATTGTGTGTTCATTTTCATTTGTTTCCAGGATGTTTTTTTTTAATTTAATTTCTTCTTTTATCTCTTAGGCAACCTATTCATTGTTTAATAGCATTTTATTTAACCTCCATATATTTAAGTGTTTTTAAGCATTTTTATTGTAGCTGATTTCTAATTTCATGCCATTGTGGTCTGAGAAGATGCTTGATATGATTTCAATCTTCATGAATTCATAGAAACTTAGCTTCTGTCCTTAATCCATGCCAGCACAGCCAAGGGTTCGGTGAGCCTGAGGGAGGGGGGCAACAACAGACTGATGAAAAGACAGACAAATAGAATAAGCTGTGTCTAGTTGGATCTACTGTGCCCGAGCTAAGGCCACAGAGAAAAAATCCAGATGACTAGCTAAGCCTTTATTTTGTAGCCAGAGGTAAACAAGGCAGTGGTCACCATATTTACAATGTTCTTGTGAGTTTCACTTGTTTTGGCATCACTTGCTGTATCTCCCACAGCCCATTAGTTACCCAGATAAGATCTAGGAAGTGTCATAAGTTCAAGCTTAATTATGCTAAGAGGTCTGTACCCTCTAAGCTGGGACTTTTTTGTGGCTTTCCCAAAAGGTCAGTTTGAGGTGTAATACTATAGTCGCTCCCTAAATGTCCTAACATGTGGTCTATCTTTGAAAATTCCCATGTGCACTGGAGTAGAATGTATATTCTGTGGTTTAGGGTAAAATGTTCTGAAGATGTCAATTATTTTAATCTAATCTAGAGTTTCATTTAGAATTACTCTTTCCTTGTTGATTTTTTATCTAGAAGATTTATTCAGTGATGTTAGTGAGGTATTAAATTCCCCTACAATGATTGTATTGCTTTTTATTTCTCCCTTGATATCTTCCAGAATTTTTAAAAAATGTATTTAGGTGCACTTGCATTGGGTGCATATATGTTACCAGAGTTATACCTTTTTGTTTTATTGATCCCTTTAGATTATGAAGTGGCCTTTCTTATCACTTGTCTGGTCTATTTTGTCAGATTTAAGTATTGCTCCCCCAGTTTTTTTTTTTTTTTCATTGCCATTTGCTTCAACATTTTTCTTTCTATCCCTTTACTTTTGGTCTGTGTGAATTCTTTGTTCTGAGGTTGTTGTCTTGTGGATAGCATATATATGGGTCATGTTTTCTTATCCATTCAGCTACCATATGTCTTTTGCTAGGAGCATTTAATCCATTTATGTTTGAGATTATCAATAGGTACTTGTTTGTCGCCATTTTTATTCTTTATATCTGTGTTCCTTCTTCACTGTCTATTTCTTTTCTTTTCTTTTCTTTTCTTTTCTTTTCTTTTCTTTTCTTTTCTTTTTTCTTTCTTTCTTTCTTTCTTTCTTTTCTTTCTTTTCTTTTCTTTTCTTCTTCTTCTTCTTCTTCTTCTTCTTCTTCTTCTTCTTCTTCTCCTTCTCCTTCTCCTTCTCCTTCTCCTTCTCCTTCTCCTTCTCCTTCTCCTTCTCCTTCTCCTTCTCCTTCTCCTTCTCCTTCTCCTTCTCCTTCTCCTTCTCCTTCTCCTTCTCCTTCTCCTTCTCCTTCTCCTTCTCCTTCTCCTTCTCCTTCTCCTTCTCCTTCTCCTTCTTCTTCTTCTTTACAACAGACCTATTAGTATTTCTTGCATTGCTGATTTGGTGGTAATAAACTCCTTTAGCCCCCCCCCCCCTTTTTTTTTCTGTCTGCAAAGCTCCTGATTTCACCTTCAATTTTAAATGGTAGCCTTGCTGGGTAGAGTATTCTTGAATTCAGTCCCTTGCTTTACATCACTTTGTATCCTTCATCCCATTCTCTTCTGGCCTGATGTGTTTCTGTTGAGAAATCAGTTGATTATCTAATGAGAGATCACGTGTAGATAACTTTCTGTCACTCTTTTGCAGCCTTTAAGATTCTTTGTCTTTTACATTTGCCTATTTAATTATAATGTGTGTTGGTGTAGGTCTTTTTGAGTTCATCTTGATTGGGACTCTTGGCTTCTTGGGCTTGTGTGACTTTTTTCTTCCTCAAGTTAGGGAAGATTTCTGTCATTATTTCTTCAAACAGGTTTTCTATTTCTTGCTCAGCTTCTACTCTTTCTAGCACCCTTATTATGGGATGTTGTTTCATTTCATGTTGTCCCAATATTCCCTCAGACTGTTCTATTTTTTAAATTTTTTCCCCCAAGTTGCTTTTCTGCTTGAGTGTTTTTTTCTATATTATTTTCTAATTCACTGATTAGGTCCTCAGCTTCTTCTAGTGTACTGTTGAAACCTTACTTTGTGTTCTTTATTGTATTTATGTAATTCTTCATTTCCTGTTGATTTTTACTAATGCTGTATTTTTCATTTAGCTCCTTAGAAATCTCGTTGCATTGCATGTATTTGTCATCCAGACATTTGAGCATCCTTATATCCATTATTCTGAATTCTTTCTCTGACAAATTACTTTCCTCCATTTCATTTAGTTAGTTTTCTGGTGATTCTTTCTGTTCTTTCATTTGGGGTTATTTCTTTGTCTCACCATTTTTGTTGTTTCTTTGCATTTGTTTCTGTGTATCAGATCAAACTGCTATGCCACCCAGATTTTTTGGGTTGATCTTATGTAATGGACTAGAGGCCCAACACATGAAATTCATGTATGGGTATGGTTCCTAGGCCTGGCCTGCAATCAGAGCCATCTTCCCCGGCTGCCCGCAGTTGGCCCTGCCTCCTGCCACCACCCACCTCCAGTTTCCCTTTTTGCCATCGGGTGATCAGTGCCTGATGGCTGGGGGAAAGGACTGAGAGGTTGGCTGTTCCCGCCCGCTCACTGGCCCCATCCCCATTGCAGGTGGCCATCAGGCGATCGGAGCTTGCTGGCCAAGGAAAGGCACCAAAAAGGTGGTCACTGTGCCTCATAGTGATGGGTCCAGTGGTTGTTCTACTGTTAGGGTCAATTTGCATATTACCCTTTTATTATATAGAATATAGGCCTGGTGCATGGGTGGGGGCCAATTGGACTGCCCTAAAGGGGGCCCAGGATTGGGGAAGAGGTCCCCACTGGAGGGAAGGACCTGCAGGGGCAAGGGGCCATGGGATTTGCAGGCTGTCCCCACCCTGATCAGTGTGGGGATCCTCGTTGGGGATGGGGCTGGCCTGGGTGAGGGGCTTCTGGCAGTTTTCAGGTCATCCCTGCCCCCAATCGAGATGGGGGTCCCTGTTGGGGGTGGGTCCAGCCTGGGAAGGGGCCACCAGGGATTTTCAGGTTGGCCATACCCCCATCTGGGTGGTGGTACTTGCTAGAGGAGTGGGGCTGGCCTGGGTGAGGGGCCACTGAAGGTTTGCAGGCTGGCCATGCCCCTGATCATGGTGGGGGTTCCCACAGGAGGCCAGCCTGGGTAAGGGGCCACTTGGGGTTTGCAGGTTGGCCCCACCTCTGATCGTGTTTGGGGTTTCCTCTGGGGGGTGAGGTTGGCCTGAACTAGGAGCTTCATGTGGTTTTCAGGCCAGTCACACCACCAGCTTTGTCAGGTAGGACATCCAGAAGATGTGTGTTCTATCTGGTCTAATTAGTAAATTACCCTTTTATTGGTATAGATAAAAGGTTCAGTCTCTCAGGTCTCCTGGGCTGGGTGTTATAGGGAAGCCCCCTTCTTGAGATATTTGGATTCTCCTGATGTAGTTGGGTCTTGAATATTATTGTCCCATTTGTGGATGGAGTCTCCTCTCAGGGTTTCTGATTATGTGGCTTGCTCTCTACCATGTTGTGCCAGCTATTGTGGAGGTCTTGACAGAACAGCACAAAATTCAATAAGACCTGACACAGAAAGAACAGAACACAAATATACACAAGACCCTTACAACCCCAACAAAAGTGACCACCAGAGGAAAGAGAATTAGGAAAGAGAAACAAGATTATGAATTATAGAAAAAAAAAAAAAGAAGGAAAAAATATGGGGAGAAAACATAACAAAAAAACAAATGAACCTAAAAGCACAAATAAAAAACACCTAGAAAGGGGGCGTAGCAGAGTATGTTAATATAGAGCTTAGATAAAATAAGGTTAAGGAATTGGAGGAATAGGAAGGGCCACAATTTAGAATAGAGGTCAGAGAAAATAAATCAGAAGACAATGCCGAAATCAGTTTGGTTCAGTGGATAGAGCGTTGGCCTGCAGACTCAAGGGTTCCAGGTTTGATTCTGGTCAGGGGCATGTACCTTGGTTGAGGGCATGTCCCCACTGGGGGATGTGCAGGAGGCAGCTGATCAATGTTTCTCTCTCATCAGTGTTTCTAGCTCTCTATCCCTCTCTCTTCCTCTATGTAAAAAAAAAAAAAAAAAAAAAAAAAAAAAAAAAAAAATCAATAAAGTATATTAAAAAAAGAAAAGAAAAGAAATTAGAAGACAAAAATTTTTTCTCAAAAAGTATAGAGGAGAGAGCAGATAGGCCTAAATTTACCAAATGAATCAAGTTAAAAAATCAGAAAAAGAAAACAGCAGGATAAAAGTGAAAAAAAAATTGTGTAGTGAAGAAAAAGAAAAGAGAATGGATAATTGAGTAAAAGCAAGGAAGAGGAAATTAGATATAAGAATAAACCAACAGAGACTAGAATTATAACAAATCAATAAAGTAGATAGATGATGAAAATCAATTTTTTAATAAGTGGGAAAAATGAAAGGAAAGAGAAGAACTAAAAAGGAGAATGAAGAAGGAGAAAAATGGGAGAGAAAAAAAAAAGAGTAGAAGAAAAAAATGCAATAAATAAATAAAAGATGAAAAAAAGAGGTGCTCTGCCGGAAACCAATCACTGTCTCACTAATAGAAAGAGGGTGGTCAACCTTGAAGCTCTGAAAGGTCAGAGCCAACCACACCCTATTTAATTGAGACAATAGTAACTGAGGCAACTTCCCCATCTTGTAATCATGTAAATTCTTACTGATATGATAATCCACTTATTACCTGCCTAAGGGCTATGGGTGTTTCCCAAAGCTGCTTAAGGGTAATGTGTGTATCCCATAGCAGCCTCAATAAAAGGGATAGCAAGGCCAGAGCCTAGAGAGTCTTCCCACTAGGGGTTGATTCCCCCTTGGCCCCCCATTTGTCCCAAATTAACTCTTTCCTAGTCTCTTCATTTTAGTGTGTGGCCTCCTCCAGAAACTGGACCCTGAGTGGGCCCTAATCATGCAGGTTGTGTTAAGGGTTCCCACATCTGGCGCCTTCAACTTGGGACTTCTGGAGGAGAAGGTATTTTTCGCCTAAGAGCGAAGAAAAGAAGAAAAAAAAAATTACACCAAGAAAAGGTGTGGAAAATTTACTGGAAAAAGGTGAAGGAAATTCACCGGAAAAAGGTGAGAGAAATTGATCGCATTCAAAGCCCATGGCCAGCTGCAAAATCTCGAACTGTAGTAGGGTGGGAACGTCTTTTTTAGCCAGGCTAATGGGGAAGAATTAGGTTATAAATATAAAGTAAATTTTATTATTAGAATTTTCAGAAAGTATTCTTTTATAATTTTTGTTTAACATAACCGTTGGTTTTAGATCTTGAGTATTTGGCAAAAAGTTGGTAAAAACAAAAAAAACTGTTTCACCATGGGGAACATAATAGTGAGTTTGCTAGAGCCTTTTAAAGAGGCTGAGGAGGAGCTTCCTCCCCTGGTTCCCTCCACTCCTCCCAGAGAGGAGCAGGAAGAAAAATTGAAGGAATGGCCTTTATGGCCCCCTCCATCTCCATGTCCTAATCCTGAAACATTTAATTCACCAAGAGAATCCTCTCTACAAAAAGTCATCAGAGAAGGAATAAAGGACATGTCGGTGGAAGAAAGGCTTGCTTTTCTTATTATACAAGTAGCTGACCCACAGAACCCAAATCAGATAATAAGAAGACATGAAAAAATTGATTTTAAAATGATAAAAGCTTTACAAGAAAGTGTTTTTCAAAATGGTCCAACGGCTCCTTTTACAGGAGAAATCATGAATAATATTTCTGATGCATTCTTAACTCCTTCTGATTGGTATACTCTGGCTCATGCAACTCTGGATGGAGGAGATTATTTACTTTGGAAAGGAGAATACTTGGAGAAATGTCAAGAGCAAGCCCACACAAACCGAGGGCCAAATGCTCAAATAACTTATGAAATGCTGGCAGGACTGGGACAGTATATGGATGTAAAAAATCAATTACATATGTGCAACAGGCATATGAGCAAATAAGACTGTGGAAGGAAAGCCTGGTATGCTTTACCAACAAAAGGGGACCCTCAGGGAGCTTTTAGTAAATGTATGCAGGGACCTACAGAGTCATTTTCTGATTTTGTGGCTCATCTCACTTGAGCAGTGAGACGACAGATTCAACATGAGGTAGCAGAAGATATTTTAATTCAGCAATTAGCTTATGAGAATGCCAATGCTGATTGTAAAATATGCCTGACGCCTCTGAGAAGAAATAGTACCATTACAGAGATGATTCAAGCATGTCAAAATGTGGGATCAGGGACTTTTCAAGCAAATTTACTCACTGCTGCAGTAACAGGTAGAAATAAGAGGTGTTATAAGTGTGGAAAAATAGGACATTTCCAAAAGGAATGTAGGCAACCGAGAAGGACACAAGGTAACGCTCTAGGAAGAGGCATGAACACTCCGCCTCAAGATTTAAGCATTTCTCGATGTCCTAGATATCAGAAAGGGAACCACCGGGCCAGTTCTTGTAAATCAAAATTTCATAGAAATGGGCAGCTGCTAGATCCAGATAGATGGCATGGTCAGTTGCCCGGAAACGGCCAAAGGGGTACCCCCCAGCCCCGTCATCAATAGGGGAAATCTGCCCTCCAAGGCCCACAGTGGATTCTCTCATCCGAGAAACTCCAGGAAGTGCGGGCCTGAATCTTAACAGCACTATAGCAGTCACCTTGACCCCCGATATGGCTTGGCAAGCTATTCCTACAGGAATTTGGGGACCTGTGCCACTAGGAACTTTAGGATTAATCTTAGGGAGGAGTGGAAACACTCTAAAAGGATTAACTGTTCTGCCTGGAGTCATCGATTCAGACTATGAAGGAGAAGTTAAAGTTATACTAGAATGTAATCATATTACCGTATGCAAATTACTCCAGGACAAAGAATTGCTCAGATACTACTTCTACCTTATGTTCAGCAAGATGAGGCTATAAATAGAAAAAGAAGGATGCAAAGATTTGGAAGCTCAGACATCTATTGGATACATGAAATTAGCAAAACCCATCCCATGATTAATTTAAGAATAGAGAAAAAACAATTTAGGGGTCTAGTGGACACTGGAGTGGATGTTAGTGTTATAAATAAAGAATTCTGGCCTCCAAATTGGTCCATGGTAGAAGCTATAGGCTCAGTTAAAGGGGTAGGAGTTCCTGATAATACACAACGTACTGCTGCAGTGTTAAGGTGGCAAGATGAGGAAGGACAGACAGGATGGTTTCAGCCCTATGTCATCTCTGGAATTACAGTCAACTTATGGGGCCGGGATGTTTTAGAAGGTTTACAGGCACTATTGTTACCGGCAAAGGAAAGCAGTTAACAACTCAGATAGGATATCAACCTTTCTTAGGAGTGGCTACTGCTCAGTCTCCACACCTTCATGCTGATCTTATACAATGGAAAGATGATAAACCTGTATGGGTGGATCAGTGGCCATTAACCAAGGAGAAATTAAGTCATATTCATGAATTAATACAAGAGAAAATAGAGGCTGGCCACATAGAACCTTCCAATAGTCCCTGGAATACGCCTAATTTTACAATCCCTAAAAAGACCACAGGAAAATGGCGATTGTTACATGATCTTAGAGCAGTTAATGCTACTATGCATACCATGGGAGCTTTACAACCTGGACTTCCAGCACTTTCACAAATCCCTTTAAATTGGTTCCTCATAGTAGTAGATCTTAAGGATTGTTTTTTCACCATTCCCTTGGCACCTCAAGATAAAAAGAGATTTGCATTTTCAGTGCCATCTATTAATAATATAGAGCCTATGAAAAGATATCAATGGAAGATTTTACCTCAAGAAATGGCCAATAGCCCTACTTTGTGTCAAAAATATGTGGCTCAAGCTGTTCAGCCTTTAAGGGACAAATATTCCCAATGTTACATTATTATTACATGGATGACTTGCTCTTAGCAAGCCCACGGGAAGAACAGACCTTGGTCATGTTTTCCCAATCACTCAACAACAGGCAAAACAGATTATTAAGGAATGTCCAACTTGCATGTTACATCTACCTCAAGGGTCTAACACAGGAGTCAACCCCAGAGGTTTGCTAAAAGACCATATCTGGCAAATGGATGTAACGCATTATAATTCCTTTGGACTCTTTGGGGCATTACATGTCTCCGTAGATACCTTTTCAAAAGTCCTATGGGCTACTGCATCTACAGGAGAAATGGCAAAACAGGTCATTAATCTTTGCCTAGCTGCTTTTGCTGTCATGGGAATTCCAAAAATTATTAAAACTGATAATGGGCCTGCTTACACAAGCTGTCAATTCCAGGAATTTTGTAAAAGGTGGGAAATTCAGCATATTACAGAAATACCATATAATTCACAAGGACAGGCCATTATTGAACGACAGCAGCAGCAGCTAAAATCCCAACTTGAAAAGCAAAAAGGTGGGATGATGGAGAAATCACCTGTGGGTAGGCTGCACCAAGCCTTAATTACTTCAAATTTTTTCACTTGTGATGATGAAGGAAATACATTGGCATCAGAATAAAACAAAAGAAAATGGTCTAGTTAAATGGAAGGATCCCGAATCTGGTTTATGGAAGGGACCTGATCCATTATTAACCTTTGGAAGAAGATATGCTTGTATATTCCCAGAAAATTTTTCCAAACCTGTGTGGATTCCTGCTAGAAATATTAAACTGCAACAGGGACCCAAGAGAGAAACTAGCCAGACTAATGAGGACCTTGTGCCTGGAACCACACCATGGAGTTGCTCCTTTGTGTGTGAAAATTAAATAGAGGTTTCTGGCTTGCACCAAAGTTAGAGGAATATCATTACTTACTCCTCGGAGAGGTGCAGAGAATGTACAGTTTGAATTTGAATTGCCATTGGATTCGAACAAAGAATATCCCTATATGGTATTTTTCCTGGTTTGTATGCTAAAGAATGTGGTTTCTTGTTCAAATTAAAATCTTAGTTTGTATTTAGAATTTAAAATCTGTAATAAGAAATGAAACTCCACTCCTGAAAGAGCCTCTGGTGTGGAGAAATTCAAAGGTGGCAGGAGAGGGCAAGGCTATCTGCTCTCCTGCAATGAGATTACTTAAAGTTTTCTTTAAAAATTATAAAAAATTAGCAGGGAAATTCTGATCTTGGCTAAATTGGGTGCTAGTTATTACTTAAAAAAAATTGAGATAAATTGAGATCTGTCTTTATCTATTAAGCATGAAAAAATGTGTGGCCAAATCTGTTGCTAAAACTTCTCCCAAAGTAAGCAGGATGTGGGATAAGGGAGAGACAAGTGGTGATTCAATATGGATGCCACTCCCCAAGAAAGCCACTATAAGAGGCCTCATATTCGCCATCTTTCCTTTTTCCAGCTAATGACTTAAAGCTTTTACAAATTCATGATGCATCGGGGACTTCTGTGCTCATGAAAAGCAAAAAGACCAGTTTAAAAACAAGTGCGCATAGTTTTTGAGCTGGGCTTGACACTTTTCTGTGTACAGAATAAAAACCTTGGAGATTTTTAGCTTTAAAGATGGCAAAGATGAACCGGGAGACAAATTAAAGCTAGTTTCCCACGGCATATTAAGCAGTCCCTTTTGAAATTCCCGCCCTGAGGCAAGTAACCAGCAGAAAGTAGATAACAAGCTTGCATATGAATGGCTGATGCAAAAACTTAGTAAATCATATATGGATATAGATATTTGTTTGATGGTTTTTTTCCATGTTAAAATTTCAAGGCCTTAACAGAGATGATTTTTCAAAAGCTCCAAGGGCCCGGAGTAATACAATAAATTTATTCTCTCTTCTTAAAGGAAAACTTTTTGAAACAGATATAATATACTTGAAATTGCATGGTATTATTCTACAAGGTCATTATTATTTTTGATATTTTACAACAGCATATTGTACAATTATTCCAAACAAACTTAAAAATCTATTTTTTTTTAATGTTTGGTAGCAATTTAAAAGGACATGTAAGGATTTAATCTCTTCCACTGTGTGGAAAGCCTCACTGGGAAGGCACTTGAGCATCCTATATTGGCCCTTCTTGCATTATTTGCAAAGAAGAACCCTCTTCTCACAATTCAATTGCCCACAACTGTTGCTTGAGTTTTCAGTTCATGCTGAGGTTGAATCCTCATGGTGAATGGTACCATGGATCTGTCTCTCGCACAATGGCGTGAGCTGGGCCTTCCCTGGGAAAACAAAAACAAAAACAAAAAAACAACAAAACAAAACAAAACAAAAAAACAACAACAAAAAAACCTGAGTTCCCCAAGATATGTGATCTGTGCCAGGGCCCTGCCAGCAGGCAAAGGAATCACAAGGCAGGTGCTGGACATGGAGGCCATAGGGGCATAGGCTACCAAGGAGATAGAACTGAACCTCACATCACCCTGCTTGGCCCCGGAGGATGGCTGGTTAGTTAATGACGGGTAAGACTCCTCAAGTGAGGGGCAACCTAAGACAGGCACAGTCGCAGGGGGCCATCAGGAGAGAACTTGGGGGTCAACAGAGGTGGGACACAGATCCTCACCCCCAACGTTGCAGGGGCTTGAACACTCGCCCCTTCTGAGGGAGGTCTCCTGCCCCATGGCTGCTTCACATGTCCAGCTCAGATTGAGACCCAGCTACAAACGAGAGACTTAGTCCAGCTCATATTGACATCCAAGCAACAGAGAAGTGGCTGATGGCGACTGTCCTTTATCTATTCTAGCCTAAACCCAGGAATGCTCAAGGCTTTCTCAAGGATGCATATAATCCTTTCCATTAATTTTTACAGAGTAAACTAAAATTGTTGTTAAAGTATTAAATTTGACAGTAAAATAGTCAAGTTTTCAGATAAGTTGATATTCAAGAAAATTTAATTGTACAAAAGGCTGTTTCTAAAGTATTAACCAAAATATCTATTGGTAGTTCATTTCATGGTAAAATTGCTTAACATGCAAAGAACCCTAAGGCAGCCATAGTTTTTGTGCAAAAACTTAAAATTTAAAAGCTATCAAAACTGCATTATATATTAAAAAAAAAATTCCCAAAGCCTCCTAATTAAATAAGAAAAAGGGGGATAGTGGAAAAATACCATGTAAAGAAAAAATGTCCTGTAAGTAAATTACATCTAAAAAAAATTTTTTTTTCATTTGAAAACCAATTTTCATTTGTAATGCTATCAGCAAGACAGCCATGAAAAACACACATAGTATCAAATAAGTCAAAGAAAAATTGTTTGGGAAAAAAATTAAAAGGATCCCAAGTAAAATTTATAGAAAAGATTCCTTTATTAATTTTGGTCGAGATATGTTCACATGTCTTCAGAAAAACAACTCCAAGGCCATATGGATTCCTGCAACAGAGAGGAATTAGCAGGAATACTCCACATAATTGAAGAAAAGAGGAGAAAGTCCAGACATCAAAGATGCTGACGCTGACGATGCCTTGCCATGCCAGCAGTCAGCAGCTATGCGATGCTGCAGATTGCCTAGGACCAAAAAAGAGACAGTCGGACCTGCATCGCCACCATCAAGATATTATTGCAGAATGCACATATGAAGAACTTTTGTACTCAGAACTTTTGGACATTGAAACTTGGACTTAGAACTCTTAGACTTTGAAATTTGGACTCAAACATTTTATTGTTCTTATATGTTTATTTCTGGTTTGCAAGATTTTTTAAAAGAAAGAAACGGGGGAGATGCCGGAAACCAATCATTGTCTCACTAATAGAAAGAGGCTGGTCAACCTTGAAGCTCTGGAAGGTCAGAGCCAACCACACCCTATCTAATTGAGACAATAGTAACTGAGGCAACTTCCCCATCTTGTAATCATGTAAATCCTTACTGATAGGATAATCCTCTTATTACCTTTGGTGTTTCCCAAAGCTGCTTAAGGGTAATGTGTGTATCCCATAGCAGCCTCAATAAAAGGGATAGCAAGACCAGAGCCTAGAGAGTCTTCCCACTAGAGGTTGACTCCCACGTGGCCCCCCATTTGTCCCAAATTAACTCTTTTCTAGTCTCTTCATTTTAGTGTGTGGCCTCCTTCAGAAACCAGACCCTGAGTGGGCCCTAATCACGCGGGTCGTGTTAAGGGTTCCCACAGTGCTCTTTGCTTCAGTCAAATTTTAATGCCACATAGTAATTGGCTTAGAACCCCAGTCTTCTGTTCTATTTGCCAATTATGGGCTTCCTGTTTTGTACTTAGGTGCTAACCACTGTCAGGCATTGTCTTTTGCCTTTTAACACCCTGCTTGAAGTTCCAAGGGATCCACTGGTCCACTGCTTGTCTCAATAGGCCTTGGTTACAAGCAGGGGTGGCCAATCTGTTCTCTTTGCCTGTCCTCCAGCTGTCAATCATAAGCACTCAAGAGTCTGTTTCTGACAGGGCTTTAAGTGGGGTTAGTGCTGTTTCGCTTTCAGGGAATATGATGGGTGTGTTTTCTTGTCCCAAAGCTACTCCTCTGCAAATAGCCCAAAATATTACTCTGTCTTTGGTTGGATAGAGATCCTTGAATGGAGACCAATGGGGTCATCTGGGACACTGAAAATTTTATCAGTTTGCTTCCCAGAAAAGCAGAGTGGATGGCCCCTCTCCAATCCAGTCAAGGAGGGCTCCTTGAGACTGTCAAACCCTTGGACTATGCCTTTGTTTCCTCTGTAAAGCTCAAAATGTAGGGTGTGGCAGGCTGTGCCACCTTCCCTGAGGCTACTGTTAGGGGCTAGCTGCTCTGGGGAGAAACGGGCCCTTATGTGCTTAGGTTTGGAAGCCTTAAGAATGTCCCAATGCAAGACTCCTGGCTACTGCTTTTCCATGTCTCCTTGCCCTGCTTCTCCTCAGTCACCTCAAGTGTGGGCCTCCCTCCCTGAAAAGCCTTGGGTGAGTGGTTGCAACTAAAAAGTCCTGTGTTTTGGGCTTAGAGAATAAAAACAAAATGAATGAAACTGAAGCTTTCTCTCCCACCAGCACTGCATTGCTTTTCCCTTTCTTTCTTTTTAAAGAATATATTTTATTGACTTTTTACAGAGAGGAAGGGAGAGGAATAAAGAGTTAGAAACATGGGACCTTTCAGTCCATAGGCCCACGCTCTATCCACTGAACCAAACTGGTTAGGGCTGCTTTCCCTTTTCATGGCACAGTCTTTTGTGGCTGTAGTCTCAGGTCCAGGCTCCCCAGCAGCCATCAGCCCTTATGGCTTTTCTTTTTCACAGTTGGATGTTATGCCTGCCACTGTGGGATGCGGCTGTGTTGCTCAGCCTGGGACGGGCTATTTTTCTGAGCGAACAGATACTCCTGTAATGTAGCTTCCTCCTCTCCCTTTTAGCCTTCCAGCCTGCCACCCTTCCAGAGACCTCACCACCCTTCCTTGTAACCCTTCCTTCTGGTCTTTCAGTGTCTTCAGTCCTTCATTGCTAGAAGTCGCCTCTTCAGCTGAGCCTCACTTGTTAATTCTGGGTGGATGTTCTCCAATTTAGTTGTATTTCCAGTCTGGCCCTGGGACAAGGTGCATGACAGGTCTGCCTATTTGGCTGCCATTTTATCAGGACCCTGTGGTCTTATTCTTATCACATGCCCTCCTCTTCTATCATTCTTAGTTTATAATTTTTATGTAAGTCTAGGACAAGGTTAGGCATTCTATGGTCCTTGGGGAACATCATGAGATAAGGTTACTAAAATTCTACTGGACCTAGCTACTCATGGGCAAAATTAGTGCCTCATTTCCAGTCTTCTTGAAATTTCTATCATTTTCTGATGGGGAATATAAGGACAAGCTTCTGTGAATTGTTTTGAAAATGAATCATGATTGTGAAATCAGATGACAATATACTGGCTTTTTAAAAAATATATATTTTTATTGATTTCAGAAAGGAAGGAAGAGGGAGAGAGTGGTAGAAACATCTACGATGAGAGAATCATTTGATCGGCTGCCTCCTGCAGGTCCCTCACTGGGGATTGAGCCCACAATCTGGGCATGTACCCTTGACCAGAATCGAACCTGGGACCTTTCAGTTTGCAGGCCGATGCTTAGCTAAACCAGCTAAGATGACAATATACTTTCTATTGACTGCATGGATTAGCACTGTGGGAAGTCTTGTAGGAAAGAACATGGGATTAGACTAAATGTGAGCCCAAATGCACACAGTGCATATCCAGCACTTTGCCTTGAACTACCAGATGGATAAAAATCTGTTCAGGGATGTTTTTCTGTGTGGGCTATTTAAAAGGATATAAAAGATTGCTGACCCAAGCTTTGACTGTGGGGAAGTTGTAGGCATGTGTTCAGTTATTAAACATATTTCTAAGGGCTTCCTGTAGACCTTCAGTAAGCAAGTGCCTGCTTATGTGATATGGAAGTTTCATAAAGGCCATAAAAATCCAAAATGATGGTCAAGATAGTTGGTCAAATCCAGCTGTTTATAGAAATAATACCATTTAGCCAAGTCATATCAAATGGCACCATCTCTCCTGGGTTCTTCTCCAACATGGCATGCCAAGCAGAGAAGCAAAATTTGAGACATGGACACCCAAAGTATCTGATCTGATGATACCAGTAAAAATTCTACAATATGTGAAGATGTGTTCTCCACATCATGGACAGAATTAAATGGGCCAGGGAATCAAAGCTTCCAGAACAGTGTCATGTATATGAATTGTGCGCAAAGAAGGAGCCACATATTAAACCCGACAAACTCTGGGGAGGTCTGCTTGGCAGTCTTACAAACTCAAGAACATAAAGTAACCACATAGAATGATCAGAAATTGAAACTCCCTAACTAAAAGTAAATCATTGCCAGTAGTTGTATTCTTGGTTGGTATATTCTTTAACAAAGGTCCATCATAAATTGAGTCTGTCTATTGTGTTTTTGCATCTACAATAAAATATCTTTGTAATGTCAGAGTGATCCCTTTTCCTAGACCCCTCAGAGCACAATCTCCCACCAGGGCACAGAACAAAGAACCCCCTCGTTGTTATCTTGTTCTCCCACATACCATCTCTATGTTCTGTAAATGTTAATTGTTAACTGTCCTGTACTCACCAATGTAAAAGAAGCGTGTGTCTCTTTTTTACTTTTTATCCAATCCCAGAGGTTTCCCCACTTTGCTTTCTCCCACCATTTTTACTAGCTTATCACCAGTGGATTTCCTGTAACCCTCCTTAGGCCTCCTCCTTTGATTCTCACCTATAAAATAAGCTGCAAAGTTGCCATTCTCTGAAGCATTTTCTCAGTCTGTTGAGATTTTTCTTTCCAGTAAATTGTTGTCAGTTTGGCTCAAATAAATTCTTATAAGACTTTTTCTCTGGTTTACAGAATTGAGAAGAATTACTTTTCACCAGAGGGAGATGGCTTCCTTCTGTCATCAGGGCCTGTCACTCTTAACTGTTCACACTGCCATTTTGTCAAGCAAAACACCATGTGGTGCAGCCCATCAAATCTTCATTCTCTGGGCACAGAGTTCAGTTGGTGGTAATGGCCGAGCAATTCTTCTCTATTATTGAGACAGGCCAGTAAGCCAGGGCAAGCAGAATGGGGAAACTGAGACAGAGAACTGAACAAACTGGCCAAGAAATTTACAGTAGATACAGAAGACCACCTATCTAGGTCTCAGTTGTATTTCAGCCCCAGGCCCAGAAAAGCAGAAAAACCAGGTGGGCAACACTAGGATTAGCTGCAAAGACAGATTGGTCAGTATCTTGACCCTAAAGAAACATACCTGGAAAACTGATGAATATTCTGCTGAAACCCTCCCCAGAGACTTCCCCTAAGATTCCTACCTGCAAGAGAAATAAAAGCCTCAAGACAAAGAACCCAGTGAGTTATCCTTCCCAGGAGCACTACCCTTCCTCTCTACCTTCTTCCCCCACAAGATTGCATCTCCTAAACTCTAAGGGACCCAATGAGGCTTCCAACCAGGGAGTAATGGGCAGTGGCAGTTCATCTCTGGCAACTCCCCCTGAACCTGCCTTTAAGGTCCATTTTTCTCTGACTTCTTAGTGAGCCAAAGTAGTCTAGCCTAGGCTCATTACCCCACCTTGTCTCTCTTCTATAGATTCTTCTATTCTATGCCTTTCTTGTTTTGCCATTCCCAGCTTCAATAAGTGTCCTCTAAAATTCACCTAGACCCGTATTGTGAAATCTTTCTGGCATGAAGTCAAGAACCCACACACTACTGGCCAGCTTTAGGCAGACCCACTCAGGGACAGGTTCCCTTTATACTCACCATCATGAATAAAAAGCCATGAACTAAAGCAGTGGGTCTAAAGACCACAAGTATCCTATATTCTGGACAGAGAACATTTGGGGGGAAATGAAACAAAATATCCATAATTAAAATAGTGAGGAAAAGGTAAGTGTGGATGAACCCAGGTGTTTATTGTAAAAATCAGAAACAGATATCTCAGTATAATAAATTTCTAATTTCTTATGTTGTACTAAAAGTTCAGCAAATGAATTAGATGCTGAAATAAATGACAAAAGGGGCATTGGCTGTAGATGAAGAAAACAATATATTTCCACATGAAGGCCAGGAGTTTAGGTATTTATTGTATTGGAATTTGACCTGTGACATTAAAATGAAGATTGCCTCCCCAAAACTATAAATGGGACAGGAAATTGCAGAAGAGACTTTTCTGCGTAATAAATTGGGTCCTAACAATAAAATCTTACATAAAAAACAGCTAACAAGGCAAAGGAAAATAAACAGTTCAACAAATAAATAAAACATTTTGTGCTCTTGAAATGGATGTGGCACAATGGGCTTGAGCTGAAAGGTTGCTCCTTTGAAGTAAATAAAACTTCATGCTATGCTGTGACTGAGAAAAATCTGTAAAAAGACAAGGACATATCATCTAAAAACTAATAAGGTGTTCATTTTGAGCCAAAATTGCATCTAACTTCTCAGCATGTTGTTATGCCCAGATTTCGTGATCCCCAAAGACCACCAGGGAGCCAAGTCCGATGCAAAAGCAAAAGAGTCTTTTATTCAGGCTAGCTCGAGCTCAATGCCATGTACACCGACACAGCGGTGAAGAAGAGAGAGAGCGGGTTTCTCTAGAACAAAGGATTTATAGGGGTGGTGAGGTCACTGCTTTGGCTAAGCCTGATTGGTTGGATGAGGGCTAGGGTCCAGTGACATAGTGACATAGTTATACAAAATGGAGGACACATTACAAAATGGAGTCAGGAGTTGGCCCCACCCTGCCCCACAGTACAAATTGGAGTCAGGAGTTAACCCTTTCCTGCCCTCTCAATGTAAGTAGGCAAGAACTGAGCCAAAGGATAAAGAATTGACATAAAAATTTGCTTGTTCAGAACTCAGACACAGCCATAGAAGATAAAGGGGTTGGGGTGGGGACTAACTAACTATATAGCAGAAAGATGCAGGATAAACTCTTTAAGTGGAGAACTACTTTATTTCTCTAAATTTTTCCCCTGTTGGACTTCCTATATTGTGCACGCCAAAAACTGTCCCATTCTACTTCATTCACCAATACATGGCAAAAATTAAATACATGAGCAGAGAAGTCACCAGTGGAAAGTTGCTATTCTTCTGCCTAATATTTTTCTGTAACCAAGAATAAAAATAAAGCCTAAATTTGCTTTTGTGTGTGGCAACATCTACTGAGAGACTCATGTCTGCCCAAAGCACCTGTCTATCTTCAGAAAGAACTAATGTCACAGGATGTTCTTATTGTAAGTAAAAGCCACCATAATTTCTTTTTCATTCTGTTTAATGCAAGCAAAGCAGCTATTTTTATTGCTTTTGATAAATACCAAAATTGAGAGTGATGGACTAGTTCTGAAATTTGTAAGTATTATTTTACATGTTGTACACAATATGCACACAAGCTCCAGCTTCTGCTTGCTATCTGTACAACCAGGCATGGGCTGTACCTGTGGCAGGGAAGAGGGGCAGGGAGAAATCTCTTTTACATTTGTGCTTCATGGACTAGCAGCTACTCCAAAAGAAGACTCTCCCAGCCACCTGATAACCTTCTGCAAGAGAAAGGGGTGGAGAGCCAGGGTCCATCCCTCCATACTACCATGAGTTATTTATTCTAGGTGTTTGCAGACAATTAAGCACTAAAGATGTGGGAGCCCCTTTCACGTCCTGCAAGGTTCAGGGTTCCTGTTCAGGATTCCCGTTCAGGGTTCAGGTTCTGGAGAAGGTAGCACTCAAAATGAAGAGAGACTAGAAAAGAATTAATTTGGGAAATGGGGGCCAGGTGGGAGTTCACCTCTAGGGGGAGGACTACCACTGCTCTGGCTTTGGTATCCTTTTTATTAAGGTTATGAGATACACCCATATCCTTTAGGCAGGAAATTCGAATAATAGACAATCAGCAAGAATTTTACATATGATTAACAGATGGAGGTTGCTTTAACTACCAATGTTTCAACTGAAAAATAAGTGATTAGATCCAACCATTCAGAGCAATTAAGGTTGACCCGCCTTCTGAATTTCCTTTTCACATTTTTTTTATTAGTGACAATGGTTGGTTTCCTGCACAAAGTGACTGCTACTGTACTTTCCAAACCTGATGTGCAAACTCAGGGATCTTGTTATAATGCAGTGTGTGTGTGTGTGTGTGTGTGTGTGTGTGTGTGTGTGTGTGTTGTGTGTGTGTGTGTGTGTGTGTGTGTGTGTGTGTGTGTGTGTGTATTTAGTAAACATTCCTTGAATGAATCCACAT
Organism: Pipistrellus hanaki; assembly: GCF_964339955.1. Classification (NCBI taxonomy): domain Eukaryota; kingdom Metazoa; phylum Chordata; class Mammalia; order Chiroptera; family Vespertilionidae; genus Pipistrellus; species Pipistrellus hanaki. The sequence continues at coordinate 101,027,037 of NC_140504.1, read as the reverse complement.
GCTCTTACTGGGTCATATTTTACTTTGAGCATTTTTTTAAAATGAGTGGCCTAAGTTATCAATATGACACCTGCATGGGGTTTGTTCTGGCCAAGTGGCCAATCTTTGGAAACTCACTTGGAAAGCAGAAAAATGACATTTATAAGTAGACTACTTTCAGTTTTAGAGTGAATATTATACTACCTTGAAGTTCTATTTCTATGACTGAGTTGAGTTTGAGAGTTAAAAGATTAACTTTGTTGTATTCCTTTTGCCTCTCTCTGCCTCCACAAGTAAGTGCCTGGAGGCCAGGTTCTATGTCTTGAATTTCTCTTATTTGTTGTTATTCCTGTAAGACCTGGCTAATTATTCAAAGGAAAGAGCTCTGTGGGTAATTGCTGATTTAATTTGGTTTTATACAATGCAGATTCTGAAGCAAGAGGTCTGAGGACTGAAATTCTGTGTTTCTAGCAAGCTCTTAGGAGATCTTCATGCAGCTGGTCCACTGATCGCACTTTGAGAGGCAAGGCCCATTGGACGATAAGGTCAATGAACCCCCACTGTGATGAGCCCCATTCTCCCTATTGATAACTAAACACTTTCCCCCATCTTTTCTGCCCCTACAAATCTCAACCAGAACCATCCTTACCCTGAATAAAACTCCTTACCAAAGTAAATCCCCACAGATCCCTCATACAAAAGGGGGAAAGAAAGGGATATAGAATCCTTTTTTTTTTTTCTTGTGGATCCTGAGTTCCTTTAACTTGCTTCATTCCTCCCCAAGGAGAAGAGGCCATTTAGCTAGTGTGGGAGTAGGAATTATTACTTTCTAACCACTCCATGCCATGCTGTGTGCTTTACTCTCCTAGCTTGCATTGATTTGGCTTATAAAAACCAGTACCTTCTTCCCTAACTCCATATAATTTTCTAGCCATTTCATGAAATAGCCACTGTAACCCCTCTACTACAGATGGGAAACTGAGGCTCAAGAGATTACATATCTTGTCCCCGAACATAGAACGAGTGAATAAACTTATAGGAACTTGAATCTAGGGCTGATTCCAAATTTTGTGGATAAGCTATTTGTTTCTAAATTTCAAGGAGCTTAATTCCTTCTGTCAATAGATGTAATGTTGATATTAAGTTGACTAAAAGCAACTCTATTCACCATTCTGATGGTCTGGCCTGCTGGCTCATCCCAGCAGACTGCATGCAGCTTTTTATGATGTCAAAGTGCATAGGAATGAATAACTTCTAGGGAAAGGCTTCTTAGAGAAACAATTGCCAGGAAACAAAAAACAAACAAACCAACAAACAAAAAAACCAGTTTCTGTCATCTTTTCCACATCTCATGCAGCTGACAGCCTTTTATTAGATAGATGCTGTGGTAATGAGGTAGAAGTCACACTGAAGGCATGGGGTATTATACTATACTTTCTTATCTGTTTAAACAGATTTGAATTACTGCAGAGCCATGTGGATGACTCAGAGAGTTCCTGTTAATGTGATGTCATCTCTACTTCTTCATGACAGTTGACTTAGGGACTGGTTGATTTTTTTTTTTTTTAAAGCATTTTTTAATCATGGACCAAAATGCATCTCCACATTTTCAAATGTAGTCTTTCAAAATACAATGAGTGTTGTCTCTCTTGACTGACTAGTGCTAGGTGAGGGATGGGCCAGAGGGTTGATAGGCAGTGGGTTGGGCATCTCTCAGTAAATACAGGAAGGAATGGTTTCTAAGCTCCAGACTGCCAGGGACAGGTCCTCCATGGAGAGAACTGGTTTTCTCCAAGGAGAAATTCCTGCAAGTTGAAGCTCCAGCCTGGGGGTGAGAGGAAGGGGTCAGAGCAAGGTCCTGCATGCTCCCAGCTTCAAACCCATTTTCCTGAGTTCATAACCTCATGAGAGCTGGGACAATGAGGTGCAAGCCAGGTGAAGTGAAAAGATTCTCAAAATGCTTTAAGACCACTTTCTAGCTGAGAATAGCACAGGACAGCTTTTACTACCATTGGGAGATTATTTTATTGCATGAGATGTGGAAACAGATGATAGAAGCTGGGTTTTTGTTTTCTGGCAATTGTTTCTCCAAGAAACCTTGCCCTAGAAGTTATTCATTCCTATGCACTTTGACATAATAAAAAACTGCATACACTCTGCTGGGATGAGCCAGCAGGCCAAACCATCAGAACGGTGGATGGAGTTCTTTTAGTCAACTGAATATTGACATTATGTCATTAGATTGCATTGATTTGGCTTATAAAAACCAGTACCTTCTGCCCTAACTCTATAGTAATTTTCATTATAAATTGTAGAGACATATTTAAGGACATAATCTACTTTCTATATTAATAATTTTTTTTGTTTATGATTTTCCAAATGCTTTATTTTTTTTTAAGAAAAATAAATCTTTATTGTTTGTAGAGGGCCAAATGGGAAGACACCTGGACATTCTATTGATTGTTGTTGACTGGGCCTGGGATATTGGCAGAATCATGTCAGTTGCACTCCCAGCCCTGGGAGTGTGGAGATGTTCTTAGTTCCCGGTTTGTGTTTGTCCAGGAGGAAGGAGTGGGTGGAACCTGGGCCCTCTCAGGCTTCTTGTTTTCCTGTGAAACCCCTTGTTGGATTGGAGTATAAATAGATGTACTGCGTGGCTTAGGAGGTTGTCAGTCTGTCTCTCCAGCAGAGGAGGTCAGCGGCCCTCCCAGCTCCCACCTTGAAATCTATTTCTATGTCTTCTCTCTTTATTTCTAATATTTCCAAATCCCTGGCCACCTCCATTTAGAACCGGTTCATTCATCTCTTTTTCCGTGCGGGACACAGAAAAGGGAGATCCCTGCAGCTTCAGGCCCCCGCAATTGTTCAGATTATTACAATTGTTCCTCTTTTTTCCCCTCCATTGCTCCCCTCCACCAGGTTCCTACCCCACCCTCTGCCCTTTCCCCACCCCCCACTGTCCTCATCCATAGGTGTACAATTTTTGTTCAGTCTCTTCCCGCATCCCCCACTCTCCTTTTCCTCGAGAATCGTCAATGTATATTACATAATTCTTTTTATAAGGACCCATAGAAAGTCAGCCAAAAGATTTACTGAGCACTTATATGCCAGATATTGTGCTAGTATTGTGAATAAAGTAGTTAACAAAGAAATCACATGAATCAAGCTTATAACAGAGGATAAAATTTTTTCCTAGTTCTCTATAGGTAAAGCTGTCCCTAAGCAACTTTCTTTTTTACTCTTTCTACTAGGTGGCTCAGAGCTTCTGTTTTGGATTCACCTTTACCAATTACACAGGACTCATGGGATGAATTGTTATATACCCCTGGCTTCATGTCATTTTTCCATTGATTAATCTTTTTTGTATTTATATTTGTGGGCCACCTCACATTATAAATAAAAGAGGGGCTATTATTAAATAATAATAAAAGAACCTAGCCTGTCATTGGGACCATAAGTTTGGAGATATTAATGATTAGATGTGGTCTCTAATTAGATGTAGAAATAAATCTGACTAAAAAGGAATTCTAAGCCAAAATCGGTTTGCCTCAATGGATAGAGGGTCGGCCTGCAGACTGAAGGGTCCCAGGTTCAATTCTGGTCAAGGAAATGTACCTTGGTTGTGGCATATCTCCAGTGGAGGGTGTGCAGGAGGCAGCTGATCGATGTTTCTCTCTCATTGATGTTTCTAACTTTCTATCTCTCTCCCTTCCTCTCTGTAAAAAAAATCAATAAAATATATTTAAAAAAAAAAAAGGAATACTAATTAGTGTGAGAGCAGTCCTGGCTATGTGGCTAATGGGGTCAGGGGTTAAATGTGTCAACAAAAAGAACAACAACAACAAAAAAGAACTCTTAGAAAAATAGAAAAAGAAAACCAAATAAAAACAAATGTGAGCAGCCCAGCTATTGTTGCTGATTAATAGGACCAGATCAAGGTGTGAGTGGTTAGGTCACTGATGCTGATGTGGGGATCAGGCTGAAGTTCCTTAGGGTCACCGTCTGGCTAGAAACTAGAATTTAAAGGTGGGAACTCAAAAGTGAAAGCACTGCTTTACAGGTGGATGGAGAATAAGGTACAAAGACAAAGCATGGGTGAAACCAAATCTATAATTATGCAGTAAGCCACTAAGCCAACTAGGAATTTTTGGTTGTAAGTAACAGAAACCTACTCTGATGAATTTAATGGGGAGAAGGGAGAAATTTATGGATGCATTTGTGGCAGCTCACAGAATCTAAAGAAAAAGCACATAATAGGTTTGCAAGGGACAGGTTCTTTTCTGGGGGCGGGGGGGGGGGGAGGGAGATGGACATCTCTCTAGGGTTCCACTGTTGGAATGAAAGGGCAGCAACTGTTGTCCATCTTTTAGTCTTTCTTATGAAGATTAACATTGCTTGGCACACAGTAGGATCTCAATACATAAATTGAATGAAGGATGGAATGGATGGAACTTTCATGGAGAGAACATCTAATTTGCTAGCCTGAATCACATATATGATCCCTGTGAGGAGGGGAAGGTCTCACCAAAGCCACATACAATAGAGTATGGTGGTTCGGACACAGTGAAGAATGGTTGGGGGCAAGCAGAATCCCAGAAATGCCTGCTACAGGCAGCAAAGAAATGGCTGGTGGATTAGAGAAAGTGGTGTCTCCAGTCATGGTGGGGAAACATCTCTTGGTTGCATAGCTCTAAACATCTATTAATTTCTAGAAGGAAAGCTTCCAGAAAGAAGCATGCCAACCTTCATGGCTTGGGTGGGACCCAAGAAGTAGACAGCTGAATTAGCTCTAGAAAGAGGTGAAGATGCTGAAAGGTGGAGCATGCTTAGATGAGTCTGGGGAGAAGAGTGGAACTCAAAAAGGATAACACCAGGGTGACACATTTGATAATTAGCTACTTAAGTTCTTGAAATAAGCTTGCTTACTTCCCTAGAGCACACTTCTCCCATTACATCCTTTTTCTGCATATTAACAAATTGCTTTTTAAAGTCTGAAGTTAAGTGTTAGGTTGAGGCAGGGAGAAGCCCAGAGCCGACACAAGCATCTGCAAGGTGGATGGTGACAAAGATACTGGCTAGCTGGTGCCTTCCTAGGGCCTTCCTAGACCCCTGGCCTGAGGTAGGAATTCCACACCTCTCATGCCCTCTACCTTCCCCTCCCTAAACAGCTGTATAAAAGAAGTACCTATGCCACTTTTTGGTGCAAACTTCCCTGGTCCACCCTCGGACCAGCAAGCTTCGCCTGGGTGCGCAGATTAAAACCTCCCCTTTTTTAATCGCCTGGATACCGTGTCTTGCTTCTGCGTCACAAACCTCTCAGCTGGGACCTTACATTAAGGATACCCCTTCAGGTATTGCAAACCAGGACACATCTTGGTTAGGTGGTCATAAGTCATCTCTCTCCCTGGGCTCAACCCAACTTACCCCCTTCTATTCTTTAAATACTAGAGGCCTGGTACATGAAATTCGTGCATGGGGGAGTACCCTCAGCCCTGCCTGCACCCTATCCAATCCAGGAACCCTTGGGGGATGTCCGACTGCTTCTCGCAATCTGGGACCACCTGCCTGCCTGATCACCGCTAACCCTCTGCCTGCCTGCCTGATTGCCCCTAACCACCTCTGCCTGCTTGATCACCCCTAACCATCTCTGCCCCACCCTGCATCCAGTACTCAGGATTCCCTCCTCCGGCCGGTCGCAGGCACCTGGGTCCTGGGCTTCCCTCCCTCTGGCTAGCTGCAGACACTCAGGACCCACGCTGGCTTCACCTGGGCTGGCTGCAGCTACAGAGGACCGTGGGCTGCAGCCACTAGCACCCAAAACCATGGGGCAGGTGGCTTGTCCCTCTCCTGGGCTGCAGGAGCAGCCATTGGTGCCCAGGACCATGGGGCATGCAGATTCTCCCTCTCCCAGGCTGCAGGTGCAGGCACAGCCACTGGCTCCTGAGACCACAGGGTGGGCGGCTTGTCCCTCTCACGGGCCTCAGCCTGGCTGGTCCCCTTTCCTCTCTTGTGAGCTCATTTGTGCCTGGCTGTTCCCCATTCCTCTCTCGCCAGTGTTGAGTGTCTGAGCCCTTATGGAATTAAGGCATGAGGGCATGATGACCATTTGCATATTAGCTCTTTATTATATAGAATGACAACTTCATCTGCACTTGCTATATCATCTGCATGGCATACTCCTCCCTGTTTCCACCAGGCTGCCTCCTTATTCCATACAAGGGTCACATCCCCAATTTATAGATGCCTCCAGTCACTCTTTGTGAATTGATTTAGAGTATTTCCTCCAAAGCACTTACTGTTCTCTAAAATAATATTATCTGTTTAAATGTGTGTGTTTACTGAATGTCCCCTACATTAGAATGTAGATTCCATGAGAGTAGGGACCAGGCCTGTTTTTTTCACTTCTGCATCCTGAAGAGTTAGATCAGCTGCTGGCACCTTGTAGGTGCTCAACAAATATTCATCAGTATTAAGTTATTCTTTATTCCTAGAATAAACTCCACTTATAGTGTTGTCTTTATTCCCACACTCAATTAGATTTGTTTTGCTGGTATTTTATTTATGAGTTTTATGTATATATTAATCAGTGAAAAGAACCTATTTCCTACTCTGAAATCCCCCTCTGGTTATTAACTGTTTAGTTATTATGAGTTGGGGAAGCATTCCTTGTTTTCTATTCTCTGGAAGAGTTTGTATAAGATAGAAATTATTTAACCATGAGGCTGGCAGAACAATCTTTAAAGCCCTTTGGGCCTGTTTTTTTTTTTTTTTTTTTTTTTTTTTTTTTTTTTATGGGGAGACTTTACATGACTGATCCATTTTCTTAATAATTGTAAAACTATTCAGGCTCTTTTCTTTCCTTTCCTTTCCTTTCCTTTCCTTTCCTTTCCTTTCCTTTCCTTTCCTTTCCTTTCCTTTCCTTTTTTGGGTTGATAAGGAAAGTTCTCCCACACCCATGAAACTTGACCATTTCATTTAAATTTTTGAGCAAAATTAAGTATAGTAGTTATACCTGGAGTTTTTGTGTTCTATAATGGATTGATGTATTCGATATATTGTTCAAATAATGTAAAATGTAAAAGGTCCACCACAGGCCTAATGATGACAATGTATGATAAATCAAGGATTATAATTAATCCAATTTGGTATATTCAGTTTCCTTTGAAAATGCAGTATTTGCTGAAAATATGAGTGACTGAATCTATCTTGGTGCCCAGAGGCAGATACTCCCCAAAGGTGAATCTTTCAGATCTCCAGGAACACAGACAAGCCTCGATGGGAACTGTCCAGTCAACTCAGTCTTATACCTTTTTTTTTTTTTTTTCGCCTCAGAATTTTATTTATTTTCTTTTTAAAAAAATATATATATTTTATTGATTTTTCACAGAGAGGAAGGGAGAGGTATAGAGAGCTAGGAATATCGATGAGAGAGATGCATCGACCAGCTGCCTCCTGCACAACCCCGACTGGGGATGTGCTTGCAGCCAATGTACATGCCCTTGACCAGAATCAAACCTGGGACCTTTAGTCCGCAGACTGATGCTCTATCCACTGAGCCAAACTGGTTTCAGCAGAATTTTATTTATTTTCTAAAATAAATCTTTATTGTTCAGATTATTACAGTTGTTCTTCATTTTTTCCCCCATAGCTCCCCTCCACCCGGTTCTTATCCTACCCTCTGTCCTTACCCACTGTCCTCATCTATAGATGTACATTTTTTGTTGTTTCTTCCCGCAACCCTCACACCCTCTTTCCCCCCTAGAATTGTCAGTCCACTCCCTTTCTATGCCCCTGATTCTGTTATATTCACCAGTTTATTCTGTTCATCAGATTTTTTATTAACTTGATTTTTAGATTCACCTGTTGATAGATATGTATTTGTTGTTCATAATTTTTATCTTTACCCTTTTCTTCTTCCTCTTCTTAAGGAATACCTTTTAGCATTTCATATAATATTGGTTTGGTGGTAATGAATTCCTTTAGTTTTTTGTGGTCTGTGAAACTCTTTATCTGCCCTTCAATTCTGAATGATAGCTTTGCTGGGTAGAGTAATCTTGGTTGTAAGCTCGTGCTGTTCATCACTTGGAATATTTCCGGCCACTCCCTTCTAACCTGCATAGTTTCTGCTGAGAAATCAGCTGACAGTCGTATGGGTGCTCCCTTATAGGTAACTGTTTTTCTATTGCTGCTTTTAATATTCTCTCTTTGTCTTTTGCTATTGTCATTTTAATTATTTGGCTCCCTCGCATAACAAGCAGCAGTGTCTTGGTGTGGTCCTCTTTGGATTCCTTTTGTTTGGGGTTCTCTGTGCTTCCTGGACTTGTAAATCTATTTCTTTCACCAGGTGGCGGAAGTTTTCAGGCATTATTTTTTCAAATAGGTTTTCAGTATCTTGCTCTCTCTCTTCTTCTGGCACCCCCATAATTTGGATCTTGGTACAGTTGAAGTTGTCCCAGGGGCTCCTTACACTATCTTCATATTTTTGGATTCTTTTTTCTTTTTGCTTTTCCATTTGGGTATTTTTGCTTCTTTGTATTTCAAATCTTTGACTTGATTCTTGAAATCTTCTAGTCTGCTGTTGGATCTCTGTATATTATTTTTTATTTCAGTCAGTGTATGCTTAATTTCTAGTTGGTATTTTTTCATATTCTTAATTTCAAGTTGGTCTTTTTTCATATCCTCAAGGACAAAATTATTTGTCCTTTTATAGAAAATTCTTGAAAAACCTTATAACCAAGGTTTTGTATTCTACCCTGTTTCCCCAAAAATAAGACAGTGTCTTATATTATTTTTTGCTCCCAAAGATGCGTTAGGTCTTATTTTCAGGGGATGTCTTATTTTTCCACGAAGAAGAATACAGTACACATTTATTGTTAAATGAAAATAAAGGAAATTTATTACCTGTATATGGCACAGTAGTATGGTAGTTGTCAACACAAACCAGACAAACTGTGAATCCTACAGTATCAAGAATTTTCTCATTTATTCAATGACAATCATGTCATCATCTTTTGGAACATCATCATAACAATACAATTCCTGAATTTCCTGGTGAATTTCTTGTGACTCCATTTCTTTCAGAACCAGTGGACCAAATCTCTCATATTTAGCAATAGCACTGTCTTTAAATGAGTACTTCTTGTCAAGGTAGCCTGCTTGCAGTGCATTTGCAATGCAACTGTCAGTGATTTTCTCCCATGAATTCTTCACCCAAGTCACAACTTCTTGCAGTTTAGGTTTCACAAAGTTTCCACACTGATATCTCTCCATTCTATTTTCAATATAGTCATTAATTCCATGTGCAAATTGTCTTTGGCATATTTATTGCAATATCAAGAGTCTGGAGATAGGCTGTCATTCCTGCGGGAATCATTGTCTAATCTATTTTTATTTGGTGAAGAAATGTCTTCATGTCTTTAGCGTGGTGAGTGCTGGCTGCATCCCAGACTAGCAGACCTCTTTGGCTCCCTCAGTTAACAAGCGGCAGCATTAAATCGACCCACTTCCTTATAACTGCTTGTGTGGCCCAAACTTTTTCAGTTTCAAGAATAAAAACACCCAAAACACGTTCAATCTTTTTCTTCTTGCCCTTAGACATGATTAAAGGTGGGATTTTAGTGCCATCCAGATGAACTGCCAAAATACAAGAAACATGTGCACTTTTGTAAGAAGTGGAGGGGATGTACACTAAGGAGGCACCCTGCTGTTCAATTGTTGTTTGAGATGATTGGCCCACAAACACTGCAGTTTCTTCCATAGCAATCATGTTGGAAAGATTGTATTTAGAGAAGTCAGCATCATCAATAAAGGACTTGAATACAAGTGCTCGCTTAATAACTTGAGTATCTTCCAACCTAAACAATGTTGTAGATCTTCTTAAAGATGGTTCATTTTGCTGAAGGAAATTATCCAGCCAGTGTTATGATGCTTTGAAGTCTTCGGGGGCTATGTCAAACTGTAGTGCCATTGCAAGGCAAATTCTTGAATCTGAGTCCTATTCACAACCAAAGCCTTTGCTCTCCTGTCAACAACCCATTCACAGATCAGGTCTTCCAGCTCGGAAAATAATGGTTGCTGACCTGATTCACACTTGCGCTTTTTAGCATTTCCCTTGTCCACTTGTTCAATGAGGTTACCATACTCTGCTCCTCATTTTCGGACCAATTGGATACTCAGCATCTTCTCTTTGCAGAAAGCAGTAAGATTTTGGCCCCAAGAGTCTTCCACAATTCCTTTCTCTTACTCCACAGAGTAGCTTTTTCTTTTTGTGCTCATTTCTAGGGGTAAAAAAAGGAATTGGGGTATCAAGGTGGGGGTAGGGGGATCACTTAAAATGACACAGGGGGACCAGAGGTGGGTATCAAAATGGCACAGGGAGAATCAGAGGGGGGGATTACCATTTTAGTAACCCCTTTTGATCCTCCTGTGTCATTTTGATTGCTCACTCTGATCCTCCTGTGTTATTTTAAGTGATCCCCCTCCCCCCACCCCTGTGCCACTGAACACCTTCACCAGACATCCTCCCTACCCCTTTATCAGATATTTATCCCCTGGGGCCTGCCTGGGGACTGTCACTGGGCTTGCTGGAGCCTGGATCTGGGCTGGAGCAGGGTCTGCCACTGACTGAGAACCTTCAGTCATCATGAGGGCGGCTGTGAGCATCAGGTAGTGTACCAGAGACAGACCAGCACTCACCACCTTCGCCGTGTCTGTCCGCTCTAATTCTCCTGTTCTTCTACATGCATCTACGAAAGTCTCCTCCTCTCTCCTGCCCCCACTCACTGCTCACTCCAACCTCCGCTCCACCTCCACACAGCAGTGATGTCAGGACTCCGCGTAATGTCACTGGTTGCTAGATGCCAGTAGGGGCGGCCCTAGCGACCAGTTTACGGTAAATTAATTTTCATTCTGAGACTTAGCCTGGGGGGGGGCTTATTTTCGGGGGGATGCCTTATATTTCACTCAGAAGGAAACCTGTAAGTAGGTCTTATTTTCGGAAGATGTTTTATTTTCAGGGAAACACAGGTATATCCAGTCATTTGCTTTCCTTTATTTTTTTCACTTGTGATCTGTTTTTGTCTCCACATTTTTGCTGCTTCCCTGAGTTGATAGAGTGGCTTTGTGTGTGAGGTGTCCTATAGGGCCCAGTGGCTCAGCTTCCCCAGTTATTGGAAGTGGATACTCTTGGTGCACTCCTTTGTGGGCTGTGTGCACACTCTTGTTGCAGTTAAGCCTTGATTGTTGTTGGTATTTCTGGGAGGAATTGACCTCCACGCCAATTGGCTGTGAGGATCAGCTGTGTCTACTCTGGGAGAACTTCTGTGCTGGAGACACCCTTATGGAAGAAGACTTTCAAAAGCCTCTGTGCTCAGATTGAATGGGGCAAGTCTCAGGGTGGACTAAACATCAATGGTTTCCTGTCAACCCTACCCTGAGAGGCTCCTGTGTCTCAGTGTCCCATTGTAATCATTGCAGCCACCTCTGAAAGAAAGCCACCCTCGATTTCCACCTGATGCCAGACAGCCCAGTTTCTCTCCCAATGAATTTGGGTCCCCAGAGTCTTGCCTGAAACTGAGTTAAGAGCAATCGGGAGCTTTTGTCTCCCTCCTGCTTGAGAAAGCCAGCAGTGTACTCAGTTGCGAGCCCTCTCCTCACTCCCACTTTGTACCTCTGCCTTCTGCAGCTCCTCTGAGTCTCAGTGTGCTTTTCTCTTTCCTGACAGTCCAGTTTCTCCCTGTATGATTCTGGATTCAAGAGTGTCACCCAGAACTGGAGTTCAGAACAGTTGTGAGCTGTTGTCTGTCTCCTGATTGAGAAAGCCAGTTGTGTACTCAGTTGTCAGCCATCTCTGTGCGTGCATGCCTTCCTATCTCTGCCTTTATTTCCACAGCTCATCTGAGTTTTAGTGTGCTTTTCTATTTCCTTCTAATTGTAGAATTTCCACTCAGCCAGCCTTCCTGTGGTTCTGGATAATGTCCATTTTGTCTTTTAGTTGTCGTTTTGAAATTGTTGTGTGAGGCAGAAGTTTAGTTGTTTACCTAGGCCGCCACCTTTGTTTCTCCCTCAGTCTTATATCTTTTTAAAAAATATATTATTTTATTGAGGGGAAGGGCGAGGAAGAGAGAGATATAAACATCAATATGAGAATCATTGATTGGCTACCTCCTGCACACCCTACAATAGGGGTCAAGCCCGCAACCCAGGCATGTGTCTTGACTGGAAATCATAGGTCAACATTCAACTACTGAACCTTGCCAGCTGGGCTCAGTCTTACACCTTTTCCCAATTCAGACTATGAAGGTCTTGAAAGTTCTCTCTGCTGTATTCCACAGGTTGGTTGCTGGGCCTATAGAACTCCCAATATGAGCCCCCTATTTGTCAAGGGTTAGGAAAAAAACACATAATATTTCCAACAGTAGTTTCTAGACACCAGAGAAGAGTGAAGCGGCATCCTGAAATAGAGCTGAATTAAAGACAGCCCAGTGGAATGATACTCCTCTGCCAATAAAATTACTGTGGGACTTAATATATGTCTAGGTCATCACCATGCTACAAGGATAAATGCATTAAAAAGAAAGTAATTTCTGAGAGAGAAACCAATATGACAGCATAAGGTATACACCTGTATGTGCTGCCTCTCACAACCACACCAAAAATACAACTGAAAGACAAAACGTCTATCACCAGAACTATTGGAAAGCTGGCTGAGTAGAAGTTCTACAATTAGAAGGAAAGAAAAAAGAGCATTAAGATGTGCACAAGCGCAGAAAAGCTGAGGTATGCAGGCACGCAAATCAGCCTGGTAGCTGGCGACTGGGTGCGCTGTTTCTTTCTTTTTTTAAAATATATTTTTTATTTATTTTTTAAAGAGAGGAAGGAAGAAGGATAGAGAGAAACATTGATGACAGAAACATTGATCAGCTGCCTCCTGCACATTCCCCACTGGGGATGTGCCCACAACCAAGGTACATGCCCTTGACTGGAATCGAATCAGGGACCCTTGAGTCCACAGTCTGATGCTCTATCCACTGAGCCAAACTGGTCAGGGCTGAGCTGTTTCTTTCAACCTGAAGGGCGATAAAGCTCCCCATTACTCTGAACTCAAGTTTCCAGTGAGATTCTGGGGACTCAGACCCCTCTGGGGAGAAGCTGGACTGTCTGCCATTGGGTTAGAAAGTGAGGGTGGCTTTCTTGCAGAGGTGCACACAGGATTCATTTTTTATTGTGCTGGGCCTTTCAAATGTGGAGATGCAGAGACGGCTGACTGGTAGCCATTACTGTTTGCCACACCATAGTGACTCCCTGAGACACCATCCTGTCCAATTTACAAACCCACCCAAACTGTGTGCAGTGGCCTGCCCTATTGCAGCTTAACATAACAAACTGCAGCTCTGATCAGGCCAGGATAAATGTACAGACTTCACTGTAGCCCCTGCTGGGTGGTCTCAGACAGTAGTTGACCTGCACACTATTAGAGATCCAGAAGCCAGTGTACCTAGTGGTCAGCGAGAGACAACACCAAATTTCAACTCACATCCATAAGTGACACATTCAAGAGGCAGACTCAGTGAGCACCAAAGCCCCACTGAAACAAGTCCTGCCCCATAAGGGTGTCTCCAGCACAGCAGTTCTTCTGTTATAGACATAGCAGGTCCTTACAGCCTGGAGGTAAATTCCTTCCAGTATACCAACAGCAATCACGGCTTAACTACAACAAGACTGTGTACTCAGCATACAAAGGGGTGCATCAAAAGTATCCACCTCAGGTGATTGGGGAAGCTGAACCACTGGACCCTATAGGTCACCTACCACACAAAGCCACTCCATCAACACAGGGAAGCAGCCAGAATGTGGAGACAAAGAAACATGTCACGAATGAAAGAAATGAAGGAAAGCATACTACTGGGTGACATAGAGTTCAAAACCACATTTATAAGATTACTCAATAATCTGCTAAAAACCTCTGAGGAACTTAGTGAGACCTTTAAAGATCTCAATGAGAATGCCAAAAAAATGGAAAAGGACCAGTCAGAAATTAAGCATACACTGTCTGAAATAAAGAATATACAGAAATACAACAGTAGATCAAAGGACCCCAAGAATCAAACCAAAGATTTGAAACACGAGGAAACAAAAAATATCCAACCAGAAAAACAAAGAGAAAAAATAATCCAAAAATATGAAGATAGTGTAAGGTGTCTCTGGGACAACTTTAAGCATATCAACATCCGAATTATTGGGGTGCCAGAAGAAGTGAGAGAGAAAAATATTGAAAACCTATTAGAAAAAAATAATGACAGAAAACTTTCCCTACCCAGTGAAAGAAATAGACTTACAAGTTCAGGAAGTGCACAGAACCCAAACAAGAGGAATCTAAAGAGGACAACACCAAGACACATCATAATTAAAATGCCAAGGGCAAAAGACAAAGAGAGAATCTTGAAATCAGCAAGAGAAAAACAGTTACCTACAACGGAGTATCCATATGATTGTTAGCTGATTTCTCAACAGAAACTATGCAGGTCAGAAGGGAGTGGCAAGAAATATTCAAAGTGATGAATAGCAAGAACCTACAACCAAGATTACTGTACCCAGCAAAGCTATCATTCAGAATTGAAGGTCAGATAAAGAGCTTCACAGACAAGAAAAAGCTAAAGGAGTTCAGCAACACCAAAGCAGGATTATATGAAATGCTGAAGAGTATTCTTTAAGAAGAGAAAGAAGAAAAAGGTAAAGATAAAAATTCTGAGAAGCTGAAACCAGTTTGGCTCAGTGGACAGAGTGTAGTCCTTCGAACTGTAGGGTCCCAGGTTTGGTTCCTGTCAAGGGCCTGTACATTGGTTGCGGGATCATCTCCAGTAAAGGGTGTGAAGAAAGCAGCTGATCCATGTTTCTCTCTCATCAATGTTTCTAGCTCTCTATCTCTCTCCCTTCCTTTCTGTAAAATATCAATAAAATATATATTTTTAAAAATTGATAAAGAACAAAATGACAACAAATACATACCTATCAACAAGTGAATCTAAAAATCAAGTGAATAAAAAATCTGATGAACAGAATAAGCTGGTGAATATAATAGAATCAGGAGCATAGAAAGGGAGTAGACTGACAATTCTCAGGGGAAAGGGGGTTATGGGGGTTTCCTGAAGAGATTGGTCAAAAATCTTACACCTGTGGATGAAGACAGTGGTGGGGGAAAGGGCATGAGGTGGGGTGGGGAGTCAGATGGAGGGGAGCTATGGGGGAAAAAAGAGGAACGTACGTAATAATCTGAACAATAAAGATTTATTTAAAAAATAGAAAATTGTGATACATCTACACAATGGAATACTATGCTGCTATAAAAAAGAAAGAATTCTTACCATTTGCAATAGCATGGATGGAACTGGAAAACATTATGCTAAGCAAAATAAATCAGTCAGAGGAAGATAAATATTGCATGATCACACTCATTTGTGTAATATAATGAACAACATAAACTGATGAACAAAAACAGATCCAGATACAGAAAAGCATCAATCAGAACATCAAACCTCAGAGGGAAGGTAGAGGAGGGTGGGGTAAGGGGAAGAGATCAACCAAAGGTCTTGCATGCATGCATATAAGCCTAATCAATGAACACAGACACCACGGGGGTGAAGGCATGCTTGTGTGTATGGGGGCAATAGGAGAATAAGGACACATATGTAATACCTTAATCAATAAAGAAAAAATTTGCAAATAAAGAAAAGAAAGGAATTTCTGGAAAAAAATGTTGCAAAGTTTGCTAGTTAGGAGAGGGTGGAGATTATCAGGACCACAGGGGGAAATTATATGAACTCTGCTGGTGGCTGCCTGGGTGTTTCTGTATCTACTAGGGTTCAGGAATCTGGAGAAGGGGCTGTGAGTAAATTAAATAAACTAGACATAAAATATAAATTTGGGAGTCATTTTTTGGGGGAGCCAGGGAAGTCTTAGTTATAGTAGCTATGTTCCTTGAATCTCTGGACCCCTAGCTTTTTATTAACACACTAGAGGCTCAGTGCACAAAATTCATGCACGGGGACAGGGGAAGGGGGTTGTCTCTCAGCCCAGCCTGCACTCTCTCCAATCTGGGACTCCTTGAGGGATGTCTGACTGCCTGTGGGATCAGGCCTACACCAACAGTTGGAAATACCTCTCACAGTTTAGGGCCTCTCGCTCCTTATCACCCGCTTGCTCACTGCTCCTTACCATTCAGCTCACTGCTCCTTAGTGCTGCCATGGAGGCAGGAGAGGCTCCCACTACTGCTACTGCACTCACCAGCCATGAGCCCTATCTTTCTGTATAGCTGTCTGTGGGCCAACTGTTCTCTTCCTTTTCGCTTAATGTGAGCAGCATGTGAAGGCAGAATGCACTGTTGTGGAACGCAGTGGGCTGCCCGGAGCTAAGGGGAGTGGTCAGGCCAATGGGGTGAGAGGTGGGCACAGAGGATGCTATCTTACCCAATTGTGGGGTGGGTTGACCAGCCTTCATCTGCCTGACCCCACCCAGGGAGGGACCGAGTAGGGTGTCTGCCTCTCCATTCTCCATCCTTCCATCTGTAACACCTGTCACCCTTGCCAGGCCTCCCCCAAAGTGAGTTCAGCTCAATCCCTGAGTGTAAAAGGGCAGGGGTGGGGTAGGGTGGCTCCACTCCAGTGCCCCCTGGTTCCCAGCGGAATCAGGACCTAATCTCAGGATTGTGGCCACGGCTGTAGAACATACCCTGTTTCCCCGAAAATAAGACAGTGTCTTATATTATTTTTTTCTCCCAAAGTTGTGCTAGGTCTTATTTTCAGGGGATGTCTTATCTTTACATGCGCTAGGTCTTATTTTCGGAGGATGTCTTATTTTCGGGGAAACATGGTAGATCTGTTTCAAGAAAAGTTGGGAATGCAGACTTTCATATGAGCCCCTATTCCAAAAGGTGGCAGTGTATTCACATTGTGGCAAAGACACCTTCAAGAGTAATATAAGTGGGTAAAGTCAGGGACAAACCAGGCCATTTCATTCAATCTCTCTGAGGCAAATGGGCAGAACCAAGTCTCAGCTTTTCACAGGACACTTCTGTTTTCTTTCTTTCTTTCTTTCTTTCTTTCTTTCTTTCTTTCTTTCTTTCTTTCTTTCTTTCTTTCATTTCTTTCTTTCTTTTTTTTCAGTAGTCTGTCTCCATTCTTGTTCTTTGGGATTTTTTCACCATCAGAGGATTGGGGCAATCCCCTTGAGATACAACATTCCAGTTGCATCCAAATGATGATTATAGTGCCCCTCAGAGGGAGGGAGCTGACAGATGGGGAGCAGGGAATTCTGAAAACTAAAGTGATGGCAGAGATGCTAAGCCTTTCCTTCACATGTCTGACACCCCTCTTCAGCTGGCCTGCAGGCCAGCTGTCTGCTGGACCTTTACCACTAGATAACCTGGCAGGCTGCCCTGGGTCCTGCAAGGTGGTGTACTGGGCTACCTGGGCCCGGGGGGAATCTCCCCCTGTGCCAGCCACTCCTGGTACATCTTCTGCACATGGGTGCTGGTCTCTGGGGGCCACAATGGCATGGCAGTGTAGATGCCTTCCACCTGCCACAGCAGTGCCCTGTCTGCACCCCTTTCCTCCTGCTGCTTAGGCATCTCTGGCACAGGCCAGGACTTCCATGAAGTGGCAGAGGAACTTGCCCCTCTATAGCTTCAGGACCACTTCTGGATGTTCCGAAAGCTGTAAGCAGCCTCAAAACGTAGCAGAACCTCTCCGTTCCTTTCCTGGAAGTCTTTGTTCCTCAGCGTGCAGTAGGTGAGCACTACCACATCCTTGTTGAACAGTTCCTTGGCCATGTGCCTGAAGATGCGTGCCAGGTACCTGTCGGAGCTGGTACCCTCGTGGAGCCTCACCTCCTTCTCCTTTATGTCTCCAAATAGAGTGTCCATGGCAGTGTCATTCTAGGCGAGGTTACTTTGCTCCATTATCTGGACAATTTCACCCGAGGTTAACATGCATTCAGCACCCCGGGAACTATGTAAAGCTATGGGAATATCTTCTCGAAGGGCCTCCAATTTCTTGACATAACATGGAACCACAATGACATGGAAAATCTTGTCTGGGGATAGGTTCTGCTGTCTGGCGAAGTAATCCTTCACCAGAGAGCCCATGACCTGGGAAGACTTATCTGTGCAGAGGTGGGAGTGATGGGGTGACTCAGCAAATGTTCTGCATATTGGTCCCAGCCGGGGCAGGCAGAGGTCAGCATTTGTAACCATGGCTCTTCTTCATGGTGCTGGCAGTACCAATGCACAAATTCCTTCTGACTCTCCAGGATGCTGAAGTCTATAGCTATCTCATGTCAAAGACAGTGTACCCCAAGGCTTTTTTTTTATTTTTAAAATATATTTTATTGATTTTTTACAGAAAGGAAAAAAGAGGAATAGAGAGTTAGAAACATCGATGAGAGAGAAACATCAATCAGCTGCCTCTTGCATACCCCCTACTGGGGTTGTGCAGGCAACCCAGGTACATGCCCTTGACCAGAATCAAACCTGGGACCTTTCAGTCTGCAGGCCGACACTATCCACTGAGCCAAACCGGTTTCGGCTGCCCCAAGGCTTTTAAGAAAGCTGCGGAGTCTTCTGGATGCATCAGTGACACTGAGGCTGAATTTAGCAGCAAAATAAGACAGAGACTAAGGACACACAGACACTGCCAGCACCATGTGCTGTGAGGTATCACAGTTATTTTTAAGGTTCAGAACATGGAAGAAGTCCTTGGTGTTCTGTTGAGAAACTTGGACTCTTTCCTCTGCAGTCACACAACTGTCACATGCCAGACAGTCACTTAGAAATATCTTGGCATCGGCCAACTTATGGAATTCTCCCTTCTCTCCGTTCTCCTGAGCCAGATCCCAGACATTGACTGCGGCATTCTCGTGGTCATTGTTTTTTTTTTGTTTGTTTGTTTTGTTTTTTTTACTATATTCCTTCTGGTGCAGTGATCATACTTCATCTGGAGTGGGGTGGGTGGGTGCCAGCTGAGTGACCTGGAGGAAGCACAGGGAAAGTAGTCAGTCATTGTTGGTTACCCCTAGCACTGCTAGCAGTATGCTTTCTTCCTTATGGAGCATCTAGGGAAGGGAAGCGGCCACAGTGCCTGAGGCTGAGTTTCAGGAGGCTGGCAGAATTGTCAGGATTGTGCCGGCAACACTGTTCTGTTGGTGCCTGTCTTGTCCTCTGGAGATTGTACCTGCAAGACTACTAAGGAAGCCAGTCCCCAGTTCCACCCACCTCTGCCACCGATTGATTGGAGTTTGAAGGCTGGGAGGAGGGACCAAGAGGCCTGCTTTCCAGCTGCTTGCCAGTCCCCACCATGCCACTCCAGTTCCCTGTTAGCCATCCCCTGATCAATGGGACCCTGTGGGCTAAGGGAGAGACCAACCGGTCTGCCTTCCACCCACTCACCAGTTGTTGTGGCCATGGATTCATTGGAGCCTGAGGGACCTGGTTCCCCCATTAGCCATCCCCTGATCAATGGAGCCTAAGGGCCGGGGGATGGACTGGTCACTCGTTCAGTCATTACGGATCCTGGGTTTTTATATATAGGATTTTTCACTATAGCAAAGCAGATATACATATCAAAGGTCAGGTTTGGTAAACAGTTGAAGATTTCAAGTTGGGGGAACTGCCTTCGACTATTTGGCAGCAGGCAATAATATATGCAGATTTTCAGCCCTGCTGAAAGATTCCATTCAACCTTTTGAAGACTTTCTGCATTTATTATGACCCTTCTGGAATTAGCCTCCAGTAGGTGGCATTATGAATTTTTCTGGAAAATGAGGTAAGTCAAGTTCTTTGAACGTTTTTCTACCCTGAACACCCATATGAGTTAAATCACCTTTTCAAATCCTTGCACTTAGAATCCTAATAAAAGTAATATGAAAATTAGCCATCACTCTGCTATATCCACAAGCCATGCCCACCAGCCAATCAGGAGCAAGTATGCAAATTAACTCAACCAAGATGGCAGTGGCCATGGAGCAAGCAGGAGGCTTGGGTTTCCCTGGCAATGGAGGAAGCCAAGCTTTCCACACAACCTGGCCAGCCCAGGTCTCCACTCAAGGCTACAAAGTTTCAATTATAGAAGATAAATAAATCCCAGGTACCAGGGCCTCCACTTGGGCCACCAGGGAGCGTAGCCAGCCTGAAAACTACCACAGGCCCCCCACTCACCAAGGGAACCCCACCCTGATCTGGGCAAACCAGCTGACTACCACCCATGCACCTCCTATCTAATAAAAGAGTAATATGCAAACAGACCATCACTCCAACACACAAGATCAAGATGGCTGCCCCCATGTGGTCAAAGATCTTGCCCCCATGTGGACACAAGATGGCTGCTAAAGATGGCCAGCAGGGGAGGGCAGTTGGGAAGCACCAGGCATGCAGGGGAGGGCAGTTAGGGGTGACCAGGCCTGCAGGGGAGGGCAGTTAGGGGCAAACAAGCTGGCAGGAGAGCAGTTAGGCATCAATCAGGCTGGCAAGGGAGTGGTTAGGGGGTGATCAGGCTGGCAGGCAGAAGCTGTTAGGGGCAATCAGGAAGGCAGGCAGGTGAGCAGTTTGGAGCCAGCAGTCCTGGATTGTGAGAGGGATGTCCGACTGCCCGTTTAGGCCCGATACTGGGATCCCTTCAGACATCCCTCGAGAGGTCCCAGATTGGAGAGAGTGCAGGTTGGGCTGAGGGACACCCCCCTCACACACACATCATGCATGAATTTCGTGCACCAGGCCTCTAGTATTCTAAGACTAACTGAAGAATAATGTTGCAAAGAGCAACATTTTATCATCTGGTTGAGAGAGGCTGTCCAAAAATACACAAAAATAATTTTTCATTAACTTTTTCAAATTTCTAAAACTACTTAGGACAGGAGGCAAACAAAATGCCTCCAGATATGCAGCATTTATTGGCCCATAAGCTTCTGGATTCCTCACGATCCTGCCAAGGCCTCAACTGGGGTCTAATCAACTGGGTACTGAACACCCCATCACCTTCAATTACTAAAGGATATTGCAATTGTCCCTGTTTTATAGATGAAATTACGGTATGGCTTCTTTGGGGGGGGGGGGGAGAGAGAGAGAGAGAGAGAGAGAGAGAGAGAGAGAGAGAGAGAGAGAGGGAGAGAGAGGATTTTCTCATCTTTAATGAAAATATTAAAGTAACTAAAAAAAGATCTACTTTGAAAATGGTGTTTCCAAAAAACGGTGTTTCCTTTAGGGCCAATTCATTTGATCTCATCTTTGAGACCAAGAAGCAAGACAAGTATTTTATTGTAAATTAAAACAAAGAGTCATCTCCCTGCACCCCTGTTCTTGAGGAAGTCAGTCACAGGGGTCTCAGCATTTCAAGCCGAGTTGGTGAAAACATCTGGTGGAGTGTAATATAATAAGCCCTAAGAATCCCTATCCATAGGTGGAGGAAAACCCGGAGAAGACACCGCCGGTTCAGTCCCTGGAAAACGTCTTCTGTGATCCCGGGGTCAAAAAGATTTATTACTTTCTCGATGAGGGAGAAACCTCAGGCCAGCAGAACCCGGGAGCCCCAAGTAGAAAGCCTTGGGGCGGTGCTTTGCGGCCTAGGAGCACTTTGGCCCGCGGGTGCGTCCTGGGTTTCCAGAGGACCTAGGTTCCGACTCCTAAAGAAGAACAGAGTGGGCGGCCGCTGGGAGATTTATTCTTTACCAGAAAACAAAACTGTGCAGATGAGCCCGGCAGCTGCAAGCAGAATCCAAATTACTCAGAGCCCGGCCCAGCACTGCGAGCCTCCCGTCCGCGCCCCAGAGCTCTGCGCACGCGTGGTTGCGGCCTCCTCAGCGCAATGGCCACCAGAGTAGCCCCGCAGTAAATCGTGGCCCAAGTCTCCAGACCTCAGAGCCCTGCGGCGGGAGCAGGCGTTGAGAGGGGGCGGGCGCAGCGAAGGGGAGGAGCCGCAGCAACAGACAGCAGCATGCACCAACCCCGCACGCCGGGCGGGTGCCGCGCGGAGGCTGGCCTGGGCGTGTTGCAGGCTCTCAGTGTAGGGGCGTCTGATAGCAGCATCCTCCCTTTCGCGCGGCGGCGGCGACAACGGTGGGGGGTTCCTCTTCCCGGACAACTTGTGGGCCTGAAGCGGCTAGTGCCAGGATCGGAGCGGGTACGGGAAAGCTGCGGCCCACGGTTTTTTAGCGGAGAGCTCTGTGTACAGGATCCTTCTGGGACGGTCAGAGGCTAAGGAGCGGCGGGGGCCGACTACGCCTGCTGGAGCATCCTCTACGTAATGGAAGAAGCCGCCGCCGCTGCTGCAGGGTTGCGGTGCGCCCAATCCACTGCCGCCAGAGAGATGGGTAGAGTCGGGGTGCGGAGGTCAAGAACGAGAGAGGCGGAGCCTCTTTGCCCTGAGCTGGGTCTCGTTTAAGCCCCCTCCCCTCAGCCTCCCCCAGTGGGCATCGGAGCCCGGAAGGAAGCTGCTGTCCTGTGAAGGCAGAGAATACGTAGCAGGAGCTGGGCGCACTGGGTTCAGAGGAACGCGGAGCAGAGCTCCAGGCCTGGTGAAAGTTTCCCTTCCCCAGTCACAGGGCGCCCGCTTCCCGGAAACTGCCCAGGGCTTGGGCTTCCGAGTCCCGTGGCCCCTTCCGAGGCACCCGCAGACAGCGCGGGAGAAATCGAGGAACGAAAAACAACAGCAAGACAGACCTCCGGGCCGAGATCCCAGGCCGCTCCAGGTCGCGCCCGCGGCTCCAGGTGAGCTGGGGAGCCAGGCAGACTGGAGGGTGGGTGGTACTTAGGCGGAGGCGGCGGCTGGGAGAAGGATTGAGGCGCACCAGTTTACTTCGCTTACCCTCGCAGGTCTTTCTGGGAGCCGCTGCCATGGGACAGCCAGTCCTGGGCGCCGAGGACCAGCCACCACTGCTGCAGCAGCGCCCACCTAGGAGCCACGGCCCCAGTCCTCGCGCCCGAAGCCGGCCCACCGCGTCCCCTACCCGGGCTGCAGGGCCGCCTCTGCCACGCCGTAAACCCTGAGTGTGCCTGTGATGAGCCGCAGCCCCCTGGGAGCCCTGTCCCCGGGCGCACCTCCCCGGTTGCTCCTGGTCGCGCCTGCCGCCTCAGCACGCTCCTTGCTCCCGCCCAGGTCCCAGCGCGCCGCCGCTGGCCAGTGTCGCCCCTCGGAATGAAGGTGTTCCGTAGGAAGGCGCTAGTGCTGTGCGCGGGCTATGCGCTGCTGCTTGTGCTCACCATGCTCAACCTCCTTGACTACAAGTGGCACAAGGAGCCGCTACAGCAGTGCAGTACTAATGGACAGCTAGGTGCTGCGGCAGGGGTGGCTGGGGACGGCTGGGGGCACCCAAGACCTCCTCAAGCTGTGTCGCGTCGTGAACACACCCACTTGGATCCCCGCATCCCGTACCACTCCCCCGCTGCAGCCGAGGCTGGGGCAGTAGCCTCTTCCCGCAATAGCACTCGCAGCGCCAGGGGCAGTGAGATCAAACGGCAGTTGGTGTACGTGTTTACCACATGGCGCTCAGGCTCGTCCTTCTTCGGGGAGCTCTTTAACCAAAATCCCGAGGTATTCTTCCTATATGAGCCAGTGTGGCACGTGTGGCAAAAACTGTATCCGGGGGACGCTGTGTCTCTGCAAGGGGCAGCGCGGGACATGCTGAGCGCTCTCTATCGCTGTGACCTCTCAGTCTTCCAGCTGTACAGCCCCGCTGGCAGCGGGGGACGCAACCTCACCACACTGGGCATTTTTGGCGCTGCCACCAATAAAGTCGTGTGCTCTTCGCCGCTCTGCCCTGCCTATCGCAAAGAGGTCGTGGGGCTGGTGGACGATCGTGTGTGCAAGAAGTGTCCTCCACAACGCTTGGCTCGCTTCGAGGAAGAGTGCCGCAAGTACCACACGCTCGTCATTAAGGGTGTGCGAGTCTTCGATGTGGCCGTGTTGGCGCCGCTACTTCGCGACCCGGCCCTGGACCTCAAGGTCATCCACTTGGTGCGTGATCCTCGTGCTGTGGCCAGCTCACGCATCCGCTCGCGCCACGGTCTCATCCGTGAGAGCCTGCAGGTGGTACGCAGCCGGGACCCGAGAGCCCATCGCATGCCATTCCTGGAGGCTGCTGGCCACAAGCTGGGTGCCAAGAAGGAGGGTGTGGGTGGCCCAGCAGACTACCATGCTCTTGGCGCTATGGAGGTCATCTGCAATAGCATAGCCAAGACACTGCAGACAGCCCTGCAGCCCCCTGACTGGCTACAAGGCCACTATCTAGTGGTGCGGTACGAGGACCTGGTGGGAGATCCCGTCAAGACTCTACGGAGGGTATATGACTTTGTGGGACTACTTGTGAGCCCTGAAATGGAGCAGTTTGCCTTGAACATGACCAGCGGTTCGGGCTCCTCCTCCAAGCCTTTTGTGGTGTCTGCCCGCAACGCCACACAGGCAGCTAACGCATGGCGGACTGCCCTCACCTTTCAGCAGATCAAACAAGTGGAGGAATTTTGCTATCAGCCTATGGCTGTGCTGGGTTATCAGAGGGTGAATAGCCCCGAGGAAGTCAAAGACCTCAGCAAAACCCTGCTCCGAAAGCCCCGACTTTGAGGGTTTCCTGGGAGGCCTGACTGGAAGTGGGAGACAACCTACCCACACGAGACTGTGGTGTGTTTAAACAGAAACAGTCCAGACTCAAGCGGCGGAAGCCCACACATTCTATTATAGATGTATAACATAAATAACCACACAGACACTTGCTGTCAATGTTCGGAGTCTTGCTTTTCAAGAATAGTCTCAATGCACACACATCTCAGAAAAGGCGAGACTTGAAAGTTCTGACCAGCTGCCTTCCTGTCCTCTTGTTGCCTTTTCTCCCTTTCCCTTTCTCCCAGGTCTTATCCTCTCTCTACCTGCCCTGCATTTTGAAGTGGGATACTGATGAAATCAAGATCCAGTAACCAAAATCTTGTTTACAAAATTTTTGTGGTATCTGTGAACATGTAGTAGTGAGCATAATTTGGATGTGGGGTGAGGAGATAAAAAAAGGCAAAGTGGCCCAGGAGCAGTAAACCCCATTGGGAATAATAAACCAAGGAGGTATTCATTTAAAGTAGACTTTTCTATAAAAGCAAATGTTATATGTGAGTATTAATAAAGAAGATAATAAATAATACTAATTTTTATTAGTATTGCCTCCATTACTTTGGATTTACCTGTATTATCTGTGTAGCTTCAGATGGAATTTGCTTCCCACTCCTGAATTTCCAGTCTGTTTCCTAGAGAACAGTTAAGATGGACGGGAGCAGATTCTTACTCACTGGGAGTTGTTTTCTTACATGTAAATCATAGTCTGTTAGGTGCCAAGGAATGGGGACAAATCTTCAAATTCAAAACCAAGCCAGGAGCACAGGAAGGAAAAAGCATTCGGTGTTAATTAATGAGTTAAGACTGGAGAATCCTGAAGCAGAGAAAAATGTTTCAGCCCTGAGTTTAGTCCAGAAAAAATATTAAGAAAAAAAAGAAAAGCATGTAATTAAAAAGTATTTCTGATTATTAGAACACAGACCTCAAGTGTTAGTGTGATCATATTGTGACAATGGTAGCAACTTCTTGGGTTAGAAAAGTAAGAGAAATATATGTGTATAGCATGTCTTTCTGCTTCTGACACAGGGAGGGATATGAAAAGAAAGTTTCACCTGAGAAGTGTAAGGGCACTCACAGACTTTTCCTTGCTTTTGATCCAAATTAGTACAAAAGAGAATGAATTTATAATAGTTTATTTTGGATGCCCCTAGTGTATGCTGCTTTTCTTTATCATAGTCCTAAAAGTAAAAGTGCAGAGAAACTATAACATGTGCTGACAGTATAAGGTTTCAGCTGCAAGTTTCTTTTAGATATGAAAATGAACTATGAGCTAGTATGTTAAATTTTGAGATTTGGTGTTTTCCAAGGAGGAACCCATTGCAATTTTCCTCAGTGGCATTGCTGCTGCACTGAGCCTATTGTGTGGGAGCATTTTGCAGAATGGCATATTACAATGCTATGAAACCTAAAAAGAAACAAGAGTCAGTGTAATTACATATTACATTAAATGGGATACAAGTTCAATATAATGACTGTTACATGTATTGTGAGGTCTCTGCAGGCCAATTTGTATAGGTTAAATGCTGAGGATTTTATTTTAAGGAAAGAATGTTAAAAAATATGTACATGGGAAATATTTTGACATAAGATAATTCGTAAGTGTAATTTTCATTATGTGAAACCTATACTGTTAAGAATTCCAAGGGAAGCAAGCACGGAGGTTTAAACAAGATATTTAGCAGTGTATTTTAAATGAATTCTAGAATGGGTGATTTTTAATTTACTAAAATAGTTTATAATATTGTATTTCATAAGCCCTATTACAGTTATAACATTGTTCATGTTTTCAATGATAGCTTCATGGTAGTGCCTATGCTGAATTATCTTCAGCAGCAGAATATTTGTAATAGCTTTAATTTAAGAATACTTTAAAATTAAATGAACAAAATAAATATTAATGTTGGGTGAGTATAGATGGAACAGATTTATGAGGAAATTAAGACAGCATAATTAAGAAACAACTACTCAGAATAAAATAACCATTTAAAAAGAAATTCATATGGCATTCAGCTCTTGTCACTTAATCACAGTAAAATTCATGCTTAGTTTTTCAGTGAAGCCTTTTTAAGCAGTTGAATTTGTTCTTTTCTCAGTATATTGAAGCACTTTGATTGCATTATAGTGGGATTACAATGTTCTGGGACCTTGATTTAACAATATAGTAGATGCTGCATAGAGCCCTTGCAGCCTGCTGAGTATTTGTGGCCTCTGCTCAGATGAAATTTTAAGCTAAACACCAACAATTCTCCCTTGCTATGTTCAAATCAGGTTTTCAGTTGTGATTCTCTTGTTTTGTAATAGCTGCATTCTCTCCACTCCCACTCCTTGGGCTCTGTAATTTGAAAAGATGAATTGCTGCTCCTGGAGATTTGTACCTAGCTGCATTCTAGGAAAGTGAGACAGGTGCAATTCCCCATAACAACCCAGA
Source organism: Pipistrellus hanaki (assembly GCF_964339955.1). Taxonomy (NCBI): domain Eukaryota; kingdom Metazoa; phylum Chordata; class Mammalia; order Chiroptera; family Vespertilionidae; genus Pipistrellus; species Pipistrellus hanaki. The sequence continues at coordinate 100,999,994 of NC_140504.1, read as the reverse complement.
TAGTCCTTTCAGTGACATTCAGCTCCCACAGGCTGGAGAAGAAGAGCAGTAATTTTTTGCATTAATAAGCTCTCAAGCCCTTGGTGCAAGCAGACCTCTGCCTCAACAAATTACAACAGAGCCTGTGGCCATTCTGAGGCAGCAAAATGTGAAAGAGGTTCACATTTCCCATCAGCAGTAGGAAATATTTCCATCAGCCAGAGGAAATATTTTTCAGAGTAGGTTATCAGAGTGATTTTTAATTAATTAATTTAACTTAAATTATTTATTTTTTAAAGTATTACATATGTCTCCTTTTATCCCCATTGACCTCTACCCGGCCACAGCTCAGAGGATAGCATGCCTGATTTACCCCTTTGACTTTGAAATGCCTTTATCAATGAGAGAGTCCTATTTATAAAATGAAGTACCCATCGCATTTAGTCAACAATGTGTGTTTGGCACAAGGCAGCAGCACAGGCTGGAGCTTGAGTTTCAGGGCTCAGAGGTCCTCAAAGACTTCCTTCAGTCTGACCCTGGGCACCTGGCAGGCAAGGACCGGGGCAAATTCTATTTTCCTTCAGTGTCTATCACAGTGTGAGTGCTTGATGAATATTTATGATGTAAGTGAATGGAATATGTAACTATCAAATTTTGAAAGTCCTCAGAAGAGAAAGAGGAAGGATGCGTTACTTCTTTGGAGAGAGTGTTAGGCAATTCATCAAAGATTACTGAAGGAAGTAGGCCTTAGGTTCTGTCTAGATGTGGGGAGTGGGCAATAAAAACATTTTTAAGATTTCCAGAATGAGCTTGCATAGATGAATTAGAAATAAAAATTCAGAATTTCTGAATGTGGAGAGAGAAGTTTCCAAATGAGAAATTTGATTTATGCTTTTTGTTTTCCCAAAAGCAAGTTCAAGTTAGGATTCATATACCTGCAAAATGAAGATTGCCCTAGTGCCTAAGGGAGGGCTAGAAAGTTGTTTATTATTTCAGAAACCATGTGGCATATATTTATAGATTTGAGTGCTATAAATGTGCAGTTCAAAGGACTGTGAGGGGGATTTCACCCAGACATAGGAGTAGCTACTTTCAAGAATTTGTGATAATGTGGATGCTGAATGAGACCATGGCTGTTGTTTCCATGCATCCCTGTCCAGTCCTGCCCTGTTTTGGCTGGGATTTCTGTTGTACACACTACAGTGTGGCTGGATTATGATGTCAGTTTGAAATTAATGTGAATTTGAGTGAGGCCATAAATTAATATTCTCTGGTTCTAAGCAATGAAATAAAGATCACATTTGAAACTCAGTCTCTAAAGATGACTTCAGAAAGACCAGGAGGGAAATAAAAAGGTGTGTGTTATTCATAGTCATGAATAAGGATGAGGCATACTTTACTACTCCCCAACTTTCTTCCCTCTCTATGCTCCTGTGCTCGTGCATACAATGGAGTATCTGAATGGTCTTTAGGTCTGGAGGAGAGAATATGTTTATGCCAGCTAATGAGTATGTGGAGAGGGATACTTGATCTCTGGCTTCCAGAGAGCGAGTGGCCAATGATTCTTTCCAACCGTATAACAGTTCTGTGTCAGGACCTACTGTGAACAGGTAGAAAATAAGGGTGTGATGAGATGTTCCCAGGTAAGTGCACAGTTTACAGAGCCCTTTAGTTACTCACTTGAAGGAGGGCACTTTCAAGTCTGTCGTGGCTGAGAACGTAATTTCAGTTTCCCTCCTTTCTGGGCCCCCTAGCTGCTACTTCTGCAGTTCAGGTAGAGCCACTTAGCCAATTGCCTATGGGCTCTGGTACAAGTGTTTAATAATTGAAATTACAGGGCTTGACTTTTATTACATATGATGCAATTCCACCCTTAATCAAACAATGCTAAAGAAATTGTCAAATGCTGAATAACATCAAGTTTGCAGAACAGGAAACTTTAGGAACCGGTGTTTGGGGATGGTACTGTTTATAAACTTGAAGGAGGCTTGAAGGGGCAGGGGCCTGTCTGTACACTTGTCAGGTGGCCAAGGCCAAAGTGTAACTTTTGGTTGAACCAGTTGTTTGTAATCAGAAGGCAAAGTGTTTTTGGACTGCTTGAATTTTCGATTTGTGGCAGTCTACTGCCAAGGGAATGAATGTGAAATTGATTACTGTAACCAAAAACTACTCAAACTATTCAGTAATGGTTCCAATCCCAGGTGCAGAGACAGGGCTTGATGGAAATTCACCTTGAAGCATTTAGTCCTTAGACAGGACCAATTATGTAATTTTTGGAGCTCCATGCAAAATGAAAATGTGGAACCTCTTGCTAAATTTATTAAACATTTCAATTGGGCAAACAGCAAGGAAGTGAGGCCCTTCTGAGTGTGAGGCCCACAAACTGCGTCCAGATGCAGATTTTGAAAAGCCTGATCACAGAGTAAATAATTGAAATTACAGAAAGAGTAAATAAGGGTGGCCTTATATGCTCCTGGAAAGTGGTTGTAAAGCTATAAATTATTATGTGTAACTATAATTACAGAAAAAATCCTAGCGAGACAAGTATACTTTGTATGTTGCAATTCAGTGAGTACACACAGGACTAAGTCCCTGGAGATTGCAGCAATGATGGACAGTGTCCTCGAAGTCATCAATGGGTCTTGATCCTATTCAGGTCCCAGATAGTCTATGCTTTTATGGAATCTATCTCAGAACAGGTCAGACATCTTCGGTGAGGATGACCTCCTTGTCCTCAGTGAGTGGATGCTGGCAAGGCCTGCTAATGATAATGTGCCCTCCCTTTTGGAACTACTGTGAGACTCTATTTGCATTGTGTGTAATATATAGAGAAATTCTGTATATGGAAAAGCAAAATTCAAGTCACAATAAACTGAAGGAATAAAGGTCAAGATGTGCTTAAGCCAACTGTCATGCCTCCTCAATGTGCTAAGTAAGGTCAACTAAATTGTCTTTTATTATAGACTAGAGGCCTGGAGCACGAAATTCATGCGTGTGTGTGGGGGGGAGGGGGGGAAGCGGACGGTGGTGTCCCTCAGCCCCGCCTGCACCCTCTCCAATCTGGGACCCCTCGAGGGTCGGACATTCCTCTCACAATCCAGGACTGCTGGCTCCAAACTGCTCGCCTGCCTGCCTCCCTGATTGCTCCTAACAACTTCTGCCTGCCAGCCTGATCACCCTCTAACCAATCCCATGCCAGCCTGATTGATGTCTAACTGCTCCCCTGCCAGCCTGTTTGCCCCCGACTTCCCACCTCTGCAGGCCTGGTCACCCCTAACTGCCCTCCCCTTCAGGCCTGGTGCCTCCCAAATGCCCGCCCCTAATTGCCTGATTGCCCACAACTGCCCTACCTTGCAGGCCTGGTCCCTTTTAACTGCCCTCCCCTGCTGGCCATCTTGTGGTGGCCATCTTATGTCCACATGGGGGCAAGATCTTTGACCACATGGGGGCAGCCATCTTGATCTTGTGTGTTGGAATGATGGTCAATTTGCATATTACTCTTTTATTAGATAAGTTGTGATATGCCCCAGTTTCCTCTGGGTAACAGTTTTTCATCCTTTCTACACCTCTTCTGTCTCCCATTTCTTCTCTACTTTGTGAAAAGATCATGGATCTTTTTGAAACTTATTTATCAGCCCTGCTCCAAGACACAGACTGCCTTTCTGCTCCCTATTCCCACTGCTGCCTCATCCATAAGTCTCCTGGTGGTAGTGACTGTAGACATATGAAAATGGAAATGTAATCTTTAGATCTCCCAATTGTTTCCTGAAGTTTTTTCCTAAAACATCACATTGGCAGTGAACTCCACATGGCCAACACCAGTACACAGCTTCAGCCTGTGCTGCAGTAATATATTTCTCTAGTGGGCCCTTTAAAAAATTGTATCATTTCTGTTTAACTGTAATTTAGTTGTTACCTTCCTTTGCGGGGACTCTATTTCTCTGTTTCAAACATTAAAAGACCATATTTGGCAGGCATTACTTGGTATTCTTTTCATCCATAGGAATTTGCCTTCTTTTTAGCTTGCCTGCTACACATGAAGTTCAGGACATCATGGACTGTTGCAAACTAACTCTACAGACTCTTTGACAAAGTGTCTGCCCTTCAATCCAGTCTCCTCTGCCTTCTTGGATTATATCTCTTATTTAGCACTCACTTCATAAAGACCTACAAATGAGGTGAGGCCCCAGAACTGAGAAGATACACACACAAATAGGGCCTGTTCTTTCCTGCCTAGAGAAAAAGTTGGCTACAAATAATCCGACTGCCCATTTAGGCCCAATCTTAAATGAGCAGTTGGACATCCCTCTCACAAACCAGGACTGCTGGCTCCAAACTGCTCGCTTGCCTGCCTCCCTGATTGCCTCTAACCACTTCTGCCTGCCAGCTTGATCACCCCTAACCCCCTAACTGCCAGCCTGATTGATGTCTAACTGCTCCCCTGCCTGCCTGTTTGCCCCCAACTTCCCTACTCTGCCCTAATTGCCCTCCCTTTCTGGCCATCTTGTGTCCACATGGGGGCAGGATCTTTGACCACATGGCGGCAGCCATCTTATGTGTTGTAGTGATAGTCAATCTGCATATTACTCTTTTATTTGATAGGATAGAGGCCTGGTGCATGGGTGGGGGCCAACTGGTTTGCCCTGAAAAGTGTCCTGGACCAGGGTGAGAGTTCCCTTGACGTGTGGGATGGCCTGAGTGAAGGGCCTGCGGTGGTTTGCAGGCCAGCCATGCCCCCCAGTGACCCAAGTAGAGGCCTTGGTATCTGGAATTTATTTGCCTTCTACAATTAAAACTTTGTAGCCTGGAGTGGAGCCAAGCCTCCTGCTCACTCTATGGTGGCAGCCATTTCTGTTGGAATTTATGTATCTTCTATAATTGAAACTTTGTAGCCTGGAGTGAAGGCCTGAGCTAGCTATGGATGCAGAAGCTTGGCTTCCTCCATTGCCTGGGGCAACCCTAGCCTCCTGCTCTTCCAGCTCAGTGGCTGCTGCCATTTCTGTTGGAATTTATTTACCTTCAATAATTGAAACTTTGTACCCTTGAATGGAGGCTTGGGGCTGCCAGGGTGTGTGGAAAGCTTGGCTTCCTCCATTGCCAGGGAAACCCAAGCCTTCCTCCTGCTCTCTGTGGCCGCAGCCATCTTGGTTGGAGTTAATTTTCATATTCTCTCTGATTGGCTGTTGGGCGTAGCTTGTGCGTGTAGCATAGTGATGGTTAGCCTGTATATTACTCTTTTATTAAATAAGGTTGCATAGTGTGTTCACCACCCCAAGACCCTTTCCATCAACATTTATCCCCTGTATATGATATTATACTTTCCCCCAACCCCTTCTTTTTAGTAATCATCAGATTATTGTTTGAGTCCCCCCCCCCACCAATCCTTTCTCTTATTTCACCCAGCCTCGCAAGTCCCTCCCTTCTGACAACTGTCAATCTGTTTTCTGTCTTTCTATTTTGGTCGTTAGTTTATTTTGTCATAAGATTCCATGATACTTTCTCTGATTGCCTTATTTCAGTTAGCATAATTCCCTCCAGGTCTATTTATGCTGTCACAAATGGTAAGAACTCATTCTTTTATACAGCTGATGGGCACTTGGCTGCTTCCAAATCTTGGCAAATCTGAACATATGGGTGCATATGTTCTTGTTTCTGGTATTTCTGGTTTCATTAGATATACTAGTATTGCCAGAAGTGGAATCATTGGGTCATAAGGCAGTTCCATTTTTAATTTTTTGAGGAAACTTCGTATTTTAAAAAAATATATTTTATTGATTTTCCACAGAGAGGAAGGGAAAGGGGTAGAGAACTAGAAGCGTTGATGAGAGAGAAACATCGACCAGCTGCCTCCTGCACACCCCCTAATGGGGATGTGCCTGCAACCAATGTACATGCCCTTGACCGGAATCGAACCTGAGACCCTTCAGTCTGCAGACTGATGCTCTATCCACTGAGCCAAACCAGTTTCGGCTCATATTGTTTTTAATAGTGGTTGCACCAGTCTGCATTTCAAATGGTTCCCTTTTCTCTACATCCTTGACAACACTCTTTGATTTTTTGATGATAGCCATTCTGACAGGTATGAGGTGATATCTCATTGTGGTTTTAATTTGCATCTCTCTAATGATTAATGACATTGAGCATCTTTTCATATGTTTAATGGCCATCTTTATGTCCTCTTTGCATAAGTGTCTTTTGCCCATTTTCAATTGGATTGTTTGTTTTTTGATGCTGAGTTTTGTAAGTTCTTTTTAAATTTTGGATATTAACCTCTTATCAGATGTATCATTGGTGAATATGTTCTCCTATTTAGTGGGTTGTCTTTTCATTTTGTTGATGGTTTCCTTTGCTGTGCAAAACTTTTTAGGTTGACACAGTACCATTTGTTTATCTTTTCTTTTGTTTCCCTTGCCTGAGGAGTTATATCAGAAAAAATATTGCTAAGAGAGATATCTGAGATTTTGCTACCTATATTTTATTAGAGGATTTTTATGATTTTAAGTTTTACATCTAAGCCGCCTATCCATTTTGAATATTATTTTGTATATGGTGGTCTAGTTTCATTTTTCTTTCACTTTGCCTGTAGCTATCTTCCCAACACCGTATATTAAATACTGTCTTTACCACATTGTATGTTTTTGCCTTTCAATTATTTATTTATTTATTTTCCCCCCGAGTGGATGCCTTGATAATGGACCAAGTTTGACATAGTTTAATCGCAAGGACACGGGACAGAGACCTGCCTGCCGGTCGCCTTCTGGAACTTTACTTACTGAACATAAAGCCACATACTTAACACGGATGGACAGGACTGCCCATGCTGGGGGCCCTGACGTCCAGCTGTCACAAAAGGTTCACCTGGAGCTGCCCATGTCCCTTAGGCCACTTTGCTGAGATAGCCTGTAGAGCGAGAAGCACCGGATTCTCAAACCACCAGGGCGAGCCCGGGCCGGTGGCTCAGTGGTTGGAGCGTCATCCCTGTGCACCCAAAGGCTGCGGGTTTGAGTCCCTGCCAGGGAAAATGAGGGAGGCAATCTCTCTCCTTTCATCTCTAAAACCAGTAAAACAGATCCTCGGGTAAGGATGTAAAGAAAATTAAAAAACAACGGCAACAAACAATACCGAGGTGAGCACTAAACCCTAGTGGGAAGGCTGAACCTCAATCACTCCAGCTGAACTCATCTGCTCAGCTTTTTGGTCCTGGAGCCCTTCCCTCCTGCCCTGAGAGGTGCAACAATGTGGTGCAGGTGCAGCGATGCAGTGCAGGTTCAAACACTGGGCATCACCAGGCCTCTGCCCCATGCTCCCGCCACAAAGTGATTTACAGAGAAGGGGCTGCCGTGTGTCCTGCAGGCCAGCTCCGCTTGAGGGCACAGAGGGCTTTCTGCTTAGCACAGCTGATACCTACAAATAACACCAAGAGACATGCAAAAGCTGCGAGAACTGGGTGTGAGAACGGGCGTGGCCATGGGGGAGCTGCCACACGGGCTCCAAGTCCAGGCATACAGGGCCTAGAGTGTCTGCTTTCTGGCTTCTCTCTCTGGATTCACAGCTGGTTCCTTGTTAGGCACCGAACAGTCTTGTGGCTTTTGGTCCAAACGGGGCTCTTAGGAGTCTTTTTACATCTTTTTATCCGTCTGCGAAGAGCTAAGTTCAAAAGCAGGAAACCGGCATGTCTCAGGTGCCAGGACGTCGGAGAGAAAGTGGATGGCACTAGCCATGCCTTCAAATAGTGAATAGGGTCTGTCGGGGATGTGGCACCCGTGGTGGGGCACCATAGTCCAGACACCACTCTACAAACTTGCAAGTGCGGTAGAAGTATTTCCTGTCCTTGGTGAGGGGATACAGGGACAGGAAGGAGTAGCCATTGCCAGCTGTCCTCTGGCCGAGCCCGTAGCCTTTGCGCAGCAGGCCTCACTGCCAGATCATGTCACCCTCCATGGCGTCCTTCAGGTACTTTTCAGTGAACACTTTCTAGGCTTGCATCAGCATATGGATGACCCCCAAGACCCCGTGGCACCAGTGGACCAGTCAGTCCATTTTGTTGCTTAGAGACGAAGGGCAATTCCTGGAGCAGAAGCGCTTGTGGCGGACATAATCAATGCTAGACTTCACCATCTCAGCCAAGGTTCCTGGTCCACTTTTGCTGCTGGCTGCATTAGCATGTAATAAATGCCGGCCATGCCATGGGTGGCCCCCACTGGTACAGCAGGGGGAAGCACTCAGCCTTCCTCTCCTCCCTCGACAGAGCTTGCCAGACTCAATAATAGCAGTGACATATTAACCAGTTTGGCTCAGTGGATAAAGCCCCGGCCTGCGGACTGAAGGTTCCCAGGTTCGATTCTAGTCAAGGGCTGTACCTTGGTTGTGGGCACATCCCCGGTGGGGGGCTGCGGCTGATTGATGTTTCTCTCTATCGCTCTCCCTTCCTCTCCGTAAAAAAAAAAAAAAAAAAAAAAAAAAAAAAAAAATCAATAAAATATATTTTAGCAGTGACGACCTCTCTAACAGCCGACTCTACCCTGCCGGCCATAAGTTCCGAATCTTGGCAGACAATGGATCTCTGGAGCTGCAAAAGTATTGCGATGCACTCCTGGGACTCGCACTTCTGAGTTTGTGGTCACCACCGCTCCCAAGGCCAGCGGCCCAGCATCTGTCTCCTCAGAGGAACGTGACCTTGCAGCCATTCAGATTCCGAAGAGTCCTCTTGATGTACTCCACGGACTGCAGCATTTGGGTCTGGTCACAGGTCACCCGGTATAACTGCAGGTACAGCAGGGCTATGCCTGTCCAGCCAGTATAAGCAGAGCAGTGTGGGTCCTCTGTCTTCAGCCCTTCTTCCATTTGCTGTAGCAGATCTTTGATTTTAGTCTGGATCCGCCTTGTGAAAGTGTGAATGATTTTCCCTTCGTCGTGAAACGGAAGGCCCAGCTCTTAGGGGGCAGCGGCCTTGTAGTCCAGGTAGGGGTTGGGAAATGTGCGCTCCTCCATCTCCGCCTAGGCGCCCACGTGCAACCTGAGCCGCTTGGACATGGTCTCGCCCATAACCACACACTGGGCCCAGCGCCGGGGCAAGGCGGGATGGTGCGCACGCGGGGCCAAACCTCCGGCGCGGCGGTCGCCCGTGGACCGTTTGGGGACCCCGCGGAGGCCAGGCTTCCTTTAGGAAGACAGGCTCGGCGGGGGAGCGCGTGGGAGCCTCTGCGCATGGCCGAGGGCCGGCACATTTGGCCACAGCTGGCGCGCCCCAAGTGGTGCCCACCGGCCGGACGCTGCCCAGGCAGCGGGGCCCCACGGGGAGCGCTGGGTGGCTCAAAGCCTGTTCACAGCCGTCGGCCCAGTCCCTTCGCCGACCGCCCATTCAGCGAGCCCCTGGCTGGAAGCGCCGCCCGCAGGCCCGCAGTCGAGCCCTTCCACGATTCTCGAGAGAAGTGGGCTGCCGTGAGGGGTATTTTCTAGCAGGGAAACCTGGAGCGGATTCGCCTTCATCCAAGGCGCCCGTGATCCCCGGGCGAGCCATCACCCCCCCGCCCCCCTGCATTTTCTCCCGCCAGGCGGGGCCGCAGCCTCTGCCCCCAAGCGCCTGCCATCAGGGAGCAGCTCTTTGTTCCTGTTCAGAAAAAATATCGCCTCTAAGAAAATACTGCCTTTCAATTATTAATTGAGCATATAGGTGTGTGTTTATTTCTGGACTCTTTATTTTGTTCCATTAGCCTATATGTCTGCTTTTATGCCATACCATGCTGTTTTGATTACTATGGCCTTGTAGTATAGTTGATATCAGGTAGCTGATTCCTCCAATTTTGTTCTTTCTCAAGATTGCTGAGGCTGTTCTGGGTCTTTGTGGCTCCATATACATTTTTGGAATATTTGTTTTAGTTCTGTGAAATATGCCATTGGTATCTTGATAGGAATTGTGTTGAATCTATAGATAGCTTTCTAAAGATTCTAATTCTTTCTATCCCTGAACATAGTATATGCTTTCACTTCTTTGTAACTTCTTTAATTTCTTTCCTTGGTGTCTTATAATTTTCTAAGTACAAGTATTTTACATCCTTAGTTAAATATATTCCTAGGTATTTTTTAAAATATAGATTAAAATATTGATTTTTTAAATTGATTTCAGAGAGGGGGGGAGGAGAGAGAGAGAGACAGAGAGAGAAAAGCATCAACGATGAGAGAGAATCACTGATTGGCTGTCTCCTGCACACTCCACACTGGTGATCAAGCCCACAACCTTGAATCAAACTGTGACCTCCAGGTTCATAGGTTGACACTCAACTACTGAGCCATGCTGTTGGGCTTCCTAGGTATTTTTTTATGCAATTGTAAATGGGATTGTTTTCTTCATTTCTCTTTCCCATAGTTCATTATTGATATATAATAAAGAGGTAATATGCAAATTGACCCTCACATTGTAACACCATCACAAGATGGCTGCCCTTCCCAGTCCCTCCCCTGGCTCCACTCCTGATCAGCCTCTCCCACCCCAATTGAGGGTAGGGTGGCTAGCCAGCCTTCCACCCTGCCACAGCCCCTTACCCAGACTGGCCATGCCCCCACACTTTTCCGGGGCTGGGGGTACCTCAGGTAGGCTGCAGGCACTGTGTTGGTCAGAGGCAAAGGTCCAGGCTGTCCTGGCCTAGAGTGTCTAGAAAACCTAGCATGACCAAAGACCAAGACCTAGTGGAAAGGTCCCTGCTTATGGCTCAAAGTGCCAGGAACCTGTAACCCTCGTGTCTGCACACCAAGCCTTAGGACACACCACCCCCATGGTGCCTGTGGGTGAAAGGGAGAGAGCAGGAAGCTGGGGTGTGGAGCTGGGAGGGGCCTGGAGTATTCTGGAATAATCTGCCTGCGGAGGTTGCTGTGACCCCTCGCTCAAGCTTTGTCAAAGCCCCTGGTCAGCTCTGCTGCTTGCCTTCCAGGTACGGCTAGCCCTGAGCTGGCTGGTGTTGTGCTCAGAGAAGCAGTTGTCATTGGGCTTAATTAAATAAGAGAAATCAAGGAGCCCAGAGTAAATATCCTCCCAGCCCCTTCCTATGCCCCCGGAAGAGGAGGGCTGGGGATGGGGATAATGGAAAAATGCTGTTTTGCAGTTTATAATGAAAAGTTACCTGCTATGTAGAGAGGAGAGATGATTCGTTTCCAATAACACTTGGCGTGTTCCCTGTCCCATTCCTGAAACTTGACAGCACCTAGGAAAGGTGTGTCTGCACAGCCATGTTGGCCTGGCTCCTGGAATGTTGGAAGAAAGTTTGAGATGCATTGATAAAAAAAAAAAAAAAAAGGGTAAAGATTGAAAAACACCGCTCTTTACTCAAATTGCACTATAAAATGCAGATTACAGCATCTGATTTTGTCTTCTGTTTTGATTTTGAGGCAGAGGACAAATAGGTTCATGGGAAAAGCAGAATAAAACAAAGGGAAAGGGAGGATTCTGTCCTCCACAGCACTGAACATTGTTTTTTGTTTTGCTTTGTTATTTTTTCTTCTGTTCTTCAAGTCTGTATATGCCATTTAAATCACTTTATGAATTAGGTAATGACTGCTTCCTCTACTAAGAGCAAGCAGCAGTGCCTTTCATATGAGTTTCATACATTTAATCCATTCAAATGGAGCATACTGAGTGGAGAAATTGTATGTGTCATCATAAAGGCATTATGATGCTATATGGGTAAAGATCTTATTTATTTTGCAATTTAGAGAATGTAGACAAAACAGGCATTGAAAATGAATGTGCATGCTTAAGTGCATGACTTTATTTTAATCCATAATGACAAAACAACTGGTCACCAGGAGGTACATTGATGGGTTCCGTGGTGTGGTGGGTCTGGATGAGGGTGTGTGGTGTGGGCCAGGGCCAGGGGACCTGAGGTTGAGCCCCTTGCTCCGGCACCAGGACATGAGGCTGCATCCCTTGCCTGGTGGTGCTTAATGGGGATGAGGCCTGCTGGGTCTTAGTGTCGTCCAATGGGAGTGAGGCTGGCTGGACACTTCTATCATAGAGAAAAGGCAAACAGCAATATTAAAATATTTCCTCTAATTCCCTTTTAATGTGCACGAATTTCATGCACCAGGCCACTAATTGATATATAAAAATGTAACTGATTTCTGGATATTTACTTTAAAAAAAAAATAAGTCTTTATTAATCAGATTATTACAGGTGTTCCTATCCCCTCCCCCCAAAAAACCTCCCCTCCACCTGATTCCCAACCTCACCTCATGCCCTTACCCCCACCACTGTCTTCATCCATAGGTGTAAGATTTTTGTCCAATTCCTCAGACCCCCTTCCCCCTGAGAATTGTTAGTCCAATCCCTTTCTATGTCCCTGATTCTATTGTATTCACCAGTCCATTTTGTTCTTTAGATTTTTTATTCACTTGATTTTTAGATTCACTTGTTGGTAGGTATGTATTTGATGTCTTTTTGTTGTTCATAATTTTTACTTTTACCTTTTTCTTTTTCTTCGTCTTCTTAAAGAATACCCTTCAATATTTCATGTAATCCTGGTTTGATGTTGATGAACTCCTTTAACTTTTTCTTGTCTGTGAAGCTCTTTATCTGACCTTCAGTTCTGAGCGATAGCTTTGCTGGGTAGAGGAATCTTGGTTGTAGGTTCTTGTAGTTCATCATTTTGAATATTTCTTGCCACTCCCTTCTGGCCTGTATAGTTTCTGTTGAGAAACCAGCTGACAGTCGTATGGTATTCCTTTGTATTGTAGGTAACTTGCTGTTTTTCTCTTGCTGCTTGTAAGATTCTCTCTTTGTCTTTTGCCCTTGGCATTTTAATTATGATGTGTCTTGGTGTGGTCCTCTTTAGATTCCTCTTGTTTAGGGTTCTGTGCATTCCTGGACTTGTAGGTCTATTTCTTTCACCAGGTAGGGAAAGTTTTCTGTCATTATTTCTTCCAGAAGGCCTTCAATATCCTGCTCACTCTCTTCTTCTGGCACCCCAAAAATCCAGATGTTGGTACACTTTAAGCCATCCCGGAGGCTCCTTATGCTATCCTTACACTTTTCATTCTTCTTTCTTTTTGCCTCTGGTTGGGTGATTTTTGCTTCCTTATATTCCAGATCTTTGGTTTGATTCTTGGGGCATGTTGATCTATAGTTGAGTTTCTGTATATTCTTTATTTCAGACTGTGTATGCTTAATTTCTGGCTGGTCCTTTTCCATTTTTTTGGTATTCTCATTAAGGTCCTTGAAGGTCTCACAAAGCTTCTTGGAGGTCTCATCAAGTTTCTCAAAGGTTTTTAGAAGATTCTTATAAATGTGATTCTGAACTCTGTGTCGTCCAGTAGTTTACTTTCCTACATCTCTCCCATTCGTGACATGCTTCTGTGTCTCCTCATTTTGGCTGCCTCCCTGTGTTGATGGAGTGGCTTTGTGTGGTCAGTGACCTATAGGTTTCAGTAGCTCAGCTTCCCCAATCACCTGAGGTGGTCGCTTTTGCTATATCCCTTTGTGGGTTGAGTGCAAAGTCTTGGTGTAATTAAGCCTTGATTGCTGTTGGTATACTGGGAGAAATTGACTCCAGGCCAATTGTCTGTGAGGACTCGCTGTGTCTATAAAAGAAGAACTGCTGCACTGGAGACACACCTTGTTTCAGTGGGGCTTTGGTGCTCACTGAATCCATCTCCCAAATATGTCACTCATGGGTGTGAGGGGTTAAAACTGAGCACTAGGAACACTGGCATCTGGATCTCCAATGGGGTGCAATTCAGCTACTATCTGTGGCCACCCTGCAGGAACTACAGCAAGAACCACAGTCCTCTCCTCCTTTGCTAGGTTAAATTGCAACTGAGAGGGCCATTCGTATGCAAAAGCTGCTGCTTGGAGATTGGGTGTGTTTGTAGGTTGTGAGGGGCAGAGTCTCAAGGCAGAGTCTCAGGGCATCACTAGGCTGGGCTGTGGCCAACAGCGATGGCTGCCCATCAGCCGCCTCTCTGATCCACGTCCCTGTGTCTCCGCGTCTCCCCATGTCTCGCACCACAGCACACCAAACAAATATTCTTTTTTTTTTCTTTCTTAAAATATATTTTTATTGATTTTCTGAGAGCAAGGGAGAGAGAGAAAGAGATAGAAACATCAATGATGAGAGAGAATCATTGATTCAAACAAATATTCTTGCGCAAAGCTCTGCAAGCAAGCCACCCTCACTTTCCGACCTGATGGCAGACAGTCTAACCTCTCCCCAGAAACTGGATTTCAGAGAGATCGGGAGCTTGTCTCTTCGGGTTGAAGAAAGCAACGCCCTCCGCCAGCTAGGATCTGCTGCCAGCCCATGTCGCGTCTGCACCCCCCTACCTCAGTTTTTCAGCACTTGTATCCTGAATTCTCCCCTTTCTCTTTCAGTCTAGTTGTAGGGCTTCCTTTCAGCCAGCTTTCCCTTGGGTTTAGGGTGATAGATGTTTTATTTTATAGTTGTATTTTTGAAATTGTTGTGCACAGCAGCAGATTAGGTGTGTTTACTACACCGTCATTTTCTTCCTGATCCTGGATATTTACTTTGTATCCTGCTAAGTTACTAAATTTATTTATCAGTTATGGTAGTTTTTTTGGTGGCAACTTTAGGGCTTTCTATATGCATTGTTATGCCATCTGCAAATAATGACAGTTTTACTTCTTTTTTAATTTGGGTGCCATTATTTATTCATCTTGTCTGGTCACTGTGGCTAGAACCTCCAGTAGTCCACTGAATACGAGTGGTGAAAATAAGCATCCCTGTCTTATTCTTGGTCTTTTAAAAACAATATTTATTATTGAGAGTATTTTTCCCCTATGGCCCCCTCAACCCAGTTTCTGCCCTGCCCCAGGACTTTACCACCCTATTGTATGTGTCTATAGGTAATGCATATTATACATAGAAGATCATTTGTTAATATCTTCCCATCTCCCATTCCCCCCTTACCTCAGATTTATCAGTCTGTTCCATGTTTCCATGCCTCTGGTTCTATTTTATTCATCAGTTTATTTTGTTCACTAGATTTCTTGTTTGTTTATTTTGATTTTTAGATTTAATTGTTGATAGCTATGTATTTATTGCCATGTTATTCCTCCTCCTCCTTCTCCATTTCTTAAAGAATACCTGTCAACATTTCATGTAATCCTAGTTTGGTGGTAATGAACTCCTTTAGCTTTTCCTTGTCTCTAAAGGTCTTTATCTGACCTTCAATTCTAAATGATAGCTTTGCTGGATAGAGTAATCTTGGTTGTAGGTCCTTGCTATTTATCACTTTAAATATTTTTGCCACTCCCTTCTGGCCTGCAAAATTTCTGTTGAGAAATCATCTCACAGTCGTATGGGTACTCCCTTGTAGGTAATTAACTGCTTTTTTTATTGTTGCTTTTAAGATTTTCTCTTTGTATTTATCCCTTGGCATTTTAATTATGATGTGTCTTGGTGTGGGCCTCTTTGGGTTCCTATTATTTGGGACTGTGCTTCCTGGACTTATAAGTCTATTTCTTTCACCAGGTGGGGGAAGTTGTCTGTTATTATTTCTTCAAATAGGTTTTTAGTATCTTTCTCTCTCTCTCCTTCTTCTGGCACCCTTCTAAGGCAAATGTTGGTACACTTGAAGTTGTCCCAGAGGCTCCTTACACTATTTTCATATTTTTGGATTATTTTTTTCTTTTTTTTTTCTTTTTTTTTTTTTTTTTTTGCTTTTTCATATTCCATATCATTAATTTTATTCTCAGAATCCTCTACTCTACTGTTGAATCCCTATAAATTATTCTTTATTTCAGTTAATGTAAGCTTAATTTATGACTGGTTCTTTTTCATGTCTTTGAAATTCTCACTAAGATCCTTGAAAATCTCATTAAATCCCATGAAACTCTCATTAAGATCCCTGAGCTGCCTTGTATCTAGTAGTTTGCTTACTTCCATTTCATTCAGTTCTTTTTCTGGAGATTTATTCTATTCTTCCATTTGTGACATCTTTCTTTGTCTCTGAATTTTGGCTATTTCCCTGTATTTTTATTAGGCAAAGCTGCTATGTCTCCTGGAGTTAGTAAAGTGGCCTTGTCTAGTAGGTGTCTTGTAGGGCTCAGTGGCTGAGCCTCCACAGTCACTTGAGCTGGATACTCCAGGTGTGCTCCTGTGTGGGCTGTGTGCAGTGTTGTTGCTGTTGGTATCACTGGGAGAAATTGACTTTCAGGTCAGTTGGCTGTGAGGACTAGCTATGACTACAGTGGAAGAGCTGCTGTGCAGGAGACACCCTTAGGGAGCAGGACTTGTTTCAGAGGGGCTTTGATGCTCAGTGTTGCTGCCCCTTGAGTGTGTTGTTTGTGAATTTGTAGGGTTGTTATTTGGTACTGTCTGAAGCTGCCAACAGGTGCACTGGCTCTGGGACCTCCTGGGAGGTGTAAAGTCAGCAACTGACTGGGGCCACTCAGCAGGAGCTACAGAATGATCTGTAGATGGCTGCTACTTGGAAATGCCCAGGTAAGACCAAGTTCTGAAGCAAGTCAGGTTGGTGCTAGTGCTGGGTCTTGGGTCTCCTATTGATAGGTACGGAGCATGCTGATACCCACCGCTGCTTGTGTGAGAGATATTAGGCAAGTTTGAAGCCTAAGCCAGGACAAGCCACGTATATGGAAAAGTTGCTGCAAACAGCTTAGGTGGGGCTGAAAATTAGATGGGGTGGGGTCTCAGGGAATCACCAAGGCAGAGGAAACAGTGTGAGCCATGCTGATGGAAACTCAGAAATGGCTGCCATTCAGCTCTGTGGTAAGGGAGGTCCCCGCACAGGAACCTGTGAGCATCCCTTTCTGGGAGAAAGCTGCCCCTGAGTTCCTGCCCCTATTCCAAATGATCCAGTTCCTCTCTGCATGTCCTGGATCTCCCAAAGCTGCCATCCCAGTTCTGGAGCCTAAAGGGAGCAAGTACAGGCAAGCTCATGTGCCAGCCCTCTAAGAGGAATTGCCTGGGCCTCCAGCAGCCTCTGAATCACTCAGCCACAATCCCCACTGGTTTTTATAGCCCAAAGTTACAGGGATTTTTTTTCAAGCTCTGGAACCTTGGGATAGGGTTTTGATGTGGGACCCCTACCTCTTCAAGGGAGGCCTCCACAGCAAAGATACCCTCCTGATTAAAAACAACAACACCACCCCATGTGGGTGTCAGACCAGCCTGCTCTGTGCCTTTGCTCCTCCTATTTTGATGTGCTTTCCTCTTAACTTCTCTAGTTGTAGGACTTCCATTCAGCCAGATTTCAGGCAGTTCTGAATAATGGTTGTTTTGTATTTTAGTTGTAATTTCAATGTAGTTGTGGAAGGTGGTGAGAACTGGTATTTACGTCCTCCATCATCTTGGTTCTCTAAATTTCATCTTGTTCATGATCTTAAAGGAAACAACTTGTAGTTTTTGCCCATTGAGTCTGATGTTGGCTGTGGATTTTTCATATATGGACTTTATGACACTGAGGTATGTTCTTTGTATCCCCACTTTGTTGAGAGTTTTTGTCACAAATGCTTGCTGGATTTTATCAAATGCTTTTTCTGCATATATTGTGATCATGTGGTTTTTATCCTCAATTTTTAATGTGATATTTAACATTTATTGATTTGTGGATTTTGTACTACCCTTTGCATCCCTGGAATAAATCCCACTTAGTCATAGTGCGTGATTATTTTAATATATTGTTGGATCTGGTTTGTTGAAGATTTTAGCATCTGTGTTCATCAGGGACATTAGCCTATAATTTTCTTTTCTTGTTGTGTCTTTATCTGGTTTTGGAATTAGGATAATGCTGGTTTCATAAGATGAGCTTGTGTCTTTTCTCCTCTTGAATTTTTTTGAATGGTTTGAAAATAGGTGTTATTCCTTCTTTGACAGTTTGGTAAAATTCACTTGTGAAGCCATTTTGTCCAGGACTTTTATTTGTTGGGACATTATTTTTATTACTACTTTAATTTCAGTAGTTATAATCTGTATATACAGATTTTCTGTTTTTTCTTGATTCAGTTTTGGAAGATTGTATATTTCTAGGAATTTATCTCTTTGTCCATATTGCCCAATTTGTTGGCATATAGTTGTTCATAACATTTTCTTATAATCCTTTGAATTTATTTGATATCAGTTGTTACTTCTACTCTTTCATTTCTGATTTTATTTATTTGGGTCCTCTGTCATTTTTTTTTTTATGAGTCTGATTAAACGTTTGTCAATCATTTTGTTTATTTCTGCTCTAATCTTTATTATTTTCATTCTTCTACTCACTTCAGGCTTTATTTTTATTGTTGATGTTTGGCTCCTTAAGGTGTAGGGTTAAATTGTTTACTTGAGCTTTTTCTTGTTTCTTGAAGTAGGCCTGCAATGCTATGAATTTCCCACTTAGGATTGCCATTGCTGTGTCACATAAGTTTTGTGTTGTGTTCTCATTTTCATTTCTTTCAAGGTCACTTTAGATTTCTTCCTTAATATTATTGTTAGCCTACTTATTGTTTAGTAACATATTATTTAGCGTATATATTTTTGCATGTTTTTTAGTTTTTTTTTTCTTGTGATTGATTTCTAGTTTTATACCACTAGAGAATATGCTTGATATGAAATCAGTCTTCTTAAATTTATTAAGACTTGTTTAGTGCTCTAACATGTGGCTTATTCTAGAAAATGTTCCATATGCACTTGAAATAAATGTATATTCTTCTGCTTTGTGGTGAAAGGCCTGAAAATATCAATAAAATCCATCTAATTTAGTGTGTTATTTATGGCACTCTTTCCTTATCAATATTGTATCTGAAAGATCTATATGTTGATGCCAATGGGGTGTTAAAATCCCCAACCATGACTAGCTTACTGTATATCTGTCTCTTTATGTCCATTGAGATTTGATTTATACATTTGGGCATTTCAGTGTTGGGTGCATATATGTTTACAAGGGTTATATCCTCTTGTTGGATTGATCCCTTTGTAATTATGTAGTTTCCTTCTTTGTCTCTTATTATGGCCTTTGCTTTAAAGTCTATTTTGTCAGATATAATTATTGATATCCCAGAGTTTTTTTCATTTCTACTTATAAGAAATATATTTTTATATCCCTTTACTTTTAGTCTGTGTGTATCTTTCAATCTGAGATGGGTCTCTTGTAGACAGCATATATATGAGTTCTGTTTTCTTAAAAAAAATTTTTTTGTTTCAAGTATTACATGTAGTAGTACATATATTTCTTTTTTCCTCTATTGACCTTCCCCTAGCCTCCTCTACCCCCTGTCGCATGCCCTCATCTGACCCCCACTCCCCTGTATCTTGTGTCCATTTGTTGTGCTTATATGCATGCATACAAGTCCTTCGGTTGAACTCTTTCCCCCCATCCCCAACATTCCCCTGCTTTCCCACTGTAATTTGACAGTATGTTTGGTGCTTTACTGCCTCTGTATTTATATTTTTGTTTATCAGGTTATAATGTTCTTTATATTCCATAAATGAGTGAGGTCATGTGGTATTTTTCTTTCTCTGCCTGGCTTATTTCACTTAACATAATGCTCTCCAGGTCCATCCACTATCGGAACCAGCCGGTATAACAGGTCCTGAAGGTATGGCTAGGAGGCTGAGAAAAAGAAAGACAGGAACAGCGGGGCTTCAGGAGGGCTGGAATGCTCGATGGCACTGCAGCAAGTTTATTAAGGACACAATCTCTTTTATACACTAAAGCTGGGCATTCCTCCAAATGGCTTCCTCCAAGGACATGATGCTACGTGCCAGTTCCTTAAGACCTATGCAGGAAGATATCTAGCTGGAAAAGTTCATGCAGCTGTGCTCTGCTATGTTAATTCAAGGACATGTTTGCAGATTCCAATCTTGCACGCACAGCAGAACGAAGGACACTGTTGCTTGCCACGTCCCCAAGTGACCCGACTCCTGGGGGAGAGCAGGCAGGGCTACCTACCCTTGCTCCATCCCCCGATTCTCAGGTAGGCAAGGGACTCGGCTCCCAACAGCTCCCCCCTTTTAATTATATATATGCATGCGTGCGTTATCTTTATCTTGATACAATTGTATCAGTTTTATATCGGTTGCTAATTGGTAGGTCTGCCTGCATATAATCTTAAGGAGGACCGGCAGAAGCGCACACAACAAAACCAGTAGCCTAGTGGTTATAACCAACCCAATAAGGTTATACATTGTGGAGGTTACGGATGGAAAATTATTTTGAAGCTGAGTGGTGAAATCTGAGGCTGCCTTGAATGTCTAATTTAGGCGCGTGCGCCAATTCCTGAATCTCCTCATGTAGAAGTTGGAGATCTAGAGACGTATTTACATCTTGCCAAATGTCGGTTAAATGTCGTTTAACATTCTCCCAGGGAAACTGGGTGTCGTATTCTTTTGGAGTAATACAAACCCAATTATATGCTGCATGACAGTGCAGATTCCCTTTAATTTCAAGGGCGACTACCTCATCTCCCAGAATCTGGACAGTGTCATAAAGGGCGTTTAACCTTTTTTCTACTTTCTGGTCCCAATCTTCTTGTACTTGTAAGGCTTTTGTTACATTAAAGGATAGCGCATTAACATACTCAGCTGTCTGGATAGTTTGTGTTAAAGAGATGGAAGATGCAGTAGCAGAGGCTATTAAGGTTACTAATGCAGTGATACCCGCTATAAGCAATCCTATAAACCATTTCGGGCGGCTTAAGGCCTTCTCTACTTCTCGCAGGACTTCTAGACCTGAATCATCATACCATGCACAAGTAGTGTTTACAGGGAGCATAACAAAGGTAGGCTGCTGTAGTATCATCAAGGCCATAGTAGAACCGTTAATGCAGTTAGTCAAGCTGCAAGAAGTCATATACAGCTTATGTTGTATATGCTAGTGACATTGTCATTCCTCACACTGAGATTAGCCCCTACCAAAAGGACATAAGGATCAGGTACACAAGATGATACACTGACGTTATAACTATTCCCGCTCCCACTAATCACTCCCTGCGGGGTAATGGAGACATTTTCTTTTTCAACAGTGACATAGTCCATGGTGGCAACCAATTTCCACAATTCTTTTTGAAATGTGATGTTGTCCATAGTCCACAGTCCAGCCACCAGGTTCTGGGGGCGAAAGTCGTTATCAGTGTCGGCCCAGTCGCACAGCTTTCCCTGGCACACTGTCACATTACTGTGGCAGGTCCTCCACATTAGTCCCATTTCTTTTCTAGATGGCCCCAGCCACAGGCGGCCCAGTCAATCCCTCAGCTTTGCCACCTGACTTCGAGGCATGGCGCACACACCACTCGGGTAGCCACCGGGGATTCTCGTCTCCTGTTGGGAAAACACAAACATAGACTCTCTCCCACATTAGTACGGGGTCGGGACCATGCATTTCATTAGTCAATGGGTCTCTCCAATACACCTCAGGGAAAGCACGCCCTGTCTGTGGATCCCAAAATCTCTGGGCCGCTGATCAACCCTCAATGTCAACCTGCAAAAAATTGAGAATAAATATGGTATGGTTAAGGATATTCTGAGGAGTTAGGGGATAATACTCTCCCTTTTTAACTTTAAAAATTTGATTTTTCAAAGTCTGGTGCGCTTGTTCCACATTTTCTTGTCCTTGAGGCAATTTTATGTTTGAGCTGAATATCATATGTGGAACAAAAACGGGCAAGGGCTCTATTGCAGTATGCAGGAGCATTATTAGTTTTTATTTTCTTTGGGAGACCTAAGATAGAGAAACAATGTAACAGGTGCGCAATGCAATGTTTAGCGTCTTCGTCTTCGCTAGCCTTGGCGGTAGCCAGAATGAAAAGGTGTCAATAGTTACATGAACATAGCGTGAATGGCCAAATTCAGGAATAGTCGATTGGGTGTTAGTTCTTGAGGATTAACCTCGTAATGCGGTACGGAAAGTATTTGGGGGCATCGCGTGCACGTCTTTATTATTTATCTTGCAGTTTCTCGGGGAATCTTAAATTGCCATTGGAGGGCTTTAGCTGATTGATGATGGATAGAGTGGGATTGTTTAGCTTGCTCGATATTATCTAGAGTCTGAAGAACACAAACCTGGGTATGTAAGTCAGCTGCTTGATTACCAGCAGCTAGGGGCCCTGAAAGGTTAGAGTGGGCCCATACATGTCTAATAAAGCAGGGGCTAGACCGGGAATGTAGGATCCCTTGTATATCTTGAAATAGTTGTTGAATGGTGTCAATACAAGCTGAATTAATGTGTCTTATAGTAGTTGTTTTAATATTTTTTGCTATATTTATTATATAAGTATTATTATTATAGATTGATGGGCTCTGTAGTAAAATCTGTTAAGGCATAAATAAGAGCTTGTATTTCTATTGAAATATAAGAGGTTTGATTGTGCTGCTATGAAGCCCGTCAGCAGATGATTGGATCCAAAAACTATGGTACATCTACACAATGGAATACTATGCTGCCATAAAAAAGAAGGAATTCTCATCATTTGCAGCAACCTGGATGGAATTGGAGAACATCATGTTGAGTGAAATAAGCCAATCAATGAAAGAGAAACACCACATGACCTCACTCATTTATGGATAATAAAGAACATTATAAACTGATGAACCAAAAGACAGATATAGAGACAGTAAAGCAACAAGCAGACTGTCAAATTACAGAGGGGAGGGGAGGAAGATCTGGGGGAGATAATAGATCAACCGAAGGACTTGTATACATGCATATAAGTACAATCAATGGACATAAAACTCTGGGGAGGGAGGGTATGGGCGGGAGGGAGGGAGGGAGGGGGGCAAAAAAAATCAATAAAATATATTTTTAAAAAAAGAGGTTTGAAGGATTTTTGCTTCTTTGCTGTAGTATATTTAGTCTTTTTAGAACTGGGTTTATCTGTAAAAATGGTTAATACTTGAGATAAAAATTTTTCTTTCTTTTTTTTTTTTTTTCTTTCTTTCTTTCTTTCTTTCTTTCTTTCTTTCTTTCTTTCTTTCTTTCTTTTTTTTTTTTTTTTAAATGTGGTTGTTAATACTATTCCCTGTGTTAGAAATAAATCAAGCCCCTAAGCTAGGGTTCTCGGTAGAATATAAAATATTAAGTATTTTGATTTCTATGTAGAAGGGTGTGTACACTGACCTTCTTTGCCCTTGGTTTTGGGCAACCTGTAGCAATGTACAGGTGCTGACTGCTATCATGGCAAGGTATCTTTACTTTAAAAATAAAGTAAATTTACTTTTGAATTCATAAGCCACAAATGTTGCCTTGCCTTTAGCTTAATTAAAATGTAGGCGGCCATATATAGTTAGGATTTAATTATTTATAAAACATTGGCTTTTTATGTAATTTTATTTATGAGATTGATTATATTGTAAAAGCTAATCTATAAAGTAACTTAAGTAGGTATTTTTAATTTAAAAAAATAATGGCAAAGAAACTTGTTCAGTAAAATTTATAGGTTTGATACTTTATTGGTCTGATCCAAAAGCATGGCTTTTTGTCTTTCTTGAAATTTTATTGCTGTTGAAAAATTTGGCTATATTTAAGAAATATATTGTTTTTGCCTTTCTTATAGGCAAAAATTTTTATAATATTTAATATATACTTATTAAATTTTATTTGATAAGGCTTTCCATGCAATTTCAAGTATATTAGATCTGTTTTAAAAAGTTTTCCTATAAGAAGAGAGAATAAATTTCTTGTATTACTCCGGGCTCTTGGAGCTTTCCAAGAATTATTTCTGTTAAGGCTTTGAAATTTTAACATGGAAAAAACCATCAAATAAATATTTATATATGATTTAAATATTTTAATATTTGTTATTATTATTTATTATTATCTTAAGATATCAATTAAATTTAGAATAGTTTTTGTATAGAGAATTTTTGGTTGAGATCACAGAATTAATTCTCTTTTTAATTAGATCAGTAATAAGCAACTTATTTTGAATTCCTAATTATTAGAGGAAATATAACATTTTATTTTTTTAAAAATAAGTTTTTATGTTTTAAGTATTTAATTACTACAATTCTATAATTTCTTTTAATTTAATTTGTACTTTGAATTTTTAGAGCTGGCAATTTAAATATATTTAGTAGTTCTTAGATTAATAATACTTTATATTTCTAAGAAAAATATAAGATATAATCAATTAATAGATTTAATTCTGTCCTCTAGGTGTTTTATGAGGCAAATTTAAACTTTAATTTTTATTTGCCAGTGGTTCTGGGAAACTAGGTTTTGTTTATTCGACTGTAAATTATTATATTCTTTAAGATGGCTATTGGCAGGACACTATATTAACTGTCTGCTGGGGGAAGGGCTTTTAACCTTTCCTCCCTCAACAAAGGATGTAGCCAGTTACCTGGACTACTTAGATCTTTATAATTAATATGTTATTTATTTATATTTCAATAATCTCTTTGAGATTCTAGAATCAATTATAATTATTTTAAAGTATTTACTTTGGATAATTCTATGACAGAGACAAATTTATTTATTTTCTTGAAGGCCTTAAAAGTTAATTTTTTAATAAAGTTCACTAGAATTTTGAAAATTACTTTTTATTATGGAAATGCAAATCTTGTTGCTGGAATTAGCTTGAATTTCTTTCAAGAAGATTTTTTTTTTCCCATCGTTTTTTTCTCAGGAAAAGGAATCAGCTTTGGGTTTTTCATTTCTGTAGCCCTTGTAAAGAGTTAAGTCTAGTTCACGAACTATCTAATATCCAAAATCGGATGTGTGCACACTTTGTCTTATGCTAGCTTTCTCTTTACACGTGTGCAGATATCCTAGACGCATTTTTAAATTTTTAAAACTTTTTTATGGAGAGAAAGGAAATTTTTAATTTATTATACTAGGAGAGCGGGCTTCTATATTGAATCACCTCATGTTTCTCCCTTCCCCCACATCATGCTTACTTCAGGGGAAGCATCAGTAACAGATCTGGCTGAATTTCTTTTCATGTTTAAAAGATAGACAGATTTCAAAATTTTTTTTCTTCCTTTTTGGCTTTCTGAAATAATAACTAATACCCAATTTGGCCAAGATTTGCATTTCCCCTCGAGTTTTCTTATAATTTTTAAACAAGGCATTAAGTAGTTTTATTGCAAGTAATCTTAATGTGGGAGAGCAGATAGCCCTGCCCTCTCTAGCTGCCTTTGAATTTATCTGTATCAGAGGTAGTTTCAGCAGTGGAGTTCCACTTATTACAGATTTTAAATTCCATACATATACTAAGATTCTAATTTCAACAATAAATAACATTATTTTGTGATCACATAGACTTCAACATTCACTCTAAAGAGCACTTTCACTTTGTCCCATGCTTTACACGACTGAGCTAGCCGGGCTTCTATATTGTTAATTTCTTCAGCTTTGCCTGTCGGAGTGACAACTGTAAGGGGGACAAATAATCATCTAGAGTTGACTTCAAGCCACCCATCGGCAAACTCCGCTTATGAGGGTCAACCTTGACAGTAGCTATAATAGGAGTAGAAGGCGCTGGAACATTGGGCGCGGGTAGTGGGGGTGGTTCGGACAAAAGTGCCTCCTGTGAAGCCTTCTCTTGGGGAGTCGGGCAGCTTTCAGGCCGCTGCTGAACTAATTGCTTTAATAAATCTGTCACAGCTGTGAGCTCTTGCTGTATCTGGCAGAGTTTCATGGATGTGGGGCCACTTAACGACTTAGTAACCGTGACCCCAGCAGCCAACTTAAATTCATCCTCCGGATTGTACCGGGCAGCTTGCTCCGCCAAATCCTCCCAGTCCCCTGGATCTAACTCATCCCTTGGCCTCTGGCCCAAGGGAGCTGTAGCCGCGGGAGGAGGGATTTCAGGATAAATCCTTAGAACATGTTCTAAGGCCTTTATAAATTGATCGTAAGTCTGTGTGGCAGCGGCTTGTACGTTTCTCAAGGTCTCATAGGTCTGCATCCCCCCTTCTGTCTTTATCGTTACCTCGGGCTGCTCATACCTCGGAGGTGAAGCCAAAGCCCCAAAAGCCGCTAAGGGCGGAGGAGGTAAAGGAATGTTAGGAGGAGCAGATGGAGCAACCGGCGGAGATGGTGGCGGGTCAGCAGGAGGGGAGTCTAAAGATGAAAGAGAGCTCGACCAAGCCCTAAAGCTTTCCCTAGTTGCTTTCTGCCACTTAGTAAGTTCAATATCTGTGCCAAGACAATCCTTTATAAGAGACCATAAAGCAAAAACATCTACAGGTACCTTCCCCGGCCCGTGAACACTATAGTAATTCCTAATTTCTTCCTCGATACGCTTCCATACCCGGGAGTTGATGGTCCCATCTTCAGGAAACCAAGGACAGACAGTTGGAACAAATTGTACAAAATGCGAGAGCTGAGTCTTATCTACACGGGCACCGCGGGAAGTTAGCAGGTTATACAGCACTTGCACAAAAAGGTCTTTGCTAGAAGCTTGCCCCATTTTTACTCCCAAATCTCTAATCCACCGCGTCTACTCACAGTTTCTGTCGACAGCACCCCAGCGGTGGCCTTCCTAGAATTTCCCAAGTATCCTCCGGTCCCTGTACGGGCGCCACCTACCGGAACCAGCCGGTATAACAGGTCCTGAAGGTATGGCTAGGAGGCTGAGAAAAAGAAAGACAGGAACAGCGGGGCTTCAGGAGGGCTGGAATGCTCGATGGCACTGCAGCAAGTTTATTAAGGACACAATCTCTTTTATACACTAAAGCTGGGCATTCCTCCAAATGGCTTCCTCCAAGGACATGATGCTACGTGCCAGTTCCTTAAGACCTATGCAGGAAGATATCTAGCTGGAAAAGTTCATGCAGCTGTGCTCTGCTATGTTAATTCAAGGACATGTTTGCAGATTCCAATCTTGCACGCACAGCAGAACGAAGGACACTGTTGCTTGCCTCGTCCCCAAGTGACCCGACTCCTGGGGGAGAGCAGGCAGGGCTACCTACCCTTGCTCCATCCCCCGATTCTCAGGTCGGCAGGGGATTCGGCTCCCAACAATCCACGCTGCTGCAAATGGTAAGAATTCCTTCTTTTTTTTTTTTTTTTTTTTTTTTAATAGCAATGTGGTATTCCATTGTGTACATGTACCATAGTTTTCTAATCCACTCATCTGCTGATGGGCATTTGGGCTGTTTTCAAATATTAGCTATGGTGAATTGTGCTGCTATGAACATAGGGGTGCATATATCATTCTGAATGGTGTTTCTAGTTACTTGGGATTACTGGGTCACATGGGAGTTCAATTTTTTGTTTATTGAGGAAACTCCGCACTGTTCTCCACAGTGGCTGTACCAGCAGTGCACGAGGGTACCTTTTTCTCTGCATCATCGCCAGCACTTGTCGTTTGTTGATTTGTTGATGATTGCCATTCTGACAGGTGTGAGATGGTACCGAATTGTTGTTTTGATTTGCATCTCTCAGATAATTAGTTACTTGGAGTATGTTTTCCTATGTCTCTTGGCCTTCATTCTGTTTAGGTCTGTTGCCCATTTTTTTATTGGATCATTTATCTTTTTTTATTAACTTGTATAAGATCCCTGTAAATGCCCTGTAGATGTTGAAGATTAAACCTTTATCAGAGATAACATTTGCAAATATATTCTCTCTTACAATGGACTTTCTTGTTTTGTTTATGGTTTCTTTTGCTATGAAAAAGCTTTTTATTTTTATTTAGTCCCATTTGTTTATTTTCTCTTTAGTTTCCATTGCCCTAGGAGCGGTATCGGTGAATCAATTCCTTCAGCATATGCCGGAACCTGCTGGCAACGAACAGTACCTGAATGAGGGGGTGAGGATAAGAAAAAGACAGACAAGAACAGATGGGGTCGGGAGGGCTCAGACCAGAGGTCTGCAGCCCCGAATTTTATTTTTCCAACCTTTAAATACAATTCTGAAGGAGGAAATATTTATTTCAGGCAAATCGTGCAGGTGGTTGTTTCTGCTAACATGATGAGTTCCTGTACAGATAAGTTCCTTCAGCACCTGACCTTTTACAACCATCTGACCTTTTACAACTCCTTTTACAGCTCCTTCTGTGTCAGCAGGCTCCTATCAATTGTTTTACCCTAATGCAAAGACATCTGCAGTTAGCAGCATTCCCAAGCATAGTATTAATTTTCTACTTAGGTCAATGGAAAGGGGGGGCACATGGAGAGCTGTGTCCTACACTCATGCCTGCATTCAGACATATAGGAGCCCTGCATTCAGGGCAGCTCCCCACAAGCATATGTCTGAGATTTTGCTGCCTGTGGATGTCTCTAGTATTTTTAAGGTTACTTGTTTTATGTTTAAGTCCTTTATCCATTTTGAGTTTATTTTTGTGTATGATGTAAGTTGGCGATCTAGTTTCACTTTTTTTTTTTTTTGCATGTATTGTCCAATTTTCCCAACACCATTAATTGAAGAGACTGTCTTGACTCCATTGTATGTTCATACCTCCTTTGTCAAATATTAATTGAGCATAGTGGTTTGGGTCAATATCTGTATTCTCTATTCTATTCCTTTGGTCTATATATCTGTTCCTGTGCCAGTACCAGGCTGTTTTGAGAACAGTGGCTTTGTAATACAGCTTGAAATCTGGTATTGAAATCCCACCTTCTTTGTTCTTCTTTCTCAGGATTGCTGTGGTTATTCAAGGTCTTTTTTTTATTCCAGATGAATTTTTGGAGAGTTCTTTTTAGGTCTGTGAAATCTGCAATTGGCATTTTAATGGGGAGTGCATTGAATCTATAGATTGCTTTGGGTAGTATGGACATTTTAATGATGTTGATTCTATCAATCCATGAACATAGTATGTTCTCCCATCTGTTTACATCTTCCTCTATCTCTTTTTTTAGTGTCCTGTAGTTTTCTGCGTATATGTCTTTTACCTCCTTAGTTAAGTTTATTCCTAGGTATCTGAATTTTTTTTGGGTGCAAATGTTAAATGGGATTGTTTTTTTAATCTTCCTTTTTGTAAGTTCACTATTAGTGTATAGAAATGCCATAGATTTCTTGACATTAATTTTATATTCTGCTACATCGCCAAATTCATATTTTAAGTCTATTCATTTTTTTATGGAATCTTTTTTTTTATGTACAATATCATATCATCTGCAAATAAAGACAGCTTTGCTTCTTTTTTTAATTTAGGTGATTTTTATATCTTCTTCTTGTCTAATTGCAATGTCTAATACTTCCAGTACTATGTCAAACATAAGTGGTGAGAGTGGGCATCCCTTTCTTGTTCCTATTCTTAGGGGAAATTGTTTTTAACTCACAGAAATGATATTTAGTATTTTGGTTGAAATGCACTTTCTCGTTTGCTCATACAGTTTTGCCTACAGCTCACAGGGCACCAAAGAAATTAATATGGGATGGGGGAAAAGCAAAGGCTTTCATCATTAAACAGCCTTTTCATGTTCATTGGCCATCTGTGCTGTGACTTCAAGCAGCAGCGTTTTTGTATGGCCACACCAGCATGCCTTGCCCAGGAAATGAAATGTTCAGTTCTGAAGCCAAACTCAGCCCCAATCTGGCTGATTTTACTTGAGAGGTATTTTTGATGGCTCTCTGTTGTCCTCCAGGTCAGTCACAAGTGAACATAAGTCAGGAGCTAGACAAGCATTACCAGAGTTCTGTGTGGTCCAGAGCAATTTTTTTTGGTAAGTTATGAGTCTGAGCTCGCTCTTCTCTACTACACACCTGGGTCAGGATAATATGATTTTTGTCCAGTCTCTTTCCACACCCCCACACCTCTTTTCCCCGGAGAATTGTCAGTCCACTCCCTTTCTATGCCCCTGATTCTATTATATTTATCAGTTTACTATTTTCTGTTTTTTGTTTGTTTGTTTGTTTTTTAACTAGTTAATATAGTGCAGAGAGTGGTATTTATACACTTGGATCAGGGGTTGGAACTTAGGTCTATAAGTATAGTGAGGGCTTTAGCAGGGGGTATACAGAAAGAATAGAGGAAAAACTAAAGCTGGAAATGGATAGGATAAACAGGAGACTAAAAGGGTCGAGTTGAGATAGGGTTGAATGATGCTATAGTAGAGATTAAAATAGAATGAAGATTGCTCCCAATGTAAAAAAAAAAAAAAAAAAAAAAAAAAAAAAAAACAGAAAAAAAAGGAAACAAAAATTGCAAAATAGCAGTAGTAATAGTGATGGTAGAGATTGAAAAAATGTAATAATTGAAAAGGTAAAATCAAGTAAGGGTAAAAGAAAAAAATTCGTTTCTTAAGTAAAAGATGTAAAAAATGAAAATTAAATAAAAGATGTAAAAAATGAAAATAAAATAAAGAATAGTAAAATTAGCATAAAAATGTCCAGTAGTGGTCATTCACTTCTTCTGTTATTGCATTTGGCACGCCTGATTCTCGGCCCAAACAGTCTTGCAGTTCCCAGCATTCCACTGCACCTCAGTTTTGTAAGGTAGTCCTTAATTTTAAGTAGGCTATATCTTAGTTATTTGTGTCCATTTATTTTTGATTAATTAAAAGTAAAAAGTAAAAAAAAAAAAAAAAAAAAAGCAGTTTGTAGTTCAGCCTCTAGGTTGCAGTGTTTCCTGTTTGACCTCCCAGTCTTTTTGGTTGCTCTGGCTTTCTTTCTCTATGGCTCTAGCTGGCAGAGTGCCAACTGGCTCCCAGACTATCTCTTCTGGCTCCTATCCCTTTTTTCCAAGAAGGCAATTTCCCCCTGCAATTTTCCCGGAAATGCCCAACTGGGCAGCCCTTCCCTAGTATTCAGGAGCAAGGGGGTGAAGGGGATCAGGTGCCGAGGTGTCCAGATGTTCCGCCCTTGTCGGGACAGCCGCGATTCTTAACAATCTGTCCCGTGTCCCGTGGCGTTTTAAAAAAGTCCCGCTTCTGGGGAAGAATACGCCAAACCCCGGACTGGGTGTTGCCGGGCAGGATTCTGGCTGCAGCCTTCTTTGGGCGCAGCTAGGCGCGGGCTGTGGCGCTGCGCTCCAGGGCTACAGTGGAGGCCGGGCCTCGCTGGAGCTCTGGGGCTACCGTCACTGCCTGCGCCGCGGGAGCCAGAACCCTCAAGTTTTCCCCGTAAACTCTGACCTTTCCTTGGGTGATTGAAGAACTCCCTTGAATCCACGTGTTTGCGCCGATTGGGGCATCACAGCTGCTCGATGGACTCCTCCGCTGTGGGTTTTCCCAGGCCTCAGAGAAGCTCCTCCTTTCCTGGTAAGATGGCGCAGCCTTCCCTCCAAGCCCGCAGCTCCGGGAGAAGTCTCGGCTGCCGCAGTGCTGGCCGTTTGGTCAGGAAATCCTGTCCAGCGGACCCTTCCTTACCTTCCTTGAGAGTTCAGCTGCCCCTTAGCTGCCAATCAACATTCCCTGAGTGACTCAGACGCTGCTTTTTTCTGTTCTGGGACCAGGGTCAGAACAAGTTCGTCTGTTTGGTTGCCATCTTCAAGCCCAATTCCAGTTTACTATTTTCATCAGATGTTTTTATTCACTTGATTTTTAGATTCACTTGTTGATAGATATGTATTTGTTGTTCATAATTTTTATCTTTTCCTTTTTCTTCTTTCTCTTCTTTTTATTTTTATTTTTATTTTTTTAATAAATCTTTATTGTTCATATTATTACAAGTGTTCCTCATTTCCCCCCCCTCCTATGCTCCCCTCCACCAGGTTTTCACCCCACCCTCTGCCCTTTCACCACACCCTATTGTACTCATCCATAGGTGCACAGTTTATGTTCAGTCTCTTCCTGCACCCCCCCACTTCCCTTTTCCTCCAGAATCATCAGTTCACTCCCCTTCCATACCTCTGATTCTATTATATTCACCAGTTAATATTGTTCCTCAGATTTTTTTTTATTTCCTGGATTTTTACATTTACTTGTTGATAGTTACATATTTGTTGCTCATAATTTTTATCTTTATTTTCTTCCTCTTCCTAAAGAACCCCTTTCAGCAATTCATATAATTCTGGTTTGGTGGTGATGAACTCCTATAGCTTTTTTTATTTTTATTTTATTTGTGAAGCTCTTTATCTGGCCTTCAATTCTCAGTGATAGCTTTGCTGGGTAGAGTATTTTTGACTGTAGGTTCTTGCTATTCATCACCTTGAATATTTCTTGCAATTTCCATCTGGCTTGCATGGTTTCTGCTGAGAAATCAGCTGACAATCATATGGGTACTCCTTTATAGGTAACTACCTTCTTTCTCTTCTTAAAGAATACCTTTCAGAATTTCATATACTACTGGTTTGGTGGTGATAAACTCCTTTAGCTTTTTCTTGTCTGGGAATCTCTTTATTTGCCCTTCAATTGTGAATGATAGTTTTGCTGGGTAGACTAATCTTGGTTGTAAGTTCTTGCTGTTCATCACTTTGAATATTTATTGCCACTCTCATCTGGCCTGCATAGTTTCTGTTGAGAAATCAGCTGACAGTTGTATGAGTGCTTCCTTGTAGCCTACTAACTTTTTCTCTTGGTGCTTTTAATATTCTCTCTTTGTCTTTTGCTCTTGTCATTTTAATTATGATGTGTCTTGGTGTGGTCCTCTTTGGATTCCTTTTGTTTGGGGTTCTCTGTGCTTCTTGGACTTGTAAGTCTATTTCTTTCACCAGGTGGGGGGAGTTTTAAGGCATTATTCCTTCTAATAGGTTTTCAGTATCTTGCTCTCTCTCTCTCTCCTGGCACCCCCATAATCGGATGTTGGTACACTTGAAGTTGTCCCAGAGGCTCCTTACAATATCTTCATATTTTTGTATTATTTTTTCTTTTTTCTTTACTGGTTGAGTGTTTTTTGCTTCTTTGTATTTCAAATCTTTGACTTGATTCTTGAAATCCTCTAGTCTGCTGTTAGATCTCTGTATGATATTTTTTATTTCAGTCAGTGTAAGCTTAATATCTAGTTGGTCCTTTTTCATATCCTCAAGGGTCTCACTAAAATTATTGGCCTTTTCTAGAAAATTATTGAAAAACCTTATAACCATGGTTTTGAATTCTATACAGTAGTTTGCTTTCCTCATTTTTTTCTTTCATTTTTAAAATTTAATAAATCTTTATTGCTCAGATTATTACAATTGTTTCGCCCTTACCTTCCCCCCATTGTCCTCATTCATAGTGTATGATTTAGTCCAGTCTCTTCCTGCACCCCCACACCTTTCTCCCTGATAATTATCAATCCACTCCCTTTCTTTGCCCCTGATTCTATTATATTCACCAGTTTATTCTATTCCTCAGATTTGTATTTCACTTGATTTTTAGATTCACTTGTTGATCACAATTTTTATCTTTACTTTTTTATTCTTCTTCCTCTTCTTAAAGAATAGCTTTTAGCATTTCATATAATACGGGTTTGGTGGTGATGAACTCCTTTAGCTTTTTCTTATCTGTGAAGCTCTTTATCTGCCCTTCAATTCTGAATAACTTTGCTGGGTAGAGTAATCTTGGTTGTAGGTTCTTGCTATTCATTACTTTGAATATTTATTGCCACTCTCATCTGGCCTGCATAGTTTCTGTTGAGAAATCAGCTGACAGTTGTATGAGTGCTTCCTTGTAGCTAACTAACTTTTTCTCTTGGTGCTTTTAATATTCTCTCTTTGTCTTTTATTCTTGTCATTTTAATTATGATGTGTCTTGGTGTGGTCCTCTTTAGATTCCTTTTGTTTGGGGTTCTCTGTGCTTCTTGGACTTGTAAGTCTATTTCTTTCACCAGGTGGGGGAAGTTTTCAGTCATTATTTCTTCAAATAAGTTTTCAGTATCTTGCTCTCTCTGTCTTCTTCTGGCACCTCTATAATTCTGATGTTGGTATGCTTGAAGTTGTCCTAGAGGCTTCTTACACTATCTTCAACTTTCTAGATTCTTTTCTCTTCTTGTTTCTCCAGAGGAGTGTCCTTTACCTCTTTGTATTCCAAATTTTTGACTTGATTCTTGAATTCCTCTAGTCTGCTGTTGGGTTTCTGTATAATATTTATTTCAGTCAGTGTATGTTTAATTTTTAGTTGGTCCTTTTTCATTTCCTTGAGAGTCTTGTTAAATTTATCAGCTTTTTCTAGGAAATTCTTGAAAAACTTTATAACTGTGGTTTTGAACTCTATATCCAGTCATTCTCCATTTCTTTCATTTGTGATCTGTTTCCTTGTCTCCTCATTTTTGCTGATTCCCTGAGTTGGTAGGGTAGCTTTGTGTGCTTGGTGTCCTATATGGTCTGGTGGGTCAGCCTCCCCAGTTACCTCAGGTAGACAATTTTGATGCTCCCCTTTGTGTTCTGTGTGTACAGCCTTGTTTTAGTTAAGTCTTGATTGTTGATATGACTGGGAGGAATTGACTTCCAGGCCAATTGGATGTGAGTATCAGCTGTGTATATAGCAGAATACCTTCTGTATTGGAGACAATTTTATAGGACTAGACTTGCAAAATTGCAAAAGCCTCTGTGCTCAGCTTGGATGGGGCAGATTCTCAGGGCTGAGCTGATAGTCTTGGCTTCCTGTCAACCCTACCTTTGTGCATGCGCCTCAGACCTCTGCCTTCCATGGAACCCCTGAGTTTCCACCTGACAGTCCAGATTCCCCCTGAATGAGCATGGGACTCCCAAGGGCTCTCTCAGAACTGGATTTCAGTGCAGTCAGAACTGAGGTTCAGTGCAGTCAGGGGCTTCCTTTCCCCTCCCGCCAGCCAGGCACTTGGCCACCCTTCCTCTCTGCGTGCGTGTGTCTTCCTACCTTAGCACTTTGCCACTCTTATGATCTGTGAGCTTTCCTATTTCTTTTTAGTTGTAGAGTTTCCACTCAGCCAGCTTTCCTGTGGTTTTGGATGATGTCCATTCTGTCTTTCAGTTGTTGTTTTGAAATTGTTGTGCAAGGCGGCAATTTAGGCACTTACCTAGGCTGCCATCTTGGTTTCTCCCTGAGATGTGTTACCTTTGTCTCCAAGTTTTTTACTCCTCCATTTCTTTCATTTGTGACCTGTTTCTTTGTCTCCACATTTTGGCTGCTTTCCTGAGTTGATAGAGTGGCTTTGTGTGCTAGGTGTCCTATGGGGCTCAGTTGTTCAGCCTCCCCAGTTACCTTAAGAGGACACTCTTGGTGCACCCCTTTGTGGGCTGTGTGCAATCTTGTTGTAGTTAAGCCTTGATTGTTGTTGGTATCACTAGGAGGACTTGACCTCCAGGGCAATTGGCTGTGAGGATCAGCTGTGTCTACTCTGGGAGAACTTCTGTGCTGGAGACATCCTTATGGGAGAAGACTTTCAAAAGTCTCTATGCTCAGCTTGGATGGGGAGGAGTCTGAGGATAGAGCAGACAGCATTGGTTTCCTGTCAGCCCTACCCTAATAGCCCTCTATGTTTCGGTGTCCAGTGGAAATCACTCCAGGCACCTCTGAGAGAAAGCTGCCCTCGATTTCAATAAAAAGTGATGTCTCAACTGGGGGATGAAAAGTGAGATAGGAATTTCCTAAGGGGATGTGGTTGAAGCCAGATTAGGGAGCAGTGGGTACAAATACCTGGAGAAGTATAGAAGGTCGGCATTGAGACCATGAGTGATGAGGCTGGACAGATTGGTTGGACTTCTGGTAGCTTCCCAGTAGCATTATCCTTTTCATTATAGTAATAGACCACTAAATTTTAGCGAGGTGTGTGCCTTCCCAGAATAAAGACTACATTTTTCAGCTTCCCCTGCAACTGGATGTGGCCAGTAGGAAGGTAACAGGAGTGATGTACATATCCTCTGGAAAGTGCCCTTTAAGAGTGTATCCTTCCTCCTCATCTTTCCTGCTTCCTGTGGGCTGGGATGTGGATGAGGGCATGAACCTTCTGGGGATGGCCATGCCCCAAAAGAGGACCTGCATCCTGTTCCTGGAGACATGTTATCATCAAGGACTGCTAATGCTCAGATGATTATGTGAAAGAAAAGTAACTTCTAGTAATTTGGGTCTCTGTCATAGCAGTTATACTTTTGTTCAAAATAATTCAAGAGGTAAACTGGGCTCAGATGTTTATTTTAGTAACATGCTAATTGAGCTCTTACTCTATAGAGGGACTGTGTGAAGTGCTGGGTTTCAGCAATGACCAAGCTGGTTCTCATTTGCATGGAACCAGATTCTGTAGACAATAATAGTGATAACAAAGAATAAGATGATGGTTAGAGCAGCCAACATTCATCAAAAGCGTTCTCTGTGTCAGACAGCATGCTAAGAACTTTTCATATTTTCTATGCAATCCTCACAGTGCCCTCTGACTTATTGCTACTATGGCCTCATTTTATAGATGAAGAATGAAGAGTTTAAGTAACTTTTACAAAGTCCCATTTAGGAGTTT
This sequence comes from Pipistrellus hanaki, assembly GCF_964339955.1. Lineage (NCBI taxonomy): Eukaryota > Metazoa > Chordata > Mammalia > Chiroptera > Vespertilionidae > Pipistrellus > Pipistrellus hanaki. The sequence goes on along the minus strand of NC_140504.1, from coordinate 100,963,834 downwards.
GTTCCCTATTTTGAGAACAGCTGGGAGGAGGGTGGTATCTGAAGCAACTGTGGGTGTAAGTAGGTAAGATTTAGGTTTCTAGATCAGGCCACTGCTGTCTCCTGAGGATGGCTGACTTCTTTGTTCTTAGAACACACAGTTTTCTGTACAAAGCTGCCTGCCCTCTTACTTGCCAACTCCATATACAACCCCAAATAGAACCATTATAAACATTTTATTTATTTTTTAATGCTTTTTTGAAATAATTTCAGACTTAAAAAGTGTTGCGAGAATAGTAAAAAGAATTTTTGTATGTCTTTCATCCAGATTCCCCAAATGTTAATATGTCACATAGCCACAGTAAAATGATAAAATCCATAAAATTAACATTGATGCAATAGAGTTATATAATCTAGACATGTACTCATATTTCTCCATTCACCTGATATTCTGTTTCTGACCAGGATGTCTAGTGTAAGATTGGAGTTACTCAAGGAATTAGGCAGACACAGGAAGCAAGCAAAAGGGAAGTTTATTACAGGGAAGGGGGGAATAGAGTCAACTGAGGAAGATTAGGACTCAGCCTCCACTGTCTTTGAGGTTGAATTTTATGCACCAAAACTGAAAGGGGTGGAGGCTGAGAGATGTAATTCTAGTCTGATAAGATGGAGTTCATTGTCCTTCAACCCCATTAGTGCTGTCCTTTGACGTTGTGGGCTGTAAGAGGACATTGTTATTGTTGTCCTGCTGTCTTGCCCTTGGATGCGGCTGCCTCCTGTTATGCTGGATAGAGTGACCACTGGATGTTCCATGAAATGAGGCTGGGGCCACTTTCTCATTCAGGACTTTCTAGTCCACCTTAACCAAATGTCCTCTGTTGGCCTGTCATTCCTGCCTTTTTCTTTTTATAATGGGAAGCACATGGGGGTTTTTGGGTCAGGAGAGAGGGGCACTGACTTGGTCTAGGCTACTTCCTGCTGAGAAGGGATGACAGAAAATTCATTCTTTTTCCCCCCCTCATGTTTTAAATTAAGGTATTATATGTCTACATATCTTCCAATTGCCCACACCTCCTCCCAGTGCCATACATGCCCTCACCTCCCCCACGCCCAGAGTTTTGCATCCATTGGTTAAGCTTATATGCATGCATACAAGTCCTTCAGTTGATCTCTTATCTCCCTAACTTTCCCACTATAATTTACAATCACTTTGATGATTTACTGTCTCTATATCTATCTTTTTGTTCAACAGTTTATGATTTTCTTTATTACCCCAAAATGAGTGAGATCATGTAGTATTTTTCTTTCATTGACTGGCTCACTTCACTTAGCATAATATTCTCCAATTCCATCCAGGTTGCTGCAAATGGTAATAATTCTTTCTTTTTTATGGCAGCATAGTATTCCAATGTATAGATGTAACATAATTTTCTAATCAAGTCATCTGCTGATGGGCATCTAGACTTTCCAAATCTTAGCTATTGTAAATTGTGCTGCTATGAACATAGGGGTGCGTATATCCTTCCTTATTGGTGTTTCCAGTTTCTTAGAATAAATTTCTAGGAGTAGGATTACTGGGTCAAATACGAGTGCCATTTTTAGTGTTTTGAGGAAACTCCATACTGTTCTCCACAGTGGATGAACCAGTCTACATTCCCACCAGCAACGCATGAGGGCTCCTTTTTCTCCACACCCTTGCCAATACTTTTGGCAAGGGAGAGGAGAAACAACACATTTGTCATTTGTTGATTTGTTGATGATAGCCATTCTGACAGGTGTGAGATAGTACCATATTGTTGTTTTGATTTGCATCTCTCAGATAATTAGTGACTTTGAGCATGTTTTCATGTGCCTCTTGGCCTTCTTTCTGTCTTCTTTTGAAAAGATTTTATTTATTGCCCATTTTTGTATTGGATTATTTATCTTCCTTTTATTAAGTTATATAAGCTGCCTATAGATGTTAGAGATTAAACCTTTATCGGTGATAACATTTGCAAATATGTTCTCCCAGACAGTGGGTTTTCTTCATAGTTATTTATTTATTTATTTATTTATTTATTTATTTATTTATTTCTGTAAAAAAGGTTTCTATTTTGATGTAGTCCCATTTGGTTATTTTCTCTTTAGCTTCCATTCCTCTAGGGGCAGTATCAGTGAAGAAGTTCTTTTGGCATATGTCTGAGATTTTGCTGCCTGTGGATGCCTCTAGTATTTTTATGGTTTCCCAACTTATGTTTAAGTCCTGTATCCATTCTGAGTTTATTTTTATGTATGGTGCAAGTTGGTAATCTAGTTTCATTCTTTTTCATGTATCTGTCCAATTTTTCCAACACCATTAATTGAAAAGACTGTCTTGACTCCATTGTATGTTCATGTTACCTTTATCAAATATTAATTGAGCATAGTGGTTTGGGTTGATATCTGGATTCTCTATTCTATTCCATTGATCTATATGTTGTTCTTGTGCCAGTACCAGGCTATTTTGAAAACAGTGGCTTTGTAATACAGCTTGAAATCTGGTATTGAGACCCTTCCTACATTACTCTTCTTTCTCAAGATTGCTGTGGCTATTTGGGGTCTTTATTTTTATTTTTATTCCAGATGAATTTTTGGAGAGTTCTTTTTAGGTCTGTGAAATCTGCCATTGGTATTTTAATGGGGAGTGCATTGAATCTATAGATTGCTTTGGGTAGTATAGACATTTTAGTGATGTTGATTCTATCAATCCATGAACATGGTATGTTCTTCCATCTGTTTACATCTTCCTCCATCTCTCTCTCTCTCTCTCTTTTTTTTTTTCTCCAGTATCCTGTAGTTTTTTGTGTATAGGTCTTTTACATCCTTAGTTAAGTTTATTCCTAAGTATCTTAATTTTTTTTTTTGGTGTGATAGTAAATGGGATTGCTTTTTTAGTTTAGAAAGGCCATAGATTTCTTGGCATTAATTTTGTATCCTGGTACATTGCCAAATCCATTTATTAAGTCTACTAGTGGCACAGTGCATGAAACTCATGCATGGGGGCAGGGGAGGTTGTCCCTCTGCCCAATCTGCACTTTCTTCAATCTGGGACCCCTTGAGGTATTTCGCAATCCCTCTCACAATCCAGGACTGCTGGATCCCAACTGTTCACCCACCTGCCTTACTGGTTGCCCCTATCCACTTCCACCTGCCAGCCTGATTGATGTCTAACTGCTCCTCTGCCAGTCCGTTTGCCCCAACTTTCCTCTTCTTCCAACCCGGTCACCCATAACTGTCCTCTCCTGCAGGGTTGATCAACTTCAGCTGCCATCCATTGAAGGCCTGGTGCCTCCCAACTTCCCTCTCTTGCTGACCATCTTGTGTCCATATGGGGGCAGGATCTTTGACCACATGGGAGCATCCATCTTGATCTTGTGTGTTGTAGTGATGGTCAATCTGCATATTACTCTTTTATTAGATAGGATAGAGGCCTGGTGCATGTGAGGGGGCCAGCTTGTTTGCTCTGAAATATTTCCCAGGTCAGGGTGAGGGTTTTCATGGGGCATGGGGCAGCCTGAGTGAGGGGCCTGTGGTGGTTTGCAGGCCAGCCACACCCACCAGCGACCCAATTGGAGGCCCTGGTATCTGGGATTTATTTACCATCTACAATTGAAACTTAGTAGCCTGGAATGGAGCCAAGCCTCCTGCTCCTTCCATTGTTGGCAGCCATCAGTGTTTGGATTTGTTTACCTTCTATAATTGAAACTTTGTAGCCTTGAGTGGAGCCTAGGTCAGTAAGGGCAGGCGGAAAGCTTGGCTTCTTCCTTTGCATGGTAAACCAAAGCCCCTTTTTTGCTTTCTGTGGCTGTAGCCATCTTGCTTGGGTTTATTTGCATACTTGCTCTGATTGACTGGTGGGCTTGGCTTTTAGGTGTAGTGAAGTGATGGCTACTTTGAATGTTACCCTTTTATTATGTAGGATTAGTTTTTTGATGGAGTCTTTTGGTTTTTTTATGAACCATATCATGTCATCTGCAAATAAGGACAGATTTACTTCTTCTTTTTCAATTTGGATGCCTTTTATTTCTTCTTCTTGTCAAATTGCAATGGCTAATACTTCCAGTACAATGTCAAACAGGAGGAGTGAGATTGGGCATGCCTGTCTTGTTCCTGTTCTTAGGGGAAATGTTTTTAGTTTTTATCCACTGAGTATGATGTTTGCTGTGGGTTTATCATATATAGCTTTTATAATGTTGAGGTATGATCCTTCTATTCCTACCTTGCTGAGAGTTTTTATCAAGAAAGGGTGTTGGATTTTATCAAAATGCTTTTTCTGCATCCATTGATATGACTATGTGATTTTTATCTCTCAATTTGTTTATGTGATCTATTACATTTATTGATCAGTGAATATTGTACCATCCTGCATTCCTGGGATAAATCCTACTTGCTCTTGGTGTATGATCTTTTTGATGTTCTGCTGGAGTCGATTTGCTAGAATTTTGTTGAGGATATTGGCATCTATGTTCATGAGGGATATTGGCCTGTGATTCTCTTTCATTGTGTTGTCTTTATCTGGTTTTGGGATTAGGGTGATGCTGGCTTCATAGAAGGATCTTGGAAGTGTTTCTTCCTCTTGAATTTTTTGGAATAGTCTGAGGAGGATAGGTTTTATTTCTTCCTTGAATGTTTGGTAAAATTCTGCTGTGAAGCTATCTGGCCCTAGGATTTTGTTTGCTGGAAGCTCTTTGATGACTGCTTCAATTACTTCCATAGTTATTGGCCTATTGAGCTGTTTATATTGTTCCTGATTGAGTTTTGGAAGGTTGTATTTTTTCTAGGAATATGTCCATTTCCTCCAGGTTGTCTAATTTGTTGAAATAGAGTTGTTCGTAGTATTTTGTAACAATCCTTTGTATTTCAACGGGGTCTGTTGTTATTTCACCTCTTTCATTTCTGATTTTGTTTATTTGGGTCCTCTCTCTTTGCTTCTTGGTGAGCCTCACTAGAGGATCATCAATCTTGTTAATCCTTTCAAAGAACCAGCTCTTGGTTTTGTTGATCTTTTGTATTGTTTCTTTGATCTCTATGTTGTTTATCTCTGCTCTGATCTTAATTATTTCCTTCCTTCTGCTTACACTGGGCTTTTCTTGTTGCTCTTTATCTAACTCTTTGAGGTGTAGGATTAGGTAACTTATTACAATTTTTTCTTGTTTTTTGCAGAAGGCCTGTAGAGCTATGAATGTCCCTCTCAAGACTGTTTTCATTGTATCCCATTGATTTTGGATTGTTGTATTTTCATTGTCATTTTTTTTTTGTTTTTTTTTTATATTTAATTTAAAAAACAATTTTAAATTAAATTATTATCTGTGTACATATTTTAACATTGCAACCCCCTCCCATACATACCTTCTCTCCCCAGAGTTTTGTGTCCATTGGTTGTACTTATATGCATATATACAAGTTCTTCGGTTGATCTCTTATCTCCCCCAGATCTCCCTACCATCCCGGCTGTAATTTGACAGTCTGCTTGTTGCTTTACTGTCTTTATATCTATCTTTTGGTTCATCAGTTTATAATGTTCTTTAATATCCATAAATGAGTGAGATCATGTGGTATTTCTCTTTCATTGACTGGCTTATTTCACTCAGCATGATGTTCTCTAGTTCTATCCAGGTTGTTGCAAATGATGAGAATTCCTTCTTTTTTATGGCAGCATAGTATTCCATTGTGTACATGTACCATAATTTTTTGATCCAATATTCTGCTGATGGGCACCTAGGCTGTTTCCAGATTCTAGCTATTATAGATTGTGCTGCTAAGAACATAGGGGTGCATATATCCTTTCTGATTGGTGTTTCTAGCCTCTTGGGATATATTCCTAGGAGTGGAATTACTGGGTCAAATGGGAGTTCCATTTCCAGTTTTTTGAGGAAACTCCATACTGTTCTCCACAGTGGTTGCACCAGTCTGCATTCCCACCAGCAGTGCAAGAGGGTTCTTTTTTCTCCGCAACCTCGCCAACACTTGTCATTTGTTGATTTGTTGATGTTGGCTATTCTGACAGGTATGACAGGCATTGCTGTTTTGATTTGCATCTCTCGAATAACTAGTGACTTTGAGCATGTTTTCATATGATTCTTTGCCTTCCTTCTGTCTTCTTTTGAAAATATTCTATTTAGGTCCATTGCCCATTTTTAAATTGGATCATTCATCTTCCTTTTATTTAGTTGTATAAGCTGTCTGTAGATGTTGGAGATTAAACCTTTATCACTGATAACATTTGCAAATATGTTCTCCCAAACAGTGGGCTTTCTTGTTGTTTTGTTGATGGTTTCTTTTGCTGTAAAAAAAAAAAAAAAAAAAAAAAAAAAAAACTTTTTATTTTGATGTAGTCCCATTTGTTTCTTTTCTCTTTAGCTTCCATTGCCCTAGGGGCAATATCAGTGAAGAAGTTCTTTTGGCATATGTCTGAGATTTTGCTGCCTGTGGATGCCTCTAGTATTTTTAGGGTTTCTCGTCTTACAATATGTTTAAGTCCTGTATCCATTCTGAGTTTATTTTTGTGTGTGGTGTAAGTTGGTAATCTAGTTTCATTCTTTTGCATGCATCTGTCCTATTTTCCCAACACCATTTATTTAAGAGACTGTCTTCACTCCATTGTAAGTTTGTGCCTCCTTTGTCAAATATTAATTGAGCATAGTGATTTGGGTTGATATCTCGGTTCTCAGTTCTATTCCATTGATCTATATGACTGTTCTTGTGCCAGTACCAGGCTGTTTTGAGAACAGTTGCTTTGTACTACAGCTTTAAATCTGGTATTGAGATCCCTCCTACTTTACTATTCTTTCTCAGGTTTGCTGTGGCTATTCGGGGTCTTTTATTATTCCAAATGAACTTTTGGAGAGTTGTTTCTAGGTCAGTGAAATATGCTGTTGGTATTTTAATGGGGAGTCCATTGATGCTATAGATTGCTTTAGGAAGTATGGACATTTTGATGATGTTGATTCTACCAATCCATGAATATGGTATGTTCTTCCATCAGTTTACATCTTCCTCTATCTCTTTTTTTCAGTGTCGTGTGATTTTCTGCACATAGGTCCTTTACTTCGTTAGTTAAGTTTATTCCTAGGTATCTTAATTTTTTTTGGTGCGATGGTAAATGGAATTGCTTTTTTAGTCTCTGTTTCTATAAGTTCGCTGTTGGTGTATAGAAATGCCATAGATTTCTTGACATTAATTTTGTATCCTGCTACTTTGCCAAATTCATTTATTAAGTCAATTAGTTTTTTAATGGAGTCTTTTGGATTTTTTATGTACAATATCATATCATCTGCAAATAAGGATAACTTTACTTCTTCTTTATCAATTTGGTTGCCTTTTATTTCATCTTCTTGTTTAATTCCGATGGCTGGTACTTCCAGTACTTTGTAAAAGAGGAGTGGTGATAGTGGGCATCCCTGTCCTGTTCCTATTCTTAGAGGGAATGATTTTAGTTTTTGCACATTGAGTATGATGTTGGCTGTGGGTTTATCATATATAGCTTTTATTATGTTGAGGTATGATCCTTGTACTCCTACCTTGTTGAGAGTTTTTATCAGGAAAGGGTGTTGGATTTTATCAAATGTTTTTTCTGCATCAATTGATATGACTATATGATTTATATCTTTCAATTTGTTTATGTGATGTATCATGTTTATTGATTTGTGGATATTGTACCATCGTTGCATTCCTGGAATAAATCTTACTTGGTCATGGTGTATGATCTTTGTGATGCTCTGCTGGAGCCAGTTTGCTAGCATTTTGTTGAGGATTTTGGCATCTATGTTCATGAGGGATATTGGCTTGTAATTCTCTTTCATTGAGTTATCTTTATCTGGTTTTGGTATTAGGGTGATGCTGGCTTCATAGAAGGAGTTTGGAAGTATTCATTCCTCTTGAATTTTTTGGAATAGTCTGAGGAGGATAGGTTTTAGTTCTTCCTTGAATGTTTGGTAGAACTCTCCTGTGAAGCCATCTGGCCCTGGCCTTTTGTTTGCTGGAAGCTTTTTGATGACTGTTTCAATTTCTTCCCAAATCACTGCTCTATTGAGATTTTTAGATTCTTCCTGATTGAGTTTTGGAAGGCTGTATTTTTCTAGGAATATGTCTATTTCCTCTAGGTTGTTCAGTTTGTTGGAATAGAGTTGTTTGTAGTATTTTGTAACAATCCTTTGTATTTCGGCGGGTTCTATTGTTATTTCACCTCTTTCATTTCTGATTTTTTTATTTGAGTCCTCTCTCTTTGTTTCTTGGTTAGCCTGGCTAGAGGCTTATCTATTTTGTTTATCCTTTCAAAGAACCAGATCTTGGTTTTGTTGATCTTATGTATTGTTTCTTTGGTCTCTATGTCATTTATCTCTGCTCTGATTTTTGTTATTTACTTCCTTCTGCTTACACTGGGCTTTTCTTGTTGCTCTTTTTCTAACTCCTTGAGTTGTAGAGTTAGAAAATTTGTTACCATTTTTTCTTGTTTTTTTGCAATAGGCTTGTAGGGTTTATGAACTTCCCTCTCAAAACTGCTTTTGTTGTGTCCCATAGATTATGGATAGTTGTGTTTTCATTGTCATTTGTTTCCAGGATGTTTTTAATTTCTTCTTTGAGTTGTCTGCTAACCCAGTCCTTGTTTAATAGCATGATGTTTAGTCTCCATGTGTTTGATTTATTTGGATTATTTTTATTGTAGTTAATTTCCAATTTTATGCCACTATGATCTGAGAAGATGCTTAATATGATTTATATCTTCTTGAATTTGAAGAGACTTTGCCTATGTCCCAAAATGTGGTCTGTCTTTGAGAATGTCCCATGTGCGCTTGAGAGGAATGTATATTCTGTGGCTTTGGGGTGGAATGTTCTGAAGATGTCGATTAATTCCATCTGGGTTAGTGAGTCATTTAAGATTGATATTTCTTTGCTGATTTTTTGTTTAGATGATTTGTCCAAGGGTGACAGTGGGGTATTAAAATCTACTGTGATTGTATTGCTATTAATCTCTCTCTTAATGTCCTCCAGCAGTTTTTTTTTTAAATGTATTTGGGTGCTCCCATATTGGGTGCATATATGTTTAACCGGGTTATTTCTTCTTGTTGGATTGCTCCCTTTAGTATAATGAAGTGGCCTTCATTATCTCTTGTTATGTCCTTCACTCTGAGATCTAATTTGTCAGATATAAGTATTGTTACCTCAACTTTTTTTTCTTTTCCATTCGCCTGGAAAACCTTTTTCCATCCCTTCACCCTCATTCTGTGTGCATTTTTTTTCCTGAAGTGGGTTTCTTGTAGATAACAGATATCTGGGTCTTGTTTTCTTACCCAATCCGTTACCCTATGTGTTTTGATTGGAGCATTTAATCCATTTACATTTAAAGTTATTATTGATAGGCACTTATTTGACATCATTTTTATTCTATACCCCTGTGTTCCTTCTTCACTTTATATTTCTTTAATTTTACAGTAGACCCTTTTGAATTTCTTGCATTGTTGGTTTGGTGGAGATAAATTCACTTAGTCTGTTTTTGTCTGTGAAGCTCCTGATTTCACCTTCAATTTTGATTGATAGCCTTGCTGGGTATAGTATTCTTGGATTCAGACCCTTCTTTTGCATGACTTTGTATATTTCATCCCATTCCTTTCTGGCCTGATAAGTTTCTGTGGAGAAATCAGTTGCTAGTCTGATGGCGGTTCCTTTATATGTAACTTTCTGTCTCTCTGGCTGCTTTTAAAATTCTTTTTTTGTCCTTGGTGTTTGCCAGTTTAATTATAATGTGCCTTGGGGTCGGTCTTCTGGGGTTCATTTTGCTTGGGACTCTGTGAGCATCTTGTATTTGTGTGGGCTTTTTCTTCTCTATCTCAGGAAAGTTTTCTGTCATTATTTCTTGAAATACGTTTTCCATGGATTTCTCAGTTTCCTTTCCTTCTGGAACCCCTATTATTCTAATGTTGTTTTGTTTTGTATTGTCCCAAAGTTCCCTTAGACTTTCCTCCTGATTTTTAATTTTTTTTCCAGAAGCTGCTCTAATTCGGTGTTTTTTTCCATCTTGTCTTCTAGCTCATTGATGCGGTCCCCTGCTTCTTCTAGTCTACTCTTAATGCTTTCTATTTAGTTCTTTAAAGTAGTGATGTCATTTTTCATTTCTTCTTGGTTCTTCTTCATTTCCTCTTGGTTCTTACTCATATTGTCAAATTTGTTTTCCATTCTTTTTAGCCATCTTATTATCATTACTCTGAATTCTTGCTCTGGTAGGTTGCTTGCCTCTATCTTGTTTACTTCCTTTTCTGGTGATGCCTGCTTTTCTTTCATATTTGGGCTGTTTCTATGCCTCCCCATAATCTCTCTTTTTAGGACATCTGGTTATGTAGTTCTCCCTCTCCTGGTTTGATTTAAAGGCACAAAATACAACACAACCAGGTACAACACACAAGGCACTGAATAGAATTGTGTTTGTGATATTAATATCCACCAATAAAGGTGACTAGAACCCAGCTAACAAAAACATACAATCAAACAAAAAGAATAGGCAAATCAATCTTATAAAAAAAAAGCAAACAACTTCATTATAGTTAACATTCAACATACAATTTCAAAGAGATAGAGAGAAAGACTGTTTTTTTGTTTTGTTTTTAGGACAGCCACGAGGGAGGTGTGAATGGGCTTGGAGCAGGGGGTTGGAAATTAGATATATACAAGTAGGGTGAAATTTTAGGAGGGGGTAAACAGAAAGAATGGGGAAAATCTAGAACAGGAAAAGGTTAAGATAAACATGGCACCAAAGGAGAAGGTTAGAAAGAGAGTGAAGGCATAAAGGTAGGGTTGAGATAGAATAAAGCGTTGGAGAAGGAAAGATAGATAAAGACTGTAGAACAGTAATCCTGAAATAAAAATAAAAAAATAAACAAGAGAAAATAAGATAAAAAAGGTAAAATTGTAGTAGTAATAATGTTGATTATGTATACAATGTAATAGTTATAAAGATAAAATCAAGTGAGGAAAAAGAAAAAAAATAGTTTCATGGTTAAATGTTGCAAATAATGAAAACAAAAATAAAAAACCAAAATTAAAAAATAATAATAAAATTTAAAAAATTTAAATAAAATTTGCAGTAAAGAAGGTCATTCGCTTACTCTATTGTTGTGATCCAGTCCTGATTTTTAAGCAGGTTTTGCTTTGTTTTTATTTCACTAGAGTCACTTTGTGAATTAGCCTCTGGGTAGCAGTGTTTCTAGGTTGACTTCCCAGGCTCTAAAGCCTCTCCAGCCTTTCTTTCCCCTCTCTCTGTGGCACTGATCAATGGAGGAGGGGAGGGGGCAAGTCTGAGCCAACTGCAATCTCCTGCAACTCTCAACTCTCTGATATCCCTCTGAGCCAGATCCAAATGTGTTGCTCTTTAGATATCTCCCCTGTTAGGAGCCCCGTCTACTTTCACGGGTGACACCCGCCCAACAGCCGGGGCTTCTGCTTGTAATCACTGCCCCTGTCCTCCAGTTTCCACGCGCCCTGTGTACATAGGCTTTGTGTTTGCCGAGAGCGTTCACTCACCCTCTCGCCACGAAATCTGACCTTTTCGCTGTGTGGTGGGGCACTCCTGTGAGTCCAAGTGTTCGCGCCATCTGGGATTCGCGTTCTGGGGGTCTCAGCTTCTTGGTGGTCACTGCGGCTGTGGATATTAAGGCCTCTGACGCAATCCAATCTTCCTCTCAAGATGGCGAGATTTCCCTGTCCAAGCCGGTAGGTAGCTCTGGGAAGGGACATAGCCCCGGGTGGGTGCTTCCCTGTGAGGGGTACCCCTGTCAGTGGCCCCCCAGCAGTTTCTTCTGGTGTTTGCTGTTTCCCAGCTTGCTGATAAACACTCACAGCACAAGACCGTCAGCTGTTCTCTCTTTCTGCTTCAGGACAGGGCTCAGAATCCGCCCATCTATTCTTCTGCTATTTTGTCTCCTCTCATTGTCATTTGTTGCCATGATGTCTTTTATTTCTTTCTTGATGTCTCTGGTGATCCAGTCATTGTTTAATGCATGGTGTTTAGTTTCCATGCGTTTGTGATTGTTTTGGATTATTTTTATTGTTGTTGATTTCCAGTTTTATGTCACTGTGATCTGAGAAGATGATTGATATGATTTCTATTTTCTTGAATTTGGAGAGACTTTGCCTATGTCTCAACATATGGTCTATCTTTGAAAATGACGTATGTGCACTTGAGAAGAATGTATATTCTTTAGCTTTGGGGTGGAATGTTCTGAAGATGTCGATTAATTCTATCTGGTCTAGTGAGTCATTTAGGAGTGATGTTTCTTTGCTGATTTTTTGTTTAGAGGATTTGTTCAATGGTGATAGTGGGGTATTAATGATTGTATTTCTGTTAATCTCTCCCTTTATATCCTCCAGGAGTTTTTTTTTTTTTAATGTATTTCAGTGCTTCCATATTTGGTGAGTATTGTTTACCAGAGTTATATCTTCTTGTTGGATTTCTCCCTTTCGTATTATGAAATGTCCTTTCTTATCTCTTGTTATATCCTTCACTTAGATCTCTTTGAGATCTAATTTGTCATATATAAGTATTGCTACCCCATGTTTTTTTTTCATTTTTATTCACCTGGAAAACCTTTTTCCATTTCTTCACCCTCAGTCTGTGTGTGTGTCTTCTTTTCTAAGGTGGATTTCTTGTAGATAGCAGTTATATGGGTCTTGTTTTCTCTTCCAATCCATTACCCTATGTCTTTTGATTGGAGAATTTAACCCATTTACATTTAAAGTTTTTATTGATAGGTTTTAATTTGTTGCCATTTTTATTCTATACCCCTGTGTTCCTTCTTCCCTTCCTATTTCTTTTACTTTTATTTATTTATTTATTTATTTATTTTTACAGCACACCCTTTAGCATTTCTTGCATTGCTGGTTTGATGGTGATAAATTCCCTTTGTCTTTTTTTTTTTTTTGTCTGTGAAGCTTCTGATTTCATGTTCAATTTTGAGTGATAGCCTTGCTGGGTACAGTATTCTTGGATTCAGACCCTTCCTTTGCATGACTTTGTGTATTTCATTCCATTTCCTTCTGGTCTGATGAGTTTCTGTTGAGAAAACAGTTGCTAGTCTTATGGGGGTTCCTTTTTATGTAACTTTCTGTCTCTCTCTGGCTGCTTTTAAGATTCTTACTTTGTCATTTGTGTTTCCCAATTTAATTGTAATGTGCCATGGTGTCAGTCTTTTGGGGTTCATTTTGCTTGGGATTCTGTAAACTTCTTGGATTTTGTTTTTCTCTCCCCTCTATCAGGAACGTTTTCTGTCATTATTTCTTCAAACAGGTTTTCTATTCCTTGCTCAGCTTCTCTTCCTTCTGGAACCCCTATTATGAGAATGTTGTTTTGCTTTGTGTTGTCTCTAAGTTCCCTTAGGCTCTACTGGATTTTAATTTTTGGTTTTCTAGAACCTGTTCTACTTAGGTTTTCCCCCCATATTGTATTCTAGCTAACTGATGCCATCCTCTGATTATTCTAGTCTACTCTTGATGCTTTTTATTAAGTTCTTTACAACAGTGATGCCATTTTTCATTTCCTCTTGGTTCTTGCTCATATTATCATAATTTTCTTCCATTCTTTTCAGCCACCTTATGAACATTTTTCTGAATTTGTTCTCTGATGGGTTGCTTGTTTCTAATTCATTTACTTTCTTTTCTGGTGATGCCTGCTTTTCTTTCATATGCAGGCTGTTTATTTTTCTCCCTATGGTCTCTCCTCTATGGATATCTGGTTATGTGGTTCTCTCTCTCCTGTGTTGATTTAAAGCCACAAAATATAACACAACCAGATACAACACACAAGGCACTGAACAGAGATGTATTCATGATATTAATAACCTCCAAAATAAGTGACTACCAGAGAAAGTCAAATTAATGCAAAAAAAAAAGAAAAAGAAAAACAGAGTAAAATTATTTTGTTGATAGGTAAGACACTGAAGAGAGAGTTGTGTATGGACTTGGAGCAGGGGATTGGAAATTAGATATATAAGTAGGGTGAAATTTTAGCAGGGGTAAACAGAAAGAATGTAAAATAGTAAATGGTCTAGTTAAACAGGACATCAAAATAGGAAAGGTTAGGAAGAGAGTGATGGCATTAAGGTAAAGTTGGAATAGAATAAAGTGATGGAGAGATTCTGGGAAGATGGCAGCATAGGTAAACACTTGTACTTGCTGCCTCTCACAATCACATCAGAACTGCAACTGGGGATACTATCTGAGACCTGAAAAAACCACAACTGTGGAGACCATTGAGCAGCTGTGGGGCCCCAATTGGTGCAGACACGAGGATTCCTCAGAAAGGTTTGATTTTGCAGGGAATAATGCGGGGTGTCTGGGTCCCGCAGTGGAGGTGGCAGCTGCAGAATCTGTGGCTGCAGATGCTGCGGCTGCTGCTGCAGCAGAGGCAAAAGCGCGCACACTGGGACCTCGGAAATTTGTGTCCACGAAAGCCTCCCACTGTTGAGTCTGTAGTGATCTGAGAGAATAGACAGGGATCCTCAAGGTTGCTAATTGTGGGGTTCTCTAGGGAGCAACCCATTCTGATCTGACACGGAGGGAGAACATAGGAGTTGGAAAGGTATGCAGTTGTTTGTAAGTGTGCGCAGAGTGGCCCATTGAGCACCGAGGCTGGTTCCTCTGCAACCTTTTGCTTCTGATTACAAAGGAGAGACCACCCAGATTGGCTGGCCCTGAGAGACAGCAGGGGGAAACCGCTTTTCTAGAAGCTGGGAAGCAGAGCAGGGAGAGACCATCTGGGATTCAGCTCCGAGGCAAAATCGTTATTGAGTACCATAGAGAAAGAAGGCTAGAGCAGCCAAAAAGATGGAGAAGTCAATCCAGAAACACTGCCAGCTAGGGGCTGGAATACAAACTGACTGTGTTTATTACTAGATTTATTTAATCAAAAACCAAAAAACTAAGAAATCACCATCTTAAAATTAAGGACTAGCTTACAATACTGAGGTTCAGCGGAATGCAGGGAACTGCAATACTGTCTGGACTGAGTAACAGGTGTGCCAAGCAGAATAACAGAGGAAGTGAATGGCCTTCACAACTGCACACTATTTTTGCTAATTTTTAATTTTATTTTCATTTTTAACTTAAGAAACTAATTTTTTCCTTTTTTCCTCACTTAATTTTACATTTTTAATTATTACATTTTTAGGTTCAATCAGCATTATTACTACTGCTTTTTGAACTTTTTTTTGTTTCCTTTTTCTTTTTTCTTTTTTTTTTTTAAAGTGCCATTATATTTTCTCTTTTACATTGGAATTAATGTTCTTCATTTTATTTTCATTTCTCCTTTAACATTGTTTAACCCTATGTCAACACAACCTTTATGTTATCACTCTATTCCTAACCTTTCCCCTTTTGCTACCCTGTTTATCTTAACCCTTTCCTGCTTTAGATTTCCCCTACTCTTTCTGTCTTCCTCCTGCTAAAATTTCTATCCTACTTATATATCTAATTTCCAGTCCCCTGTGCCAAGTGCATACAAACCCCTCTATGAGCTGTATTAACTAGGGGAAAAAATTGTTTTCCTTTCTGTCCTTTTGATGCTGTTTGTGTGAATGTTGACTATAATGTATATTTATGCTTTTTAGTGAGATTGTTTTGCTTATTCTTTTGTTGTTGCTGTTGCTTTGTATTTTCTTATTTGCTTTGTTTTTTTCCCCTCTGTTTTTCTCTTGCTTTGCTGGATATTAGTGAGCGTTGTAGTTTGATTATTCTCCAGGTACTGTTGCCAGCATTTTCTGGGTTAGTGGTTGTTCTATTGAAATTCTTTCCACATATATATATAGTTTGTTCCCATTTTTTTCTTAGTTTCTCTCCTCTCTCTCCTTCCTCTCTCTCTCTCTCTCTCTCTCTCTCTCTCTCTCTCTCTCTCTCTCTCTCTCTCCTCCCTATTTTCCAATTTCATTTTGACACTTTTTTTTTCTTTCTTTTCTTATTTTTTTCTCATTCCCTCTTCTCTTTTTACTCTTATTTCTCTCCTATCCCCTAATTTGCCTTTCCCTAGTGGTCACCTTTATTGGAGGTTATTAATATCGCAAATACATTTCTGTTCAGTGCCTTGTGTGTTGTACCTGGTTGTGTTGTATTTTGTGCCTTTAAATCAATGTAGGAGAGAGATCTACATAACCAGACATCCTGAAAAGAAAGACCACGGGGAGACAAAGAAACAGCCCACAAATGAAAAAAAAAGCAGGCATCACCAAAAAAGGAAGTAAACAAGTTAGAGGCAAGCAACCTACCAGAGCAAGAATTCAGAGTAATGATAATAAGTTGGCTAAAAAGAATGGAAGACAAATTTGACAATATGACTAAGAACCAAGAGGAAATGAAGAAAAACCAAGAGGAAATGAAAAATGACATTGTTACTGTAAAGAACTCAATAGGAAGCCTCAAAAGTAGACTAGAAGAAGCAGAGGACTGAATCAGTGAGCTAGAAGACAAGACTGAAAAGATACCCAATTAGAGAAGCTTCTAGGAAAAAAAAAATTAGGAGGAGAGCCTATGGGAACTTTGGGACAATACAAAACAAAACAATATTAGAATAATAGGGGTTCCAGAAGGAAAGGAAACTGAGGAAGGCATAGAAAACCTGTTTCAAGAAATAATAACAGAAAACTTTTCTGAGATAGAGAAGAAAAAACCCACACAAATATAAGATGCTCGCAGAGTCTCAAGCAAAATGGATACCAAAAGACCAACACCAAGGCACATGATAATTAAGTTGGCAACACAAATGACAATGTGAGAATCTTAAAAGCATCCAGAGAGAGACAAAAAGTTACATAAAAAGGAACTGCCATAAGACTAGCAACTGTTTTCTCAACAGAAACTTATCAGGCCAGAAGGGAATGGGATGAAATATATAAAGTCATGCAAAGGAAGGGTCTGAATCCAAGAATACTGTACCCAGCAAGACTATCATTCAAAACTGAAGGTGAAATCAGGAGCTCCACAGACAAAAAAAGATTAAAGGAATTTATCACCACTAACCAGCAATGCAAAAAATGCTAAAGGGTCTACTGTAAAATTAAAGAAATAGAAAGCGAAGAAGGAACACAGCGGTATAGAATAAAAATGATGTCAAATAAGTACCTATCAATAATAACTTTAAATGTAAATGGATTAAATGCTCCAATCAAAAGACATAGGGTAACAGATTGGATAAGAAAACAAGACCCAAATGGGAGAGAGATCCAAGATGGCTGCGCCCAGGTGAGCACCTAGCCGCAGCCGCACACAACAATTTCAATAAAATACAACTAAAATATAAAACGGACATTGCCTAGAACTACAGGAAGGTTGACTGACTGGAAATTCTACAGCGAGAAGCAAGGAGAAAACCAGAAGGAGGCACAGAGGAGCTGGAAAAGCCCAAGGTACGGAGACAAGGCGCGCGCGGAGAGGACAGAGCCGGAGAGGAGGGAGGCTGAGTGCCTGGCGGGCGTTCCCTAGCGGAAAGGAGATAAAACTCTGACTGTGCTGGGCCCCCAACTGCTCTGAACCCCAGTTCTAGCCCAGACCCCGGGGACTCAGGCTCAGCCATAGGGAGCTGGGCTGTAAGGCGGAACCCCGGGGTAGCGGAGAAAGGAGGTCCCAGAGGCGCGCACACTGCCCCCAGAGAAGGGACGCTCGGCTGTGCCGTGGGATTGCCCTGACGGGAAGGAGACTGGGGCTCCAGACAGCTGTGAACGCCACCTCCAACTCCACTTCCAACTGAACTGAACCCCAATACCAGGCTCATTGTGGGAGAGCATAGACTGTTTGGCAGCAGGCGAAAATCGAGGGCACCTTTCTCTCAGAGGCGCCGGCAGCGAGCACTGAAGGACCCGCATAGGGCGGGGCTGACGGAAGCCAAAGCTGCAAGCTCCACCCTGAAACCCCGTCCCATCTGTAACTGCGAAATGCGACAACAAAATAGATCACAAACGAAAGAAATGGAGGACAAAAAGCGTCTGGATATAGAGTTCAAATCTACGCTTATAAGGTTTTTCAAGAATTTCCTAGAAAAGATGGATAAGGCCTATGAGGATATGAAAAGAGATCAACTAGAATTAATAAGGAGTCAACAAGAAATGATAAGGGATCAACAAGAAATAAAGAATACATTGTCTGAAATAAAAAATATTTTACAGAGTCCTAAAAACAGAAGGGAAGATCGCAAGAATCAAGTCAAAGATTTGGAACATAAAGAGCCAGAAGACACTCCTCCACAGAAGCTAGAAGGCAAGAGAATCCAGAAAATTGAAGATAATGTAAGAAACCTCTGGGACAACTTCAAGCGAACCAACATCAGAATTATGGGGGTCCCAGAAGATGAGAGAGAGCAAGATATCGAAAACATACTGAAAGAAATAGTGACAGAAAACTTCCCCCACCTGGTGAAAGAATTAGACTTACCAGTCCAGGAAGCGCACAGAACTCCAAACAAAAGGAATCCAAAGAGGACCACACCAAGACACATCATTATTAAAATTCCAAGAGCAAAAAACAAAGAGAGAATATTAAAAGAAGCAAGAGCAAAGAAGGTAGTAACTTATAAAGGAGCACCTATACGATTGTCAGCTGACTTCTCAACAGAAACCATGCAGACCAGAAGGGAATGGCAAGAAATATTCAAGGTGATGAATAGCAAGAACCTACAGCCAAAAATAATCTACCCAGCAAAGCTATCACTCAGAATCGAAGGCCAGATAAAGAGCTTCACTAATAAAAAAAAGCTAAAGGAGTTCATCACCACCAAACCAGAATTATATGAATTGCTGAAGGGGGTTCTTTCAGAAGAGAAAGTAAACAAAGATAAAAATTATGAACAACAAATACGTAATTATCAACAAGTGAATCTAAAAACCAAGGAAATTAAAAAAATCTGATGAACAATATTAAGTGTTGAATATAATAGAATCAGAGGTATGGAAGGGGAGTGAACTGACGATTCTTGGGGAAAAGGGGAGAGGGGGGCGTGGGAAGAGACTGAACATAAACTGTGCACCTATGGACGAGGACAATGGGGAGAGGGGAAAGGGCAGAGGGTGGGGTGGGAACCTGGTGGAGGAGAGCAATGGTGGTGGTGGGGGGAAGGAACATTTGTAATAATATGATAAATAAAAACTTATTAAAAAAAAAATAAAAATCAATGGGAAAATATCCTCATGTGAGGATTAACCAAAAATATTTTTTAAAGATAAATAAAATGTTAACAGTGGTTATCTCCAATTGGGGGAAATTTAGGGTTATTTATTTGAATTATTTTTATTTCAATCTCTACTTTCTAAGTTTTGTACAATGATTACATTTTATTTCTATAATTAAAAAATTAAGATAAAAACTTACCTTAAACAAAACTCAAAGAAAAATAATCACCTAGGAAAGATTTGCAACATGACCAAGAATTTAATATCCTTAATATTTAAAGAACTCTTGCAAAAAAATAACAAAAGGAAAAAAAAAGAAAAAAAAAAAAAAGAAAACAAGACCCATATATCTGTTGTCTATAAGAAACCCACTTCAGAAAAAAAGATGCATACAGACTGAGGGTGAAGGGATGGAAAAACGTTTTCCAGGAGAATGGAAATGAAAAAAAAAAAAAAAAAGGTGGCCTCGCAATACTTATATCTGAAAAATTAGCTCTCAAAGTGAAGGACATAACAAGAGATAACGAAGGCCATTTCATAATACTAAAGGGAGAAATCCAAAAAGAAGAAATAACCCTGTTAAACACATATGCACCCAATGCGGAAGCACCCAAATACATAAAGAAATAAACTCCTGGAGGACATTAAGGGAGAGTTTAATAGCAATACAATCATAGTAGATTTTAATGCTCCACTATCACCTTTGGACAAATCATCTAAACAAAATATCAGCACCAAAATATCAATCCTAAATGACTCAATAGACCAGATAGAATTAATCAACATCTTCAGAACATTCCACGCCAAAGCCATAGAATATACATTCTTCTCAAGTGCACATGGGTCATTATGAAAAATAGACCACATGTTGGGACATAGGCAAAGTCTCTTCATATTCAAGAAGATAGAAATCATATCAAGCATCTTCTCAGATCATAGTAGCATAAAACTGGAAATCAGCTACAATGAAAATAATCCAAAGAAATCAAACACATGGAGACTAAACAGCATGCTACAGTGTTTCCCCAAAAGTAAGACATCCTCTGAAAATAAGACCTACTTACAGGTTTCCTTCTGAATGAAATATAAGGCATCCCCCCAAAAATAAGGCCCCCCCCCTAGGCTAAACATGAGAGATTTGGTCCACTGATTCTGAAAGAAATGGAGTCACAAGAAATTCACCAGGGAATTCAGGAATTGGATTGTTATGATGATGTTCCAGAAGATGATGACATGATTGTCATTGAATAAATGAGTAAATTCTTGATACTGTAGGATTCACAGTTTGTCTGGTTTGTGTTGACAACTACCGTACTACTGTGCTGTATACAGGTAATAAATTTCCTTTATTTTCATTTAACAATAAATGTGTACTGTATAAATAAGACATCCCCTGAAAATAAGACCTAGCGCTTCTTTGGGAGCAAAAATTAATATAAGATACTGTCTTATTTTTGGGGAAACACGGTAGATGCCAAAATCCTCTACAAAATTCTAGCAAATCAGCTACAGCAGAACATCAGAAAGATCATACACCATGAACAAGTAGGATTTATTCTACAAATGCAAGGATGGTACAATATCCACAAATTAATAAACATGATACATCACATAAACAAATTGAGAGATAAAAATCACATTGTCATATCAATGGATGCATAAAAAGCATTTTGATAAAATCCAACACCCTTTCCTGATAAAATTCTCAACAGGTGGGAATAGAAGGATCATACCTCAACATAATAAAAGCTATATATGATAAACCCACAGCAAACATCATACTCAATCGGCAAAAATTAAAACCATTCCCTATAAGAACAGGAACAACACAGGGATGCCTATTATCACCACTCCTGTTTGACATAGTATTGGAAGAACTAGCCATTGCAATTAGACAGGAAGAAGAAATAAAAGACATCCAAGTTGGAAAAGAAGAAGTTGTCCTTATTTGCAGATGACATGATATTGTATATAAAAAACCCAAAAGACTCCATAAAAAAAACTAAGAAACTTAATAAATGAATTCAGCAATGTAGCAGGATTCAAAATTAAGCCAAGAAATCTATGGCATTTCTATACACCAATAGTGAACTTACAGAAACAGAGACTAAAAAAAATAATCCCATTTACCATTGCACCAAAAAATTTAAGATACCTAGCAATAAATTTAACTAAGGAGGTAAAAAGACCTATATGAGGAAAACTATACAACACTGCAAAAAGAGAGAGATAGAGGAAGATGTAAACAGATGGAAGAACATGCCATGTTTATAGATTGGTAGAATGAACATCATCAAAATGTCCATACTTCCCAAAGCAATCTATAGGTTCAATGCACTCCCCATTAAAATACCAATGGCATATTTTACTGACCTAGAAAAAACTCTCCAAAAATTCATTTGGAACAATAAAAGACCCCGAATGTCACAGCAATCATGCGAAAGAAGGGTAAAATAGGAGGGATCTCATTACCAGATTTCAAGCTGTATGGCAAAGCCACTGTTCTCAAAACAGCCTGGTACTGGCACAAAAACAGATATATAGATCAATGGAATAGAATAGAGAACCCAGATATCAACCTATATAACTATGCTCAATTAATATTTGACAAAGGAGGTATGAATATACAATGGAGTCAAGACAGTCTCTTAAATAAATGGTGTTGGGAAAATTAGACAGATACATGCAAAAGAATGAAACTAGATCACCAACTTACACCATACATAAAAATAAACTCAGAATGGATACAGAACTTAAACATAAGATGAGAAACCCTAAAAATACTAGAGGCATCCACAGGCAGCAAAATCTCAGACATATGCCAAAAGAACTTCTTCACTGATACTGCCCCTAGGGCAATGGAAGCTAAAGAGAAAAGAAACAAATGGGACTACATCAAAATAAAAAGTTTTTTTTTTTTTTTTTTTTTTTTTTTTTTTACAGCAAAAGAAACCATCAACAAAACAACAAGAAAGCCCACTGTTTGGGAGAACATATTTGCAAATGTTATCAGTGATAAAGGTTTAATCTCCAACATCTATAGACAGCTTATACAACTTAATAAAAGGAAGATAAATGATCCAATAAAAAAATGGGCAATGGACCTAAATAGAATCTTCTCAAAAGAAGACAGAAGGAAGGCCAAGAGGCACATGAAAACATGCTCAAAGTCACTATTATCCGAGAGATGCAAATCAAAACAACAATGTGGTACCATCTCACACTTGTCAGAATGGCCAACATCAACAAATCAACAAATTACAAGTGTTGGCGAGGTAGCGGAGATAAGGAACCCTCGTGCACTGCTGGTGGGAATGCAGACTGGTGCAACCACTGTGGGGAACAGTATGGAGCTTCCTCAAAAAACTGAAAACGAAACTCCCATTTGACCCAGTAATCCCACTCCTAGCAATATATCCCAAGAAACACCAATCAGAAAGAATATATGCACCCCTATGTTCATAGCAGCCCAATTTACAATAGCTAGGATTTGGAAACAGCCTAGGTGTCCATCAGCAGATGATTGGATCAAAAAATTATGGTACATCTACACAATGGAATACTATGCTGCCATAAAAAGAAAGGATTCTTATCATTTGTAGCAACCTGGATGGAATTGGAGTACATCATGCTGAGTGAAATAAGCCAGTCAATGAAAGAGAAACACCACATGACCTCACTCATTTATGAATAATAAAGAACATTATAAAGTGATGAACCTAAAGATAGATATAGAGACAGTAAACAACAAGCAGACTGTTAAATTACAGCGGGGAGGGTAGGGAGTTCTGGGGCATATAAGAAATCAACCCAAGGACTTGTATACATGCATATAAGTATAACCAATGGACACAATACTCTGGGGAGGGAGTGCATGTATGGAGGGTGGGGCAATGATAAGATATGTACACAGATAATTTAATAAAAAATTTTAATTAAAAAAAGAATAAAATGATGGTAAAGGAAATGTGAAAATAGAATGTATAATACAAATAAAGAAAAATAAAATGACACTAAAAAAAGGTAAAATAGTTGTAGTAATAATGCTTATTGCAGAAAAGATTGTAATAATTAAAAAGGTAAAATCAAGTGAGGAAAAAAGAAAAAAAAGTAAGTAAATGATGTGAGAAATAAAAATAAAAAAATAAAAAATTAAAATTAAAATTAAAAATAAAATAAATAAAATGTGCAATAGTGAATGTCATTCACTTCCTCTATTGTTCTGTTTGGCACTCCTGTTTCCCAGTCTAGATAGTATTGCAGTTCCCTGCATTTCACTGGTCCTCAGTGTTGTAAGCCAGTCCTGATTTTTATGCAGGCAGTGTCTTAATTTCCCGTATACCTTTATTTTTTAATTTTTTAATTTTTTTAATATATATTTTATTGATTTTTTTTTTTTTACAGAGAGGAAGAGAGAGGGATAGCGAGTCAGAAACATCGATGAGAGAAACATCGACCAGCTGCCTCTTGCACACCCCCTACTAAGGATGTGCCCGCAACCAAGGTACATGCCCTTGACTGGAATCTAACTCGGGACCTTTCAGTCCGCAGGCATTTTTTATTACACTAGAGTCAATTTGTGATTCAGCCCCTAGGTGGCAATTTTCTGGTTTGACTTCTGGGTCTCTAAGGCCTTTCTAGCCTTCTTTCCCTGTGGCACTCAATACCGGTTTGAGGAGGCTGGTGGGCGAGTCCAAGCATCCTGCACCCCCCTGAAATTCTCAGGCTATCCCCCGCATCCAAAATGTGTTGCTCTTAGAGATCCGCCCTATTAGCAGCTCTGAGGACAGGCCCCCCCCCCCCCCCCCCCCCCCCCCCCCCCCCCCGCCTTCCACAATCAGGGATCACACCAGCCGAAACAGTTAAGAACTCTCCAGGCACAGAATTTCCTGGTCCTCCAGTTTTTGCATCACACGCATTTTTCTCTCCCATCAGGATCAGAGACCTCATCTGACCTTTCCGTGGTGGAATGGAGAGCTCCTTTGAGTCCAAGCATTCACACCACCTGGGACTGGTGTTCTTGGGTGCATAGCTGTTTGGCGGTCGCTGCTGCTGTGGATTTTCTGGCTTCCCACAAGGTCCACTTTTCCTTTCAAGATTGCGAGGTTTCCCCATTGGAGCCCATAGCTCTGACAGGGGAGCCAGCCGCCATGGGGGCTGTCCTGTCAGGGGAATCCCATCCAGCAGTCTTCCACCTTCTTCTGGAGTTCAGCTGTCCCTTAGCATGCTAAGAAACAATGTCCATGCAACCCTTAGCTGTTCTTTCTTTCTGCTCTGGGGCAAGGCTCGGAACATGTCTGTCTATTCTGGCGCCATTTTCTCAACAATTCATTCTTATCACGTCTGTGCTCTCTCTGAGGGATACAAATGTCTGAAGAGGGTTGCTCTGTGGTATTTAAAGGTTGATATATGTATCTTTGGAATTTTCCCAAGTAGAGAGAAATCCAGTCAAGGTTGCTCCCATAAAGGAGAGATAGGTGGATTGCCCTGTATAACCCCACGCTGGTATTTTCACTGGACATTTGGCTTGGTTTGCGAGATTTTTAGTGTGAGGTCTCCTGTGGGGGTACACGTGTAATGAAGTAGAGGGTCAGTGAGGTCCTCCGATATTGGTGGCAGTGTGGAGTTGTTTTATGTTTTTACAGTTGATAGGTGAGTTTTAATCTGGATACGTTAATCCATGGGGTTATGCCTACTAATTTAGGCTGTGGTTGGAGTGGTGAGGAGAATGAAGTGGGGGCTTGTCCATGATGGAGTTAGGGACTTGAGTTCTAGGGTTTTCAAGAAGACATAATTCCCTAGTGAGATGTGGGTATTTGGTTTTTCTTGTGTGGCCTGAGGGAGTATTGCTTTTGTGCTTTCCCTCAGAGGGCTGCGTGTCTGTGTTAGTGTTGGGAGATAGTCCCCATATGATTAAGTAGGAGGTGGTAGGTTATTCATTAATAGGGGCCTACCGTACATGAGCTCAAAAGGGCTGAGCATGTGTGGTTTATGGGATGTGGACCTAATCTTGATGAGGGCCAGAGATAGCAATCTCAGCCAGGAAAGTTGTGTCTGGGCGCTGAGCTTAGTGAGGTGCAGTCTGAGGATACTATTCATTCATTCAACCTTTCCTGATGACTGGGGTCTATATGGTATGTGGAGCTTCCATTTTATCCCTAAGGATTGGGAAACCTGTTGAGTAATTTTATAAATAAAGGCAAGACCATTGTCAGATTGTAGCGAAGGAGGCCAAATTGGGGAATGATACTTTGCAACAGGGTTTCAGCCACCTGGGTGGCCTTTTCTGAAGACGTGGAGAAGGCCTCAACCCACCCTATAAAGGTGTCAACAAATAATAATGTCTCTAAATTTCCTGATGGGTAGTAGGTGTATAAAGTGAATTTTCTAATCCTGCCCAGAGACTTGTCCCCTGGCTTGGTGGGAAAGGTATGGGGGGCGGCTGGGGGGGGGAGGGGGGGCGCGCTAAGCCCTCCTTGTGGAGAAGTGTGTTGATTGGTGGGGAAAGATATAGTTATGTCTAGTAGATCAGAGTAAAAGGATGAATGTAAGAAGGTATGGGATAGGAATGCAGTTAAAGGCTTAGGTCCAAGTGCAATTGATTGTGGAGATTTGTGAGAATTTCTCAAGTATATTTTATTGGAAGAACTATCTTATTATTTAGATAAAACTATCCCTCACTGAGGGAGGCCTTGAGGTGAGTGATGTCTGTCTGTTTTTGAGTGTAATATGTTGGGGCCTGAGGATGCATGGGCAAGGAGTTGAGAAGATATTATGGGTTCCTATGCTTGTCTTTTAGCCTCTAAGTCTGTCTTATTGTTTCCCTCTGAGATCGGATCTTTGGTGGTTTGGTGTCCTCTGCAATTTATGACTACTACTTGAGTGGAAATGGTCTGCTTGGAAGAGTTTGATGATGAGTGTTTTGTTAATGATTGGTGAATTTTTTGAGGTGAGGTATCCTCTTTTTTTTTTTTATACAGGAATATAAGAATGGATGATATGAAAGGCATATCTAGAGTCAGTGTAGATATTAGTAGATTTGTGTATAGCAAGAGTAAGAGCTCGAGTAAAGGCAATTAACTCTGCTTATTGTGAGATAGTGCCAGGTGTAAGGGGGCCAATTTCAATTGCAGACTGTAAGAAAGCTATGGCATAACCAGCCTTTTTAGAGAGATTCTTAAATGCACTGCCATCAATAAATAAATCAATGGTGGGTGGTAGTAGGGGTGTATCTCTGATATTAGGGAAGGGGTGTAAGAAATGTTCTATTATGTCTAGGCAATTGTGTAGGGTGGATGGACTTGTCTTAGTCCTGAAACACCTTGCTGGATTTGGGGTGTTGGGGCTTTGTGTGAATTGGACCTGTAAGTTAAGAAGTAGTTGCACATGTAGGGTTTGTAGTTGGTTATTGGTGATAACTTGGTGGATTAGTAAAGATTTAAAGTTATGAGGAGAAAATACTCTGAGATTGGCAAAGGACATCTGTTCGAGTGTCTCTTGTATGAGTACGGCTGTTGAAGCCAGAGCCCTAAGGCAGACAGGCCAGCTGAGGAAAGGTGAATCCAAGGACTTGGAGAAATAGGCGATAACCAGTTGGTCAGAGCTATAAATGTGTGAAGACTCCTAAGGGGACTTCATTCTATTTGTCTATGTGATGTATAGAGGGCTTCCTGGGATCAGGAAGGGCTGAGGCTGGGGTGTGTGAGTGCATTTTTAAATTTATTAAAGAAATATTTTGCCAAGACCGGTTTGGCTCAATGGATAGAGCATTGGCTTGGGGACTGAAGGGTCCCGGGTTCGATTCCGGTCAAGGGCTTGTACCTTGGTTGCGGGCATATCCCCAGTAGGGGGTGTGCAAGAGGCAGCTGATCGATGACTCTCTCATCGATGTTTTTAACTATCTCTCTCCCTTCCTCTCTGTACAAAAATCAATAAAATATATTAAAAAAAAAGAAATATTTTATGGCATTAGGATTGTATATTGGCTCATGAAGCTTCCCTGAGGTGGCTTTATATAGATGTTTGGTCATGGTCCTAAAGTTTGGTACCTATGTGTGGAAGAAGTTGGCCAACCCTAGAAAGGTAAGGAGTTCCTGTTTGGTTTGTGGGAGTGGTATGTTGAGAATGAGGTCATACTACTGTGAGGTAGTGCCTTTTTCAGTGGGTGAGATCCGGGAGAGTCCTAAGTAGATAACCTGAAGCTTAGATAATTGTTCCTTTTCTTTAGAAACCTGATAAACCTTTTCTTAAAGAAAGTTGAGTAAATGTATGGTATGCTAATTTGAGAAGGCCTCTTAAAGGATACAGAGTAAGAGATCATCTATGTATTGTAGGAGGGTGCTAGTTGAAAATCAGAGACTAGTGCTTGGCAGAAGAGGTGGGGACTATCTCAAAAACCCTGGGGGAGAACTGTCCAGGTTAGTTGTCTAGTGATCCAAGTGATGGGATCAGTCCAGGTGAATACAAACAGATCCTGTGAGTTAGGACTGAGGATGGTGAAGAAAGCATTCTTCAGATCTAACACCGTGTTTTAGGTGGTGTTGGGTGGTATTTGAGAGAGTATAGAGTAAGGGTTGGGTACTACTGGGGTGATGCCCTAAGGTCCTGAATTAAGCAATAGGAGCCATTAAGTTTCTTTACAGTGCATATGGGAGTGTTGGCTGGGGATGCTGTCTCCCTGAGCAGGTTGGAGAAGAGAAGTCTGTCAATAATAGGTTTGAGGCTACGTAGAGCCTGAGGTGTTAGTGGATATTGAGCTTTGTTGGTAAATTTCCATGGAGTTTTGAGTGTCACCTATACCAGGGTATGGTGAGAGGCTATGAAAGGATGAGAGGTATACCAAACCCGGGGGTTTGCTTGGTTCAGCCATGGTGGGAGGGAAAAGATAATAGGGGCAGAGAGTGTATCCCCTATGGCAAGGAGCAGGACCATTTGGGACTGTGTGGAAGTGATATTTTGGGCCCCTGGGATGAGGAGGGATGCATCTATTTTATTTAAAATGTCCCATCCTAGCAATGGCATGGGACAGCTGGGCAAAACTAGGAAGACATGTGTGAAAGTCTGGCTGTCTAGATAGCAAGGTAAGGGTTGGGTGCTAAGCGAGCAAGTACACTTACCATCTATGCCTACAACAGAGATAGGGGAATGAAGGAGGAGCCCTGAGTAATCAGGCAGGACTGAGTATGTCACCCCTATATTTAAGATAAAAGAGATGGGCTTACCTGCCACCGTTAAGATTACCCTGGATTATGCAGTAGTTATATTTAGAAATAGGGCTGTGTGGGAACCTGGGTCCTGTCAACCATATGTTGCTAGGCCTAGGATCTCAGAGACTGAGAATCCAGGAGGTGAATTTGCTCATGTCTGTGGGGGAGGTAATCCTGTTCCTCGGTTAGAGGCTGTTGGACAGTCAACCTTCCAGCATCCTGTCTGGCAACACAGAGGACAGGGGCCTGGAGGAGATCTCAGCTGAGAGCAGAACTTGGCCCAATGATCTTCCTTGCCACAAACAGAAGTAAGGGCCAGGTGGAGCTACCACAACAGTGGAACCCTTGGATCTTTTACTGCGACCCTGTTTGGACTGTCTTAATGCAGTGGCAAGAAGCAAATCAGGTATCATCTCTTTCCTATCTCGCCTTCTTACAAGCTGCCTCCCTTTCTCTTTCATTTGGCCTTTTTGCCTGTTTCTTTTGTTCCTGTCTGTTATTAAAAACTTTAAAAGCAACCTGTACAAATTCTTTCTGGGGCTACTGGGGCCCTATTCTAATTTTGTAGTTTTTTGTGAATATCTGGCATTGATTGATTGATTGATGAAATGGGTATGGAGAAAAAGCATTCCCTCATGGCATACTGGGTCTATCTATCTATATAAATGACTAAGTGACTGACCATCTGACCATCCAACCAACTGACCTGCCAGTACATGTGATGTGCACTGCTATCCTATATAATAAAAGGCAAATATGCAAATCAACTCAATGGTGGAATGACTGGTCGCTATGATGCTCACTGACCACCAGATGCTTAATGCAGGAGCTGCCTCTGGTGGTCAGTGCACTCCCACAGGGAGAGCACTGCTCAGCCAGAAGCTGGGCTCATGTCTGGGGAGTACAGTGGCGGTAGTGGGAACCTCTCCTGCCTCTGTGGCAGCACTAAGGATGTCTGACTGCCAGCTTAGACCCATTTAAGCCAGCAGTTGGATATCCCCCAAGGGCTCCCAGACTGCAAGAGGGCAAAGGCGGGGCTGAGAGACCCTCCCTCTTCCTCCCAAATTCATGAATTTCATGCAACGGGCTTCTAATCTAAAAATAAATGTTGACTCGGCATGCATGATACAGATAAAGCTTTTGCTGGTGCCAATTGCACATTATGCAAGAATGTATCTCAAGACCAACTATTGACACAACATACCTCTGAAGCCAAAAGAAAGCAACATCATCAACAGAATATTGTTTATTTATTAATCAATTTATATATTACTTCCATTATCATTTTACTAATTTTCTTCCATCTCTGACACTTCTATTCTAAAGGGCGAATAACAACATTAAA
Source organism: Pipistrellus hanaki (assembly GCF_964339955.1). NCBI lineage: Eukaryota > Metazoa > Chordata > Mammalia > Chiroptera > Vespertilionidae > Pipistrellus > Pipistrellus hanaki. The sequence continues at coordinate 100,934,151 of NC_140504.1, read as the reverse complement.
ATATTTTGTATTTTAATTTTATAATACTACTAGATGCCCCTTGCAGGAAGATTCCTGCAATAGGGCTTCCTGCTGTGGTCTCTGCTGCCCTGCCAGCTTCTTTCCCTTCTACCCTGCCCTGCCTGCTTTCCTGCCTTCTCTGCCCCACTTGCTTGCTTGCTTCTCTGCAGCTTGGCTTCTTTCTATGCTGTCTTCAGTTTTCACTCTGGCTTGGATATGCAAATTAACTGCCATCTTGGTTGGGTTGATTTGCATACTCACCCTGATTGGCTTGTGGGCATGGCTTATGGGTGTAGTGAAGATACAGTCAATTTGCATGTTTCTCTTTTATTAGAGAGGATATTTATAGTATATATAATATATACTATTTTGTAGTAATGTAATTACCACACACATATTGGGTCTAGTAATAATTAATGTCGTTTTTAACATTCGTTTAAAATCTTGCTTGGCGTTGACTTGTATTGACATAACCTTCAAACACATGGTATCTACAGAATGTGTGAAGTGCAATTAACAAGTTTTGCTTGAAAAAGTTTGTGTTTGGTTTGGTTTTTGTTGCAAAACTAGGGCTAAGAAGATGGCGGATGAAGAGCATATTCGGCACTGCATGCTTTATGAGTTCCAATTAGGAAGAAAAGCAAGTGAGGCTGCAAAAAACATCTGTAGTGCTCTTGGTCAAGATGCAGTTAGCTCCAGAAAATGCCAGCGTTGGTTTGAGAAATTTCACGAGGGAAATTTTTCGTTAGATGACAAGAGTGGTCGAGGCCGTGTGTCCAATTTTGATCAAGAAGCTCTTCAAGCTCTTTTGGTGCAAAATCCTCAAATTACCCAACAAGAGCTTGCGACAACTTTAAATTGTTCACAAAAAACAATTTCCAATCAATTGCGTGCACTTGGCAAAGTCCAAAAGTTTGGAAAATGGGTTCCTCATGAGTTGACCGACAGCAACCGTAATGAAAGAGTCACAATTTGCAGTTCGCTTCTCTCTTGTCAAAACCGTTTGCCATTTTTAGAGCAAATTGTTACCGGAGATGAAGAATGGGTGCTGTATGTTAATTTGAAAAGGCGGCCTCAATGGTTGGACAAAAATGAGGCTCCGCAGCCCACGCCAAAACCTGACTTGCATGCGAAAAAAGTGATGTTGTGTGTTTGGTGGAATTTTAAAGGAATTCTTCATTATGAACTTTTACCATCTAACCAAACCATTACAAGTGCAGTGTATAGTGCCCAATTGGAAAGGTTAGCCCAAGCTTTAAGAGAAAAAGAACCCGCGCTGATTAATCGGAAGGGCGTAATTCTTCACCCCGATAACGCACGACCGCATACTGCAAGAATCACTGCTGAAAAACTGCGCCAGTTGGAATGGGAAGTTCTCCCTCAACCTGCATATTCTCCTGATATTGCCCCTTCCGATTACCATTTGTTTCGTTCTTTGCAAAACTTTCTTCTTGGAAAAAAATTTAATAATGAAGAATGCCTCAAAAATGCATTGACTGAATTTTTTGCATCAAAATCACAAGAATTTTACAACAGAGGGATTAAAATGCTTCCTGAGCGTTGGGCACAAGTAGTAGAAAACAATGGCAACTATATTGTTGATTAAATTTTGTTGTATTGTTTAAATAAATTCGATTTAAAAAAAAGTATTAGAAAACGACATTAATTATTACTAGACCTAATATATTTCTAATTTCCTTTCAATGTGCACAAATCCATGCACCAGGCCACTAGTATTGGTATAGTTTACTATGGCCTCTGTGAGGCAGTTTAGAAAGAATTTTTGTCTGGATTTTGGATGATTTCTGAAACTTAGTCATCGTTGACAGCTTTATTTTTTATTTTCTTTATTTTTATTTTTTTCATTTTTTATTAAGATATTAAATGTGTACATATCTTACCATTGCCCCACCCCCACCACACTCTCATACATACCCTCACCCCCCAGAGTTTTGTGTCAATTGGTTATGCTTATATGCATGCATACAAATTCTTCAGTTGATCTCTTATTTCCCCCACATCTCCCTAACCTCCCACTGTAATTTGGCAGTTTGTTTGATGCTTTACTCTCTCTGTATCTATTTTTTTTTGATGCTTTACTGTCTCTGTATCTATTTTTTTTTTGTTCATCAGTTTATAGTGTTCTTTATTATCCATAAATGAGTAAGATCATCTGGTATTTTTCTTTCATTGACTGGCTTACTTCACTTAGCATAATATTCTCCAATTCCATTCAGGTTGCTGCAAATGGTAAGATTTCCTTCTTTTTTTATGGCAGCATAGTATTCCATTGTGTAGATGTACCATAGTGTTTTGATCCAGTCATCTGCTGATGGGCACTTAGGCTGTTTCCAAGTCTTAGCTATTGTAAATTGTGCTGCTATGAACAGTTGACGGCTTTAACTCCTGCCTTTCACATTTCCTCTAAAAGACAAGTGAGGAAATCCTTTGGGGGAAATACTTTCCTATGGGGGAAAGCTCCTGATAGTCCCAGCCTGGGTCAGCTGTTGGAATTGCATTTGTGGCTTGCATTCCCCCAAATTCATCTGAATTTTCAGTGCACAATTGTTGTTGGTGTGAGCTGTACCAGCTGCCCAGATGCAATCCTTTTCCTCTGGCTTGGTTGTGGAGATAAGGATGACATAGATATAGACCATATGTTTAAGTTAAGTATTAAAATTCTTTGGTAAATTTGGTTGGCTTATCCAAGAAGGAGGCTAGTCTACTCTCTTTTCTATTTGTGCAAGATCTGAGAAGGAAAATGAGACATAGGAGATACAGACGTGAGGGTGAGGGATCTTTGGTCTCAGGGGGAGGGGAACCCTGGGATCAAGTATGAAGGGAAATGGCATGGAGGTTTGAGTGGAAGTGATAGGATCCATTGGTGCAGGGTCTGTAGGGGGCATAGGAGGACAGAGGATGCATTGAGAAGGGGACTTAACAAGAAGTGGAGAAGTGAAAGGGGGAGCAGAGGGTGAGGTTGAGGAAGTAGTAGAAGGTGAAGATGGGCTTACATATTGAAGGAAGGTATGGGGGAGAGTGGTCTGCGGGGTCAAAGGAAGAAGCTTTGTGTGTGTGGGGTGGTGGTGGTCATCACTGGTGTCATATTGATTATTGGAGGGGATTGAGCTTTAGGAGGTTTTTCTTTGAGAAGTAAGATCTGAAAAGAGGTGATGGACTGACAGAGGGAAGGATGAGATCAAAGTGTCCAGAAAGCCTGGACATATGGAACTTTCAAACTAGGACTCTCTCAAACATTTAAGGACTTGAATACAGTTTTAAATAAATGTTTATCAGTGTCTATTTCAGTGGTTCTCAATCTTTCTAATGCTGCGACCCTTTAATACAGTTCCTCATGTTGTGGTGACCCCCAACCATAAAATTATTTTTGTTGTTACATCATAGATGTAATTTTGCTACTTTTAATGAATTGTAATGTAAATATCTGTGTTTTCTGATGATCTTAAGTGACCCTACTAGCGGTTCTCAACCTGTGGGTCACGAACCGCTGCTGTAGAGCCTAAAACTATCGAAAAACACAGATATTTACATTACAATTCATTAACAGTAGCAAAATTACAGTTATGAAGTAGCAACAAAAATAATTTTATGGTTGGGGATCACCACAACATGAGGAACTGTATTAAAGGCTCATGGCATTAGATGCTGAACAGCTTGCTTTCTCTTTGCTCTTCTCCACTCACTCTCTTTTTTCATTTTCTTTAAAAAAAATTTTAATTGAATTTGTTGGGGTGACATTAGTTAATAAAATTATACAGACTTCTGGTGTACAATTCTGTGGTACATCATCTGTATATTGTATTGTGTGTTTATCACCCAAAGCGAAGTCTCCTTCCATCGCCATTTACCGCCCTTTCCCCCCACCCTCCTCCGCCTCCATACCCTTTTCTACCTCCTGCCACCCTCTCACTTTTCTCTCTTCCCTCCCACCTTTGCCTGGAAACTCCCAGCAGCTGCCATAGTAACAGGGTGGGGATGCAGGAATTCTGACAACATGACTGGAAGATCCACATGATTAAGGCAGACTTTCATTAAGCAACTTTGGCGTTTTAATTGGAAATTGGTAATTATGGGACAACTAATCACTAATGGTGGAGTCTATGCAACTGAAGAGAAAATAAAACCAGATGTATTTCCATACTTGTAGGAGGGCTATTTACCCCTTCTTTCCACTAGATAATTACAACTCTGCTTAGACCCATTTTATAGATGTGGAAAGCGAGCTAGTGATAAGACTAACTCATATACAAACTTATCAGCATTATACATCTGCACATGAATATAAAGTGCCATTTCCCCCCACAGACATCTGAATTGAGCAGATGTCAACAGCTGCAATGAACAATGGGCTCACTAACGGTCCAGGCTGGTGCTTCTGGTATGCATGGTACAATCAGCCCAACTGCCAATTCTCCTACAGGAAGCTAGACTACATACTGTTTTCATTATCTGCCTATATGCCCTATGTTTTCACATTAAACCAAGTGCCTTTCTAGCTACTGCTTTGTTTTAAATTATGGCATTTGGCTCCCTCTGTCCTTTGTTCTTTAAGAACACTTACATTGCAACGATCCAGTGTGAGCACACTGACAGGCACTTGCTTTGCCGGATCTGGCAGGGCTGCACTGGCTCCTGCATAGCTTGATTCCTTGTCCTGGCTCTTTTTCTTTTGGTCACATCCTCAGCTTCTTCTCAGCAGTGTTTACCACACAAATACTGCTCTCTTTGCATGCATTCATTTCAGAGGCAATTTTTGTCCCTTCATTTTGATCAGAAGTGATTTGACCCAAAGCCATTAGAAATGCCAGTGAGAGATCAGCCATAGTTCTGTCTGCTTAGGTTGGCCCTTTAGGGAAAAAAAAAAAAATCACCGAGTGCATTCCAAGGTCATTGTATTTTCTCACATAAACCCTCTTGTTTTAGCTGCTGGTATACCAATGAGAAAGATGAATGTGGTTTAAAGTAGATGGCTTTTGGTGAGTCTGGGGCATCTGGACTCACCCTGTGTGTGGCTTGGTAAGAGTGAGAGAGTGCTGGAAACAGCATACACTTGTTCCTGTAGCCATCAGCAAGTGGGACTCTGATGTTTCATATATGGCCAAGCCTTCAGAGTCTTCTTTGCTTGTGTCCACATCTGCCCAGAGATTTCCCAGAGGAAAGAAATTCACATATTTCCTTTCCCAAAGTGCGGAGGCTCATGTGCAGAGAGCCTGAACATTTCCAATAAACATACAGTATGACTGCATCCTAAATCAACAAATGCTAATACCACATATCTGCAAATGTCAAAAATGGAGGGAAAAAGAAAAGGAAATGAAATGGGTCTCTTCAAAGACAATTTGCTCTTTCATGTGCTCTGGCAGCTGCTGCCTGCTGCAAGGGTGCTCCTTCTCTAAACTTTTTGCTGTGCAAAAGATATTTTTTTCCTAGTACCCAATTTCATTTTTCCTTATCCTTTTGTCCTTGAGCTATGTATGGGAGGAGGCTGAAAAGTGAGTTGCTGGGCACTCTTTCAGTATATGATTCTTAAGTTTCATGCACCTCAATTGAATTTGCTTTTTTGTCTTCTAGTTTAGGTGGAATAACGCCTTTTTGGAATATAAATTATCAGCCTGCTGAAGCAGTAAATACCCCACCCCCCAAACCCTGAGCCCTCTCAGCCAGGCAGCCTAGACTTTCCCCAATCAATTGCTTCATTTTGATGCCATTGAGCACCTGCATGGGGCTCAGGCTTCTGCTGAGTCACCTCCTATGCTCCTCAGCTCAGCCAGTATTGGCCCCAGGGATGCTCTCTGGATGTCCTATTCTCTATGTAGCCCTCATGCAGTTTGTGTAGTGTTAAGCTAACTTGAGGTGCTCCAAGATCAGAGGAGATTAATTTGGTAGACCTGGGCAAATGAACAAGTCAATGGGGTTTCTGTTTAACTATCAGGAAAGGTCTTCAGTCCTTTCAAGTGTGGTTGACAGCCATCATAGTGGACTGCCTCTGCCTCAGAGCACCCTTCTCATTCAAGACAAATCTCTCATTTTGGGGTCTTGGAAAAGAGCAGGACCTAGATACTTGCAATAAAATTAAGGAGAGGATAGATACTCCTTATTCCTTCCTTCTTTTTTTGTTTTGAAAACAAGATACTTTAATCAGCATTTGAAATTTCAGGGAGTTGTTCAGGGATGCAGGATTGGTTGGAGATTAAGTTGTGCTGACACTGGCCCTGCTGGGTCACCTGCTAGCATCTTTTTTAATTTATTTTTTATTTTTTTATTTTTAATTTTTATGGGAGCTTGGTTGTATTCTTGGGATGCCCAGCTTCACCGTTTCTGTTTTCCAAGCCTAGATCTTCAGTCTTCTGATTGATTCCAAGAAGGACACCATCCTTCCCATACCTTCCTTTTGGTATAACCTACAACTCTAAATGGCACACAAAGGAAAAATTCGATCTCCTGCTTCTCCCTGCACCACACAATCTACTAGAGCAAAACCAGGACAAATTGACTTAGCACTCAATTTCAGTAACCATTTTTACCCGAGATGGACAACAGCTCATTTCTTGTACAAGAGGAATGATACTGCCCACCCACCCTGATTTAAGTTAAGCCCATGCTTGTGTACTTCATGGTGTTCTAGGGAGTTCAGAGGAGGTACCCAATCATTGATAGTTTTTACTGTATAGGCAATGCATGAATGTATGCTTTTCATAAAGGGTTCAAATAGTGCAGGAATGTTCAAAGGAAAGCATGCAGCCTCTTCCCTACATGTCCCATCAGCCTGTCTTCTACCTCAAGTGACAGCATTGTCAATACTGGTTTGCTTAGTTCATACACCTTTAAAACATCTAATTAGGATGTACTATAAGTTTTTCTTTGTGACTTGTTTTTTTCACTTAATATAATTTGGGAGATCTTTCCATAAAGTCTTCATATATTATTTTAGCAAGTATATAATATTCTGTTTGTAACTTTAACCTTTTCCATTTAGGAGTTTCTAATTTTTCAGTAGTACAAAATGTTCCCATAAATAACCTTATGTATTTGCCTTTGTATTCATATGTAAATATTTTTCTAGAATAGATTTTTCTAGAATTGAGTTTTTCCCCCCCTAGAATGAACTTCCTGGATCAAAAATATGCATTTGTAGTTTGACAGGTGTCATTCCACAGCCTCCCAAAAAGGCCTCATGAACTTCCAGACCCTCTACTAGAACTAAATTTTAGTTTGGAGATAAATTCTCTACCTCTTCAATGGTTTTATTGGCATTAATTCCTTTTCCACTTAACATTGCCAGAGTGATTTTGATGTTCTGCCTGATATGCATGATACTATGTCATGACTCCTTTGCTTATGACACTTCTGTGGCTACCAATAGAACACAAACTAAACCATTAGACTCCTTCCTGAGTCTCAATCCTCTGGCCCCAGAAGATAGACCACCCTTCAGGCTCTCTGGAATTTAGCTGCCAGGTCCCAGTTACTCAGAGTTGTTCTGCTGGTTTCTTACGTTCATCTTGTACTCCAAACAAATGTACCTCTCACTTGTCTGTTTTCATCTGCAAAGTGAAGCTTACCCAGCTGTACTCCTGGCTCAGCCTTTGCTTCTTACCCAGCCTGTCCTTTCATCCTTTCCTTACTTGTGCTCTCCATGATCAGGATAGTCCACTGTTTTTGTGGATGGCCCAGGTGCCAGTCCCATTCTTCTGCCTGTGCCCCCTGTGAGGGTTGTGCTCCAGTACACATTGCCCACTCTCCCCTGACTTGGTTGTTGACCATCTCCAAGTGCACAGCTGGGAAGGCGCACACTTGCCTCCATCCCAATGACAACACCCTGGTGGAAAGGTTCCTTGTCTTGGTTTCCTCTTATATGCCAAAGTGTTTAACACAAGAGAAAGAAAGATGTGAAGAAAGGATATCTACCAAATAGTTCCTCTGAATAAAGTGTTTTCTTAAGCATGACCCCATTTAATATTCACAACAAGCCTGGCAAGAGACACGAAATAACTTTCCCTGTCAAATTCCCCAAATTTAAATTCAGATCTGTCTCAGTACAGGCCACAGTGCTTCCTAAATCGATTGCCTGCTCAGCTGCCCAGCAGGCCTTTACATGCCTGGCGTAGCCGAGATGGCCAGCTCCTACTATGAATAATTAATGCCTATGTAGACAATGTCTCTGGACTCTCAAAGTGTTTATTCTGTGTGTTTTTATTATCTTTCAAATATTTAGAAAACTTTTTTATTTTGAAATAATTTCAAACTTATAGAAAAGTTGCCAAAATAGTATAGTTTCAATATTCCCTTTACCAAGCTTCCTTTAATCATAAAACCTTACATCAATATACTATAACATGATTATTAACCATGATTCTTTATACCAAAGATACTAACATTAGCACAGTACCATTTACTAAACTACAGTAATGCCTTTTCTGCCTCAGATTCCAGCCCTGGTGGATCCGGTGCACTTAGCTTCCTATTTTTCCTTTACTTTTCACTCACTAATTTTAGCATCTTTTAGTGGAATATGCCCTCAACAGAGACAACTGTGTTTTTTTTAATAGTGATTTCCTATTTCTTTTATTCCTTCCATATTTATTAATTAGAATTCTTCTGTAAGGAAGTGTTGTATCTTCTCTTCCATCTATTATTAATTAATTAATTAATTAATTCAATCATTTCATCTCACTATGGGCTCAGGGATGTTTATTTTATAATGTAATACTGTTGCTTTTTTTTTTTTTTTTTTTTTTTGCTCAAATAATTCCAGCTTTAGCCATAGAGAGCTCATTCCAGTTAGTCAGTGTGCCTTTTAACATACCCTTTTCTTCTCCTCCTTCTTCAATCTCCTTTTATCACTCTATACTTTCAGACACTGTGTGATGGTCCAAGTTCATGCTGTATTTTGCTGCTCCAGTCCTGGAGACAATGCTACTGAGATGTACTAGTTACTTATTGGAGCATGGTACCAGGAACCAAGGCAGCAAAGGTCATGTACTCAGAGCTTCTCAGGAGACAGGCTGAGCAGGGACATGTCTGTATTTATATATTTCTTTATGTATCTATATATATTTATCTAGATGTTTATATGTCAAAATTAACCATGACTTTTGATACCAAAGTCTAAGACATTATAAGAAAAGAACAATTGACAATGTGGAATAAAGGTAGAGAGTTTCAGTTAGGGGTAATGGAAAAATACTAGAGATGGATGGTAGTGGTGGTTGTACAACGATGTGAATGTTCTTAATGCCACTGAACCATACACTTAAAAAAGGTTAAAGTGCTAATATTTAATGTTAGGTATATTTCACAATACACACATGAAAACAACCATAAGTTCATAATGTTTTTACTCACTCCTTTCAAGCACCATGGGAGGGATTTATGCTAGTCTTGCTGTTGCCTTGTTTGTAATGTCTTCTTTCTGTAGCAGTAAGAAACTATAGTCTCATGATCTGCTATATTTATACATACATATAAAGTAGTTTCAGAATTATTAATGCAACACTCCTGAGAGAAACAAATTTACCAGAGTACAGTGTTTATATACTTTTCTGTCTTTAACCTTCTAACAGCCAGTCAAGACACTGTTTTCCAAAGTTACTTAGCTCAGTTCCTTCCTTCCTCACCCTTTTCAATGTGGTTATGTCATTCATTTGTAATATACTTGGATTTCTTTGCCACAGTGCCCACTTACCTGACAATAAGATAATGCATGAGAAGTGCCTAGTGCACTGCCTGGCATGGAACAGGGTCTTAAGAAATATGAGTGGAACCTGAATTTGTGGCAATGATCAATGTTATCCATCATCTTCATTACTCTGGCCCTATGACATGTCAAAAGAGTTTTGATCAAGTTTCAAGTGCCATTTTTATCTGTGAACTAAGGTAACTAGCCCACAAAATCACATCAGAAGTGCTGCCCTTATTAGCATTATGCTCTAGACAGCTGAGTTACTTCTCATAGAACAAACAATCTTTAGGTTTAAATGTTGAGTAGCCCTGAAAGCTAGGGACTGATTATTTCAGGGGTGTAAAACTAGGCAGAAACGCAGATAAATGGGAGCCTCTTCTCTCATCTTGTCTTTTCAAAGAGTCCCATTTTACCCACCCATTTCTCTTTCATATCAGTCAGTCATCTCTTAATCCCTGTGGTGGATTCTTATGCTGATGTTCACCAATATCAAGTGATGCCTCTCCTTGGCCAACTGAAGATTCAGTTAGGATTTTTTTATTTGTAGGCCACAGAAAACATCCATAATTTACTTAAGCAGAAAAAGAATGTGATGGAGGATAGGAGGCAGCTCACAGAATTGAACAGGAAGTCAATAGACACTGTTTCAGAACAGTGGGGATTGTAGAAGCTCTGGGAGACTTGGGAGCAGGGACTGATTGACACTGTGTCCAGGCTATGACCACTAGGATGAATCAATTTCAGAAAACTCTCTTCTCAAGACTCAGTTACACAATGGAATTTTATGGAGCTGAAAAAAAGAAGAATCTCTTATCCTTTGAAATAGCATGGAGAGACTGTGCAGTATTATGCTAAATGAAATAAGGCAGTCAGAGAAAGACAAATATCACATGATTTCAGTTATCTGTGGAATATAATGAACTAAACTGATGAACAACATAGATCCAAAGATATTGAAGCATGTAACAAAATGATGAATCTCAAAGGAAAGTGGAAGGGAATAGATTAACCAAAGAACTTGAATGCATATATGTATACCCATGGACACAGATAATAGTGAGATGAATGCCTGGGGAAGGGTCAGGGGTGGTGTGGAGGACGTCAATGGGGGGAAAAGGTGACAACTATAATACTTTCAATAATAAAGATATATTTTTAGAAAAGAGATTTAGTTTCTTGGAGTATTCCATTGGCATAGTCTGGGTCACACAGCCACCCCTGGGTGTGGGAATGCATAGTACCTTTAAAAGAAACCCACCAATGGAGAAAGGATGTTAAATTGCAACCAGCAGATATTCACTATTTTTTGTGATGGATTCATCTTCCTTCCATCTTCTGTGAGTTCTATGTTAATTTATCAATAAAAAATAAAACAATAGACTTTCTTTCCCCAAATTCCCTACATGTTTTCACTTTAAATCCTAACTAGTTATCCATTCACTGCCAGGGCAGGTGTGAGTTAGATGGTGACACATGGCTGACCACTGTGGTCTAGCACTGAGGGCTGCGTCCAGACAGTGTGCAGTGCAGACCAGCGCAGGCCACTCTGATGTCCTATGCAGCTTCTTTGAGTAGCCATTTACTGTGGGGCTTGGGTGTTGGTTTAAAGCCTTGGGATATTTCCAATTTTATATTCTATGAAGTCCTCAAATAAAACCAAATTGAAATTAGGTTAGGTATTAAAGTCAATTTAATACAATACAAACCTTAAGAGCCTGGAAATTTGAAATATTAGAGTTCACATCTGATGTGGCTGGCCACTCACCAGCTGTTTTTTGAGGCTATTTAGCTTTCCTAGGGCTCAGTTTTCTCATTGTTAAAATGTGGGGAGAGAAGATATAAAATGGCTGCAGAGTAAGTGGATGCTGCATGGACACACTTCTAGGAACAAACTGGAATTACAACTGAAATATAGAAAAATTCCTGAGTAATCAATGAAAGACTCACAGGAGAGAACTCTGTAACCTGAGCCCTGAAAGTGGAGACCGCATAGACTGGTAGGAGGGACAGAGGTGCAAAAGGGCTGGCAGGGTTCCCACAGACAGCAACTGAAGTTCCAAAAAAATTATCTCAGCTGTGGGGGATGGCCACTGAGAACTCTTGAAACTAATACCCAAGCTGGGCCCCCCAGCAGAGAGCACCAGAACTGAGAAGGATATCCCCATAAACATCTGGCTTTCAAAAGCAGCAGGTTGCTGTCTTCCAGGGAGAGATTGCTGTAAATTCAGGTACCCTCTTAAAGGGACAACACACAAAATTTCCTGTAAAGCCACCCACCTTGTGCACTGTCAGAGGGAAGGCAGAGTGGACTGGAGCTATGTGAGCAGAGCCAAGAATGGGGGCTCAAGGGTTAGAGCTCAGAAGGCAGATGACCCCAATTTCTTGTGTGGAGTAATTTCCTCATGCAGTGCAGGTCATCTCTCTCATGCATACATTTGCCTTGCTGGGTGGAACACAGTAGACTCACCTTATTGGAAAACACCTTGCTCTGAGGCCACTTAAGGAGCTAAAAATAACAATTAGCCTCCAGGCAGAAGCAACCACCCCCACCCTGTGAAGAAACTCTCTTCACACCTGAGGACAATTTTCTGGGAGCAATTCAAGCAGAATCCTATTAGCCTGTCAGAGGTGGTCTCTGGAGGCTTTGAGTGTTTGCCTGAACTAATTAGTCAGAAACAGTGTTTGACACTATCCTGAACTAGAGATTGAGAAGTGCAGAGAATCTACCTAATACATAGTCACAAATCCAAACAGACAGACAAAATGAGGAGACAAAGAAACAGCCCCTAAGTATCTTCTTCTCTAGAAGAGAAAATGAAGCAGATAAGAAATTTATCTTAAAGAGTTCAGAGTAATAATGGTAAATATGTTCTACAGCATGAAAAACATACAGTACTTATGAAAAAAGGTTAGTCAGAAATAAAGAATGACATAACAAAAATAACACATTGGAAGGAATATATAGCAGATTAGGGGAAGCTAAAGATTGAATCAGAGAATTATAAGACAGTGTTGAAAAAATCAATCAGAGAACCAAAAAGAAAAAAAAAACTATTAAAAAACACGAGGAGAGCTTAATGGACAACATGAAACATAACAATATTAGAATAGCAGATGTGTGAGAAGAGTCAGAAAGAGAGAAATGGATAGAGAATGTGTTTGAAGAAATAATGGCAGAAAATTTCCCTAACCTGATAAAGGAAAAAGACAAGTTCAGGAGGCACAGAGAACTCTAAGCAAGAAGAACCCATGACCAGACACATCATAATTAAAATGCCAAAAATAAAAGAAAAAGAATCTTAAAGGCAGAAAGAGAAAAGCAAACTGTTACCTAGAAATGAGCTCCCATAAGGTAGACACCTGATTTCTCATCAGAAACTATACAGGCTAGAAGGGAATGGCATGAAGTACCAAATGTAATGGAAAGCAAGAATCTGAGACCAAGATTACTCTATCCAGCAAGGTTATCATTCAAAATAGATGGTCAAATAAAGAACTTTCCAGACACACACACACACTACAAGAATAGATCATCAGCATTACAAGAAATGCAGTCCTAGCCAGTTTCGCTCAGTGAATAGAGCATCAGCCTGCAGACTGAAGTGTCCCAGGTTCAATTCCAGTTAATGGCACATGTCTGGGTTGTGGGCTCGCTCCCCAGTGTCTTTCTATTTGTCATCATTGGTGTTTCTATCTCTTTCTCCCTCCCTTCCTCTCTGAAATCAATAAAAACGAAAAAGGGACTATTGTAATTAGAATAAGAAACAGAGAGAGAAGCCTAGGCACACAGAATTAAAATGGCAATAAATAACTACCTATTAATAATAATCCTAAATATAAATGAAATAAATGCTCCAATAAAAAGGCATAGGGTAGCTGAATGGATGTAAAACTATGACCCAAGTATATGCTGTCTACCAGAAACAAATTTCAGAACAAAAGACACACACAGGATGAGAGCGAAGGGATGAAAAAATATTTTTCATGTAAATGGAAAAGAAAAAAAGCTGGAGTATCAATACTCGTATCCGACAAAATAGATTTTAAAATGAAGGCCATCTCAAGAGACAACAAAAGTCACTACAACAAGAGTATATAACCTTGGTAAACATGTGCATCAATATAGGAGCACCTAAATATATTTAAAAAAATTCTAGAGGATTGTAACAGAGAGATCAACAACAATACAGTCATAATAGGGGACTTTAACACTTCACTGACTAGATCTTCCAGAAAAAAAATTTAACAATAAAACAGTCTAAAGGACACACTGATGGATTAAAAGATGGATTTAATTGATATTTATGACATTTTACCCCAGTGAAGCAGAATATATATTCTCAAGTGCACATGGATCATTCACAAAGACAGAGCACATGTTAGGAGACAAAAAAAGTCTACAACTTTAAGAAGATTAAAATCATATCAAACATCTTTTCAGATCACAGTGGAATGAAATTAAAATCAACTCCTGTAAAAACACCCAAAAACATTCAAACACATGGAGGCTAAATAGCATGCTATTAAACAATGAATGGGTTACCAATAAGATCAAGAAAGAAAAAAAAAAAAAACTTTCTGGAAACAGATGAAAAAGCAGTCCTGAAAGGGAAGTACATAGCACTACAGGCATACCTTAAAAAGCAAACAAAACAAAATAAAAAATAAAAAACATAAAAATCAGCAATAAACTATTTACCTCTACAACATAAATAACTAGAAAGAGAATAATAAGAAAAACCCAGAGTAAGTAAAGGGAAGGAAATAATAAAGATTAGAGCAGAAATAAATAACATAAAGACAAAAAAAACACAAAAACCAACCAACAAAAAATTAATGAAACCAAGAGATGGTTCTTTGAAAGGATTAACAAAATTGATGAAGCCAAACTCATCAAGAAACAAAGAGGACCCAAATAATTAAAATCAGAAATGAAAGTGGAGAAGTAACCATTGACACCACAGAAATACAAAAGATTGTAAGAAAATACTATGAACAACTATATGCCAACAAGCTAGACAATGTGGATAAAATGGACAAATTCCTGGAAATATACAATCTCACAAAACTAAATCATGAAGAATAAGAAAACCTGAATAGACCAATAACAACTGATAAAATAGAAGCAATAATAATAAAAAAAAACTTCCAGCAGCCAAAACCAGTTTGGCTCAGTGGTAGAGCATCGGTCTGCGGACTGAAGGGTCCCAGGTTCGATTCTGGTCAGGGGCATGTACGTTGGTTGCGGTCACATCCCCGGTGGGGGGTGTGCAGGAGGCAGCTGGTCGATGTTCCTCTCTCATTGACATTTCTATCTCTCTATCTCTCTCCCTTCCTCTCTGTAAAAAAATCAATAAAATATATTAAAACAAAACAAAACAACAACAACAAAAAAAACTTCCAGGAAACAAAAGCCCAAGTCTGGAAGGCTTCACAGGGGAGTATTACCAAACATTCAAAGAACTAACAGCTATACTTCTCAAAATATTCCAAAAAATCTGAGAGGAAGGAACACTTCCAAGCTCTTTTTATGAAACCAGAATTATCCTAATTCCAGAACCAGGAAAAGAAAGAGAATTGCAAGCCAATATCCCTGATGAACATAGATGCTAAAATATTCAACAACATTTTAGCAAATCACATCCAGCAATATATTAAAAAGATAATACACGATGAACAAGTGGGATTTATACCAGGTTATGCAAAGCTTGAACTATATTCACAAATCAATAAATGTGATACATCACATAACCAAATTGAAAGCCAAAAATCACATGATCGTATCAATAGATGCAGAAAAAGCATTCAACAAAACCCAACACTCATATTTTATAAAAACTCTCAGCAAAGTGGGAATAGAGGGAGCATATCTCAACATGATAAAAGCCATATATGATAAACCTATAGTCAACATCATACTCAGTGGGCAAAACTAAAACCATTTTCCCTAAGAACAGGAAAAAGATTGGGATGTATGCTTTCACCACTCGTATTCAACATTGTACTGGATGGCCTAGCCACAGTGATCAGACATAAAGAAGAAATAGCTAGGCATCCAAATTGGAAAGGAGGAAGTAAAACTCTGTATTCACAGATGAAATGATATTTGTGAAAGAAAAGACCACATGCTAACCTGACAAGCTCAGGGAAGGCCTGCATGGCAGTCTTGCAAACTCAGAGACCTAAAATAACCACAAAAGATGGTTTGAAAATTAAATATCTAACTACAGATAGGTTATAGTGGGTAGTCATATCCTAGACCAATATTTCACCTGACAAAGATCAACTTAGATCTTTTTTACTGAGCCCATTTGCCTTCCTGCCTCTAAGATAACATATCTGTGAGATGTCTGGGTAACTTATAACTTCCTTTTTACCCCAGACCCCTCAAGGCACAACAAATGGCCTCGAGACATTCCCTCATTGTTATTGTTATCAAGTTAATTGTCAACTGTTAATTTATGTTAAAGTATCCTGTATCCATCTCTGTAAAAGAAGCTCATGTCCATCATTTCACCTTTTACCCTAGCCCAGATGTTTCCCTACTTTGCTCTGTCCCACCTCCCTAATCTATCACCAATGAATTTCATATAACTCACCTACATCCCTTTCCTTTGATTGCAATGTATCAATATAGAAATGTAACCCACCATTCTTTGGAACATTATCTCAATCCGTTGAGGTTCCGCTTCCTGGAATATGTTGACAGTTTGGCTCAAATAAACTCACAAAAATTCTTTACAGGTTTCAATGTTGTTGTTTTCCCCCCTGTTAACATATTGTACATAGAAAACCATAAAAAACTCGACTAAGAAATGACTGGATTTAATAAATGAATTTATCAATGTAACAGGATACAAAATCAAAACCTCCAAAATTGGTGGCTCTTCTATAAACCAATAATGAATTCTCAGAAAGAGAAACTAAACAATCAATCCTATTTACCATTGCAACAATAAAAAATTAAGATACTTAGGAAAATACTTAATCAAGGACGTAAAAGACATGTTCCCAGGAAACTATAGGACAGAGACCCTGTGGAGGGAGAAAATGGTGGCAGAATAGACAGATGTGTTCTGAGCCTTGTCCCGAAGCAGAAAGAAAGAACAGTTGAGGGTCGCACTAGAGCACATGTGTCAAACACAAGGCCCGCGGGCCAAATCCAGCCCGCCAGGCCTTGCAATGTGGCCCGCACCGCGCTGTCATCACTGCACTCCGCTGTCAGTTTATGACATTGTCAGTTTATGACTGTTCAGTAAACCATTCGGCCCGCGATTTAGGCTGGATTTTAGATTTTGGCCCCTTCTCTGATTGAGTTTGACATCCCTAATCTAGAGGATATGGTCATATTCTTATAAAAATATAAGCTCCCAAAACTCAATCAAGAACAATAAAAAATAACTAAATAGGCTGATAACTACCAAAGAAATTGAAACAGCGATAAAAAATCTTCCAGCAAACAAAAGCATTGGTCTGGATAGCTTTACAGGGGAGTTCTACCAATCATTCAAAGAAAAACTAAAACATATCCTCCTCAGACTATTCCAAAAAATTCAAGAGGAAGCAACACTTCCAAGTTCTTTCTATGAAGCCAGCAATACCCTAATCCCAAAACTAAATAAAGACACCACAAAAAAGAGAACTACAGGCAATATTATTGGTGAACACAAACGCTAAAATCCTCAACAAAATTCTAGCAAATCAGATTCAGCAATACATTAGAAAGATCATACACCATGACCAAGTGGGATTTATTCTGGGGATACAATGATGGTACAATATCCACAAATCAATAAATGTGATATATCACATAAACAAAATGAGAGACAAAAAATCACATAATCATATCAGTCGATACAGAAAAAAACATTTGAAAAAAATCCAATACCCTTTCTTGATAAAAACTTTCAGCAAAATGGGAATATTGGGATCATACCTCTACATAATAAAAGCCCTAAATGACAAATCTATAACCAGCATCATACATAATGGGCAAAAACCAAAGTCATTTTCCCTAAGAACAGGAACAAGACAGGGATGCCCACTTTCACTACTCCTGTTTGATATAGTACTGGAAGTGCTAAACATAGCAATCAAACAACAAGAAGAAAAAAGGCACCAAAATTGGAAAAGAAGAAGTAAATCTGTGTTTATTTGCAGATAACATGATACTGTACATAGAAAACCCTAAAGACTAATAAATATCCATCAAAAAACTAATAAATAAATTTAGCAATAAAGCAGGATACAAAATTAACACACAGAAATCTATGGCCTTTTTCTAAACTAACTAGGCCTGGTTGGTGTGAGGCCCAGTACACAAAATTCAAGCAAGGGGTGATCCCGTCAGCCTAGCTTGCACCCTCTCCAATCCAGGACCCCTCAGGGGATGTCTGACTGCCCATTTATGCCTGATCCTGGGGATCGAGCCTAAACCAGCAGTCAGAAATTCTCTCACAATCCGGGATTGCTGACTCCTCACTGCTGACCTGCCTGCCTGCCTCATTGTTCCTAACTGCCCCCCTGCCAGTCTGATCACCCCTAACCACTTCTGCCTGCTGGCCTGATCACACTTAACTGCCTCCCCGCAGGCCTGTTTACCCCTGAATTTCCCCATTCCAGACTCATTGTCCCCAACTGCCCCCGTCTTCCATCCTGGTCACCCCTAATTGACCCCCTGCTGACCTGGTAAGCCCCAACAGTCCCCCCCCAGTGGTATTTTCTCCCCCAAATTCCCCCACACCTGCTTGCACTATGCAGCCTGCTGTTCAGTCATTTGGTTATCCTTCACTAACCACTGCTCCAGCCTGCTCACCCCACGCATCCTGCTGTTCAGTTGTTTGGTCATCCCTCACTAATTCCCTGCCAGCCTTGTGGTCCCATACACCCTATGTTCAGTCATCCATCCCGTTGTTTCATTGTGATGGCCCCTGGTTTTTTATATATTGGACAATGAACTCACAGAAAGAGAAGTGAAAAAAAGAAAAAGAAATCCCATTTACATCACACCAAAAACAAATTAAGATACCCATGGATAAACTTGACTAAGGACGTAAAAGATCTGTACTTGGAAAATTATAAAACATTGAAAAAAAGAGATCGAGGAAGACATAAACAAATAGAAGAACATACCATGTTCATGGATTGGTAGAAAGAACATCATTAAAATGTCCATACTACCCAAAGCAATCTATCTACAGATTCAATGCAATCACTATTGAAATACCAACAGCATATTTCTAAGATCTAGAACAAATTCTTCAAAAATTCATATGGAATTAAAAAAGACCTCAAATAGCCACAGCAATCCCGAGAAAGAAGAACAAAGTTGGAGGGATCATAATTACTAGATATCAAGCTGTATTACCAAGCCACAGTTCTAAAAACTGCTTGGTACTGGCATAAGAACAGACATTTAGACCAATGGAACAGAACAGAGAACCCAGAAATTGACCCAAGACATTATGCTCAATTAATATTTGACAATTGAGGCAAGAGCATACAACGGAGTCAAAACAATCTCTTTAATAAATGGTGCTGGTAAATTTGGTCAGATACATGCAAAACAATGGAACCAGATCATCAACTTACACCATATACATAAACAAACTCAAAATGGATAAAGCACTTGAGTGTAAGACATGAAACCATAAAAATCCTACAAGACTCCATAGGCAGCGAAATAGCAGATATTTGTCATAGCAATATATTTACAGACAGAACTCCTAGAGCAATGGACACTAAGGAAAAAACAAACAAATGGGACTACATAAAAATAAAAAGCTTCTGCACAGCAAAAGAAACCATCAACAAAACAAAAAGAAAGACCACTGCATGGGAGAACATATTTGCCAATATTTCCGATAAGGGTTAAATCTCCAAAATTTACAGAGAACTCATACAACTTAACAAAAGGAAGACAAACAATCCAATAAAAAATTGGCAAAGGATCTAAATTGACACTTATCAAAAGAGGACATACAGAAGGCCAAGAAACATATAAAAACATGCTCAAAGTACTAATCATCTGAGATATATGAATCAAAACAACAATAAGATACCATCTCACACATCTCAGAATTGCTATCATCAACACATCAATAAATGACAAGTGCTGGTGAGAATGTGGAGAAAAAAGAACCCTCCCTCATTGCTGGTGGGAATGCAGACTGGTGCAGCCACTGTGGAAGACAATATGGAGTTTTCTCAAAAAGTTAAAACTGGAGTTCCCATTTGACCCAGTAATCCCACTTCTAGGACTATACCACAAGAAATCAGAAACACCAATCAGAGAGGATATATGCACCCCTATATTCATAGCAGCACAATCAGCAATAGCTAAGATTTGGAAACAGCCTAAGTGCCCATTAGCAAATGAGTGGATTTACAAACTTTGGTCCATCTATACAAGAATACTATGCCACTATAAAAATAAAAAAAAGAACTTTTACCATTTGAAACAGCATGGATGGAACTGGAGAGCATTATGCTAAGTGAAATAAGCCAGTAGGAGAAAGATAAATATCACATGATCTCGCTCACATGTGGGATATAATCATATATAATAAAAAGGTAATATGAAAATTAACCATCACTCCAACACACAAGATTGCTGCCCCAGGTGATCAAAGTTGGCCGCCACTATGTGGATACAAGATGGCCACCACAAGATGGCCAGTAGTTGTGTGTGTGTGTGTGTGTGGGAGGGTGACCAGGCCTGCAGGAGAGGGCAGTTAGGGGAACCAGTCCTGCAGGGGAGGGCAGTTGGGGGGAGACCAGGACTGCAGGGGAGGGAAGTTAAGGGCAACAAGGCCTGCAGAGGAGGGCAGTTTGGGGGAATCAAGCCTGTAGGGGAGAGCAGTTGCGCCCACCAGGCTGGCAAGGGAAGGCAGTTAGGGGTGACCAAGCTGGCAGGGGAGGGCAGTGAGGGGCAACCAGGTCCGCAAAAATGGGCAGTTGGGGGTGACCAGGACAGCAGGGGAGGGCAACTGGGGTGGGGGACAGGACAGAAGGGGAGGACAGTTAGAGACCATGAGGATGGCAAGGGAGGGCAGTTAAGGGTAACTGAGCTAGCAGGGGAGGGCAGTTGTAGTGGGAACAGGCCTGCAGGAGAGGGCAGTTAGGGGCAAACAGGCTGGCAGGGGAGGGCAGTTGGGGGCAACCAGGCTGGCAGGGGAGGGCTGTTAGGGGTGACCAGGCCAGCAGGGGAGGGAACTTATGGGCAATTGGGTTGGCAAAGGAGCAGTTAGGCTTCAATCAGGCTGGAAGGGGAGTGGTTAGGGGGTGATCAGGCTGGCAGGCAGAGCAGCTAGGGGCAATGAGGCAGGAAGGCATGCGAGTGGTTGGGAGCCAGAAGTCCTGGATTGTGAGAGGGTTGTTCTAGATTGGAGAAGGTGTGGGTGGGCTGAAGGACACCTTCCCCTACCCCTGTGCATGAATTTCATGCACTGGGCATCTAGTCTATGTAATAAAAATTCAGTGGTCGTAATGCCATAATGACCAAAGGCTGGTCATCTGGAGGTGCCTTGACAGTGTGTCCCACGGTGCCAGTGTGACTTGACTCTGGGTCTCGAAGCACCAGCAGGACTTGACTCTGGATCCTGCAGTGTGCCAAGTCTGGGTCTCACATGCTGGGCCCCTAAGTGATCAACATGATTTGATAAGCAAGAATAGATCAAGAGATAAATGGTAGAGGAGGGGGGGGGTTAGAGAGCAATCAAAGGACTTGTATGCATACATATTATCATAACCAATGGACAGAGACACTGGGAGGTGAGGGCTTGCCCAGAGTGGGGATATCTGGGTTGGGGTCAATTGGAGAAAAAGGAGACATATTTAAAACTTTAGACAATAAAAAACAAACAACTTATTAATACAACTAAAGACTAAATAAGAAATTCATGTGCCATTTGCCATCATCTTTCTTGCTGAAACATCCATATTGTCATTACAGGACGTGCTAATTGGTAGAAGGCGGTGGGGACTAAGATAAATATCAAGAACATAATCTGTAATTTAGGTTCATGTTCCAGACACATATCCAGACCTATACGATAATAATCCTACATGTCATAAATATAAAATTATTATTTAGGATTTTTAAATTTAGGAGGAAAACAAACTGCAGAGCAACTGATTGAATAGGGAAGCTCATCCTGTGCGTGAACCCCCAAATGCCCCACAGATTCAGCTCAAAGAGCTGCATTCAGGCATGGGCATAGGAGCAAAGAATGACAAGCCATATCATGTCTCTCACTGAGACAAAACTATTGTTTTTAATTTTTAATGTAATTGTAATGCTACTTTTCTAAACATTGTGTTGCAGCTTTTTCTATTAAAATGGTATTTTATGTGCTACCTTCTAGGTATTTTTATGTGTTAACATTTGAGAATATATGCCAAAGAGCTGCAAGCAAATTCAGTGCAGTCACTCACCTGCACAGGTCAGGTAATAGCTGAGGAAAGTATGAAAGGCTTTCCATTGGAAGAAAAAATTAATCCTAATAAGTTTCAGTCTACAACACCCAGCTGTGCAACAAGCCCAGCCAGTTCTAAGAAAGATGAAACAGGTACACCCATAATAGCATTGACCAATCCACATTAAAAAGAAAAAATACATACACAAGTTCATTCAGCAGCTGTTAAGATGACCTCTAGCATTCACACTTGTTACAATGACAGGTCCTCTTTCTAATACCCACTAGGCTTGACTTTCTCAGGTGACCTGAAAATGACAGGGAAATTATTAGCTATTTCCCTCCAACCATCAACATTTCACAAGCACTTGTGTAGACTTTAACCTCAAAAATAGTTGCTGATCTGTGTGGTAAATTTTCTTGAAGGCAGCATTAGTGGGTCAAGTTTAAGTGATCAAGGCGGGTAACACAGCTCATAACATGCCAGAGGGCCCTCAGTGAAGACGAGGCTGGGTCTGAGGGTCTCTGAGTAAATGCTGATGCCCTAGGAGACAGGACAGTAGTTTGAACCATATGGTGTTTGACTAATCTTGGGTAGGGAACAGAGGGCACATGACAGGTGTGCACCAGTGAGATTGTTCCTCCTCTTCAACCTCCATCTGAAATAGCAATTGATTGAAGGATAGTAAGAAATATAGGTTCTAAGCCAAGCAGAGCTGTTAGCATGCTCCTACTGACCACAGAACTGTTGGGACTGAAGTGTTGTCATCAGCTGAGTTGCATCTGAGTATTCAAATTATGGTTGTTTTCTCTTCCAGATTGGTCAAAACACAGGCACTTTGTTGTGTTGCAGAATAGAGATGCAGGACTTGAGTTTTTCAATTATAAAGATGAGTTTATAGCTTATTAAAACTTCAACACTTACAGCCCCCTCCTTGTTCAGAAATTTGGGGGAAATTGGTACTGTGAGCTCCATGCCCCTCACAGGCACAGTTGCTCTGCTAATGGATCTGTTTCCATGATGGGAGTGTGCAGCCTCACTCAAAGGTGAAGCTGCCATCACATACATGAATAAAACATGGGGTAACCATAATGTCCTGCAAACCTTCAGGAATGAATTTGCCCTCTAAAACACCACCTGTAAAATTTATACATAATCATGAGTTCAGCCATCTGTGGAAATAAACCAAATGATTGCAAATGTATGGCTGACAACATTGGGAATATTCAAAACTCAATCAAGAGGACCAGGGTGTAATTTCAGAGAAACAAAACCAAACTGTAATTTAGAGAAATAAATCCTAATTAATTTTATTGAACCTAGTTTAAAAACAGATGCTGGAGCACAAGACTGAGTGGGTAGACTGGAGCAGAAACAGGGACTCAGAGACCCACCTTCAACAGCGTTGATTCAGTTTATGTGTCTTTTTGTTTCACTTTTAGACACTTTATTTTTTCCCATTTTTTATTAAATTATTATATGTGTACATAGCTTTACCATTGCCACAACCCCCACCCCACTCCCAAACATGCTGTCACCCTCCAGTGTTTTGTGTCCATTGGTTATGCTTATATGCATACATACAAGTCCTTCACTTGATCTCCTATATCCCATACCTCTCCCAAAACTTCCTGCTGTAATTTGACAGTCTGATTGATGCTTCCGTGCCTCTGTATCTATCTTTGTTCATCAGTTTATAATGTTTGTTATCCACAAATGAGTGAGATGATGTGGTATTTTTCTTTCATTGACTGATTTATTTTAGTTAGCATAATGCTCCCCAGTTCCATTCAGGTTGCTGAAAATGGTAAGAATTCCTTCTTTTTTATAACATCATAGTTTTCCATTGTATAGATGTACCATGCTGACGGGCACCTAGGCTGTTTCCAAATCTTAGCTATTGTAAATTGTGCTGCTATGAACATAGGGGTGCATGTATCCTTTCTTATTGGTGTTTCTAGTTTCGTAGGATATATTTATAGAAATGGGATAACTGGGTCAAATGGGAGTTCTGTTTTCAGTTTTTTGAGGAAACTCCAAACTGTTTTCCACAGTGGCTACACCAGTTTGCATTCCCACCAGCAGTGCAGGAGGGTTCCTTTTTCTCCACATCCTCACCAACACTTGCCATTTGTTGATTTGTTGATGATAGCCATTCTGACAGGTGTGAGATGGTACCACATTGTCGTTTTTATTTGCATCTCTCAAATAATTAGTGACTTTGAGCATGTTTTCATGTGTCTCTTGGCCTTCCTTCTGTCTTCTTTTGAAAAGATTCTATTTAGATCTGTTGCCCATTTTTTTTAATTGGATCATTATTCTTTCTTTTATTAAGTTGTATAAGTTGCCTGTAGGTGTTGGAGATTAAGCATTTATCAGTGATAACATTTGAAAATATGTTCTCTCATAAAGTGGGTTTTCTTATTGTTTTATTGATAGTTTCTTTTTAAAAAATATATTTTATTAATTTTTTACAGAGAGGAAAAAGAGAGGGATAGAGAGTTAGAAACATCGATGAGAGAGAGACATCGATCAGCTGCCTCTTGCAAACCGCCTACTGGGGATGTGCCCACAACCAAAGTACATGCCCTTGACCGGAATTGAACGTGGGACCATTCAGTCCGCAGGCCAATGCTCTATCCACTGAGCCAAACCGGTTTCAGCTTGATAGTTTCTTTTTTTGTGAAAAAGCTTTTTTAAAAATTTCTTTATTGATTAATGTATCACATAATTGTCCTCATCCCCGCATTCCCATCCCAAACCCCTCCCCATGCATCCCCCATCCCCCTGTTGTTTGTGACCACATATGCATGCACACAAGTCCTTTGGTTGATCTCTCCCCCTTATCCTCTGATCTATGCTTCCTTGACTCTGAGTCTGTTCTTGTTCATCACTCTATGTTCATTATTTCCCCTAGATGAGTGAGATCATGTGCTACTAGAAATAAACTTATAAGAACAAGACTAGCAATAATGGTTATGCTAAGAGGCAAATGAATCAGTCTATAGTGAGTTTCATTCTGGGACAACAGTTCTTTTGAGTCCCAATTTCAATGTCAAACAGTTCCTGATGTGAACATGTCAGCAATGATATTTCAGTTCTGGATTGTGGATATATGGTGGTAATGCAGGTCCAACCCACTCTGCAGTTACGCACAGCTTCTGACTGCTAGCATGGCAAGGAGTCTTCAATGTCTTCCATCTCTGGACTGTTTCTTTTCTGTCTTCATGGCTGGAGTAGACCTGTCAATTTCTCTCTGTTGCAGGAATCCACATGATCTCAGAGTTGTTTTCTGAAAATATACAAATATATTCAAAGGAATACAAAGGATTCTTTTATATAAATTTGACTTGCAACCCTTTTTCATTTTTTTCCCAAACAATTTTCCTTTGGCTTGTTTTGACACCATGAATGTTTTACATGGGATGTCTTGTTGTTAGCATTAAAAATGAAAGTTAATTTTCTAAAGTAAAAAAATTTTAGATGTAATTTACTTACAAAATATTTTGCTTACATGATATTCTTCTACTATCCTTCTTTTTTATTTAAATATTAGGATACTTTTAGAAATTTTATAATGTAGTCTTGATAGCTTTAAAATTTTAATTTTTGATGTAATCCCATTTGTTTATTTTCTTTTTAAATTTCATTGCCCTTGGAGCAGTATCAGTGAAGAAGTTCTTTTGGCATATGTTTGAAATTTTGCTACCTATGGATTCCTCTAGTGTTTTTATGGTTTCCTGTCTTAAGTTTAAGTCCTGTATCCATTTTTAGTTTATTTGTGTGTATGGTGTAAGTTGGTGGTCTAGTTTCACTTTTTTTTTTTTTTGCATGTATCTGTCCAATTTTCCCAACACCATTTGTCCAAGAGACTGTCTTAACTCCATTGTATGTTCATGCCACCTTTGTCAAATATTACAATAATTGAGCATAGTAATTTGGGTCAATGTCTGTATTCTCTATTCTATTCAATTGATTTATATGTCTGTTCTTGTGCCAGTACCAGGCTGTTTTGAGGACAGTGGCTTTGTAATATAGCTTGAAATTTGGTAGTGAGATCCCACCTACTTTGTTCTTCTTTCTGAGGATTGCTGTGGCTATTCAGGGTCTTTTTTTATTCCAGACAAATTTTTGGAGTGTTCTTTCTAAGTCTGTGAAATATGCCATTGGTATTTTAATGGGGAGTTCATTGAATCTATAAATTGTTTTGGATCCAATTTGCTAGAATTTTGTTGAGAATTTTGGCATCTATGTTCATGAGGGATATTGGCCTATGATTCTCTTTCATTGTGTTGTCTTGATCTGGTTTTAGGATTAGGGTGATGCTGGCTTCATAGAAGGAGTTTGGAAGTGTTCCTTCTTCTTGAATTTTTTGGAATAGTCTGAGGAGGATAGGTTTTAGTTCTTCTTTGAATGTTAGGTAAAACTCTGCTGTGAAGCCATCTTGCCCCGGGCTTTTGTTTGCGGGAAGGTTTTGATGACTGCTTCAATTTCTTCCATAGTTATTGGCCTATTGAGATGTTTAGATTCTTCCTGATTGAGTTTGGGAAGGTTGTATTTTTCTAGGAAAATGTCCATTTTCTCGAGGTTGTTCAGTTGGTTGGAATAGAGTTGTTCATAGTAGTTTTTAACAATCCTTTATATTTTGGTAGTGTCTGTTGTTATTTCTCCTCTTTCATTTCTGATTTTGTTTATTTGGGTCCTCTCTCTTTGCTTCTTTCAGAGCCTGGCTAGAAGTTCATCAATCTTTTTTTATCCTTTCAAAGAACCAGATCTTGGTTTTGTTGATCTTTTGCATTGTTTCTTTCGTCTCTATGTTGTTTATTTCTGCTCTCATCTTTATTATTTTCTTCCTTCTGTTTACATTGGGCTTTTCTTGTTGCTCTTTTTCTAACTCTTTGAATTATAGAGTTAGGTAATTTATTACCATTTTTTCTTGTTTTTTTTGCAGTAGGCTTGTAGAGGTATGAACTTCCCTCTCAAGACTGCTTTCACTGTGTCCCATAGATTTTGGATTGTCATATTTAATTGTCATTTGTTTCCAAGATCTTTTTGTTTCTTCTTTGATCACTCTGGTAACCCAGTCATTGTTTAATAGCACACTGTTTAGTCTCCATGTGTTTGAATTTTTTGGATTGTTTTTATTGTAGTTGATTTCCAGTTTTATGCCATTGTGATCTGACAAGATGCTTGAAATGAGTTCTATCTTCTTGAATTTGAAGACATGCTGCCTATGACCCAAAATATAGTCTGTCTTTGAAAATGACCCATGTGCATTAGAAAATAATGTTTATTCTGCGGGTTTATGGTGAAATGTTCTGAAGATGTCAATTAATTCCATCTGTTCTATTGAGTCATTTAGGATTGACATTTCTTTGCTGATTTTTTGTTTTGAGGATTTGTCCAAGGTGATAGTGGGATATTAAAGTCTCCTACTATGATTGTATTGCTATCAATCTCTTCCTTGACATCTTCCAGGAGTTTTTTTTTTTTTTTTTAAATGTATTTAGGTGCTCCTATATTGGGCACATATATGTTTACCAGAGTTATTTCTTCTTGTTGGATTGCTCTCTTTAGTGTTATGAATTGGCCTTCCTTAACTCTTGTTATGGTCTTCACTTTGATATCTAATTTGTCAGATATAAGTATTGCTACCCCAGCTTTTTTCTTTATTTCTAATTGCCTGAACAACCTTTTCCCATCCTTTCACACTCAGTTTGCGCATGTCTTTTATTCTGAGGTGGGCTTCTTGTAGACAGAAGATATATGGGTCTTATTTTCTTATCCAATCCATTACCCTATGTCTTTTGATTATGGAATTTAATCCATTTTCATTTAAAGTTATTATTCATAGATACTTATTTGTCACCATTTTTTATTCTTTATTCCTGTGTTCCTCCTTCACTTCCTATTTCTTCTTTTTTTCTTTCTTTCATTTTTTTTTGTTTGTTTATTTGTTTTTGTTTTTGTTTTTGTTTTTTTTTTACAGCAGACCCTTTAGCATTTCTTGCATTGCTGGCTTCGTGGTGATAAATTCCCTTAGTCCTTTTTTTTTTGTCTGTGAAGCTCCTGATTTCACCTTCAATTTTAATTGATATCCTTGGTGGATAAGTATTCTTAGATTCAGACCCTTACTTTGCATGACTTTATATATTTCATCCCATTCCTTTCTGGCCTGATGAGTTTCTGTTGAGAAATAAGTTGATAGTCTGATGAGGGTTTTTTTCTAGGTAACTTTTTGTATCTCTCTGGCTGCTTTTAAGATTCTTACTTTGTCATTTGTGTTTGCCAATTTAAATATAATGTGCCTTGGTGTTGATCTTTTGGCATTCATTTTGCTTGGGACTCTCTGAGCTTATTGGATTTCTGTGTGTTTTTTCTTCCCTATATCAGGAAAGTTTTCTGTCATTATTTCTTCAAACAGGTTTTCTATTCCTTTCTCAGTTTCCTCTCCTTCTGGTACCCTTATTATATGGATGTTGTTTTGTTTCATGTCCCAAATTTTCCTTAGGCTCTCCTGCTTTTTAATTTTTTTTTTTTTTCTAGAAGCTGCTCTAATTGGGTATTTTTTTCCATCTTGTCTTCTAGCTCACTGATGTGGTGCTCTGCTTCTTCAAGTCTACTCTTGATGCTTTCTATTGAGTTCTTTACAGTAGTGATGCCATTCTTCATTTCTTCTTGGTTTTTCTTCATTTACTCTTGGTTTTTACTCATATTGTCAAATTTGTCTTCCATTCTTTTCAGCCACATTATGACCATTTCTCTGAATTCTTTCTCTGATAGGTTGCTTTCCTCCATTTTGTTTACTTCCTTTTCTGGTGATGCCTGCTTTTCTTTCATATATGGGCTGTTTCTTTGTCTTCCAGTGGTCTCTGCTCTCCATATGTCTGATTATGTTTTTCTCTCTCTCCTGCATTGATTTAAAGGCATGAAATGCAACACAACTAGGTACAACACACAAGGCACTGAATAGAAATATATTCATGATATTAATAACCCCCAATAAAGTTGACCACCAGAGAAAGGCAAATTAGGGGATAGGAGAGAAAGAAGAAGTGGTCAAAAAAAGAATAAAAGGAGTGTCAAAATGAAATTGGGAAAAGGGGGAAAATAGTAATAGAGACAAGAAAGAGACTAAGAGAGAAAATGGGAACAAACTATATATATGGACAGAAAACTCTAATAGAACAAGAACTAATCCTAGTAAATGCCAGCAAAACATACCTGGGGAATAATGCAAACTAGAACACCAAGTAATATCAAGCATGGCAAGGGAAATCAGAAGCATAAAAACAAACAAAAACAAACAAACAAAAAATAAGCAAAACAATCTCACACAAAAAGCATAAAAATTCAATATAATATACTTTCAAGCAAACAACAACAAAAAGACAGAGAGGAAAACAATTTTTGGATAGTTAAGACAGTGAAGAGAGAGGTGTGTATGAACTTGGAGCAATGGATTGGAAATTATATATATATATAAGTAGAGTGAAATTTTTAGAGGGGGTAAACAGAAAGAACAGGGAAAATATAAAGCAGTAAAGGGGTAAGATAAACAGGACACCAAATGGGGAAAGGTTAGGAAGAGAGTGATAGCATCAACATAGAGTTGGGATAGAATAAAATGATGGTAAAGGAAAGAGAATAATAGAATGTAGAACACTAATCCCGAAGTAAAATAAAGACAAAATAAAATGAAACTTAAAAAAAAAAGATAAAATAGTAGTAGTAATAATACTGATTGAAAATTAAAAAAATGTAATAATTAAAAAGGTAAAATCAATTGAGGAAAAAATAAAAAAATAGTTTCTTAAGTAAAAGATGCAATAAATGAAAATAAAAAAATAAAAGAAAATGTTCAGTAGTGAAAAGTCATTCACTTCCTCTATTGTTCTGTTTGACACACATGTTTCTCAGTCTAGACAGTATTGCATTTCCCTGTGTTCCACTGCTCCTCGGTATTGTAAGCCAGTCCTGATTTTTAAGCCAGCAGTGTCTTAATTTCTCATATTCCTTTACTTTTTATTACACAATAGTCAATTTGTGATTCAGCCCCTGGGTGGCAGTGTTTCTGGATTGACGTCCAGATCTATTTGGCCTCTCTAGCCTGTATTTAGATCTTTCTTTCTCTGAAGCACTCAATACCAGTTTGTGGAAGTGGGCTGCCTAGGAGCTGGCTCTCCGATCGTCACTTCCCACTCTGATCCCCAGGTTCTAGAAAAACAACTTTCCCCTGTAGTCTCCCAGTGTGTCCCCAACTGGGTGATCCTATGTATTGGGCTTAGTAATAAGAAGCAAGGATTTGAACAGGAAAAAGCCCAAGTGTGTGAACAATGGGTCTGCGCACAAGTCTAAGCAGCTGGCACAACTTTGAAAGTCTTAGGCTGTTACTCCGTGTCAGATCAAAATGGGTTGCTTTTTAAAGATCCCTTCTGTTAGCAGCTCTGAGGACCCCCTTCCACATTTACAGGTCACTCCAGCCCCAACCGCCACAGATTTTTCTCGGCACAGACTTCTCTGGTCCTCCAGCTCCTGAAAAACTCGAGTTTCTCTCTCCCGCTGGGACTAGAGACTTCACCTTATCCCAGACAAAGTCTGACCTTTCCGTGATGGAGTGAAGAGCTTATTTGAATCCGTGTGTTTGCACCAATTTGGGACAGGTATTTTGGGGCTCACAGCTGTTCAATAGTCACCACATTTGTGGATTTTCAGGCTTCCAATAAGATCCACTTTCCCCTTCAAGATGGTGCAGTCTCCACGTCCAAGCTGGTGGCTTTGGGAAGGGAAACCAGCTGCAGAGGGGGTTGCCCAGTCAGGGAAACCCCATCCAGCAGTTCCTCCCCTTCTCCTGGAGTATAGCTGTCCCTTAACTTACCAACAAACAGTCCCTGTGCAACACTTAGGTGTTTTTTCTTTCTGCTCCGGAACAAGGCTCGGGACATGTCTATCTATTTCACTGCCATTTTTTTGGTCCCAGGTCATGGATCTTGATGAGACGGGCAAGGCTGGAATCAATGGGGAGGCTCATTCTTCCATTGCTCAGGGCTGAAACAACAAGCCTGTGCCAGTTATGGCCATGCTGGGTCTCCAAAGGTCTTCAGGGTCACCGCAGGAGAGGAAGAGGAACCCCTCCCCTGAGGTACTGGGAATAACTCTTCCTTTATAACTTCCTCATACTATATTCCACCAAATATTTATTTTATTTTTAAAAAAATGCCTCTTTAAAAACAGATGTTCTGAATTAAGTATCCCTAAAACTCTCATATATTAATACTTCCCTTTGCTCTGACTTCATGGCTACTAAGCAAGTTTTTTTTATAATAATTCTTCTCCCTACTAAAGTGAAGAAGGTTCCTAAATGGCAAGTATCAATACCAGTCACCAGCATTAAATATGTCTAATTATGAAGCTATAAAATCCAGTTTAATCATCATCCTCTTATGAGTTTAATGGGCTCCAATAATAACAAAGTCATATTCCAGGTGAAGTCACTCTCCTGTCCAGCTGAGGCTCCATCCTTGGATGAATCCCCCTCCCCTGGGGCCTCAGTGACATGCCCCCTACCCTCTAATCTCTCTCCCTCTAATCACCTATTACTCCCCCACTCCCATTGAAAGCTGCCTGCCCTCTGCTCTCTTCAAACTACTGCACAAGTGTGAATCACAGTGTTAACTTTGTACTGGTCGACTGACAAGAATTGTTCTATCACAGTAAAATCCAGTGAAAAAGCAAGTGGGCAGATTTTACCAATACTTGCTGTGGCATTGGAGTGAAGGTGGAGTGGAGGTGAAGTGTGGATGAATGGGGGAGGGTTCAGGAGGATGAGGGAAGAGAGGAAAGGTGGGGGAGAGTGAGGTGGAGTGGGGGATGGAGTGGGGTGGAGTGGGGGGTAGGTGACTGCTGGTGGGACATAGGAAGCAAGTGGATAATACAGGCATTTTTGAGGATGCACACAGACAAAAGATATTCTTTCCTCTCTTAAAGCTAGAGAAACTGTGAAACCCATATGGGTGGATCAGGGAAAGTCATCTGTGCATCTGCACAAACACTACATGGAAACACTGAGAGGTAAATGTTTGCAGAAGGCACTTGCAAGAGGAGAAAAAAATCCCTCCATCATTTAAACTTTGGTGTGGAAGACTGTTGCTGTAATAGGTTATCACAAGTTTAGTTGCTTAGATAGCACAACCTACGGGGCTAAAGGTCAAAAGGCCAAAGTTAGTCTCACCAGGGACATAAAGTCAAGGTGTCAGCTCAGTTGGTTCCTTCTCGAGGATCCGGGTCAGAATTTGTTTCTTTTGCCTTTTCCTACTTTTGGCAGCTGCTGATATCCTTAGTTCCTCACCCTTCCTGTATAGCTCCAACCTCTCACCTCCAACATAGCTCCTTCTGATTTATCTTCGAGACCCTCCTCTTACAAGGACCCTGTGGTCACATGGTGCTCACCTAGATAAGTCAGGATACTCTCCCCAACTCAGAGTCCTTAACTAAAGCACATCTGTAAGGGGCACAGGGTGGAGGTGATGAGAAAAAGAGGAAGATAAATCTCAAGGACACAGATAACTGGTGATTGGGAGGTAGAGGAGGAAAAGGAGAGATAAATAGTGATGGAAGGAGACTTGACTTGGAGTAGTAAACACACTTATAGATGATGTGTGTGGAATTGTGCACCTGAAACTTATATAATCTTGCTAACCAGTGTCACCCAATAAGTTTAATTAAATCACATGAACCTGGAGAGCATTATGTTAAGTGAAATAAGCCAGGCAATAAAAGAAAAATACCACATGATCTCACTTATTTATGAAAAATAAACTATTATAACATGATTAAAAAAAAAGATAGATACAGAGGCAGTAAAGCACCAAATAGACTGTCAAATTACAATGGGAAAATAGGGGAGTGTTGGGGAGGTGGGGAAAGAGATCAACCAAAGTACTTGTATGCATGCTTATAAGCACAACAAATGGACACAAGGCACTGGGGCTGGGTGGGTGGGATGAAGGCATGTGACAGAGGGTAGGAGAGACTGGGGGAAGGTCAAGGGAAGAGGAAAGGAGAAATATGTACTACTACATGTAATATTAGGTCTAGTAATAATTAATGTCGTTTTCTAATACTTATTTAAATCGAATTTATTTAAACAATACAACAAAATTTAATCAACAATATAGTTGCCATTGTTTTCTACTACTTGTGCCCAACGCTCAGGAAGCATTTTAATCCCTCTGTTGTAAAATTCTTGTGATTTTGATGCAAAAAATTCAGTCAATGCATTTTTGAGGCATTCTTCATTATTAAATTTTTTTCCAAGAAGAAAGTTTTGCAAAGAACGAAACAAATGGTAATCAGAAGGGGCAATATCAGGAGAATATGCAGGTTGAGGGAGAACTTCCCATTCCAACTGGCGCAGTTTTTCAGCAGTGATTCTTGCAGTATGCGGTCGTGCGTTATCGGGGTGAAGAATTACGCCCTTCCGATTAATCAGCGCGGGTTCTTTTTCTCTTAAAGCTTGGGCTAACCTTTCCAATTGGGCACTATACACTGCACTTGTAATGGTTTGGTTAGATGGTAAAAGTTCATAATGAAGAATTCCTTTAAAATTCCACCAAACACACAACATCACTTTTTTCGCATGCAAGTCAGGTTTTGGCGTGGGCTGCGGAGCCTCATTTTTGTCCAACCATTGAGGCCGCCTTTTCAAATTAACATAAAGCACCCATTCTTCATCTCCGGTAACAATTTGCTCTAAAAACGGCAAACGGTTTTGACGAGAGAGGAGCGAACTGCAAATTGTGACTCTTTCATTACGGTTGCTGTCGGTCAACTCATGAGGAACCCATTTTCCAAACTTTTGGACTTTGCCAAGTGCACGCAATTGATTGGAAATTGTTTTTTGTGAACAATTTAAAGTTGTCGCAAGCTCTTGTTGGGTAATTTGAGGATTTTGCACCAAAAGAGCTTGAAGAGCTTCTTGATCAAAATTGGACACACGGCCTCGACCACTCTTGTCATCTAACGAAAAATTTCCCTCGCGAAATTTCTCAAACCAATGCTGGCATTTTCTGGAGCTAACTGCATCTTGACCAAGAGCACTACAGATGTTTTTTGCAGCCTCACTTGCTTTTCTTCCTAATTGGAACTCATAAAGCATGCAGTGCCGAATATGCTCTTCATCCGCCATCTTCTTAGCCCTAGTTTTGCAACAAAAACCAAACCAAACACAAACTTTTTCAAGCAAAACTTGTTAATTGCACTTCACACGTTCTGTAGATACCATGTGTTTGAAGGTTATGTCAATACAAGTCAACGCCAAGCAAGATTTTTAAACGAATGTTAAAAACGACATTAATTATTACTAGACCCGATACTTTAAACAATAAAAAATATTTTAAAAATTAAAAAAATATTTAAAATGTTCTATCCTATATAATGAAAGTTTGATATGCTTTAAAAAAAAAGGGGGGGGGGGAAGATCACATCTGTACAGCATCATTTGCCATGGGAAGTAACAGTCACAGGATTTAGGATTCGGGATTCAGGATATGGCATTGTGAGAGCTGTTTTCAGCCTAACTCAAGCATCATAGCCATGGGTGCTGTTCAAAGATAGACTGAGGGGTACTAAATATTTTATTTTTTGCATTTTAATTTCTTTATTGATTAAGGTATTACATATTTGTCCTCATCCCCCCATTACCTTCCTAACGCCACCTCAACTCATTCCCTCACCCCCTGTTGTCTGTGTCCACTGATTAGAGTTATATGCATGCATACAAGTCCTTTGGTTGATCTCTCCCCCTTACCCCCACCCTCCCCTACTTTCCCTCTGAGGTTTGACGGTCTTATCTATGCTTCCCTGTCTCTGGATCTGTTTTTATTCATCAGTTAATGTTGTTCATTATTTCCCATTGATGATGAGAGCATGTGATATTTATCTTTCTCTTACTTATTTCACTTAGCATAATGCTCTCCAGTTCCATCCATGTTGTTGCAAATGGTAAGAATTCCTTCTTTTTTTTTTTTTTTTTTTTTTTTTTTTTTTTAGCGAAGCATAGTATTCCATTGTGTAGATGTACCACAGTTTTTCAATCCACTCATCTGCTGATGGGCTTTTAGGCTGTTTCCAAATCTTAGCTATGGTAAATTGTGCTGCTATGAATATAGTAGTGCATATATTCTTTATGATTGAGAGTTCTTTGGAATAAAAACTAATTCTAATTAGGCAACTCCAAACTGAAAGTGGTTGTGAAGGTTCTGCTGACATGAGCTTGGGAAAAGACTTGGGTGCAGAAGCTAAGAATAAAATGTTTGGGTGATATAGTTTAAAGCCTAGTTGCTGTTTGTGAATGGTTGTCCTTAGCATTTTGACTTACAACCTTAAGGCATTTACAGGCTTAGGTTTTGCTCTGCTTATGAAAGGCACTATAGTATCAGAGCCACCTCAGCCTAAAGGCCTCTTTGCTCAGTCAATTTAACAGTTGGAGCAGGAGCAAATGGAAAAACTGAAATACAAGTCACCAGTTTCCAAGACTGAGCTTCAAGTAGCTGTTCCTAAGAAACAGAAGACGTCTTATAACTGGACACTGACTCTGGCTTAGAGAGAAGTTTACACATCTGAAATGGACTGGCATGGTAAATGTGGGACACAGGATGCTAGCACAGATCACCAGAATCTGAGACTGGCACAACATATGGAGATAATACTAATAGGGCCTACAAACACTATTTAATCCAAATCCAGCTTCACATATTAGCAACTAGAAATTAATACCAGATGCTCAAGTATAGGAGCATCCTGTTTAGGATCTGTATGATTTATTTCACAATCTGTAAACTGGATGAAACCTGTGTCCTATATTGTGTTCTTAGTTATTCCCTTCTGTGTCTTGATACAGTCCTAGGTTGAGAACTCCTAGACTTTTTAAAGCAAGTACCATAACCAGAGCTCTCAACTACAGCTGATGGTCACCATGCCAGGGCCTGAAGTGGTAGCTCTAGATACACCATCTATTTCTGTGGACTATGTCTCCCTTTCAGTGTCAGACATGCTTAGAGGCCTTCTTTGGCCCAAAATATCTCCCCAGGCAGGTCCATCACAAGCCTGTAAATGAAGATGTTTCATGTTGAGCTTGACTTCCAAACTGGGTCTAAGTACAGATTTGTCTTGTTTTTAGCAGTGTGATATGAATTTAACCTTTTAACCTTTGGACATTTTAACATTTTTGAAACTTGGTTTCATCATTTATAAAATATAGATTACAATCTCCAACTTGCAGATTATTATGATTGTAATGGATAAAGAAGAATTACAGCTAGCATTGGAATACAGCATTCAATACAGAGTAGTTATTGCCCTGCCAGCATGGATCAGTGGTTGAGCATTTACCTATGAACCATGAGGTCACAGTTCAATTCCCGGTCAGGGCACAAGCCCAGGTTTTGGGATCAATTCCCAGTAGATGTGCAGGAATTGACTGATCAAGGATTCTCTCTCGTTATTAATGTTTTTATTCTTCT
Organism: Pipistrellus hanaki; assembly: GCF_964339955.1. Lineage (NCBI taxonomy): Eukaryota > Metazoa > Chordata > Mammalia > Chiroptera > Vespertilionidae > Pipistrellus > Pipistrellus hanaki. The sequence continues at coordinate 100,897,509 of NC_140504.1, read as the reverse complement.
CTTACTCCCCCTTCCTCACTAAAATCAATAAAAATATATTTTTTAAAAAATACATAGAAGTTATTATTGTTACTGATTTTATTTTAAGGTCCATGAGACAAATGTAATAATCTACACAAGAATTAAGTGATGTACAGAAACCAAGATGGTGGCATAGGTATACACCTGAACTGCTGCCAAGCAAAACAATAACAAAACTACAGCTAAAAGACAAAACATCCATCACCCAGAACCACAGAAGGGCTGGCTGAGTGGAGGTTCTACAACTAGAAGAAAAGAAGAAAGAGCATTGAGACGTGCACAGCACTGAAAAGCTGAGGTACAGAGGTGCCATCTGGCTGGCGGCAGGCGTTGTTTTTTTTTTCAACCCAAAGGGAGACAGGCTCCCAATTGCTCTGAAATCCATTTTCTGGAGAGATGCAGGGGACCCAGGCTCCTGCAGGGAGGAGCTGGACTGTCTGCCATCAGGTCAGAAAGTGAGGGTGGTTTGCTTGCAGGAATAATAGTTTACTTTTGTGAGCAGGAATAATAGTTTACTGCGCTGGGATGTGGGGAGGTGGTCAGGGATGAGGTCTGAGATGCAGAGATGGCTGATGGGAAACCATCGCTGTTTGCCACTCCCTAACCTAGTGACACCCTGAGACTCTGCCCCACACAACCTATAAACCCTCAGCTCAGCAGCTTTTGCATATGAATGGTCTGCCCTATCACAGTGTAACCAAATAAACTGAAGTTCCAGGGAGACAGCTCCAAAACCTCCAAACCTCAAGCAAAGAGGAGAAAACTATAGTTCTTGCTGTAGTTTCTGCTAGGTGGCATCAGAGAGTAGCTGACCTGCATCCCATTGGAAATCCAGAAGCCAGGGTACCTAGTACAGTGGTGCCTCACACAACGAACTTAATTCGTTCCAGGAGCAAGTTTGTTATGCGAAAAGTTCGTTATGTGAAACGTGTTTTCCCATAACAATACATGTTAAAAAAAATAATTCGTTCTGTAGCATAAAATATGCTAAGATGACATAAAAAAGATAAATTTTTTGTTATTATTTTTATTTAGATACATCTAAAAACATACAGTATGTTTTTCATGAAATAGTTTTGATACTCCTTTGGCTACTTTGGCTGATTTGATTGCATCCTTATTTGTCAAAATGGTGAAAATGGTGGTCTTGCTGAGGCCAAACTCTTTGACGAGGTCACACTGTTTCACCCCACATTCACTCCTTCTAATTATTTCCTGTTTCATTTCAACAGAAATCACCTTCCTGCTTTTTTTAGAAGCCATGATATAAAAAAAATATTGAGTTTAACTTAAAAGGACGACTGCCGTGATACGTGCGTGATTTAATTCGTAATGAAGAACGATTGCCGCGATACGTGCTTAAGATAAGCGCAGTGACTAACGACTGCCTGCAGTGCCTGCGCGGAAGGATGCAATACATTGGCAGCGATCGTGGAAGCTCGGGCAAAGCAGTCGTGGAAGCTCGGGCAAAGCGGTCATGGAAGCTCGGGCGACTTCGTTGTGTGAAACGAAGTTCGTTGTATGAATAATGAAATGAAGTTCGTTGTGTGCAGCGTTCGCTGTGCGAGGCGTTCTTTATGCGAGGCACCACTGTAGTCAGTGTGAGACACCAGAATTCAACTCCTCACATCCATAAGTGACACATTCAAGAGGCAGACTCAGTGAGCACCAAAGCCCCACTGAAACAAGTCCTGCACCATAAGCGTGTCTCCAGTGAAGCAGTTCTTCCATTATAGACAAATCGGGTCCTGGGAACAATTATAGACACAATTGGCCTGGAGGTCAATTCCTCCCAGTGTACCAATAGCAATCAAGGCTTAACTACACCAAGACCTTGCACTCCTCCCACAAAGGGGTGTAGCAAGAGGGTCCACCTCAGGTGATTGGGAAGGTTGAGCTACTGGCCCCTATAGGTCACCTACCACACAAAACCACTTCATCAACACAGGGAAGCAACCAAAATGCAGAGACAAAGAAATGTCACAAATGAAAGAAATGGATGAAAGCAAACTACTGGACAAAATAGAGTTCAAAACCACATTTATAAGGTTACTCAAGAATCGTCTAAAATCCTCTGAGAAACTTGATGAGACCTTCAAGGACCTTAATGAGAATGCCAAAAAAAAAAAAAAAAAAAAAAAAAAAAAAAAAAAAAAGGAAAAGGAGCAGTCAAAAATTAAGCATACACTGTCTGAAATAAAGAATATACAGAAACTCAACTGTAGATCAACGTACCCCAAGAATCAAACCAAAGACCTGAAATACGAGGAAACAAAAAAACACCCAACCAGAAAAACATAAAGAAAAAAGAATCTAAAAACATGAAGCTAGTCTAAGGAGCCTCTGGGACGACTTTAACATACCAACATCTGAATTTTGGGGGTGCCAGAAGAAGAGAGAGAGCAAAATATTGAAAACCTATTAGAAGAAATACTGGCAGAAAACTTTAGAAAACACACGGAACCCCAAACAAGAGGAAACCAAAGGGGACAACACCAAGACACATCATAATTAAAATGCCAAGGGCAAAAGACAAAGAGAGAATCTTGAAAGCAGCAAGAGAAAAACAGTTAATTACCTACAAGTAAGTACTCATACGACTGTCAACTGATTTCTCAACAGAAACTATTCAGGCCAGAAGGGAGTGGCAAGAAATATTCAAAGTGATGAATAGCAAGAACCTACAACCAAGATTACTCTGTCCAGCAAAGCTATCATTCAGAATATAAGGTCAGATAAAGAGATTCACGGACAAGAAAAAGCCAAAGGAGTTCATCACCACTAAACTGGGATTACGTGAAATGCTGAAGGGTATTTTTTAAGAAGAGGAAGAATTAGAAAGGGGTAAAGATGAAAAATATGAACAACAAAATGATGTCAAATACATAACTACCAACAAGTGAATCTAAAAATCAAGTGAATAAATAATCTGATGAACAGAATGAACTGATGAATATAATAGAATCAGGGACATAGAAGGGGTGGGCTGACAATTCACAGGGGGAAAGGGGTGTGAGGGGCGCTGGAAGAGATTGGACAAAAATCTTACATCTATGGATAAAAACAGTGGCTGAGGGGGGCGGGGGGGGGATAAGGGCATGGGATGGGGTGGGGAATCAGGTGGAGGGGAGCTATGGGGAAAAAAAAGAGGAACACCTGTAATAATCTGAACAATAAATAAATAAATAAATAAATAAATAAATAAATAAATTAAAAAAAAAAGGAATTAAGTGAGGTAACATATGTTAAGCACCTGGCAATACTGACATGTAGAAGGTGCTCAGGAATAATCATTTCCAGACCCTCCTTCCTGTGATACTCACATTCACTCTGTAGAGAATCATGAAATGTAGAAAATTTCTGTTCAATGTCACCTGAGTCCACTTCCCATTAGGTAGTCAGCACAGACCCATGTGTTAGAGGGGCCCACTGTGCACCACTGCCAAGAATTTGTCCCTAAGGAAACAGAACAGACTGGTTTCAGTGGAATAGACACTAGGAGATGTAGGAAAGTTTTCGCTAGGGCCCATATGAATGGTCCTGTGAGTGACAGAGCACAGTTTTGACAAGGTTAAGGCTTTTATAGGCTTAGAGGCCCCTTAGAAAACTTAAGGAAAGAAATGTGGAGCAAGGAGTTTGCTGGTTAATGTAGCAAGAAAGTCCAGAGAGCCTATATAATAAATATTAATAGGACTAGAGACAGTACTCAGAGTGCTCTCAGGAAGCATGTTGCATGTCTTTTCCTGCTCTTCTGTCTTCCTTCTTTCCCTTTCTCAAGAAGCACCTCTTTACAGAAGCTCCTGCTCAGCAGCTTAGCATACTCAGTACACAGAGGGAGTCTTTTTTTTTTCAGTAGTTCCAGTGAATCCCTGGGCCACAATTTATTGGACTGCCTGGACCAGGTGACCAGCCCTATACCAGTCATGAAGCCAAAGAGATGGAATTGCTAATTGGCCAGGCTTCAGGAACATGTTTACCCTTTGAGCTAAGATATATGCTGTTGTAACAAGAAAGAGGGAGTAGTTACAGCTCCACCTGAACTCCATGGACTGAATGGGTGATGAGTAGTTTGCCAAAGAAAAATAAGCAGTACTAAGTGTGCTGTGCCAGCACAGCCAAGGGTTCGGTGAGCCTGAGGCAGGGCAGCGAAGGATGTAGAAAAGACAGACAAACAGAATAAGCTGGGCCTAGGTGGATCTTTCTTTGCCTGGCTGAGGCAACAGAAAAAAGATCCAGACTGAGCTTTTATTTTATAGTCAGAGGTAAACAAGGTAATTTATAATGTTCTTATAAATTTCACTTGTTTTGGTAGCAATTGTTGCACATCCCACAGTCCATTAGCTACCCAGGAAAGATCTAGGGAGCCAAGATCAAGCTTAATTATGTTAAGAGGGCTGTGCCCTTTAAGCGGGGACTTGTTTTTGTGGCTTTGCCAACAGGTCAGTCTGAGGCTTAACCCTATAACTGCTCCCTACACTAAGATTAAAAGAAGCAAGAATAGATGCTAGAGAAACAGAACCTTCCAGAGGACCTAAGATACAAGCCAGGGTTAAATGGGCCACATGGCATCTCTGGCCAGTGTAGGAGGCCCTGGAGATGAGAGGAGAGCCAGGTAATTTCTAGGTACATGACTGCTTACAGCTCTTCCCCTGTCTGCCCACTAGTAAATGGGTCAATACCTACCCACCAGCCTTTTCATATAGCCTCTAAAACACCCATGATTTATTGGCTTCATGACATCTCAGAAGAGCTTACATTTTTAGGGTGAGACTTCAGCTCTAAGTTAAAGCCACTCAACCTGCTATTGTCCTGCACAAGCCTATGTGGACAAGGACAAGGGCAGAGCGCTGGTGCTGGTCATTAACACCTTCACTTGAGGGGCCTTATTTCTCAAAAGGTGCTCTGAATTGAGTACTAAAGACTCCTCAGAATCAGTTTGTTGATCAGACCCCTGTGCAAGATCCTATTGAAACTTGACAGACTGAAAAACAGCCATTTGTGAATCTCTTAACTGGTCCCTGATCTCTGGCAGATCTTCCGAAACCCTCCTCAGTACCGAGTTTCTTCTTACAAACAACTTTATTAAAGGCTTCTGGAAAGACTAAATAAGTTGCTTTATCCACCACTTTATTTCAAGGACTTCTTTTTTTTTTTTTAAATGTGAAAATCAATCATTTTTTCCATTGATTCTTACAAAGTTCTACACAATAAATTAATAGTTCTGTAATACTAATAATTACAACTAAAATTGTATAGACCAAGATGTAGAAATTAGAGGCTGAGATACAGTTGAATTACACCTATGCTTATTATTCACTGGGTAATTAATAGTGGGGACTTTGGAGACATGACCAAAATAATGGGCTTACATTTAATGGGTAGGTATTTGGTATATATGCCTGTGAAACTAAACTGAAAATGTGCAAACATGTTCATTGATTAGAGATCCTTCCACTTAAATCAATAATGCAGTAATTCCATCAAGGACTTCTGACAGCACAATTTTGCTCACTTTAAGGCAGCAACACTTCTTTTATGGGATCCAAGCCGTGATCGGGGACCTAGGCAGGCTGCATGGGGAGCGCTTGGCATCGCCCAAGGGATCCAGGCACAATCAGGGATCTGAGTAGGGGGGGGTGGCCTGGGTCTCCAGGATCACTGTCTGCCCCTTGGCCACCTGTGGACACTGGTGAAGCAGACCCGTGTTGAACATTTTAATGAAAATAGGATGCCTTGCCAAAACCAGTTTGGCTCAGTGGTAGAGCGTTGGTCTGCAGACTGAAAGGTCCCGGGTTCGATTCCGGTCAAGGGCATGTACATTGGTTGCGGGCACATCCCCATTAGGGGGTGTGCAAGAGGCAGCTGGTCGATGTTTCTAGCTCTCTATCCCTCTCTCCTTCTCTCTGTAAAAAATCAATAAAATATATTTTTAAAAAAGAAAAGAAAAAAGAAAGAAAATAGGATGCCTATATCCCACCCTACCACAACCTTTCTCTGGCAGAGAAGGAAGTGGGCAATTAGAAGGCACAGGGACTTGGAAGGGGCTGGGAGCAACCTTCAGGCGTGCTACCAGGAAAAGGTGCTAAACCATGAAGATGCAGAGGGCTGGCTAATGGAGGCATGCAAAGGTGCAGATGAGGCGACTCTTGCTGGCGCTGTGCTTGAAAAGTGCATCAAGCACATGATGGTCGAAATTGCCTTTCTGATGAAGGTGCATGAAGAGGAGATCACTGAGCTGCAGGCGCAGATCCAGTATCTCATATCTCCATGGAGATGGACATGTTCTCCAAGTCCAGCTTCTTCACCCTCTCAAGGCTATCCACACCCAGTAGGAGAAGCTGGCTGCCAAGAACATGCAGAATGCCAAAGAATAGTACAAGAGCTGCTTCACCTTGCTGACCGAGGGCACTGCCAAGAACATCTATGTGGTAGGCACCGCCAAGGACAAGGTGTCTGAGAGCTGCCTGCTCAAGACCAAGACCCTGGAGATTGAAGAAAGCAAGGGCATGAACAAAGCACTAGGAAAGCTTCTGCAAGAGCTATAGGACAAGTGCTACGCAGGAAAGACACAATCAACAAATTAGAGAATGAGTTAAGAACTACAAAGAGTGAAGTGACACAATATTTAAAAGGTACCAGGACCTCCTCAATGTGAAGATGGCTTTGGACATTGACATTGAAACTTACCAAAAACTCTTGGAAGGTGAGGAGACCCAGTTCAATTTCACCAGCACGGGAAGCATAGCCAGCGGCTACTCCCTGAGTTCCCAGGTCTCTGGTTGATCTGCCTAAGGTGGTTTATAGAGTAGCTCCTACTTGATCCACTTGCTCCTTCCCTTCTTAATACACCAGCCAAGTCCAGGAGGGGCAGATCCAGGTGAAGGAGACCATTGAGGCTGCAAAAGCCAAGGAAGCTAAGGACCAATCCACCTCTGAAGGAGAAGCTGAAGAGGAGAAGGAGAAGGAAGGGGCTAAGGAAGAGGAAGGAGAGGAAGAGGATTTGAGGACACAAAGGAGGAAGAAGGAGATGAAGGTGGAGAAGATGCCCAAGAAGCTGAGGACAAGAAGAAAGATGAAGGTGCTGGGGAGGAGCAAGCAACCAAGAAGAAAGATTGAGCCCTAAATTATTTCCTTAATTATTTCAGGAATAATCCTCCTGAAATCAACCCTGTCACCAACCAAGCAGTTAAATTCTCAATACCATATGAATTAAGTCAATATATGTAATATTCTGATGTGACTTCTGTTGGACATTAAATGTTGTGCTATGACTTTTCTCCTTATGCAGAGTATCTTCCTGATTTGCTGCCAGCCTGTGCATGATCCACGCTTATGAATTCAGGATCTATGACAATGTGAATAATTCAGATGTTTATAATAAAAACACATAAATACATGACTTCACTATGTTAATATTAAACTTCATGGAAAAAATAGCCCTTTGAATCTTTTGTGGTTAGAAATTAGAGACCTCAAATCATGTGCAATAAACAGTAAATAAAGTTACACTGAATCATGTGCAGTAAACAGTAAATAAAGTTACACTGAATGGCGCGCATATATATATATATATATATATATATATATATATATATATAGAGAGAGAGAGAGAGAGAGAGAGAGAGAGAGAAAGAGAGAGAGAGAGAGAAAGAGAGGGGGGGGGGCGAGAGAGCCAGGAAATGTTCAAAGAACTGGGGAAACATTCCCAGATCAGGAAGGGAAGTCACAGGGTGTATATTATTGCTAAGGATACAGTATTTCCTATTACTTACAACATATACAATGTAATGTATTAGATGCTTTCATATCGCATGAAGTACTTATTCTCATAGAGTAATACTGATAGATATGTTATAGTTATGGGAGTATGTCATAGCCTACCTATATTAATAAAAGGGTAATATGCTAATTAGACCATGAGACCTTCCAGATGTCCTTCCAGACAAAGCCATGGTGCTGGGGCCAAGGCAGAGGCAGTGCAGGTGATCAGACCAGAAGGGGAAGGAAGTTGGGAGTAATCAGGCTGGCGGGGAGGGGGGGGCAGTTGGGGGTGAGCAGGCTGGCAGAGGGAACAGTTGAGGGTGAGCAGGCTGGCAGATGGGAGCAGTTGGGGGCAAGCAGGCCAGCAGACAAAGTGGTTAGGAGCAATCAAGCAAGCAGGCAGGTGAGCAGTTAGGAACCAGCAGTCCTGGATTGTGAGGAGGTTGTCCGACTGCTGGTTTAGGGTGATCCCACAGGGATCCCAGATTGGAGAGGATGCAGGCCATGCTGAGGGATACCGCCCCCCCCTCCCATGCACAAATTTTATGTACCAGGCCACTAGTTTCTAATAAGCCCCTAGACCAGGGGTCTTCAAACTTTTTAAAGTGGGGGCCAGATCACGGTCCCTCAGAGAGCTGGAGGGCCGGACTATATGAACTACTAATCCCTACTGTAACACCTCGGCTGCGCTCACTGCCCAAAAAACCTGACGGGCAGGATCAGACTCCTCTGCGGGCTGCATGTGGCCCGTGGGCCGTAGTTTGAAGACCCCTGCGACGATACAGATGTTACTCATTCTCAGACCATAGTATGAAGTAGCAAGATTAATAAGGTATTTGGATATTCAGGGCTCTGATATTTCCTCTCCATTCCCTTCACCTCATTCCATTGCCCACTCCCTGGATAGAGAAAAGACCAGAGGCTGCTGCCAGGATGAGGAAGAGAGACACTGAAGGGATTTTAAGATTGGAGCACCATCACCAGAAGGCCACTGTAGATAGCTGTGGGACTTGGGAATAAAGATGGTGTGTTAGTTAAAGCAAAGATTTCAACCACGTCCGTCATTGGATGTGGTTATTTCAGGGGGTGAGGCAAGGGGATGGAAGAGGGCATAGCAGGGTAAATGATGAGGGGGGAAAATAAAATAAAATGATAAATAAATAAATAAATAAATAAAGCTAATACTGACCGCAGAAAAGCTGTGGAGGGAGATACACGGAGTCCGGGAGAGGCCATCACTGCATGATGGGAGCCATCACGCCCCTGACCAACTAGAGGATTCTGTTACCTGTTAAAAGGAAGCTTTCTAGATTAAGGAGAGAGAAATCAATGCAGGAGACAGACATCCTGAAAAGAGAGACCATGGGGAGACAAAGAAACAGCCCACAAATGAAAGAAAAGCAGGGATCATTAGAAAAGGAAGTAAACGAGTTAGAAGCAAGCAACCTACCAGAGCAAGAATTCAGAGTAATGATCATAGATGGCTAAAAAGAATGGAAGACAAATTTGAAAATATGAGTAAGACCCAAGAGGAAATGAAGAAAAACCAAGAGGAAATGAAGATGACCCAAGAAGAAATGAAAAATGACATCGCTACTATGAAGAACTCAATAGAAAGCATCAAGAGCAGACTAGAAGAAGCAGAGGACCACATCAGTGAGCTAGAAGACAAGATGGAAAAAAATACCCAATTAGAGCAGCTTCTAGAAAAAAAATTAAAAAGCAGGAGAAGAGCCTATGGGATCTTTGGGACAATGCAAAACAAAATAATATTTGAATAATAGGGGTTCCGGAAAGAAAGGAAACTGAGGTAGACATGGAAAACGTATTTCAAGAAATAATAACAGAAAACTTTCCCGAGATAGAGAAGAAAAAAGCCACACAAATACAAGATGCTCGCAGAATCCCAAGCAAAATGAATCCCAGAAGACCGACGCCAAGGCACATTATAATTAAATTGGCAAACACCAACGACAAAGTAACAATCTTAAAAGCAGTCAGAGAGAGACAGAAAGTTACATATAAAGGAACCCCCATCAGACTAACAACTGATTTCTCAACAGAAACTTATCAGGTCAGAAGGGAATGGGATGAAATATACAAAGTCATGCAAAGGAAGGGTCTGAATCCAAGAATACTGTACCCAACAAGGCTATCAATCAAAATTGAAAGCGAAATCAGGAGCTTCACAGACAAAAAAAGACTAAAGGAATTTATCTCCAACAAACCAGCAAGGCAAGAAATGCTTAAGGGTTTATTGTAAAAATAAAGAAATAGGAAGCGAAGAAGGAACACAGGGGTATAGAAAAAAAATGGTGTCAAATGAGTACCTGTAATTAATAACTTTAAATGTAAATGGTTTAAATGCTCCAATCAAAAGACATAGGGTAACAGATTGTCTTTTGTTTACAAGATACCCACCTCAGAAAAAAAGATGCACACAGACTGAGGGTGAAGGGATGGAAAAAGGTTTTCCAGGCAAATGGAAATGAAAAAAAAAAAGAAAAAAAAGAAAAGAAAAAAAAAAAAAAAGCTGGGGTAGCAATATTTATATCTGACAAATTAGATCTCAGAGTGAAGGACATAACAAGAGATAATGAAGGCCACTTAATAATACTAAAGGGAACAATCCAACAAGAAGAAATGACCCTGGTAAATATATATGCACCCAATACAGGAGCACCCAAATACATTAAAAAACTGCTGGAGGACATTAATAGAGAGATTAATAACAATACAATCATAGTAGGAGATTTTAATACCCCACTGTCATCCTTCGACAAATCATCTAAACAAAAATCAGCAAAGAAATATCAATCCTAAATGACTCACTAGATCAGATGGAATTAATCAACATCTTTAGAACATTCCACCCCAAAGCCACAGAATATACATTCTTCTCAAGTGCACATGGGACATTCTCAAAGATAGACCACATTTTGGGACATAGGCAAAGTCTCTTCTAATTCAAGAAGATAGAAATCATATCAAGCATCTCCTCAGATCATAATGGCATAAAACTGGAAAATAACTACAATAAAAATAATCCAAAGAAATCAAACACATGGAGACTAAACATCATGCTATTAAACAAGGACTGGGTTACCAGAGAAATCAAGGAAGAAATTAAGAACATCTTGGAAACAAATGACAATGAAAACACAACAATCCAAAATCTATGGGACACAGCAAAAGCAGTTTTGAGAGGGAAGTTCATATCCCTACAAGCCTATTGCAAAAAACTAGAAAAAATGGTATCAAATTATCTAAGTCTACAACTCAAAGAGTTAGAAAAAGAGCAACAAGAAAAGCCCAGTGTAAGCAGAAGGAAGTAAATAACAAAAATCAGAGCAGAGATAAAAGACATAGAGACAAAAGAAACAATACATAAGATCAACAAAACCAAGAGCTGGTTCTTTGAAAGGATAAACAAGATAGATGAACCTCTATCCAGACTAACCAAGAAACACAGAGAGAGGACCCGAATAAACAAAATCAGAAACAAAAGAGGAGAAATAACAACAAACCCCACCGAAATACAAAGGATTGTTACAAAATACTATGAACAACTCTATTCCAAAAAACTGAACAACCTGGAAGAAATGGACATATTCCTAGAGAAATACAACCTTCCAAAATTGAATCAGGAAGAATCTATAAATCTCAATAGAACAGTATCTTGGGAAGAAATTGAAACACTCATCAAAAAGCTTCCAGCAAACAAAACCCCAGGTTCAGATGGCTTCACAAGAGAGTTTTACCAAACATTCAAGGAAGAACTAAAACCTATCCTCTTCAGACTATTCCAAAAAATCCAAGAGGAAGGAACACTTCCAAACTCCTTCTATGAAGCCAGCATCACCCTAATACCAAAACCAGATAAAGACAACTCAATAAAAGAGAATTACAGGCTAATATCCCTTATGAAAATAGATGCCAAAATCCTCAACAAAATTCTAGCAATTCGGCTTGAGCAGAGCATCATAAAGATCATACACCATGACCAAGTAGGATTTATTCCAGGAATGCAACGATGGTACAATATCCTCCAATCAATAAACGTGATACATCACATAAACAAGTTGAAAGATAAAAATCATATAGTCATATCAATTGATGCAGAAAAAGCATTTGATAAAATCTAACACCCTTTCCTGATAGAAATTCTCAACAAGGTGGGAGTACAAGGATCATACCTCAACATAATAAAAGCTATATATGATAAACCCACAGCCAACATCATACTCAATGGGCAAAAACTAAAACAATTCCCTCTAAGAACAGGAACAAGACAGGGTTGCCCACTTTCACCACTCCTGTTTGACATAGTACTGGAAGTAATAGCCATTGCAGTTAGACAAGAAGAAGATATGAAAGGCATCCAAATTGGAAAAGAAGAAGTAAAGTTATCCTTATTTGCAGATGAGATGATATTATACATGAAAAACCCAAAAGACTCAATTAAAAAACTAATTGACTTAATAAATGAATTTGGAAATGTAGCAGGATACAAAATTAACACCAAGAAATCCATGGCATTTCTATACACCAACAGTGAATTTGCAGAAACAGAGACTAAAAAGGCAATCCCATTTACCATTGCACCAAAAATATTAAGATACCTTGGAATAAACTTAACTAAGGAGGTAAAAGACCTATACACGGAAAACTACACAACACTGAAAAAAGAGATAGAGGAAGATGTAAACAGATGGAAGAACATACCATGTTCATGGATTGGTAGAATCAACATCATCAAAATGTCCATACTTCCCAAAGCAATCTATAGGTTCAAAGCACTCCCAATTAAAATACCAACGGCATATTTCACTGACCTAGAAAAAACTCTTCAAAAGTTCATTTGGAACAACAAAAGACCCCAAATAGCCTCAGCAATCCTGATAAAGAAGAGTAAAGTATGAGGGATCTCAATACCAGATTTCAAGCTATATTACAAAGCCACTGTTCTCAAAACAGCCTATTACTGGCACAAGAACAGACATATAGATCAATGGAATAGAATTGAGATCCCAGATATCAACCCAAATCACTATGCTCAGTTAATATTTGACAAAGGAGGAACGAACATACAATGGAGTCAAGAAAGTCTCTTCAATAAATGGTGTTGGGAAAATTGGACAGATACATTCAAAAGAATGAAACTAGATTACCAACTTACATCATACACAAAAATAAACTCAAAATGGATACAGGACTTAAACATAAGTCAGGAAACCATAAAAATACTAGAGGCATCCACAGGCAGCAAAATCTCAGACATATGCCAAAAGAACTTCTTCACTGATACTGCCCCTAGGGCAATGGAAGCTAAAGAGAAAAGAAACAAATGGGACTACATCAAAATAAAAAGCTTTTTTACAGCAAAAGAAACCATCAACAAAACAACAAGAAAGCGCTCTGTATGGGAGAACATATTTGCAAATGTTATCAGTGATAAAGGTTTAATCTCCAACATCTACAGACAGCTTATACAACTTAATAAAAGGAAGATAAATGACCCAATTAAAAAATGGGCAACGGATCTAAATAGAATCTTCTCAAAAGAAGACAGAAGGAAGGCCAAGAGGCACATGAAAACATGCTCAAAGTCACTAATTATCCGAGAAATGCAAATCAAGACAACAATGTGGTACCATCTCACACCTGTCAGAATTGACATCAACAAATCAACAAACGACAAGTGTTGGAGAGATTGCGAAGAAAAAGGAGCCCTCGTGCACTGCTGGTGGGAATGTAGACTGGTGCAACCACTGTGGAGTACAGTATGGAGCTTCCTCAAAAAACTGAAAATGGAACTCCCATTTGACCCAGTAATCCTACTCCTAGGAATATATCCCAAGAAGCTAGAAACATCAATCAGAAAGGATATATGCACCCCTATGTTCATAGCAGCATAATTTACAATAGCTAGGATTTGGAAACTGCCTAGGTGCCCATCAGCAGATGATTGGATCCAAAAACTATGGTACATTTACACAATGGAATATTATGCTGCCGTAAAAAAGAAAAAAATCTCATCGTTTGCAGCAACCTGGATAGAATTGGAGAACATCATGCTGAGTGAAACAAGCCAGTCAATGAAAGAGAGACACCACATGATCTCACTTATTTATGGATAATAAAGAACATTATAAACTGAAGAACCAAAAGATAGATATAGAGACAGTAAAGCAACAAGCAGACTGTCAAATTACAGCGGGGAGGTTGGGGAGATCTGGGGGAGATAAGAGATCAACCCAAGGACTTGTATACATGCATATAAGTACAACCAATGGACACAAAACTCTGGGGAGGGAGGATATATATGGGAAGGGGAGAGCATTGGTATATGTGCAAAAATAATAATTTAATAAAAATATATACATTAAAAAATAAAGCTAATACTTTTAAAAAATATATATTTTATTGATTTTGTATAGAGAGGAAGGGAGAGAGATAGAGAGTTAGAAACATCGATGAGAGAGAGTCATCTATCAGTTGCCTCTTGCACACCTCCTACTGGGGACATGCCCATAACCAAGGTACATGCCCTTGACCGGAATCGAACCCGGGATCCTTCAGTTCCCAAGCCGACGTAAAGCTAATACTTTTAACTGCTTTAATAAAAAATTAGTTGGGGTAACTTTGGTCAACATGAACATATAGGTTTCAGGTATGGGTTTCTATGTTACAATATTTGCATATTGTACCTTGTGCCCACCACCCAAAGTAAAATATTATCCTGCTACTTTGTATTAGGAACCTTTCTCCCTTAACCCTACTCCCCCATCTCTCTGGCAATTACCATACTGCTGTTTGATTTCCCAAGGTTCAGTTTTATATCCCACATATGAGTGAAATCATATAGTTCTTAGCTTTTTCTGTCTAACTTATTTCATTTAGCGTAATATCCTCAAAGTCCATCCATGTTGTTGCAAATGGTCCTATTTCATCCTTTCTTATGGCACAGTAGTATTCCAAATCTTCCTTATCCAGTCCTCTATTGTGGGACACTTTGGTTATTTCCATGTCTTGGCCACTGTGAAAAAGATTGCAATGATCATAGGGGTGCATATCTTTGTGAATACATGATTTTGAGTTTTTCAGGAGATGGGTTGTTGGGTTGTATGGTAGCTCTATTAATTTTTTAAGGAATTGACAGAGTGCTTTTCATAGTGGTTGTACCAGTGTACATTCCCACCAGCAGTGAATGAGGGTTCCCTTTTCCCCACAACCTTTTCAACACTTGTTATTGCTTATCTTGTTGATAATGGCCTCTCTAACAGGTGTGAGATGATATCTCATTGTAGTTTTGATTTACATTTCCCTAAATTTACAGAGAAGGTGAATATCTTTTCATATATCTTTTGGCTGTTTGTATGTTTTCTTGGGAGAGGTGTATTTTCAGGTACTCTGCCTACTTTTTGATTGGGTTGTTTTTTTGTTTGTTTGGTGTTGAGTTTTATGAGTTTTTTATATATTTAAGAAATTAAACCTTTGTTGGAGCTACTGTTTTCAAATATCATCTCTCATGTGGTTGGCTCCCTCTTTGTTTTGTTGTCAGTTTCTTTTGCTGCGCAGAAGCTTTTTAGTTTGATATAGTCCCGTTCATTTTCTTTTTCTTTTTTCTTTTTCTTTTTTTTTTTTTTTGCCTTTATCTTTCTTGCCTTTGGAGTCAAGTTCATAAAACATTCTCTACGACTGAAGTCCATAAGTTTGTATCTATATTTTTCTTCTATGTAACTTATTGTTTCAGGTCTTATATTTAGGTCTTTGATCCAATTAATTTTTGTACTTGGGGACAAACTGTAATCCAGTTTTATTCATTTGCATGTGGCTTTCCAATTTTCCCAATACCATTTATTGAAGAGATTACTTTACTCAATTGTGTGCTTCTGACTTCTTTGTCAAAACTCTTTGTCAAAACTTATCTGTCCATATAAATGTGGTTTTATATCTGGGCTCCCTATTCTGTTCCATTAATATGTGTATCTGTTTATCTGCCAATACCAAGCTGTCTTAATGATCTCAGCGATGTACTATAATTTGAAGTCAGGTGGTGTGATACCTCCAGCTTTGTTCTTTTTACTCATTATTGTTTTGGCTATTCTAGGTATTTTGTAGTTCCATATATTTTTGATGACTTTTTATTCTATGTCTTTAAAAATGACTTTGGAATTATTGTGGGGATTGCATTAAATCTGTATATTGCTTTGGATTACATGGCCTTTAACTATGTTGCTTCTTCCAACTCAGGGGTCCTCAAACTTTTTAAAGTGGGGGCCAGATCACGGTTCCTCAGAGAGCTGGAGGGCCGGACTATATGAACTACTAATTCCTACTGTAACACCTTGGCTGCGCTCACTGCCCAAAAAACTTGGAGGGCAGGATCAGACTGCCCTGGGGGCTGCATGTGGCCCGCGGGCCGTAGTTTGAAGACCCCTGTTCCAACCCATGAACACAAAATATTTTTCCATTTTGTTGTGTCATTTTCAATCTATTTTAATAATGCTTTGTAGTTTTCAGTACATAGGTCTTTATGTTCTTTGTTAAATTTATTCCTAGGTTTTTTATTCTTTAGATTGCTATTGCAAAAGAATTTTTTTTTCATTTCTTTTTCTGAAGGGTTGTTGTTAGTATAAAGGAAGGCAATGGATTTTTTGCACATTGATTTTGTATCTTGCAACATGACTGTTAATTGTTTCTAATAATTTTGGTGGTGTCTTTAGGGTTTTTATGTACAGAATTATGTCATCCACAAAAGGTGAGTTTGAATCTTCCTTCCTTATTTAGTTGCCTTTTATTTCTTATCTTATTGTTCTGGCTAGGACTTCCAGCATTATGTTGAATAAGAATGGTGAGAGTGGATATCCTTGTTTTTTCCTGATTTAGAGGAAATGTTTTCAGTCTTTCACCATTGAGTAAAATAATAGCTGAGGGTTAATCATAGAAGGCCTTTATTATGTTGAGGTACCTTCTTTCTATTCCTATTTTATTGAATGTTTAATAATAAACGGATGTTGTATCTTATCAAATGCTTTTTTGCATCTATTGATAAGATCATATTATTTTTATTATTTTATTTGTTAGTGTGGTGTATTACATTGATTGATTTGCATATGCTGAACCATCCTTGTGCACCTGGAATGAACCCAACTTGAGTATGATGTATTGGTTTTTGGATGTACAGTTGCATTTGATTAGCTAGTATTTTGTTTAGGATATTAGCTAGTATTTTGTTTAGGATTTCTGGATATTGGTCTTTAGTTTTCTTTCTTTGTGTTATCTTTGTCAGGTTTTGGTGTCAAGGGTATATTGGCCTCATAAAATGTGCTGGGTTGTCTTGGCTTCTTCTTTAATGTTTTGGAGGAATTTAAGAAGGTTTTTAGTCTTCTTTAAAAATTTGGTAGAATTCACTGGTGACTCCATCTGGTCATGGACTTTTGTTTTGGGGAGGATTTTGGTGGTTGTTTCAATTTCCTCATTGCTGATTATATGGGTCTTTCTCCTTTTTTCCTTAGTAATTCTAGCCAGGGGTTTGTCAATCTTATTAATATTTCTAAGAACCAGCTATGTAGTTTATTGATTTTTTTTGTACAGTATTTTTATTCTCTATTTCTTTTGATGCTGTTTTGGTTTTTATTATTTCATTCTTTCTGCTGACTTTGGGTTGCTTTTGTTCTTTTTTTTCTAGTTCTTTAAGATGTGATGTTAGACTGTTTACTTGGGATTCCTCTTATTTCTTTAGATAGGCCTGTAATGATATACATTTTCCTCTTTTTACTGCTTTCATTGCATCCCAGAGGTTTTATTTTATTTTTTAAAATTTATTTATTGATTAAGGTGTCACATAATTGCTCTCATCCCCCCATTCCCAACCCAAACCCCTCCTCATGCATCACCCCACCCCCTGTTGTCCGTGACCACTGGTTAGACTCATATGCATGCACACAAGTCCTTTGGTTGATCTCTTCCCCTTATATTCACCCTTCTCTGAGGTCCAACAGTCTGATCTATGTTTCCTTGACTCTGGGTCTGTTCTTGTTCATCACTCTATGTTGTTCATCATTTCCCCTAGATGAGTGAGATCATGTGCTACTAGAAATAAGAACCAAAAATGAGATCAGCAAAATGGTTATGCTGAGAGACAAATGAATCAGTCTGTAGTGAATTTCTTTCTGGGCCAAAAGTTCTTTTGAGTCCCAATTTCAATGTCATACAGTTCCTTATAAATACATGTCAGCAATGATATTTCAGTTCTGGGTGGTGGACAGGTGGTGGTATTGCAGGTCCAACCCTCTCTGGTTTGGTCCTGGGGAACCTGCAGTGACTCACAGCTGCTGACTGCTAGTATGGCAAGGCGTTGTCAGTGTATTCCATCTCTGGATTGTTTCTCTTCTGTCTTCATGGCTGGAGTAGTCCTGTCAATTCCTTTCTGTTGCAGGAATCCACATGGTCACAGAGTTGTTTTCTGAAAATATACAAACATATTCTTGACTGAAAGTTAATAAAGAAATATTTTCTATGAATTTGACTTGGGATCCTTTTTCATTTTTTGCCCAAACAATTTTCCTATGGCTTGTTTTGACACCATATATGTTTTACATGGGTGTCTTGCTATTAGCATTACAAATTAAAGTTAATTTTCTAAAGTAAAAAATTTCTAGATTTAATTTATTTACAGGATATTTTTCCTTACAATTCTTCTACTATCCCCCCATTTTTTTAATTTAAATATTAGGAGGCTTTTGGAAATTTTATGATATAGTCTTGATAGCTTTTGAATTTTAATTTTTGCACTAAAATATGACTGCTTTGGGTTCATTACATGTTACCCGATTTTACAAATGAGATGAACTACCTAAAAATTTTTAGTTAACACTTTGGAAACAGCTTTTTGTCTAGTAGAATTATTTTTCTAAAATATTCATTTACTTCAATTAGCCAATTTATATTAGCCTGAAAACTTGACTTCTATTTTACTGTCAAATTTAATACTCTAACAACAATATTATTTTACCTTGTAAGTATTACTAGAAAGGATTATTTGCCTTCTTGAGTAAGCCCTCAGCTTTCCTGGTGCTAGGCTGGGTTTATATGTCAAAAACCCACTTTCCCACACCATGGGTACAAGACAACTCAAACAAGTCTTGTTGCAGTGAGAGGTCAAGTCTCTGTCTGTTTTCTGGATCCCAGTTTGAACTGGGCATGGAAATCTAAGCAGCCATGGGGACAGGAGACTTCCCTCAGAAGGGGTGAGAGTTCAAGCCCCTACAAAGTTGGGTGGGATTGAGGAATCTGTGCCCCACCCCAGTTGATGCCCAAGTTCTATCCTGATGGCCCGTCGGCAACTGTGCCTGTTTTAGGTTCTTCTTTCCCTGAGGAATCTCACCTGTCTCTGGCTAATCAGCCATTCTCTGGGGCCAAACAGGGTGATGTGAGGTTCAGTTCTGTTTTCTTAGTAGCCTATGCCCCCGTGGCCTCCATGCCCAGCAGCTGCCTTGGGATCCCCTTGCCTGCTGGCAGGGCCCCAGCACTGATCACATATCTCAGGGAACTTGGGTTTCTTCTCCGGGGAGGGCACAGCTCACCCTACTGAGCAACAGAAAGATCATGGTACCAACCATCACAAGGCTTCAGCCTCAGCATGAATAGAAAGTGCAGGCAATTGGATTGTGAGAAAAGGGGCCAAAATAAAATGCTCAGGTGCCTTCCCAGGAGGCCCTCTACACAATGGAAGGGTTTAAATTCTTTCATGTCCTTTTTAAATTGCTAACTGACATTCAAAGAATTAGTTTTTAAGTTTGTTTGGGATAATTGTATATTATGGTTTTGTAATTCTAAAATATCTAGAGATGTGTTACCTTTGTCTCCAAGCACCAACAAGATGATTTTTTATTCATAGCCAAGGGTGTGAGGTACTATTATAGGTATTGGAGATAACACAAATCTGGGGAAAATTTTAATGACATTGTAGAATAATATCATGTAAGGATATTCTTTACTCTAGGCCATGGCAATTCCATTTCAAAATGGCTGTCAATGTTTTTTGTATAGACAAGGTCTTAGTTACATTTTTGCACCTCTCTCAGGAGCAAGTAGTGATACTCCCTTCCTTTGGTGTCCACTCAAGCCAGAAACCGCTCTTTAATTTTACACACAAAGAAACAGTGGTTTGATTTTGTGTCATAAAATAGGGAAGCTGGATGGAGACCCCTGTGTAATTATACTTTCTTGCCCCATGCATTGTCCTCCTGGATGACCAAGGTGTTAGGTATTATTGGTCACTACATTAGGCAGGGGATTAGTCTATATAAGGACTCTTACCCATGAAGGGTCAGGAACATAAATCCAAAATACTTCCCCATTTGCCCCATGTAATATTACAGCACAGCTGATGACTGCTAGCATGGCAAGAAAGATGTTCTCATGGTTTCTGGTTACCTCACGATTTCTTTTTTATTTATTTTTATTTTTAAACTATTATTATTAATATTATTTTACATATGTGTCCTTATTCCACATTACCCCTGTCCCTCATTCATGCCCCAGCCCCCTGTTGTCTTTGTTCATTGATTAGGCACATATGCATGCATATAAGTCCTTTGGTTGATTTCTCCCCCTTACCCCAACTGTCCCCTACATTACCTGAGGTTTGACTTTCTGATAGATGTTTCTCTGTCTCTGGATCTATTTTTTTCCTACAAATTAGTGAGATCATGTGATATTTATATACCTCTGCCTGGCTTATTTCACTTAGCATAATATTTTTCATCTCCATCCATGTTGTTATAAATGGTAAGAACTCATTTTTCAACGCAGTGTATTATTCCATTGCTTAAATGTACCACTGTTTTTTAATCCACTAATCTGCTGATGGGCACTTAGGCTGTTTCCAAATCTTAGCTATAGTGAATTGTGCTCCTATGAACATAGGGGTGCATATATCCTTTCTGATTGATGTTTCTAGTTTCTTGGGATATATTCCTAGAAGTGGGATCACTGGGTGAAATGGGAGTTTCATTTTTAGTGTTTTGAGGCAAATACATACTGTTCTTCACAGTGGCTGCACCAGTCTGCATTTCCACCAGCAGTGCACCAGGGTTCCTTTTTCTCCTCATCCTCGCCAGCACTTGTCATTTGTTGACTTGCTGATAATAGCCATTCTGACAGGTGTGAGATGATACCACATTGTTGTTTTTATTTGTATCTCTCTGATGATTAGTGACTTTGAGCATGTTATCATGTGTCTCTTGGCCTTCCTTGTGTCTTTTTTTGAAAAGTGTCTATTTAGATCAGTTGCGCATTTTTTGTTGGGTTGTTTATCTTCTTTTTGTTAAGCTGAATGAGTTCCCTGTAAATGTTGGAGATTAAACACTTATTATTGATATCATTGGCAAATATGTTTTCCTATGCAGTGGGCTTTCTTGTTGTATAATGGATAGTTTCCTTTGCTGTGCAAAAGCTTTTTATTTTGATGCAGTCCCATTTGTTTATTTTCTCTTTAGTTTCCATTTCTATAGGAGCAGTATCAGTGAAGAAATTGTTTGGCATATGTCAGAGTTTTTTTTGCCTATAAATTCCTTTACTATTTTTATGGTTTCCCATTGTATGTTTAAGTCCTTGATCCATTTTGAGTTTATTTTTGTGTATGTTGTAATTTGGTGGTCTAGTTTCATTTTTCTGCATGTACCTGTCCAATTTTCCCAACACCATTTATTGAAGAGAATGTCGTGACTCCATTCTCTATGTCATTAATTTCTGCTCAGATTTTTATTATTTTCTTTCTTCTGCTCACTGTGGGCTTTTCTTATTGCTCCCTTTCTAATCTTTGAGTTGTTGAGTTAGATGATTTATTACCATTTTTTTCTTGTTTTTTGAGGTAGGCCTGAAGAGATATAAACTTCCCTCTCAAGACTGCTTTCTATGTGTCCCGTAGGATTCACACTGTTTTACTTTTATTGTAATTAATTTCCAGAATGCTTTTAATTTCTTCTTTGACATCCTTAATAACCCAATCATTGTTTAGCTTCCAGGAGTTTGAATTTTTGTAGTGTTTTTATTGTAGTTTATTTCTAATATTATGCCATTGTGATATGAGAAAATGCTAGATATGATTTCCATCTTTTTGAATTTGGGGAGACTTTGCTTGTGACCCAATATGTGGTCTATTTTTGAAAATGTGCCATGTGCACTTGAGATGAATGTATATTCCTTGGCTTTGGGTGAAATTCTCTGAAGATGTCAGTTAGGTCCATCTGATCGAGTGTGTCCTTTAGAATTGCTGTTTCTTCGATTATTTTATTTTTATTTTTATTTTTATTTATTTATTTTTTTTGCTAGAGGATTTATCCAGTGATGCCAGTGGTGTATTAAAGTCCCCTACTATGATAGTATTGATGTAGATCTCTTCCTTGATATCTTCCAGAAGATTTTTTATGTATTTGGGTGCTCCTGCATTGGGTGCATATATGTTTAGCACAGTGATATCTTCTTGTTGGATTGCTCCCTTTAGTATTATGTAGTGACCTTCCTTATCTCTTATTATGGCCTTTACTTTGAGGTCTATTTTATTTCATATACGTATCACAACCCCGGCTTTTTTCTCATTTCCATTTGCCTCGAAAATGTTTTTCCATCCCTTCATTCTCAGACTGTGTGAATCCTTTGCTCTAAGGTGGGTCTCTTGTAGACAGCAAATATATGGTTCATGTTTTCTTATCCATTCAGCTACCTTATGTCTTTTGATTGGTGCATTTAATCCATTTACATTTAATGTTATTATTTATAGGTACCTGTTTGTTGTCATATTTTTCCTTAGTGTTTGTATTTCCTCTTGCCTTTCCCTTTCTTCTTTTTATAGAAGTTCCTTTAACATTTCATGCATTGCTGGTTTGGTAGTGATAAACTGTCTTAGCCCCCCCTTTTTTTTTCCTGTGATGCTTCTGATTCCACCTTCAATTTTTAATGATAATCTTGCTGGGTTAGTATTCTTGGGTTCAGTCCCTTGTTTTGCATCACTTTGTATATTTCATTCTATTCCCTTCTGGCCTGGTGTGTTTTTGTTGAGAAATCAGTTGATATTCTAATAGGAGATCCCTTGTAAGTAACTTTCTGTCTCTCTCTTGCTGTCTTCATGATTCTGGCTTTGTCGTTGGTGTTCACCAATTTAATTATGATGTGTCTTGGTGTCGGTCTTTTGGGGTTCAACTTGTTTGGGAGTCTCTGTACTTCTTGGACTTGGATAGTTTTTTTCTTGCCAATATCAGGGAAGTTTTCTGTCATTATTTCTTCCAGGAGGTTTTCTATTCCTTTCTTTTCTTCCTCTCCTTCTTGTATCCCTGTTATTCTAGTGTTGTTTCATTTTGTGTTGTCCCAAAGCTCCCTTAGGCTCTTCTCTTGCTTTTTAAGTTTTATTTCCAGTTGCTGCTGTGTTTGTGTATTTTTTTCCTACTTTGTCTTCTACTTTGCTGATGCGGTCCTCAGCCTCTTCTAGTCTACTCTTTAAGCCTTCCATTGTGTTTTTCTGTTGCAGTTATGTCATTCTTCATCTCCTCTTGGTTTCTTTTCATGTTGGTGACATTCTCATTCAGCTCCGTATAGTTCTCATTGAGTTGTGTGTACTTGTCATTGAGTTGTGTGCATTTGTCCTCCAGCCGTTTAAACATCCTTATATTTAATATTATATCATTACTATTATATCATTATTCTAAATTCTATCTCTGATAAGCTGCTAGCCTCAAATTCATTTAACTCCCATTTTGGTGATTCCTCTTTTTCTTTCCTTTGGGAATTACTTTTTTGTCTTCCCATGTTTTCTTGTAATGTTTTAATTGTAGATCCAATTGCTTTGCTGCCAGGTTCTTTTGGGGATGTTGCTACTGGCGTAATCCTCCTAGTTTTCCTGTGTTTGTTAACCTAGTGTATCTCCCTACTCGAGCTATTTGGGTTTTCTTGATGTAGGCCTGCGAGCTTGAGAGGCACAACTGCAGTGTCTAGAAGTCAGCCACTGTGGGGGGGAGTGTCCCAATTTTTGCTCTCCTGCACCCTTAATTGTAATCACACGTTCCCTACAGGGACTCACAATGGCCCCCAGGAACTGTCTGTTGGGGTGTTGGGGCTCAGGGGACCTGCTCTTTGAAAAGGCGTGACTGTGTTGCCCAGGGTTCTGCAATTGTGGGGTGGGCAGACACAGCTTTTGCTGTTGCACTTGTGGTGGATAGATACTTACTCCCAGCGGCTGTTCACAGGATCACCCTCAGGATGTTTGTCAGTGAGGCACACTGAAGGACCCTGATGGGCTTTGGCAGTACAGCCATGCAATTGAGGTGCCTGTGGTCATTATCTAGACTAAGTAAATTCAAAGCCTCTACTGCTGGAGAGGAGTTCGCCCCCTGCTTGTTCAAAATTGCACCAAGAAGAGCTCAAAGTGGCTCCCAATAGCGCCCTGTGGTTAGTTGTGCTCAGTGTTCCAAGCTGCCTGGACGGTGACCTCTCAGGGTGCAGAACTTTGATATATTCCAAGGGTCCTGGCACTGCAGTTGAGCAGTTAGGGTGAATGTGGCAACCCTTCAGGAAGAGGGAATTCAGAATTTCCATTATGGGGCTTCGCAACCCAGTCTGCACAGAAATACACCCTAGGGTGCTTTTGTCCTCTCCTCAGTGCTGTCCAAGTAGACAACCACAAGCAGCAGTACAGTGTTCAGATCTGCCTATGGAACAGGGAATGTAGGCACCCCTTGTGTATAGAAACACACCCTTGGGTGCTTTTGCCCTCTCCCCAGTGCTATCCAAGGGGACATCCGTTAATAGGAGTAGAGTGTTTGGGCCTGCCTATGGAAGGTGGAACGTGCACACCCCCATCTACACAGAAACACACCCTGGGGTGTTTTTGGCATCTCCCCGGCACTGCCCAAAGAGACACCCCACAAGTCTAGTAAAGTGTTACGGGCTTGCATGCAAGTGCGCAGCCTGGAGATGCCCGGCAAGCCAAGTAAAGGGTTTCAGGCTTGCGCACAAGTGCTCACTGCCCAGAGACTCTGGGAAGTTGAGTAAAGGGTTTCAGGCTCGTGCACAAGTGCGCCCAGCCTGGGGACACCCAGCAAGCCCAGTAAAGTGTTTCAGGTTGGGGCACAAATGCACATGGCCTGGAGACGCCCCTCAAGCCAAGTGTTCTGGGCTGATGTGCAAGTGCACGCAGCTTGCGCATTTCCACATTTCTGCAGTTGGGGAGGGGAGTTGCACTTACAGATGTGGGATGGTGTGTCTTTGGAGGTCCCAGTGTCAGTGGGTCTATAGCTGCGTTAGCAGGATATTGGCTAGAATGTGTGCTGGGTCACGGTGCAGTTCCAAGACCTGTCTTTTTGGTAGTGTTGATGAGTTTCTAAAAAAGGCCATTCAAGATGGCATGGGCTCCACGCTGGAGTCCTGCCGTCTGGGAGTGCCCGCAGTAGTGGTAGTCCCTCCTTGTCAAGGGGAGGCTGTCATTCAGTTCCTGCTGCTTCTGTGAGATTTAACTTTCCCTCATTTACTCACACACACCCACACTCATCCACACACTCCTTTCATTCTCTCACTCACTTCCTCTCTCTCAGGTCTGTCCTGCTAGCCACCATATTTTTCCTCTCCTCGAGGTTCATCAATCTTGTTTATCCTTTCAAAGAACCAGTTCTTGGTTTTGTTGATCTTTTGTATTGTTTCTTTGGTCTCTGTGTCATTTATCTCTGCTCTGATCTTTATTATTTCCTTCCTTCTGCTTATATTGGGCTTTTCTTGTTGCTCTTTTTCTAACTCTTTGAGTTGTAAGGGTAAGGTAATTTATTGCCATTGTTTTTTTGTTGTTGTTTGCTTGTTTGTTTGTTTTTTCAGTAGGCTTGTAGAGCAATGAACAGCTTGTAGTTGTGCTCAGTGTTCCAAGCTGCCAGGAGGTGAGCTCCCAGGGTGAAGAACTTCTCAAGACTGTTTATCAAGAACCTCTTAAGAACTTCTCAAGAACCTCTCATGATGGTTTTTGCTGTATCCCATAGATTTTGGATTGTTGTGTTTTCGTTGTCGTTTGTTGCCATGATTTTTTTGTTTGTTTCTTCTTTGATATCTCTGGTAACCCAGTCATTGTTTAATAGCATGCTGTTTAGTCTCCAAGTGTTTGAGTTTTTTTGGATTGTTTTTATTGTAGTTGATTTCCAGTTTTATGCCACTGTGATCTGAGAAGATACTTGATACAATTTCTATCTTCTTGAATTTGAAGCGTCTTTGCCTATGACCAAATATATAGCTTATCTTTGAAAATGACCCATGTGCACTTGAGAAGAATGTATATTCGGTGGCTCTGTAATGAAATGTTTTGAAGTTGTCAATTAATTCCCTCTGGTCTACTGAGTCATTCAGGATTGATATTTCTTTGCTGATTTTTTTGTTTATTGGATTTCTCCAGTGGTGATAGTGGGGTATTAAAGTTTCTTACTAAGATTGTATTGCTGTCAGTCTCTCCCTTGATATCCTCCAGAAGTGTTTTTTTGTTTGTTTTTTGTTTTTTATGTATTTGGGTGCTCTTGTAATGGATGCATATAGGTTTACCAGAGTTATTCATTCTTGTTGGATTACTCCCTTTATTATTATGAATTGGCCTTCTATATTTCTGTTATGTCCTTCACTTTGAGATCTAATTTGTCAGATATAAATATTGTTACCTCATCTTTTTTTTTTTTCATTTCCATTCTTCTGAAATATCTTTTTTCATCTCTTCTCAATCAGTCAGTATTTATCTTTTCTTCTGAGGTGTTTTTTTTTTTTTTTTTTTTTTTTTTTTTTAATACAGAAGATATATGGGTCATGTTTTCTTATCCAGTCTGTTACCCTATGTCTTTTGATTGGAGCATTTAACCTATTTACATTTAAAGTTATTGATAGGTACTTACTTGTCACCATTATTATTCTTTACCCCACGTTCCTTCTTCAGTTCCTATTTCTTTCTTTTTTTTTTTTTTTTTAAACAGCTGACCCTTTAGCATTTCTTGTTTTGCTGGTTTGGTGGTAATAAATTCCCTTAGTTCTTTTTTGTCTGTGAAGCTACTGATTTCACCTTCAATTCTGATTGATAGCCTTTCTGGGTACAGTATTCTTGGATTGAGATCCTTCATGTGATTGACTTTGGCCTGATTTCATTCCATTTCTTTCTGGCCTGATGAGTTTCAGTTGAGAAATAAGTTGCTAGTCTGTTGGTGGTTCCTTTGTAGGTAACTTTCTTTCTTTATCTGGCCACTTTTAAATTTATTATATTGTCATTGATGTTTGCCAATTTAATTATAATATGCCTTGGCTTCTGACTTTTGGGGTTCATTTTGCTTGGGACTGTGAGCTTCTTGGATTTGTGTGGGTTTTCCCCTATATCAGGGAAGTTTTCTGTCATTTTTTCAAACAGGTTTTTTATTCCTTGCTCAGTTTCCTCTCTTCTGGAACCTTTATTATTATGTCATCCCAAAGTTCCCTTAGGCTCTCCTGCTTTTTTTTTTTTTTTTTTTAATATATTTTTTTTTTTTTTTTTTTTTTTTTTTTTTTTTTTTTTTTTACATAAAGGAAGGGAAAGATATAGAGAGCTATAAACGTTGATGAGATAGAAACATTGACCAGCTGCCTCTTGCACACCCCCTACTGGGGATGTGCCCGCAACTCGGGTACATGCCCTTGACCGGGATTGAACCTGGGACCTTTCAGTCCGCAGACCAACGCTCTACCACTGAGCCAAACCGGTTTCGGCTCTCCTGCTTTTTAATATTTTTTAGAAGCTGCTCTACTTGGGTATTTTTTCCTACGTTGTCTTCTAGCTCACTAATCTGATCCTCTGCTTCTTCTATTCTACTCTTGATGCTTTCTAGTGTGTTCTTTACTGCAGCGATGTAATTTTTCATTTCTTCTTGGTTCTTCTTCATTTCCTCTTGGTTCTTACACGTATTATCGAGTTGTCTTCCATTCTTTTCAGCCACCTTATAACTATTTCTCTGAATTCTTTCTCTGATAGGTGTTTGCCGCCATTTCATTTTTTTTTTCCCCTTTTTCTGACGATGCCTGCTTTTCTTTCATATGCAGGCTGTTTCTTTGTCTCCCCATGTTCTGTCTTCTCTGGGTGTCTGGTTATGTTGTTCTCTATTTCCTGCATTGATTTAAAGGCACATTATACAACACAATCAGGTAGAATGCACAAGACACTGAACAGAAATGTATTAATTATATTAATAACACAAAATAAAGGTGAATACCAGAGTAAGGTAAATTAGAGGATAAGAGAGAAAGAAGAAGAGAAAAAAAACTAAAGGAGTGCAAAAATGAAATTCACAAAAGGAAAAAAAAAGTAAGAGAGAAGAGAAAGAGAATAAGAAACAAGAGGGGAACCAACTATATATATGGGGAGAAAACTCCAATAGAGAAGCCACTAATCCTAACAAATGGAAGCAACAAGTACCTGGAGATGAATACAAACTACAAACAGCAATTGATATCAAGCAGGGTGAGGGAAATCAGAAGCAAAAAACAAACAAACAAAAAGAATAAGCAAAACAATCTCACAAACAAGCATAAAAATCGATATAATCAATAATCAAGCAAACAACAACAAAGGGACAGAGAGAAAAAAAAAATTTGGAACGTGAAGACAGAGAAGAGAGAGATGTGTATGGACTTGGAGCAGGGGATTGGAAATTATAAGTTGGGTGGAATTTTAACAGGGGGTAAAGTGGAGATAGAGTAAAATGATGCTGAAGGAAAGATGAAATAGAAAGTAGAACTCTAATCCCAAAGTAAAATAAAGAGAAAACAAAATGACACTTAAAAAAAGGTAAAATAGTAATAGTAATAATACTGATTGAAAATAAAAATGTACTAATTAAAAAGGTAAAATTAAGTGAGAAAAAAATAATAATAATTTCTTAAGTAAAAGATAAAAAAATAAAAATGAGCAGTTCATTCACTTCCTCTACTGTTCTGTTTGGCTCATCTATTTCCTAGTCAATGTGTGCCTTAATTTCCAGGCAGCGTGTCTTAATTTCTTGTATTCCTTTATTTGTGTTTAAACAAGAGTCAATTTATGATTCAAACCCTCAGTGGCAGTGTTTCTGGATTGACTTCTGGGTTTATAGATCCTCTCTAGTCAGTGCTTGGATCCTGCTTTCTCTGTGGCACTCAATACTGGTTTGTGGGAGTGGGTTTCCCCAGAGCTGGTTCTCTGATGTTATTCCCCGCTCTGATCCCCAGGTTTCAGAAAAACAACTTTCCTCTGCAGTCTCCTAGGGTGTCCCCAATTGTGTGATCCCATGTTTTGGGATTAGTAATCAAAAGCAAGGATTTAAAGCGGGGGGGGGGGGGGGGGGGAGAGCCAGCATAAGGGTGCAAACTCCAGGGCTGCACATAAGTCTGTGCAGTCTTTTTTTCCCCTTGGGTCCAAGTAGCTGGCCCCCTTTTAAAATTTTTAGGCTGTCCTTTTACGTCAAATTAAAATGGGTTGCTTTTTAGAGATCCCTTCTGTTATCAGCTCTGGGGACCCCCTTCCACATTCATGGATCACTCCAGCCCCAATAGCCACGGATTTTTCTAGGTGCAGACTTCTCCCGTTCTTCCATCTTCTACAGTGCACGTGTTTCTCTCTCTTGCCAGACCAGAGACCTCACCTTATCCCAGGCAAAATCTGACTTTTCTGTGGTGGAGTGTAGAGTTCCTCTGAATCCGCCTGTTTGCACCAATTGGGGTCTGATGTTGTCAGATTCGCAAATGTTTGGTGAGTGCTGTAGCTGTATATTTTCAGACTTTTGATAACATCCACTTTCCTATTCAAGATGTCCGAGCTGGTCACTCTGAGAGGGAACCCAGCAGCAGTGGGGGCAGCCTGATTAGGGGAGTCTCGTCCAGCATTCCCCACATTCTCCTGGAGCATAGCTGTTCCTCAACTGACCAACAAACACTCCCCATGCTACCACACACTCTCCCTTTGTTTTCTCACTCACACAGTATTTTGCAGTCTGCCTTCCCATTGGCAGCCATCTTCCTTTTTCATGATTTATTTCTTCTATATTTATAGATTTTTATAAACATATGAAAATGTATGTCCACTAAAAGATTTGCATAAGAATGTTCATAACAATATTGTTCATAATAGCTAGAACCTAAAAACAACCTACATCCTCATCAGCAGGTAAAAAGATGAACAAATTATGTATAGCCATATAATTGAGTACTATTTAGCAATGAAGAAGAACAAATGGCTGATATATAGCAACATGTGTGAACCTCATGCTGAATGAAAGAAATGGGACACAAAGAGAATATATAGCATAATCCCATATATGCTAAATTCTAAGACAGACAAGATGCATCTTTAGTGATAGAAATTGTTGGCTGTATTTATGGAATGAAATGGACTGGAAAAAAGCAGTGCTGTGGGATGGTGGACATAATCTTGAAATTTACTGAACTTATCATTTCCCAAGTGTATATAATTGTCTAAAGTTAATGAGCTGAATACTTGCATGCTACATATTTTGCTGTATATAAATTATTCCTAAATGGGAAAGGACAGCATAGTACAGTGCATAGTACATGGTAATTTCTTAGGAAGGGTGGCTATGGGCATGACCAGCATGGACACCACCACAGGAGGTTTCATTTTGATCCTGATCTGTTGGCTTCTTCGTTGCCTTACAGGGTCCTGTGTTGCTTGCTGGCCACTCTTGACATATGATGTGATGTTCTTATTGTTATCCACATCTGAACATCTGATATCTGAATCCTTAACTCATAGATATTCTCCCTCTGCCCTCAAGCCTCTCTTTCCTCCCCCCCCCCCTCTCTCTCTCTCACACACACACACACACACACACACACACACACACACCACACACACACACACACACACACACACACACACACACACTCATGGTCCTTCCTTTTTTCCTTCATTCTCTTTATTTATCATCTTAATTCTACCTCATTTCAAAGCTAATTTAATGTGACTTTTAAAAATACATGTCAGCCACTGATGTAGGAAATAAATGTAAATCCAAAGTCACAAAAAAATAGACATCACTAGTCTTGAACCCTTGAGGCTAGAGGTTCAGCTCTGAGCTTTCTAGCCTCAGCAAGAAAAATGGAAACACTATCAGTTACTAAAAAGCCCAGAGTGATTCACTTTATTAGAAAGCAGTTTCCTGGTCTGCTATCTGTTATTCAGAGATCCAGGTTTCCAATTTGTTTGCCTGAGTGGCAGATTAGTGATGAGAGGAGAAGGGTCTGAAGATGTTTTTGCTTTTGTCTCAGTTTTCCTGGTAGGGAGACACTGACAGTTGCCTTGCAGAAGTAAGTGGTGCTGGGCTACCCCTGCAGCAGAGATAGTATTCAGTCTCTACTGTTGTCCTTTGTGTGATTAGCTGGCCCACTGCATAGTTCATCCTCACGCTGTTTTTCTGCATTCTCAATTTTGATGTTGACACCTTCCCTTGAGTTGTATTCTGGCAAGACAAGTTTGTCGCTGAATGGCTCGCCCCAGCAGATATCTCTTTCATTTGTCTTGGCTGTTTTTCTTTGCTCATGATAGGCTTACTTTTTCCCTTCCCCTTCTTGAGTTACTTTTAGTTTTAAAATCTCCTCTTAGGTTTTCACCTGGAACTATCAACCGCAGGCATTTTTAGGCAGAAAGCCCTCTCTTATTGACCCTTTTAAGAATGAGTTTCCTAAGTACAGGCAGTTACTAGTCTTGTAATATATAAAACATCCTTCTTTCTTTTGTCTTAAAGTTATTTTTCCTTAGAATCTGTCATTTGGTAGCTGGAAGTAAGATTTTCAGACTGATCACTGGAATTAAATTTTTATTTCCAGCCCTGGCATGTAGCTCAGTTAGTTGAGCATTGTCCCATACCAAAAGGTTGCCAGTTCAACACCAGGTCAGGGCACAAGCCCAGGTTGCAGGCTTAGTCTTGCTTGGGTGCCTACCGGAGCAACTGATCAATTTCTACCTGTCCCTGTCCCTTTCCCTATCTCTCTCTTTCTCCCTTCCTCTTTTCCGTCCTCTCTCTCAATAAAGAAAAAAAAATTAGAAAAAAAATGAGCTTGTTGTGTGTCAAACGCATCAGACTAAGTGTGGGGTATGTAGATTCCAGGTTAACTTTTGGAACTGATCCAGATGTTAGGCAAGAAATGTAACTTTCCTGTGCCTGCTTTCCTCATAGTGCAATGGAGGAAATAATCTTAGAAAGGTTGTAAAGGTCTAGCAAGATATAGAATGCCTCTTACCCATGGTTTCACTTTCCAAGATTTCTTTTTTCCACCATAACCTTGGTCAGAAAATATTAAATGGAAATTCCAGAAATAAAAAATCTATAGGTTTTCAATTGGCACCATTCTAAGTAACATGATGAAATCTCTTGACATCCCATTTCATCCTTTCCTGAATATAAATTATTCTTTGTTCAGGATATCCATGTTGGATACACTCCCCACCTGTTAGTCACTCCTATTAGTCACTTAGTAGACATCCGGGTTATCAGATCAACTGTAATTTCATTATGGTGCTTGTGTTTAAATCACCATTATTTTACTTAACAATGGCTCCAAAGAACAAGTTGGCAATTTGGATATTTCAGAAAGAATCTCTAATGTGCTTTCATTAAGGGAAATGATGGATGTATAGGAAAAATAGTCTATGCAGGTTTCATTGGGGGCCTTGAAACATATCCCAAAGATTAGGGGCTATGTATAACACTTGAAAATGCTTTGAAAAGTTGAGAATCTTAAACTTGTAGTTTGTAAAGGAGAGGAAAAGAAAAAAAATATTTTTCCTGTTATTGAATTTTCAGGTTGTATTCAGTACCCTGGTAGAGTTATAAAGGAACTAGGACACATATTTCCTGTCCTGAAGAGTTTTAGATAGAGTTTGAAGGATGTACGTAAAATGCAAAACATTTATTCTTGAAACCCATCTGAAGGTTTTTTGTTTTTTTTTCATTTCTGAAGATTTTAAGGCCAAACTTGTGTCCTTAATTTTTCCTTCTTTAAATACTTAACTTCCTCCTTTTAATGATATATAGACCATATTTCTGTTGAGTGGATAATTCAGATAATGGAAAGTTCTGTGGCTCATCAGGCTCTCTCTCTGTTTGGATGGAGTAACCCTACAGCTCCACAGTAGCTTAGTCTAAATATCCATGATACCAGATGATTGAAGCATTTTCTTTAGCTTCTTCTTTTTTCTACCTGATATACCATGTAATTTTTGTTTTGCATTTGAAAAACCTTATTGAACATGTTTCTTTTTTAATTTTTTAAAATAAATCTTTATTGTTCAGATTATTACAAGTGTTCCTCTTTTTTTCTCCCATAGCTCCGCTCCACCTGATTCCCCACCCTTACCCCTTGCCACTGTCTTCATCCATAGGTGTAAGATTTTTGTCCAATCTCTTCCCACACTCCTCATATCCCCTTCCCCTTGAGAATTGTCAGTCCACTCCCTTACTATGTCCCTGATTCTATTATATTCATCAGTCCATTCTGTTCATCATATTATTTATTCACTTGATTTTTAGATTCACTTGTTGGTAGGTATGTATTTGATATCATTTTGTTGTTCATAATTTTCATCTTTATATATTTCTTCTTCTTCCTCTTCTTAAAGAAAACCCTTCAGCATTTCATGTAATCTTGGTTTGGTGGTAATGAACTCCTTTAGCTTTTTCTTGTCTGTGAAGCTCTTTATCTGACCTTCAATTTTGAATGATAGCTTTGCTGGGTAGAGTACTCTTGGTTGTAGGTTCTTGCTGTTCATCACTTTGAATATTTCTTGCCACTCCTATCTGCCCTGCATAGTTTCTGTTGAGAAACCAGTTGACAGTTGTATGGGTACTTCCTTATAGGTAACTGTTTTTCTCTTGCTGCTTTCAAGATTCTCTCTTTGTCTTTTGCCCTTGGCATTTTAATTATGATGTGTCTTCTTGTTGTCCTCTTTGGATTCCTCTTGTTTGGGGTTCTGTGTGTTTTCTGAACTTGTAAGTCTATTTCTTTCACCAGGTAAGGAAAGTTTTCTGCCAGTATTTCTTCTAATAGGTTTTCAATATTTTGCTCTCTTTTTTCTTCTGGCACCCCAATAATTTGGATGTTGGTATGCTTAATGTTGTCCCAGAGGCTTCATAAACTATCTTCATATTTTTGGACTCTTTTTTGTTTTTCTGGTTGGGTGTTTTTTGTTTCCTCATATTTCAGATCTTTGGTTTGATTCTTAGGGTATGCTGATCTACAGTTGAGTTTCTGTATATTCTTTATTTCAGACAGTATATGCTTAATTTCGACTAGTCTTTTTCCATTTTTTTTTTTTTTGGCATTCACATTAAGTTTCTTGAAGGTCTCACTAAACTCCTTAGAGGTTTTAGCAGATTCTTGAGTAACCTTATTAATGTGGTTTTGAGCTCTGTGTCGTCCAGTAGTTTGCTTTCCTCCATTACTTTCATTCGTGACATGTTTCTTTTTCTGTGAATTTTGGCTGATTCCCTGTGTTGATAGAGTGGCCTTGTGTGGTAGGTGATCTATAAGGGCCAGTAGCTCAGCCTCCCCAATCACCTGAGGTGGACGCTATTCCCTTTGTGGATTGAGTGCAAAGTCTTGGTGTAGTTAAGCCTTGATTCCTTTGGTACACTGGGAGGAATTGACCTCCAGGCCAATTGGCTGTGAGGACCTGCTGATCCGCTGTGTTTATAATGGAAGAACCGCTGCACTGGAGACATGCTTATGGTGCAGGACTTGTTTTAGTAGGGCTTTGGTGCTCATTGAGTCTGCTTCTTGAATGTGTCACTTATGGATGTGAGGAGTTGAATTCTGGTGTCTCACACTGACCACTAGGTACCCTGGCTTCTGGATTTCCAATGGGGTGCAGGTCAGCTACTCTCTGAGACCACCCAGCAAGAGCTACAGCAAGAACTACAGTTTTCTCCTCTTTGCTTGGGGTTTGGAGGTTTTGGAGCTGTCTCCCCGGAGCTTCAGTTTATTTGATTACAATGTGATAGGGCATACCATTCATATGCAAAAGCTGCTGTGTTGCACTTGGGATGGTATGTAGATTGTGTGGGGCAGAGTCTCAAGGCATCACTAGGCTAGGGCATGGCAAACAGCAATGGCTGCCAGTCAGCCATCTCTACATCTCCGACCTTGTCCCTGATCCCTGCACCCCAGTGCAGTAAACAATTATTCCTCCATGCAGCTCTGTAAGCAAGCCACCTTCACTTTCTGACCCATTGGCAGACAGTCCAGCTTCTCCCCATAGGAGTTTGGGTCCCCTGCATCTTCCCAGAAACTGGATTTCAGAGTAATCAGGAGCTTGTTTCCTTTCATGTTGAACAAAGCAACACCCGCCCACAGCCCAGATGGCACGCCTCTACTCCTCAGTGTTTCAGCATTTGTGCGCATCTCAATGCTCTTTCCTCTTTCCTTCTAGTTGTAGAACTTCCATTCAGCCAGATTTCCCATAATTCTGGGTGATAGACATTTTTTTTTTTACTTGTAGTTTTGAAATTGTTGCGCAAGGCAGCAGTTTAGGTGTTTACCTATTCTGCCATCTTGAATCCTCCTACCAAACATGTTTCCTTGATGCACATTGTTGTAGGTTTTCTTTTGGAAATATAATCATTTATATTGAGTAATTTGTAAGTGAAAATAATACCAACACATAATTAACACTGTCCTATGGGGAAAATGCATTTTGAGTTCTCATTCAGCTTCTCTGCTCCTGTCTCAATGGTTTGAACTCTGAAGCAGCTGTGGCAGTCAGTGGCTCCCACTGACAAAAGGAGTGCCAGTTGAGAGGCAACAGACGCTGGTGAATTCTTTTGAAGTGCAGAGGACAAGCTTTGGGCTGGGTCATTTTCAGTAGCTCAGAATGGTCTGTTTAAGCAGATTTCCCGTCTCCATTTGTAGATATATGTATAATCAATGCTTGGAAAACAAACCAGTACTTCTTAAACTTTAACAAGATCACCTGGGGATCTTGTTAAAAATTCAGATTTTGATTCATTATATTTATGGGATGAAGCCTGGGTGTGTGCATTTCTAAGAAATTCCAAGGTGATGCTGCTAGTGGTGATGGTCTATGAACTGTGTTTTGAGTAGCAAGGACTTTGAAATCATTCAGCCCAATCTGTGGAATACATGATTGTGACTTGGTCAATAGGCATAGTTCCTAATTTGAGAACTGATTGTATCACTATACCCCTCTTCTCTTAAAGTCCCTACTTTCTGTCAGCTGAGGATCATGGGCTAGAAATATCTTTCTACCACCTATTGATGATCTTTTTCTTCTCTTCCTCCCATCCTGACCCATATCACATATTCCTAGAGAGAACATGTTGTGAGCTGTAGTCTTTTTGGATGAGTCTAGTTTTTCTAGCCTTAGAGGCAGTCTGGCTTGTACTTTCTTTAGAACAGGGATCTTGTAGGGCCTTGCATCAGTTGGTGCTTCTTAGATATTTGTTAATTATTGATTGGCCTATGATTCTAAATATTTTTGCTAACTGAGAAGAGATTCGGAAATTTCTAAGAATTGCTACCTTTATCAACCTATCCCTGCTCATAGAAGCAGAGGTTAACAATGCATACTGCACTGATTGAATAAACTGATGTGAAGACTGAAGTTCTTATCTGCAAGAGACCAATGAATGGAGCTAGGTATTGGTGTTCAAGCTCTGGTGTATTCAGGTCAGGCTTTCAGCAGTTCCTCTAATGCTGGTTTACCATATATTAGGCCACAGAGACCACAGTTATTCATAGTCTAGTGGATGGGAAATGCAACAGAGTATGCTGTGGAGGCTGTATGTTCAAAGCCATCAGCATCTGCTCCATGCCACATGTTTGCTGCTGTGACTCTGTTCACTATCTTCACCTCCATTACTTTCCTTTCTGCCTCAATCAGGTATGCAAGTTGCATTTCTTACTTGCCCACATGATATGTTATTTAGTAATACAAAGTAATGCTTAACATGAACCTGCAAAGTGGACCTCTCCTTGTTGAGTTGTTCACCTTGGAATAAGATTATAGTTACCCTAGGAAAGGATGGGTTTCATTTAAGTTACAGAACATCAGACATTAGCTGTGTCAAAACAAACTTGTTATTGGCCATGCTTTACATTTGTTAGTATTAAAAAAATGAATGAGGCTGAAACTGGTTTGGCTCAGTGGTAGAGCATCAGTCTGTGGACTGAGAGGTCCCAGGTTCAATTCCTGTCAAGGGCATGTACATTGGTTGTGGGCACATCCCTGGTAGGGGTTGTGCAAGAGGCAGCTGGTCGATGTTTCTCTTTCCCTTCCTCTCTGTAAAAAATCAATAAAATATATATTTTTAAAAATGAATGAGTATATTTAGGAGTTTCTATATAATGATTTCAATCTCATTGATTTGCATTTGATATAATGTCAGTAATAGGAGAGAAAGGTTTTGTTACAATTAGTGAGTGGTAAGTTACATATACATCAGATGTTGGATGATATTCCTGCACTTTTATAAAATTCAGCTGAAGCTCCAAAGTCAACAATGACTGGATGATAATTTCCTAGGAAGTTGCTTTTAGACATCATGAACCTATAGCGCCTACCAAAAGGTAGCATGGCCAAACAAACCTGGATAAAGAGAAATGAATCACATGCCTGGGGA
The DNA here is from genome assembly GCF_964339955.1 of Pipistrellus hanaki. Taxonomy (NCBI): domain Eukaryota; kingdom Metazoa; phylum Chordata; class Mammalia; order Chiroptera; family Vespertilionidae; genus Pipistrellus; species Pipistrellus hanaki. Next base: position 100,860,058 of record NC_140504.1, on the reverse strand, counting down.
GAAGGCTTTGGCTCCTCCTTCCAAACCTGGAGTGGAGCTTCCGCAGGGCACCAACACATCATAAAAGTACCAATCAGGTCCCCCTTTTCCTTGAATCAACCCTGTAAAAGAGTTGGGTAGAGCTGGAGGAGGTGTGAAAGGGTAGTGGGAGTACAGATCACTGACCACTCCCATGCAGGTCTGTGCTAAGCTGGAGGCAAGGGGATCAGGTTGTTTATAGAGGCTGAGCATGGACTTATATGTTATTGATATTTTGACTGAGAATGGACAAGGTCTGGGAATGAGTCTTGATTACCACAATGACGTTTGTTCTTAGAACTGACAGTGACTAGAAAGTTTGGGATCTGTCAAATGTGGTCAAGAAGTAGAGAAGGAGATATGATAGGGCAGGTCTGAAGGCAGTGGCTATATGAAAACAAAGGTATCTCCTATTCGAACCCTGTTTGATTCAGATCATTCAAGCAAGTCTAGGTACACCCATGGGAGAATGTTCTATTAGTGATTGTTGTCAGTCCTGGGTGTCCCAGGGGGAAAAGGGTAAGGAGCTTTGGGACTACATCTTTTTCTATTCCTCAAAAAGTACTATCCTGGTGCTGAAGGACTGGTCTGAGAATAGTTGAAGGCCCTGTGCCAAGATGCATCCCTAGTAGATATTTTCTCATTTGAAACCTATTTCTTTGGATTAGAAAACACTTTTTTATTGCCTTCAAGACTTTTTTTTTAAATTGAAACATAAGTATTTCCAGGAGACAGCACCTAAGGTAATATTAGTTGGTGACTTTGGGGGATTATCTGTGATTAAGTCTGAACAGTTTAGTCTGGCACCTATGAATTGTTCTAAGATTAGTCTTCTGGTCTAGACTCTTCTGAATTCTCCAATCTTATTCCATATATCACTATTACAGCTTTTCTGGATTTCACATACCCTCTTGAATGCACTGCTCATTTTCCCATGTATTCCCTTCAAGCTGTCCTCCCCATCACTGCCTTAAAAAGTCTATCTATTGGACTGGGTTCAGATGCCACCTCCTACATAAAATCTTTTTTGAGCCTCCTACTTGATTTCTCTCTCCCTTAATAATCCTTAATGCAGAAACCAGGCCCTGCTTAGATAAGATGACATTATACATCAGGAGTTAGAGACAGAGAGATAAAGTTTTTAGCAAAATGACAGCCAATGAATATTGGACAAACACTGGGGTGAGAGTATGTCATCAGCACTGCCCTTCTCCCATTTTAATAGTTCTAAGGTTTACCCTCTCATAATGAGTATAATGAGATCTCCTTCCCCCTGAGTGTCATCTAGGTCCCCTTCCTCTGCAGATCACAAGGCAATTCTCAGAATGGTTCTCTCATAAACTTCACATGATAAAAAACTGGCTGATGAACACTTCCCTTCTCCCTTCCCTGCAGATTTTTTTTTTAATTTTGCACATTTTAATGTAGGAAAGTCATTCATGTCAACAAACAAGCAAAATTATGAGGGCAAACTATAAAAGCTGTGCTTGTGGCACTGGGGCTGTGGGGCATTTGTGGAGCAGGAAGCAGATCAGGTGTGTAGGCTCTAGGGATCTGCCAGGGCTCTAGGGTGCACTTGTCTACTACCTGCATGGGGGTCAGACAAGCTCTAGCCACAGTCAGGCCAGGGCTCACTCGGGCCTTAGTTCTGATGCCATGTTCTGACCCAGAATGCAGCTTGCTCCAGGCTTTTCAGTTACATAAAAATAAAGTCAGAGGCTTAGGTGACACTGGGTGCAGTATCTGTAGGCAAAAGGGTGGAGTCATCTGAGGGTTGGAGGTTGCAGGTTGCAAGTTGTTTCATCCTAGGGCTCAGTACCTTGGGTCCACATCCTCAGCTTTAGGAGTGCACTCCAGGTGCTAGGCCTGTCCCCTGGGGTTCACGCACTTAAGTGTTGCAGACATCATGCCCTGCCACTGTACCCTGTAGTCCTTGTGGAGGCCAAGGAAAAGTTGGTCTCTGGGCTTCTTATAAAGTTGTTTTATTTAGATTTTAAACAAACCAAAGCGGAGAGAAAAGGTAATGACAAGTTAACCTGTCCACTCATGGGCTGGGAGCCCCAAGTCTCTGGCTCTAGCCAGTGGGGCAGTAAACAATGATGGAGTCTGGGCCCTTAGGCCACCTTTGGCCCTGAGGCCCACCAGGTGCCCAATACCCAGAACAAACATGGGGAAAGGAAAGTGAGACTAAGGAGACAAGGCAAGAGCAGAGCCACCTCCTTGAGGTAGTCTTGGTGTCAGGAGGTGCCTGAGAGCCCACAGAGTCTGGGCCTGGTGAGGTAGTATCTGTGTTTATTTTGCGCAGGACATGGTTTAGGACTCCTCGTTACCAGAGTCATCCTCATCGTTCCCAAAGCCACTGTTAGCTTCGGCCTTGGCATCCTCGTCATAGTCATTGCAAAAGAGGAGTCAAGCTCTCATAGGGCACAGGGCCTTGGTCTCATGCAGTACTCGTCACCTTACATCATCCCACACCACGTCGACCATGGTCCCCAAGACCTGCTTGCAGATGTTGTCTGTGTACTCCTGGTCCTTGTCTTTGCCCTCTTTCCACTTCCTGTGCATCACAGGTGTCCACGTTAGCCCCGAAGAAGGTGTTGGGTTCCTTGAGGAGGGAGATGAAGCTTGGGATGGTCTTGACATTGTGGGTGGGGTTCCACTGCTCCAAGGGCAGCTAGCTGCTTTGGGTTGGGGGGTCATTGACTTGGGGGAGGAGAATGGAGATGCACACTCCTCCTGTCTCATAGATATTGGGGTGCCACATCTTTTTTTTTTTTTTAATATATTTTATTGATTTTTTACAGAGAGGAGGAGAGAGGGATAGAGAGCTAGAAACGTCGATGAGAGAGAAACATCGACCAGCTGCCTCTTGCACACCCCCTACTGGGGATGTGCCCGCAACCAATGTACATGCCCTTGACCGGAATCGAACCTGGGACCTTTCAGTCCGCAGACCAACGCTCTACCACTGAGCCAAACCGGTTTCGGCGGGTTGCCACATCTTGGTCAGGAATCAAAAGGCTGGTGGGAACTAAGGGTAGTCAATGGGAAACTTGAGGCATGCCCTCAGTAGCGGCTCTCATTTTAAGTGTTGGGGAGGGAGAAAAAATGGCCACCTCCCAGTTGTATAGATTGCTCTCATCCACCAGGGTCACCCAGAAGCTTCCGACCGGCTCCTCCTGTAGCCCCTTGAGCTGGAAGAACAGCACTTTTTGTGAACTGAATATTAGTGGCCAGGCCATGGTGGGAGTGAAAAAGCCCAGGAGCGGGATGTGGGCTGGGAGGAGGCTGGGTGGGGACCGCCACTGCCTTCCTCCTCTGCGTCCGAACCTCTCCTCCCCCCCCCCCCCCCCCACACACACACAAGTGCTCCACTCGCTCTGGCACTGCCGCCTGGCCAGTGCTTCCCTTGTCCTCCCTCCCCCCCACCTGTGCACCAGGTCTCTACGCTATCTAATAAAAGAGTAATATGCAAGTTGACCATCACTCCAACACACAAGATGGCTGCCCCCATGTGGACACAAGATGGCCACCACAAGATGGCCAGCAGGAGGGCAGTTGGGAGGGACCAGGCCTACAAGGCACTGCAGTTGGCTGGGGAGGGCAGTTAGGGGTGACCAGGCTTACAAGGGGAGTGGTTAGGGGGTGATCAGGCTGGCAGGCAGAAGTGGTTAGGGGCAATTAGGAAGGCAATTAGGAAGGCAGGCAAGCAGTTGGGAGCCAGCAGTTCTGGATTGTGAGAGGGATGTCTGATTGCCCATTTAGGCCCGATACTGCGATTGGGCCTAAACAGCAGTCAGACATCCCTCAAGGGGTCCCAGATTGGAGATGGTGCAGACTGGGCTGAGGGACACCCCCCTCCCAGTGCATAAATTTTGTGCTCTGGACCTGTAGTTAAAGATATAAAAGTGTTGAATAGAAATTAGAAGAAAATTTTTGTTTGGGAAGGTGGAAGATTTTTATTTTACTTTTTCTTTTATTTTATATCTTCACTGGGGCCACCAATGGGTTTGACATTTGTCCCCATGGTGGATGCTTGAGTCATGCCTGAAGCATAGAAGGGTAAAGGACTGCTATTGCTTTACTTTGCTGACAAACTGTGATCTCCTGGTTCATAGGTCAACACTCAACCATGGAACCCTTATGGCTGGGCCCTTTTTACTTTCTTAATAAAGCAAAATGTTTACGTACACCATTTGGCTTGGTGATGAAGGAAAAGAGATTAAGATACCAGTTTCATGAGTTTAAGAGCTGGTTTGCAGGATTGAGAGATATATTTAACTGTTGAGAATATTGTAGGATTGATATGTGAAATATGCTCTTCTAGGTCATTAAGTCATTTGACCAGAAGCAAAATGATAGCCCCATCCTCCTTTTCAGTTTGGGGCTGTGTGTCTGGGTTCAAGCCATCTGCGGAGGGCAGAGGTGGCATGAGCCACTTACAGTCCTGGATCTTAAGTCAGGTGGATGCTCCACATTTTGTTTTCTTCGCTACTGTGATGTTTAGAAGTCATGTTTTCTACATGGAGACAAGACATGAGATGTTCAGCGGACCTGTACAGAGCTCTGTGTGGGTAGATTCAGCCAGAGAGATATTGGGTTATACTATCCTGACTAATATGTTTGAGAAAGACTATGAAGAAAGAAAGATGCAGGGATGTGAAGCAGTTTTCAAACAAAAGTTGAAACTTGGAATCAATATTTCTTTTAGATCAATATTTGTTGAAAAGGAAAGGGGATAGGCTAAGAATGAAGAAATGACATGAAATAAGTTTACCTTGTGGTTACATTAAAAATATTTTATGGCCAAAACAGGTTGGCTCAGTGGATAGAGTGTCGGCCTGCAGACTCAAGGGTCCCAGGTTCGATTCTGATCAAGGGCATGTACATTGGTTGTGGGCACATCCCAGTAAGGGATGTGCAAGAGGCAGCTGATCGATGTTTCTCTCTCATCAATGTTTCTAACTCTCTATCCCTCTCTCTTCCTCTCTGTAAAAAAATCAATAAAATATGTTTAAAAAATTGTATGAAATAAACATATATATAGAACTGTACAAACCATGCAATTTTCACAAACTGAACATGCCCACGTATCAAGCACACAAATGAAAACAAAACAAAAAACCATACCAGAGTATTATTAGGACCCCTGAAGCTGTTTTCATGGCTCTGATCAGTCACAAGCTCACAGGAGTGCACCATCCCCACTTCCAGTGCTATGGCTGTACCTCTGCTTGACCATGTGGGTAAAAAGAATCTCATTCCCCAGTCCCACTTACTTTCCACATTACTCACAAACTTTGGACATCTTAAAACTCTTTCATTTTCTAGTTTCCATAACTAGTAAAAAAAAAAAAAAAGTTAAGAGGATTGAATGAAATAACTATCAATCTGATTTTAATTCTTAATGAATTTCATTTTAATGACTTTTATTTTCTTTGAATAAAATTATACATTTTTGTACGACTACAAAAATGTATAAAGTTAGTTATTTATATTACCAAAAAGAACATCTTACTACATTTTTATTTTTTATTTTTTATTTTATTTTATTATTATTTTTTAAATCAATCTTTATTGTTCATATTATTACAAAAGGTTCCTCATTTCTTCCCCCCTCCACCAGGTTCCCACCCCACCCTCTGCCCCTTCCCCATCCCCCATTGTCCTCATCCATAGGTGCACAGTTTATGTTCAGTCTCTTCCTCCCTCCCTTTCCCCGATAGTAAATCCCTTTTCAGATAGTAAATCTGTTACTTAGCATTTTCTCATATCAATAATACCTCCACATGCCCAATGATACACTTCACACAAAAGACATTTCCAAATAGGTCAACCAGCCTCATCCAGGCCCCACCCAAGGCACTCACAGATCAACACCCCAGCGTTATACTAACTCAACACATCCAGATCTAAGCCTTCATCACTTGATTCAGCAGACCCTCAAGTTCCCGCAAAAGTTTCCAGCCATGTCTGAGAGGCAGCCGTGGGCAGGGACAGGCGAGGAGCGAGCTGTTTCGGGCCTGGCTGCTCCGGGCCTGGCCTCTGTTGCTCTGGTTCGTTCCACAACCAGCTGCTCCAGGTCTGGTCACTGCCGCTCCCGACCTAGTTGCTCTGGACTTGGCTGTTGTTGCTACAGGCCTGGCCGCACCCGACCCGGCTGCTCTGGGCCCGGTTGCTCCGGTCCCGGCCGCTCCGGGCCTGGCCGCTCCCAGCCTGTCAGCCGCTGCTCCGGGCCTGGCCGCACCAGACCCGGCTGCTCCGGGCCTGGCCGCTCCCAGCCTGGCAGCTGCTGCTCCGGGCCTGGCTGCTCCAAGCCTGGCAGCCGCTGCTCCGAGCCTGGCCACTCCCAGCCTGGCAGCCGCTGCTCCAGGCCTGGCCGCACCAGACCCGGCTGTTCCGGGCCTGGTCGCACCAGACCCGGCTGTTCCGGGCCTGGTCGCACCAGACCCGGCTGCTCCGGGCCTGGCAGCTCCCAGCCTGGCAGCCGCTGCTCCGAGCCTGGCCACTCCCAGCCTGGCAGCCACTGCTCCGAGCCTGGCCGCACCAGACCCGGCTGCTTCGGGCCTGGCCGCTCCCAGCCTGGCAGCTGCTGCTCCGGGCCTGGCTGCTCCCAGCCTGGCAGCTGCTGCTCCGAGCATGGCCACTCCCAGCCTGGCAGCCACTGCTCCGGGCCTGGCCGCACCAGACCCGGCTGCTCCGGGCCTGGCCGCTCCCAGCCTGGCAGCTGCTGCTCCGGGCCTGGCTGCTCCAAGCCTGGCAGCTGCTGCTCCGAGCCTGGCCACTCCCAGCCTGGCAGCCGCTGCTCCAGGCCTGGCCGCACCAGACCCGGCTGTTCCGGGCCTGGTCGCACCAGACCCGGCTGCTCCGGGCCTGGCAGCTCCCAGCCTGGCAGCCGCTGCTCCTGGCCTGGCCGCACCAGACCCGGCTGCTCCGGGCCTGGCCGCTCCCAGCCTGGCAGCCGCTGCTCCTGGCCTGGCCGCACCAGACCCGGCTGCTCCGGGCCTGGCCGCTCCCAGCCTGGCAGCTGCTGCTCCGGGCCTGGCCGCTCCCAGCCTGGCAGCTGCTGTTCCGGGCCTGGCCGCTCCCAGCCTGGCAGCCGCTGCTCCTGGCCTGGCCGCACCAGACCCGGCTGCTCCGGGCCTGGCCGCTCCCAGCCTGTCAGCCGCTGCTCCGGGCCTGGCCGCACCAGACCCGGCTGCTCCGGGCCTGGCCGCTCCCAGCCTGGCAGCTGCTGCTCCGGGCCTGGCTGCTCCCAGCCTGGCAGCAGCTGCTCCGAGCCTGGCCACTCCCAGCCTGGCAGCCACTGCTCCGGGCCTGGCCGCACCAGACCCGGCTGCTTCGGGCCTGGCCGCTCCCAGCCTGGCAGCTGCTGCTCCGGGCCTGGCTGCTCCCAGCCTGGCAGCCGCTGCTCCGAGCCTGGCCACTCCCAGCCTGGCAGCCACTGCTCTGGGCCTGGCCGCACCAGACCCGGCTGCTCCGAGCCTGGCCACTCCCAGCCTGGCAGCCGCTGCTCCAGGCCTGGCCGCACCAGACCCGGCTGTTCCGGGCCTGGTCGCACCAGACCCGGCTGCTCCGGGCCTGGCAGCTCCCAGCCTGGCAGCCGCTGCTCCTGGCCTGGCCGCACCAGACCCGGCTGCTCCGGGCCTGGCCGCTCCCAGCCTGGCAGCCGCTGCTCCTGGCCTGGCCGCACCAGACCCGGCTGCTCCGGGCCTGGCCGCTCCCAGCCTGGCAGCTGCTGCTCCGGGCCTGGCCGCTCCCAGCCTGGCAGCTGCTGTTCCGGGCCTGGCCGCTCCCAGCCTGGCAGCCGCTGCTCCTGGCCTGGCCGCACCAGACCCGGCTGCTCCGGGCCTGGCCGCTCCCAGCCTGGCAGCCGCTGCTCCAGGCCTGGCCGCACAAGACCTGGCTGCTCCGGGCCTGGCCGCTCCCAGCCTGGCAGCCGCTGCTCCGGGCCTGGCCGCACCATACCCGGCTGCTCCAGGCCTGGCCGCTCCCAGCCTGGCAGCTGTTGCTCTGGGCCTGGCCGCTTCCAGCCTGGCAGCCGCTGCTCCGGGCCTGGCCGCACCAGACCCGGCTGCTCCGGGCCTGGCCGCTCCCAGCCTGGCAGCTGCTGCTCCGGGCCAGGCCGCACCAGACCCGGCTGCTCCGGGCCTGGCCGCTCCCAGCCTGGCAGCTGCTGCTCCGGGCCAGGCCGCACCAGACCCAGCTGCTCCGGGCCTGGCCGCTCCTAGCCTGGCAGCCGCTGCTCCTGGCCTGGCCGCACCAGACCCGGTTGCTCCGGGCCTGGCCGCTCCCAGCCTGGCAGCTGCTGCTCCGGATCTGGCCGCTCCCAGCCTGGCAGCCGCTGCTCCTGGCCTGGCCGCACCAGACCCGGCTGCTCCGGGCCTGGCCGCTCCCAGCCTGGCAGCCGCTGCTCCGGGCCTGGCCGCACCAGACCCGGCTGCTCCGGGCCTGGCCGCTCCCAGCCTGGCAGCCGCTGCTCCGGGCCTGGCCGCACCAGACCCGGCTGCTCCGGGCCTGGCCGCTCCCAGCCTGGCAGCTGTTGCTCTGGGCTTGGCCGCTCCCAGCCTGGCAGCCGCTGCTCCGGGCCTGGCCACACCAGACCCGGCTGCTCCGGGCCTGGCTGCTCCCAGCCTGGCAGCTGCTGCTCCGAGCCTGGCCGCTCCTAGCCTGGCAGCCGCTGCTCCTGGCCTGGCCGCACCAGACCCGGTTGCTCCGGGCCTGGCCGCTCCCAGCCTGGCAGCCACTGCTCCGGGCCTGGCCGCACCCGACCCGGCTGCTCCGAGCCTGGCCGCTCCGAGCCTGGATGCTCCGTGCTTGGCTACTGCTGTTCTGGGCCTGGCTGCTCCCAACCTGGCTGCTCTGGGCCCGGCTTCTCCGGGCCCAGCCACTCCGTGTCTGAGTGCGGCAACGGAGCCAAGGACGGGGGTGTTCCTGGACTGGCCACCCTGGGCTTGGCCGCCTCTGCCTCAGGCCTGGCTGCCACTGCCCTAGGTCTGGCTGCTCCAGTGCTGGCCGTTGATGCTCTTGTTCTGGCTGCTGCTGCTCTGGGGCCTGGCCACTGCTGCTCCGGGCCCAGCTGCCACTGCCTTGTGCCTGGCCATTCTAGGCCTGGTCGCCGCTGTTCCAACATTCTGTCCCTTTTTTCTCTTTTTTTTTTCTTTTTTTAAGAAAAAAACAAAAAACAAACGCATTTATGTTGCAATGTTGGCTGGTGTGTTGAGTTCTGACTTAGTCTTTGATTTTTCAAGATCTTCTGTGTATTCTTTCTTAAGTAATTTTACTATCATTTGCTCTCACTTGATTTCTTCACATTGAGAACTTCTTTGGTTTTTTCCTCCTTGTCCTGGGAGCTCAGCAGGTTGGTCTGTGGCACCCCTTTGTTCTCCGCAGGCTCCTGTGCTGCTTCAGCCTGTTACCAGGGTCAGCGCCGCCCAGGAAGCAGCCCCCGTCCTTGGCTCCGTTGCCGCACTCAGCAGTCGAAGGCTCAGGGGAACCCCCCCCCCTGGGGGCCCCGTCGCCTGGCTCCTTGCTGGCGCCCGGCTGGCCGGTGTCCAGCAGGGGCTCCTGCTCCTCATCGTGTTCCTCCAGTCTGGAGCTTTCTTTCTCCCTCCCACTAGGGGAGTCCAGGATCAGAGTCAACAGACTGTCCTCTGCGCGGAGTGTGTGCGACTCCGGGGGCTTGGCCTTTCGCCGCACTCCCAGGACTCCCCCTCACAGCCCCATCTCCCCCTGCCCGAGCCTGGGTCCCTAGGGACTGGCCCAGACCTGGAGTTCGGGGCAGTCTGGACTGAGGCTCAGCGTCGCCGCCGGAGGCTTTGTTTCTTCCGGCTAGGGTAATCCAGCATCAGAGTCAACATTCAGTCCTCTGCGCGCCATGTGTGCGCGACTCCGGGGGCCCCGCCTCACAGCCCCGTCTCCCCCTGCCGGAGCCTGGGTCCCCAGGGTCTGGCCCATAACTTGGGGCTCAGCTCTGCCGGTTCGGGGGTTCAGCCCAGGCTGGGGGTTCTATTTCCTTCCTGCTAGGGAACGCCAGGCAGCACCCAGCCCTCTCCTCCTCTCCGGCTGCGACCTCGCCGCGCGCGCGCGTGCGCACAGCATGTCTCCGTACCTTAGGCTTTTTTTCAGCTCCTCTGATTTTCCTTCTGGTTTTCTCCCTCCTTCCTATTGTAGAGTTTTCAGTCAGTCAACTACCTGTAGCTCTGGGCAATATCCACTTTACATTTTAGTTGTATTCCATTGAAATTGTTGTGAGCTGCTGCGGCTAGGTGTCTACCCGAGGGATCCTCCCCTCTAGCTTCTTCCTCTTACTACATTTTTAAAGGTGGAGATTTTATGAGGCAAATTGTATATTCAGAATCCAATATAATTAAAAACAAATACTGGAAAGTAAACAATATATCACTACACAGAGAATAATAATAAATAAACACTTGGTATAATAAAAAATCAAAACTGAATTTACAATATATTTAAAAGCAATGAAAATAATACTTTATATTAAAACCTTATAGTCATTTCAAAAGCTATTATAATAGGAAAAATTCATAGCCTTAAATATATTTATTGTTTATAGAACTAAAATCAAGCATAGAAAAATACAATAAACCAAAGTAAACCAGGAAATAAGAATTATCATATTTCGTTGCCTCTAAAGCCCACTTTGCTTATTATTTTGACATCTCTGAAATCAGAATGTGTCCTCAATTTATGTTGACCATGTAGCAGTGTGACCTTATTATTGTCTGTACACATAAGAATGTAGCTGATTTCCTGGGATGTGACTGAAACTCTTTGGCATGCCAGTCAAAAATCCACTTAAACACTATTTGAGGTAGGAGTATGGATACTAGTTGAAATCTAACTATCTACTTTGAATGACACATCCAGTAAGAGAGAACCAGCATCGATGATTGCAGAATTAATAGCAGCAATTTGGAAGAGAATCTTGGAAACAGTGGATCTCTCCTTTGAGAAACACTGTATCCCCAGCACAGAGCACAGAACTGAACTGAATGGTGACTTTAATCACCCAGTGGATGATGATTTAAACGAGCTTGACTCTCAATAAGAAGACATATGAAAAATGTTTTAGGCATTTCATATTTCCTTTTTATAGATGGATAAAAGTAAAATATGATTTAAAGTTATGTCTCATAAACCTAAAAGAGTTTGTCTAATAAGTACAAAGTAAACATTCTAAGTGATAAGGTGTTATGCACTAAATTCTGTGAAAGTGTTTTATTTTTCTTAGTGATATTCAAAATAAGTATGAAATATGGTAAAACAGCCAAAAGATAATGTAGCAAAATATAAAACTAATGAGTAAAAGTAAATATAAAAACAAGATTTTTGAGGAGATTACTAATATGTACATTTAAACATTTGAGCACAATTAAAAAAAAAGCAAAATCATCCAAAATTAGGAATAAGAAGAGAGAGCTACAGAGAAAGCAGAGTAAAGCAGTAAGACAATATCACATGCAATTTATTGGCAGTCTATTTGAAAATCAAATATAATTATAGACCTAGAAAAAAAATTCTAGTTAAAAAATTTTTATAACAAATAACAGAATTTGATAATGTTGGACACTGCTTTCCTTTATTCTGGAAATAAGATCTTAGAAATGAAAATAGAAAAACATTTCATTTATAACACCAATAAAAATGTTAAAAATATGGATAAAAACTACAGACCTTTATGAAATAAATGATATAAAGTGGAAGAATAAAAATCAACATCTGAACTTTTAAAAATGAAAAATGTATGTTCATGTGTGGAAGAGTTATTACTGTACAAAATCAATTATGTCACTATTGATATATATATGCAATTCCAATTAGAATTCCAATGAGGGCTTTGGGAGGAATAATTGATTATGATGATCTTCAATTTCATGTAGAGGGAAAAAAAATACCTATGAACAGCCAGTAAAAGTGGGGTCCTGGATTGGAGAGGGTGCAGGCTGGGCTGAGGGGACCCTTCCCCTGTGCACAAATTTCGTGCCCAGGGCCTCTAGTCCTATATAATCCAATATAATAAAGAGGTAATATGGAAATTGACTATCACTCCAACACACAAGATGGCTGCCCCCATGTGGTCAAAGATGGCTGCCCCCATGTGGACACAAGATGGCTGCCACAAGATGACCAGCAGGGGAGGGAAGTTGTGGGTGATTAGGCCAGTAGGGGAAGGCAGTTGGGAGGGACCAGGCCTTTAAGAGAGGGCAATTAGGGAGGTGACCAAGTCTGCATTGGAGGACAGTTACAGGTGACCAGGCCAGCAGGGGAGGACAGTTAGGAGCAACCAGGCTGGCAAGGGAGAGCAGTTAGGGATGACTGGGCCAACAGGGGAGGGCAGTTGGGGGGTGACAGGCCTGCAGGGGAGTGCAGTTAGGGGCAACCAGGCTGGCAAGAGAGGGAAGCTAGATGTGACTGGGCCAACAGGGGAGGGTAGTTGGGGGCAATTGGGCTGGCAGGGGAGCTGTTAAGCATCGATCAGGCTGGAAGGGGAGTGGTTGGGAGCCAGCAGTCCTGGATTGTGAGAGGGATGTCTGATTGCCTGTTTAGGCCTGATCTCACCGTGATTGGGCCTAAACAGGCATTCAGACATCCCTCGAGGGGTCCCAGATTGGAGAGGGTGCACGCTGAACAGAAGGACACACACACACACACACACACACACACACACACACACCTGTGCATGAATTTTGTGCACCGGGCCTCTAGTCTATACACATAAACGCTTAACAGCTAGAGCAGTGGAATGACCAGAATGACCAGAACAATTGGTAGCTATGACATGCACTGCAGCATCCAACCATCCGAATCTGGGCCCTAATCGGCTCCCCCACCCTGGACATTCCACCCCCGATTCTCCTCCGATCCTGATAAGAGGCAAGGATGGCCAACTCCCTGTGGCCCCTCCCCCTGGCTGGCCCCACACCCAATTAACACCCCCCCACACACACACACACCAGATTGGGGGAGAAGAAGGCTGGCCCATCACCCATTGCCCCTCCCCCGAACCGGTCCAGCCTGATGGGCCCCTGTCAGGGTGGGCTGGCTAGACCCCACCCATGTAGGAATTCATGCACTGGGCCTCTAATTTGCTTTATAGGTATTAACACATGGAAAAGCTACCATAGTAAATCAGCATGTAATACCAGCTTAGGAACAACTATACAGATTAGGACACAGATGGACAACTCAGAAACACATTTTACTTTATATGAGTATTTATGAAAATGTGGTATTTCAGTTCAATGTAAGAAGAATGATTTATTTAACAAATAATGTGAGTGCAACAGGCTCTCCTTCTGGAAGAAAACTGAAGAGGACATGTATCTAGTATCACTTATAAAAATAAATTCCAAATCCATTAAAGCAATGAGGCTTGCAGGGTCTCTTTAAAACTTATGGACCTCATATTTTGAAACTCTTCTTTGGCTACCACATCTCAAGTCATCCCATCCCAAATCCTCACAGGATGAAAGGGCAGCTGAATGATGGAAGACACAGGGAGCTTAGAAGGGAAGGATTTTAAAGCAATGGAGGAAGAGAACAGATGCTGAGTAGGCAAAGGGTAGTGTCTGCTAAAGAGAGCCAGAGAGAAGAGAGAGAGAGAGAGAGAGAGAGAGAGAGAGAGAGAGAGAGAGAGAGAGAGAGAGAGAGATTACATTGGAATATTTATTTATGTTACTACAAGATACGATAGCTTCTGGCCAGGCTTTTATGATGGTATTTAAGCTGCCCCTAGAAGGACAAAGAGATTGATTTCTATTTCAGAAGCTAAAGGAAAAAAGTCTAGTATCTAGGAACCCCCAAATTTTTTAGACTAACTCTTCATAGGAAGAAAAATAAATGTAATTACTGTTGCCTCTTTCTTCATACCTATGTACTTTGAAAAAAGTGGGGGAATAAAAGCTAACAAACTAAGCAGAAGGCTGACTGTTTTCTTCATCACATAGATGTGGGGGTCATTAATCATTTTCCCAGCAGCTTGCAAAGGAGGATGCCCAGGTCAGGTGTTTGAAAGTGAGCAGGTAAGGCTCCTGGATAGTTGGTCTTGAGAAAATCCTATCTCTGGTACTCCTGCATCCAGTCATGAGAGACAGCCCAGGCCTCATCTGAGAGGCAGTGGACATAGATAGGAATAAAGATCAGGGATGGCTGGACAGCCGAGCCCAGGAGAGGCATATCCACTGCCTGCTAAGTCCTGTCAGAGGCTGGGAGAGCAGCTGGCCTGAACTGAGGACACTAAGAGAGAAAAGGAGCACTGAGCCATGCTAGTCTGAATGTGAAGGACATTTGAATTTGGATCCCGAGGCGAAGAATTACTGCAGCTACCTGGAGGATAAGAGGAGCTGGGAGGGTAGTGAAGGGTTCTCCAAATGCAAGTAACCATTCCCCAGGCCAGTGAGAGATTATCTAAGGGCTTATAAGTAAGGACAGAGTCAAAACACATCCAGTATCTTGGAGGTTCTCTGACAGAGTTAGGGCCTGGGCAGGCTTGTGTTCCTGAGTAGAGGCACAGCATGAATAGCCCAGGTCTTGAGTTCTCAGTAACCATGCCAGCTCAGATAACTTTCCCCAAAAGTGAAGTGATCAGGGTTGGCCACTCCTCAGGAATGTGTATGGGCTTGAATCCTAAGTGATACACTCATTATCTATCTGATCATGGGCAGGTGGCCAGGCCCTCAGAGCCCAGTTTCCTTGCTGTTAATTTGAGAATTAAGAGATTCCACAGAGTTGTCAGGGGAGGGGGCTCAACAGCAATGAATTAGACAGCACTTAGTACAGTTTGGCACAAAGTAGGCACTTAATTATGTGAATTGTCATTATTCTCTTGAAGCAAGATGGCCTTTTATGGGTCCTGAAAGTCCACTTTCCTTTAATAAGGCTCATCTGGCTCTGCCAAGGTAGGTAGGGAGAGTTTGGCCTAGTGAGCTCTATCATTGTTACCTGATGCTTTATCTAACTTCTTTACTGTTGAATCCTTTTGTCAAGAATAGTGCCTGGTACATAGTAGGTGCTTAATATAAAAGTTTGATGAATGAATTAATTTGTTTCCTTTATTTTTAGACTACTTTGAATCTAAACCTTATGAATCCCATAATTTTGCCTGGATAATTATTGTCACCTGGAGATTCACATCCCCCTTTCAGTTCATAGTTTTTCACAAAGAACTGCCACCTTCTAAGGTCAGTATCATATCTTAGACCTCAGATCACATTATCACAGGTATTAATGCACACATCCAAAGTCAGCATTAAAAAACAAATATTTTGTGTAAAATAAGGAAAGTTTTCTGTATGATGTTTCAGACATTATTGGCTATTAGAAACTTAATAATTTGTTAGGATTTCTTGGCAATCACCCTGTCTACTTGGGAAGTTTTGCAAGGTTAGCAAATCTAATTTACAAATGGTTTCCAAGTATAATGAAATTTTTATGAATAATAAACTGAACAATTAATGAATTTAAATTTATATTTTGGCAATAAACAATTATTAATTTATATTTTGCTGGATCCTTTTCATATTTTAAAGTCAATAATTTTATATTCTGACCTCAAACATTTTTGTTGATCCCTGAAGAATTCACATGATATGGGCAATGGGCCCAGAATGCTTGTTGGAGAAATCATCTTATAGGGTTAAAGACTCAGCACATTTGTAATTCATTCTTTTCTAGAGTGGGCTTATGTTTTATATTGGAAAAGGGAAAGGACATTTTAGGAGACTGTCTTCAAGCACTGGCTTCTTCATTCAGCCCTGATTCTCCTTCTAGTGTCTTACCCCCTACCTACCTCCTTTTGTTTTCATTCTCTGCATTGAAACCTGTCAGCTACCTTACCTCCTGCTAGGCCACAGTTCCTAGCTGTCAGACACACTGAGGTGCATTATTAAATTCTTATAGGTGACATCAGAGAAATGACAGCATGAGAACATACCTTGTTTTCTTCCCTTGAAATTTCAAAAGGTTAATCAACTATAATTCAACAAAGAAATTCATGCTCAACCCAGAACATGCTTGAGAGACCCACATACTAAAACATCTAAAGATGGGCAACCAGGAATAAATGGGAAGATAAAAGGTAGGAAAAGCTCAGACAGCCTACAAATGCAGCCCTGCAACTGGAAGTTCATAGTTCATCTGGCCAGAAGAGGGGAGTAAGCATATGGCAGCAGGTGCTTCTTTCATCCTGAAGGATCAAAGAGCTGGGAGAGGGTGGGGGGCAGCCCAGCAGGGCAAGAAGTAAGACAGCAAACAGTGGCTGAGTTAGCAGAACCCTGACAGAGCACAGGTGTATGTCATGAGCCTCAACATTGTTGGACTGGGTGGTGTTGTTTCAGACAAAGGAACAGAACCACAGAGCCCTGCCATCACTTAAACTCTCAAAACTTGTCTCCCATTGCCATTGGAGTCAGGTTCAGGAGTATATTATATGTAAACCATGAATAACCATGGTAACCAGGATGACAGGGAAAAAAAAAGGAAAATTCCACAGAAAGCAAACTGGAACACATGAAAATATGTGAAATAAATGGTGAAGACTTCAAGATTGAAGTTCTAAAAATATTCAAGAAGATGTGAGAAAATATTCAGTGCACTCAAAACAAATCAATGAACAAAATGAGTACTTTATGAATGAGATTGAAACTTTGAAAAGAAACTAATAAGAAATCCTAGAAATGAAGCATGTAATTAAGGAGATTAAGAGTGAAATACTGAATAGAGAAAACAGATTCAACAGGATGGAGGAAAGAATTAGTGATATTAAAGATAGCAATCTAATCTAGAAATGACACAGGGAAGAAGGAGACCTGAGCATAAAGAAGAAAGAAAGAGCTCTGTGAGACCTATCTGACTCGGTCAGAAAAAGCAATATTAGAATTATAGACATTGCAGAGGAGGAAGAGAAGAAGCAGGGAATGGAGAAGGAGTAGGGAATGGAGAGTCTATTCAAACAAATAGTGGATGAGATTATCCCACATCCATGGAAAGAACTAGATCCTCAAATCCAAGAAGCATACCAAACACCTAGTTAACCCAATTGAAAGAGGTTCTCTCAAAGGCACTTGGTATTGAAGTTGTCAAAAATTAATGACAAAAAAATTCTCAAAGGAGCCAGGGAAAAGAATGATGTGACCTACAAAGAAAAATCCATCAGAATTTCATTTGACTTCTCAGCAGGACCTCTCTACAAGCCAGAAGAGAGTGGAATCAAATATTCAAATATCTGAAAGAGTAAAATCACAGCCACAAATAATATATCCAACAAAATTATCTTTTAAATATGAAGGAGAAATAAAGATGTTCCCAGATATACAGAAGATGAAAGATTTCACCAGAAAACGTCCATTGCAGGAAATAATCAAGGAAATTATTCTAACTGAAACAAAGAATATAAGGTCACAACACTAAGAGTAAGAACAACAAAAAACTTAAGCATAAACAGGGATTATTTGAAACAACAAAAACATAAAAAGGGAGAGGGTAAAGTTATGAACTGGCAAATGAAGATAATCAGAAGCAATCAAAAGAAAAAAGCTATAGTATATATGCAACTTAATTTTTTATAAACCTAATGGTAACCACATAAAAAGAATTCCCAAACCAGGACATATAACTTAAAAAATGAGGAAACAGAGGAAAGAAGTATGGAATACCACCAAACAAAAACAACAGACAGAAACACAAAGGAAAAGAATAAATGGAGCCACAGAGCTACTAGAAAACAAAAGATAAAATGGCTGTAGGAAATCCTCATACATCAAGAATTACTTTAAATGTAAATGGTCTAAATTGACCAGTAAAGAGGCACATAATAGCAGAGGGGATCAAAAAGCAAACGCCAAACTTATGTTGCCTTTAAGAGACATATATAGGCTGCAAAAATAAAAAATAGATTCAAAATGAAAGGGTAAAAATTGACTTTCCAAGCAAATAACATCCACAGAAAAGCAGGTATAATAATACTCACATCTAACAAAATAGATTTTAAGATAAGGAAGATAGCAAGAGACAAATTTGAACATTTTATAATGATAAAGGGGACACTACATAAAGAAAACATAACCCTTCTCTCTCTCTCCCTCTCTCTCTCTCTCTCTCTCTCTCTCTCTCTCTCTCTCTCTCTATATATATATATATATATATATATATATATATATATATACACACACACACACACACACACACACACACACACACACACACATACATACTAGAGGCCTGGTGCACAAAATTCGTGCATGGGGGCAGGGGATTGTCCCTCAGCTCATCCTGCACCCTCTCCAATCTGGGACTCCTCAAGGGATGTTCAACTGCCCATTTAGGCCCAATCCCACAGATATCCCTCTCATAATCCAGGACTGCTGGCTCCCAATTGCTTGCCTGCCTGCCTTCCTGATTGCCCCTAACCGCTTCTGCCTGCCAGCCTGATCACCCCCTAACCACTCCCATGCCAGCCTGATTGATGTCTAACTGCTCCCCTGCCAGCCTGTTTGACCCCAACTTCCCTCCTTTGCCAGCCTGGTCACTCCTAACAACCTTTCCCTGCAGAGTTGATCACCTTCAACTGCCCTCCCTTGCAGGCCTAGTGCCTCCCAACTGCCCTCCCCTGCTGGCCATCTTGTGATGGCCTTCTTTTGTCCACATAGAGGCAGAATCTTTGACTACATGAGGCAGCCATATTGTGTGCTGGAGTGATGGTCAATTTGCATATTACTATTTTATTAGATAGCATAGAGTGGGGGGCCAGCTGGTTTGCCTTGAAGGATGTCCTGGATCAGGGTGGGGGTTCCCTTGGGGCATGGGGCAGCCTGAATGAGGGGTCTGTGGTGGTTTACAGGCCGGCCATGGCCCCCAGCAACCCAAGCAGAGGCCCTGGTATCTGGTATATATTTCCTTTTTACAATTAAAACTTTGTAGCCTGGAGTGGAGGCTTGGGTCTGCTAGGGCAGGCAGAAAGCTTGGCTTCTTCTGTTACCAGAGAAACCCAAGCCTCTGTGGCCAGAGCCATCTTGGTTGGGGTTAATTTGCATACACTCTCTGAATGGCTGGTGAGTGTGACTGGTGGGTGTGGCTTGTGGAGTGGAGTGATGGTTAATTTGCATATTACTCTTTTATTAGATAGGATATATACCCAACCAGGAAGTACTGAAATATATCAAACAACTCACAGAACTAAAGGGAAAAACAGATCAAAACACAATTATAGTGGGAAACCTTAATACTTCATTTGTAGGTCTAGACAGATCAACCAAATGGAAAATTAGTAAAGAAATATTGACCTTAAATAAAAAACTAGACCAAATGGAAATAATTGACATTTACAGAACCTTTCATCCCAGAATATCATATTATACACTCTAATAGTGTACATGGATCATTCATAAGGATTGACCATATGCTGGGTCACAAAACTAGCATCAACAAACTCAAAAAGATTGAAATTATACCAAGCATATTCTCTGACCATGATGCCTTAAAATTAGAAATCAATGTTAAAAATATGTAAGGAAACTCACAATGTGTTGAGATTAAAGAATATACTACTACAAAATGATTGGGTCAAAGAATAAAAAAAAAAGATGAGATCAAAAGATATATAGAGACAAATGAGAATGACAATATAACATATTAAAAATGATATGAAGAGAGACAAAATGGCAGCAGAATAGACGGATGTGTCCTGAGCCTTGTCCCAGAGCAAATAGAGTGAGCAGCTGAAATGAGTGAAATTCAGCCAGAATTTGGTGAGGAGATGTAGCTGGTGAGATAGTTTGCAGACGGGAAGGGCAGAGGTCCCCTGGATAAAGGTAAAATCAAGGGTCTAAGCAGGAGAGTCTGCTGGGCTTTTGTACCTAGAGGGTCAGGGAGAAACTACAGGTTGCCAAGCCTCATCCCTGAGGACAAGCAAAGTACCTGTCTGTGGGGGGAAAAAAGGGACTACAGGACTGCAAGAGGGATTTTGGACCTTGGAGTCTGGATTTTGGACCTGAGCTCAGAGGCAGCCCTGAAGTGCTGGCCAGGCTGCACAGTGCTGGCAATAGAGGAGCTTGCAGGGACGCAGTCCCTCCTCGCACTGGAACCTGTGCCTTTCCCCACTGAACCTAGTTTGTAGGAACTTTCGGATGCAGACATTTACCCATGGCTGAGGTACAGGAGAAGGTGTGAGCTTGTGGAATCTAGGGAGAGTACTGGTGGAAGTGAGTCTAGTGCTGAGTCATATCCAAGCCAGGTTGCCATTTTCTCTAGAGAGATAGCCTCTCCCTCCAGTCTTTAGGCAACCAATATAGCCACACCCAGATCATACCCTGAACAATACAAGGAATCTGAATAATCCCTGAGGTTATAGGAATTGGCCTAAAGATAAATCTTTAGCCCCAGCAACCAGAAACTGAGAAACAGTATGGGCACAGACTACTGGAATCATAAGCCAGCCAAAGGAATGACACTTCACTTTTTTCACTTTTATTTTTATTAAAACGTTTTTTTCTTTATTTATTTTTTTCCTTTTTTTCTTCTTTTCTTCTTTGTTTTCTGTTTTTCTTTGTTGCTTTTTAAAAATTTTTGTTCACATTATTTTTCATCACTATTTTTTATTTGCTATTTTTAATTTTTTATACCATTTTTGAAATAAATTTTTTGGTAAATTTATTATTTTTTCTTCTCATTCTCTTTCTTTTCATCCACTTATTCCTTTTCTACTTCCTCAATACTAAATTGAAGTCCTCCCCATATTCATCTTAATCTTATTTTCACTATATAAACTCAGCTTTTACAGATTCTGCCCCAATCCTCTTTCTGGGTGTGTGGTGTTTGTATTTTTTTTTTTGTTTTATTTGTTTATCTATTGGTTCTGTTATGATATATATATATATATATATATATATATATATATATATATATATTTTATCTTTTTTATTCTTTTGTCTTTTATCCCACATCTTTTTCTCTCTCTTTGATAGCATTTAACATTTGTGCTCTCTTTTCTCTGCCCTATCTCTATTTTCTCAGATGGTCACTTATATTGGGGTTATTGGTGTCGTGAGTACATTTGTGCTTAGTTCCCTCTGTATTGTGTCTTGTTTAGGTGAATTTTATCTGGTCAGGCCAAGAGGCTTGAGAGAAAGCCACATAACCAGACACGTGGAGAGGAAACTCCATTCATGAAAGGGTCAGTAACACCGCAGACCCAACTACAGAGGCAGGAAAAATGTGGCAGTGAGGAAAAGAGCATGAGTGAGTGAGGAAGTAAAAGAAGAGCGTGTGGTTAGGTGGTGTGTGTGTGTGTGTGTGTGTGTGTGTGTGTGTGTGTGTATGTGAAGACAGGTAGATCCCATAGGACCTTCAGGGGCAGGCTAATCAGGCTTGCCTAACTAGGTAGCTTCTGCTACCATTGCAAACAATACTGGACCCAGCTTATATTTAGGGGCCTAGTCTTTTGAATGGGAGCATTGCTGTAAATGGATTCCCATTATCAACTCCACCCAGAATGTCCTCAGATAACACCTGGGACTCTACAGCCACCACTGCCAGGGTCATGCTACCTAAGTTGTGATCCCACCATCAACCAGGCTCCAACTGCCTGGGCACAGGCTCCAGTGAGTTTGGTAGCAGGTTTCCCTATGACTGGCCCAATGCTTTAGCCCAGGGCACTGCAACCACATGAACAGCAGACATGTGAGCAGCCTGCTCCTGTCCAAGGAACAGCAGCTGTGTGAGCAGCCAGTTCTCCTGTCTAAGGAGTAGCAACCACTGGAGCAGCTCACTCCATCTGAGGATGAGCAGCCCACCTACTACAGAGGAGAAGCAGCCCCATGTAGCCAATCCCATCTGAGGAGCAGCAGCTCTGTGCAGCCCACATCTTGCACCTATCTGAAGAGCAGCAGCTGTGTTGCATGAGCAGTCAGCTGCCTTCCAAGAAGCAGCAGCAGTTTGAGTAGACTGTGCCTTTCCAAGGAGCAACAGCTGCACGAACCACCTGCCTCCATCCAAGGAGATGCAGTTGTGTAAGCCGCTGGCCCACATCTGAGAAGCAGCAGCTGTGTGAGCAGCCTGCCCACATTCGAGGAGCAGCAACCTCAAAATTAGCCCATCCTCATCTAAGGAATAGCAGCTATACAAGCAGCTTCCCCCACCAGCTAAAAGAGGCACCATTGCTGCAAACAGCACCCACTAGCGAGCCAGTGCCAACTGAGAAGCAGCTGCTAACGTAATCACCCAAGGAGAAACCGCAACCAGAGAAGCCACTGCCACCAAATGAGTAGCCATTGCAAAGCTCGACATATAGATAAGATGGTGGAACCAAAAATGGGTAGACAAAGATACCTCCAAAAAAAAAAAAGGAAATGCCAGAAAAGCAGCTAAATGAAACAGAGGCATGCAATATGTCAGAATAAGGGTCATAGAGTTCATAAATTGGATGGAAGAAAAAATCAACACCTTGGGGATCCAAGATGGCTGCGCACAGGTAAACACCTAGCCGCAGCCGCACACAACAATTTCAATAAAATACAACTAAAATATAAAATGGACATTACCCAGAACTACAGGAAAGTCGACTAACTGGAAATTCTACAAAGAGAAGCAAGGAGAAAACCTGAAGGAAGAGCAGAGAAGCTGTAAAAGCCTAAGGTATGGAGACACGCAGCACGCGGAGAGGACGGAGCCGGAGAGGAGGGAGGCCGAGTGCCTGGCTGGTGTTCCCTAGCAGGAAGGAGATAAAACTCCGACTGTGTTGGGCCCCAGTTCTGACTGCTCTGAACCCCAGTTCTAGGCCAGACCCCGGGATCCAGGCTCATCCATAGGGAGCTGGGCTGTAAGGCGGAACCCCGGGGAAGCGGCGAAAGGAGGTCCTGGCGGAGCGCACATTGCGCTCAGAGAAGGGATGGTCGGCTGTGCCGCGGGATTGCCCTGGCTGGAAGGAGACTGGGGCTCCAGTCTGCTCTGAACGCCACCTCCAACTCCCCTTCCAACTGAACTGATCCCCAATACCGGGCTCATTGAGGGAGATCATAGACTGTTTGGCAGCAGGCGAAAATCGAGGGCACCTATCTCTCAGAGGCGCTTTGCAGAGAGTACTGAAGGACCCTGGGGATTACTGAGACAGCATAGGGCGTGGCTGACAGAAGCCAAGGCTGTAGGCTCCACCCTGAAATCCCGTCCCATCTGTGACTGCAAAATGCGGCAATGAAATAGATCACAAACGAAAGAAATGGAGGACAAAAAGCGACTGGATATAGAGTTCAAATCTACGCTTATAAGGTTTTTCAAGAATTTCCTAGAAAAGATGGATAAGACCTATGAGGATATGAAAAGAGATCAACTAGAATTAATAAGGAGTCAACAGGAAATGATAAGGGATCAACAAGAAATAAAGAATACATTGTCTGAAATAAAAAAATATCATACAGAGTCCTAAAAACAGAATGGAAGATCGCAAGAATCAAGTCAAAGATTTGGAATATAAAGAAACAGAAGACACTCCTCCACAGAAGCTAGAAGACAAGAGAATCCAGAAAATTGAAGATAATGTAAGAAACCTCTGGGACAACTTCAGGCGAACCAACATCAGAATTATGGGGGTCCCAGAAGATGAGAGAGAGCAAGATATTGAAAACATACTGAAAGAAATAGTGACAGAAAACTTCCCCCACCTGGTGAAAGAATTAGACTTACAAGTACAGGAAGCACACAGAACTCCAAACAAAAGGAATCCAAAGAAGACAACACCAAGACACATCATAATTTAAATTCCAAGAGCAAAAGACAAAGAGAGAATATTAAAAGCAGAAAGAGCAAAGAAGGTAGTTACCTATAAAGGAGCACCTATACGATTGTCAGCTGACTTCTCAACAGAAACCATGCAGGCCAGACAGGAATGGCAAGAAATATTCAAGGTGATGAATAGTAAGAACCTACAGCCAAAGATAATCTATCCAGCAAAGCTATCACTCAGAATCGAAGGTCAGATAAAGAGCTTCACTAATAAAATAAAGCTAAAGGAGTTCGTCACCACCAAACCAGAATTATATGAATTGCTGAAGGGGGTTCTTTCAGAAGAGAAAGTAAATAAAGATAAAAATTATGAACAACAAATGTGTAACTATCAATAAGTGAATCTAAAAACCAATGAAATTAAAAAAAATCTGATGAACAATATTAAGTGTTGAATATAATAGAATCAGAGGTATGGAAGGGGAGTGAACTGACGATTCTTGGGGAAAAGGGGAGAGGGGGATGTGGGAAGAGACTGAACATAAACTGTGCACCTATGGATGAGGACAATGGGGAGTGGGGAAAGGGCAGAGGGTGGGGTGGGAACCTGGTGGAGAAGAGCAATGGTGGGCGGGGAAGGAACATTTGTAATAATATAAACAATAAAAACTGAAAAAAAATCAACACCTTATGCAAGAAACAAGAAGAAATGAAGAATGATATAGCTGTAATAATTAAAAAAAAAACATCATGGAAAGTTTAACCACTGGACTAGAAGAAGCGGAGGATTGAATTAGTGAACTAGAAGATAGGGAAGCAAAACAGAGCCAAACTGAATTGCAATTGGAGAAAAAAATTAAAAGACAGGAGGAGAACCTAAGGGAGCTATGGGAAACAAAGGAATAATAGTGGTGCCAGAACAACAGAAAGAGAACAAGGGTAAGAAGAACTATTTGAAGAAATAATATCAGAAAACTCCCCTGATGTGGCAAAGAAAAGTCATACAAGCTCAGAGAGTTCCAAACAGGATGAACCCAAAAAGAACCACGCCAATACAAATCATAATCATGATGGCAAATATTCAGGACAAAGAGAGAACCTTAAAGACTGTAAGAGAAAGTCAAAAAGTTACATACAAGGGAACTCCCATTAGATTATCAAATGATTTCGTAACAGAAACACATCAGGCCATAAAAGAATGGAAGGAAATTTATAAAATGATGAAAACCAAGGGACTGAATCCAAGAATACTCTATCCAGCAAGTCTATCATTCAAAATTGAAGGGGAAATAAGGAGCTTCACTGACAAAAAAAAAAAAAAATGCTAAGGGAGTTTATCACTACCAAGCCAGCAAGGCAAGAAATGCTAAACAGACTGGTATATATATATAAAAAAAAAAGAAATAAAAAGGTAAGAAGGAACGCAGACACAAAAAATAAAAATTACTGTATAAAAGTACCTTTCACTAATAATTTTAAACATAAGCAAATTAAATGCTCTAATCAAAAGACATTGAGTGGCTGTGAATGTGTAAAAAAACATGACCCATGACCCATATATGCTGTCTACAAGAGACCCACCTCAAAACAAGGGACTCATAAAGATTGAAAGGGAAGGAATAGAAAAATAACTTTCAGGCAAATGGAAAGAAAAATGAAGTGGGGGTAGCAGTACTTATTTCTAACAAAACAGACCTCAAAGTAAAGGCCATACCAAGAAATAATGAAGGCCCTTCATAATGATAAAGGGATCGATACAACAAAAGGATATAACGCTTATAAATATAATTGCACCCAAATATATAAAAAAAATATCCAGGAAGATATTAAGGGAGAGATGGACAACAATACAATCCTAGTAGGGGAATTTAATACACCACTGACAACACTGGATAAATCCTCTAGACAAAAAATCAGCAAAAAAACAGCAATTCTAAATGACTCACTAGATCAGATGGATTTTATTGACATCTTCAGAGCATTTCACCCCAGAGCCACCAAATATACATTCTTCTCAAGTGCACATGGGTCATTTTCAAAGATATGCTATATATTTGGTCATAGGCAAAGACACTTCAAATTCAAGAAGATAGAAATTATATCAAGCATCTTCTAAGATCACAGTGGCATAAAACTGGAAATCAACTACAATAAAAACAATCCAAAAAAACTCAAACACTTGGAGACTAAACGGCATGCTATTAAACAATGACTGGGTTACCAGAGATATCAAAGAAGAAACAAACAAAAAAATCATGGCAACAAACGACAACGAAAACACAACAATCCAAAATCTATGGGATACAGCAAAAACCATCATGAGAGGTTCTTGAGAAGTTCTTGAGAGGTTCTTGATAAACAGTCTTGAGAAGTTCTTCACCCTGAGAGCTCACCTACTGGCAGCTTGGAACACTGAGCACAACTACAAGCTGTTCATTGCTCTACAAGCCTACTGAAAAAACAAACAAACAAGCAAACAACAACAAAAAAACAATGGCAATAAATTACCTTACCCTTACAACTCAAAGAGTTAGAAAAAGAGCAACAAGAAAAGCCCAATATAAGCAGAAGGAAGGAAATAATAAAGATCAGAGCAGAGATAAATGACACAGAGACCAAAGAAACAATACAAAAGATCAACAAAACCAAGAACTGGTTCTTTGAAAGGATAAACAAGATTGATGAACCTCGAGGAGAGGAAAAATATGGTGGCTAGCAGGACAGACCTGAGAGAGAGGAAGTGAGTGAGAGAATGAAAGGAGTGTGTGGATGAGTGTGGGTGTGTGTGAGTAAATGAGGGAAAGTTAAATCTCACAGAAGCAGCAGGAACTGAATGACAGCCTCCCCTTGACAAGGAGGGACTACCACTACTGCGGGCACTCCCAGACGGCAGGACTCCAGCGTGGAGCCCATGCCATCTTGAATGGCCTTTTTTAGAAACTCATCAACACTACCAAAAAGACAGGTCTTGGAACTGCACCGTGACCCAGCACACATTCTAGCCAATATCCTGCTAACGCAGCTATAGACCCACGGACACTGGGACCTCCAAAGACACACCATCCCACATCTGTAAGTGCAACTCCCCTCCCCAACTGCAGAAATGTGGAAATGCGCAAGCTGCGTGCACTTGCACATCAGCCCAGAACACTTGGCTTGAGGGGCGTCTCCAGGCCATGTGCATTTGTGCCCCAACCTGAAACACTTTACTGGGCTTGCTGGGTGTCCCCAGGCTGGGCGCACTTGTGCACGAGCCTGAAACCCTTTACTCAACTTCCCAGAGTCTCTGGGCAGTGAGCACTTGTGCGCAAGCCTGAAACCCTTTACTTGGCTTGCCGGGCATCTCCAGGCTGCGCACTTGCATGCAAGCCCGTAACACTTTACTAGACTTGTGGGGTGTCTCTTTGGGCAGTGCCGGGGAGATGCCAAAAACACCCCAGGGTGTGTTTCTGTGTAGATGGGGGTGTGCACGTTCCACCTTCCATAGGCAGGCCCAAACACTCTACTCCTATTAACGGATGTCCCCTTGGATAGCACTGGGGAGAGGGCAAAAGCACCCAAGGGTGTGTTTCTATACACAAGGGGTGCCTACATTCCCTGTTCCATAGGCAGATCTGAACACTGTACTGCTGCTTGTGGTTGTCTACTTGGACAGCACTGAGGAGAGGACAAAAGCACCCTAGGGTGTATTTCTGTGCAGACTGGGTTGCGAAGCCCCATAATGGAAATTCTGAATTCCCTCTTCCTGAAGGGTTGCCACATTCACCCTAACTGCTCAACTGCAGTGCCAGGACCCTTGGAATATATCAAAGTTCTGCACCCTGAGAGGTCACCGTCCAGGCAGCTTGGAACACTGAGCACAACTAACCACAGGGCGCTATTGGGAGCCACTTTGAGCTCTTCTTGGTGCAATTTTGAACAAGCAGGGGGCGAACTCCTCTCCAGCAGTAGAGGCTTTGAATTTACTTAGTCTAGATAATGACCACAGGCACCTCAATTGCATGGCTGTACTGCCAAAGCCCATCAGGGTCCTTCAGTGTGCCTCACTGACAAACATCCTGAGGGTGATCCTGTGAACAGCCGCTGGGAGTAAGTATCTATCCACCACAAGTGCAACAGCAAAAGCTGTGTCTGCCCACCCCACAATTGCAGAACCCTGGGCAACACAGTCACGCCTTTTCAAAGAGCAGGTCCCCTGAGCCCCAACACCCCAACAGACAGTTCCTGGGGGCCATTGTGAGTCCCTGTAGGGAACGTGTGATTACAATTAAGGGTGCAGGAGAGCAAAAATTGGGACACTCCCCCCCACAGTGGCTGACTTCTAGACACTGCAGTTGTGCCTCTCAAGCTCGCAGGCCTACATCAAGAAAACCCAAATAGCTCGAGTAGGGAGCTACACTAGGTTAACAAACACAGGAAAACTAGGAGGATTACGCCAGTAGCAACATCCCCAAAAGAACCTGGCAGCAAAGCAATTGGATCTACAATTAAAACATTACAAGAAAACATGGGAAGACAAAAAAGTAATTCCCAAAGGAAAGAAAAAGAGGAATCACCAAAATGGGAGTTAAATGAATTTGAGGCTAGCAGCTTATCAGAGATAGAATTTAGAATAATGATATAATAGTAATGATATAATATTAAATATAAGGATGTTTAAACGGCTGGAGGACAAATGCACACAACTCAATGACAAGTACACACAACTCAATGAGAACTATACGGAGCTGAATGAGAATGTCACCAACATGAAAAGAAACCAAGAGGAGATGAAGAATGACATAACTGCAACAGAAAAACACAATGGAAGGCTTAAAGAGTAGACTAGAAGAGGCTGAGGACCGCATCAGCAAAGTAGAAGACAAAGTAGGAAAAAAATACACAAACACAGCAGCAACTGGAAATAAAACTTAAAAAGCAAGAGAAGAGCCTAAGGGAGCTTTGGGACAACACAAAATGAAACAACACTAGAATAACAGGGATACAAGAAGGAGAGGAAGAAAAGCAAGGAATAGAAAACCTCCTGGAAGAAATAATGACAGAAAACTTCCCTGATATTGGCAAGAAAAAAACTATCCAAGTCCAAGAAGTACAGAGACTCCCAAACAAGTTGAACCCCAAAAGACCGACACCAAGACACATCATAATTAAATTGGTGAACACCAACGACAAAGCCAGAATCATGAAGACAGCAAGAGAGAGACAGAAAGTTACTTACAAGGGATCTCCTATTAGAATATCAACTGATTTCTCAACAAAAACACACCAGGCCAGAAGGGAATAGAATGAAATATACAAAGTGATGCAAAACAAGGGACTGAACCCAAGAATACTAACCCAGCAAGATTATCATTAAAAATTGAAGGTGGAATCAGAAGCATCACAGGAAAAAAAAAGGGGGGCTAAGACAGTTTATCACTACCAAACCAGCAATGCATGAAATGTTAAAGGAACTTCTATAAAAAGAAGAAAGGGAAAGGCAAGAGGAAATACAAACACTAAGGAAAAATATGACAACAAACAGGTACCTATAAATAATAACATTAAATGTAAATGGATTAAATGCACCAATCAAAAGACATAAGGTAGCTGAATGGATAAGAAAACATGAACCATATATTTGCTGTCTACAAGAGACCCACCTTAGAGCAAAGGATTCACACAGTCTGAGAATGAAGGGATGGAAAAACATTTTCGAGGCAAATGGAAATGAGAAAAAAGCCGGGGTTGTGATACGTATATGAAATAAAATAGACCTCAAAGTAAAGGCCATAATAAGAGATAAGGAAGGTCACTACATAATACTAAAGGGAGCAATCCAACAAGAAGATATCACTGTGCTAAACATATATGCACCCAATGCAGGAGCACCCAAATACATAAAAAATCTTCTGGAAGATATCAAGGAAGAGATCTACATCAATACTATCATAGTAGGGGACTTTAATACACCACTGGCATCACTGGATAAATCCTCTAGCAAAAAAAATAAATAAATAAAAATAAAAATAAAAATAAAATAATCGAAGAAACAGCAATTCTAAAGGACACACTCGATCAGATGGACCTAACTGACATCTTCAGAGAATTTCACCCAAAGCCAAGGAATATACATTCATCTCAAGTGCACATGGCACATTTTCAAAAATAGACCACATATTGGGTCACAAGCAAAGTCTCCCCAAATTCAAAAAGATTGAAATCATATCTAGCATTTTCTCATATCACAATGGCATAATATTAGAAATAAACTACAATAAAAACACTACAAAAATTCAAACTCCTGGAAGCTAAACAATGATTGGGTTATTAAGGATGTCAAAGAAGAAATTAAAAGCATTCTGGAGATTAATTACAATAAAAGTAAAACAGTGTGAATCCTACGGGACACATAGAAAGCAGTCTTGAGAGGGAAGTTTATATCTCTTCAGGCCTACCTCAAAAAACAAGAAAAAAATGGTAATAAATCATCTAACTCAACAACTCAAAGATTAGAAAGGGAGCAACAAGAAAAGCTCACAGTGAGCGGATGGAAGTAAATAATAAAAATCAGAGCAGAAATGAATGACATAGGGACCAAAACAAAACAATACTAAAAATCAACAAAACCAAGAGCTGATTGATGAACCTCTAACCAGGCTTACCAAGAAGCAAAAAGAGAGGACCCAAATAAACAAAATCAGAAATTAAAGAATTGAAATAATAACAGAAGTCACAGAAATATAAATGATTGTTAAAAATACTATGAACACTATTCTAACAAACTAGACAATATGGAGGAAATGGACATATTCCTAGAAAGATATAACCCTCTAAAACTTACTCAGGAAGAGTCTAAAATTCTCAATAGGCTGGTAAATATGGAAGAAATTGAAGCAGTCATCAAAAAGCTTTCAGCAAACAAAATCCCGGGGCCAGATTACTTCACAGGAGAGTTTTACCAAACATTCAAGGAAGAACTAAAACCTGTCCTCCTCAGACTATTCCAGAACATTCAAGAAGAAGGAACCCTTCCAAGCTCCTTCTTGAAGCAAGCCTCACCTTAATACCAAAACTAGATAATGCTAGCACAATGACAGAGAATCACAGGTCAATATCCCTCATGAACAGAGATGCTAAAAATCCTCCACAAAATTCTAGCAAATCGGTTCCAGCAATACATCAGAAATATTATACACCACGACCAAGTAGGATTTATCCAGGGATATAAGGAGGGTGCAATATTCACAAATCAAAAAACATGATACATCACATAAACAAATTGAGAGATAAAAACCATATAGTTGTATCAACTGATGCAGAAAATGCATTTGACAAAATCCAAAATCCCTTCTTGATAAAAACTCTGAGCAAGGTGGGGATACAAGGATCATACTTAAACATAATAAAAGCCATATATGACAAGCCCACAGCCAATATCATACTCAATGGCCAAAAGCTAAAACCATTTTTTCTAAAAACAAGAACAAGACAGGAATAACCACTCTCACCACTCCTGGACAACATAGTGTTGGAAGTACTAGCTGTAGCAATCAGACAGATAGAAGAAATAAAATGCATCCAAATTTAAAAAGAAGAAGTAATATGATCCTTATTTGCAGAAGACATGATACTTTACATAGAAAACCCTAAAGACTTCACCAAAAAATTATTAGACTTAATAAATTAATTCAGAAATGTAGCAGGATACAAAATCAATGGCAAAAAAAATCTATGGCATTTCCATACACAAATAATGAACTCACAGAAAAAGATACTAAAAAAGCAATCCCATTTACCATCACACCAAAAAAATTAAGATACCTAGGAATAAAATTATCTAAAGAGGTAAAATCCTATATGCAGAAAACTACAGGACACTTAAAAAGAGACAGAGGAAGATGTAAACAGATGGAAGAACATACCATGTTCATGGATTGGTAGAACCAAAACCATTAAAATGTCCATACTATCGAAAACAATCTATAGATTCAATGCACTCCCTATTAAAATACTAAGGGCATATTTCACAGACCTAGAAAGAACTCTCAAAAAATTCATGTGGAATGAAAAAAAGACCCCAAATATCCACAGCAAATTTGAGAAAGAAGAACAAAGTAGGTGGGATCTCAATACCAGATTTCAAGCTGTATTACAAAGCCATTGTCTTCAAAACAGCCTGGTACATAAGAACAGACATATAGACCAATGGAATAGAAAAGAGAATCCAGGTATCGACCCAAACCACTATGCTCAATTAATATTGAGGTATGAACATTTTTTGAGGTATGAACATAGAATGGAGTTAAGACAGTCTCTTCAATAAATGGTGTTGAGAAAATTGGACAGATACATACAAAAGTGAAACTAGGTCACCAACTTACACCATACACAAAAATAAATTCAAAATGGATACAGGACTTAAACATAAGACGGGAAACCATAAAAATTCTAGAGGCATCCACAGGCAGCAAAATCTCAAACATATGCCGAAAGAACTTCTTCACTAATACTGCTCCTAGGGCAATGGAAGCTAAAGAGAAAACAAACAATTGGGACTAGATCAAAATAAAAAGCTTTTGTACAGCAAAGGAAACCATTAATAAAACAACAAGAAAGCCCACTGCATGGGAGAACATATTTGCCAATGATATCAATGCTAAGGGTTTAATCTCCAACATTTACAGAAAAGTCATACAACTTAACAAAAAGATGCTAAACAACCCAATCAAAAAAATGGGTAACTGATGTAAATAGACACTTTTCAAAAGAAGACAGAAGGATGGCCAAGAGACATATGAGAACCTGCTCAAAGTCAGTAATCATCAGAGATGCAAATCAAAATAACAATGTGGTACCATCTTACATTGGAATGGCTATCATCAACAAATCAGCAAACAACAAGTGTTGGGGAGGATGTGGAGAAAAAGGAACCCTCATCCATTGCTGGTGGGAATGCAGACTGGTGGAACCACTGTGGAGAACAGTATGGAGTTTCCTTAAAAAACTAAAAATGGAACTCTCATTTGACCCAGTGATCCCACTTCTAGGAATATATTCCAAGAAACTAGAAACACAAATCAGAAAGGATATATGCACCCTATGTTCATAGCAGCACAATTCACCATAGCTAAGATTTGGAAACAGCCCAAATGCCCATCATCAGATGAATGGATTAAAAACTCTGGTACATCTACAGCATGGAATACTATGCTGTGGTAAAAAAAGGAGTTCCTACCATTTGCAACAACATGGATGGAGATGTAGAGCATTATGTTAAGTGAAATAAGCCAGCCAGAAAAACATAAACATCACATGATCTTACTCATTTGTGGAATATAATGAATGGCATAGACTGATGAACAAGCACAGACCCAGAGACTGAGTAATGTTGATTATAACCTCAAACTTCAGGGAAGGAGGGGGTCGGGGGCAGTAAAGGGGAGAAATCAACAAAGGGACTTGTGTGCATACATATGAGCCTAATCAATGGACACAGATAACAGGAGGGTGGGGCATAAGTGTGGGTTAAGAGGTAATGAGAGGGTAAGAACACATACGTAAAATAATAGTAGTAGTAGTAGTAGTAGTAGTAGTAGTAGTAGTAGTAGTAAAGTGTGAGCTAACTGGAACCCAAAGAACACCTGAGAACATCTTTCCTGCCACACTAGCAGTCATCAGCTGTATGGTAATATAGCCTGGGGCTATTGGAGAAGTATTTCTGGACTTATGTTCCTGATCCTTCATGGATAGGAGCCTTTATGTGAGCTGATCCCTCTGCCTAATGTAGTCACTGATGATACCAAACACTTTGTTCATCCAGGAGGACCATGGGTGGGGCAAGGAAGTATAATTACACAGGGCCACCACCCTCACCGCACAGATAAAGCAAGGGGTTGTTGAAATGCCATGTCCAAGGCCAGACAGCAGGCCAGAGGCTGAGACTGTCTCTTGGTGACCAGGACAGTGACCCTGGAGATGCAGGAGGCTGGTGAGGGGCTAGAGGAGGGGAAGTGTCTCCAGAGAACCAGGGATCCCTAATCTTCCCAGGCCCTGCCCCCAGCTCCCTTCTGTTTAACACAAAATCAAACCACTGCTCCTTTGTGTGTAAAATTAAAGAGAGGTTTCTGCTTTGTGTGGGCAGCAAAGGAAGGGACTATCACTACTTGATCCTGGGAGCGATATAGAAAATGTAACTAAGACCTTATCCATACAAAAAGAAATTGACAGCCAGTTTGAAATTGAATTGCCATGGCCTGGAGCAAAGAATATTCTTACATGATATTATTCTACAATGTCATTATAATTTTTTCCAGATTTGTGTTACCCCCCATTACCTATAATAGTACCTCACACCCTTAGCTATCAATAAAAAAATCATCTTGTTGGTGCTTGGAGACAAAAGGTAACACATCTCTAGGTATTTTAGAATTACAACAGCATAATGTACAATTATCCCAAACAAATTTACAAACCAATTCTTTGAATGTCTGACAGCAATTTAAAAATGACATGAAAGAATGTAATCCATTTAACTGTGTAGAGGACCTCCTGGGAAGACACCTGAGCACTCTATATTGGCCCCTTTTGCCCTTTTGGCCAAGACTGATCCTCTTCCAGTGCTCCAGTTGCCACAGCTGTTGCCTGAGCTTTCAGTTCATGCCGAGGTTGAAGCATCATGGTGGCTGGTACCATGGATCTGTCTCTCATCCAGTGGAATGAGTTGGGTTCTCTCTGGAGAAGAAACCTGGGTTTTCCAAAATATGAGATCAGTGCCTGGGCCTTTCCAGCAGGGGAGGGGATGCCAAGGTAGGCACTGGGGGTGGAGGCCATGGGAGCATTGGTTACCAAGGAGAGAGAACTGAACCTCACAATATCCTGTTTGGCCCCAGAGGATTGCAGGTTATCCAGATACGGATAAGATTCCACAGGGAAGGAACAACCAAAGACAGGTACAGTCACAGAGGTGCCAGCAGGAGAGAACTTGGGGGTCAACAGAGGTGGGGCACAGACCCTTACTGCCCCCCACAACTTGGCAGGGGCCTGAACCTTCACCCTTTCTGAGGGATGTCTCCTGCCCCCATGGCTGATTTGCTTCCCAAGCACAGCTCAAATTGAGATCCAGATAACATACAGAGACTTGCCTGACAGAAGCTGCCCTCTCACTACAATAAAACTTGTTTGAGATGTCTCGTACCCATGGTGTGGAGAAGTGGGTTTTTGATATTCAAATCCATCCTGTTAAATGCTCAGGGCCTACTCAAGAAGGCAAATAATCCTTTCCACTAGTACACACAGGGTAAAATAAGATTGTTGATAGAGTGTCGGGTTTGACGGTTGAATAGTAGTCAATTTCTCAGAGATAATCAAATTGGCTAATTGAAATAAGTGAATATTCTAGAAAAATTGTTTGTACTGTATAAAAAGCTATTTCTAAAGAGTTAACATAATTCTTATTGGCATTCCATCTCATGGTAAAATTGCATAACATGTAATGAACCTAAAGCAGAAATATTTTAGAGAAAATAATTAAAATGTAAAAGCTATCAAGACTACATTATAAAATTTCCAAAATCCTCTTAATATTTATTAAAAAAGGTGGTGATAGTGAAAAAATATCATGTAAGAA
Source organism: Pipistrellus hanaki (assembly GCF_964339955.1). Lineage (NCBI taxonomy): Eukaryota > Metazoa > Chordata > Mammalia > Chiroptera > Vespertilionidae > Pipistrellus > Pipistrellus hanaki. The sequence goes on along the minus strand of NC_140504.1, from coordinate 100,824,699 downwards.
AAATATCCTGCAAGTAAATTACATTTAGAAAATTTATACTTTAGAGAATTAACTTTCATTTAAATGCTAACAGCAAGATACCCATGAAAAACATACATGGTGTCAAAATAAGCCAGAGGAAAATCATTTTGGTGGGGGGAGGGAGGGAATGAAAAGGGATCCCAAGTCAAATTTATAGCAAATATCCCTTTATTAACTTTTGGTCGAGAATATGTTTGTATATTTTCAGAGAAAAACTCTGAGACCACGTGGATTCCTGCAACAGAGAGGAATTGACAGTGGTGCCCCAGCCATGAAAACAGAAGAGAAAGAATCCAGAGATGGAAGACATTGACAATGTCTTGCCATACTAGCTGACAGCAGCTGTGCATCACTGAAGGATGCCCAGGACCAAACCAGAGATGGTCAGACCTGCATCGATACCATTTGTCCACCAATCAGATCTGAAATACCATGGATAACTTGCAAATAAGGAACTGTTTGTCATTGAAATTGGGACTCAAAAGAACTGTTGGCCCAGAAAGGAACTCACTATAGACTGATTCATTTGCCTCTCAGTATAACCATTATGGCTTGTCTCAGTTCTAGTCCTTGTGAGTGAATTCCTTGTATCACATGATCTAATGCATCTAGGGGAAATAATGGACATCTTAAATTAATGAACAGAAACAGACCTGGAGACAGAAGCAGCAATCAGAATGTCAAACCTGAGAGGGAATGTAGGGGTGGGTGGGGGTCTAAGGGGAGAGATCAACCAAAAACCTTGTGTGCATGCAATAAGCCTAACCAGTGGTCATGAAAAACAGGCGGTGGGCATATGAATGGAGGGGTTTGGAATGTGAATGGGGGGATGAGGACAATTATATGATACCATAAAAATAAAGAAATTAAAAAATATGTTTAAAAAAAGATTGATGAACCTTTAACCAGGCTCACCAAGAATCAAACAGTGAGGACCCAAATAAACAAAATCAGAAATGAAAGAGGATAAATAACAACAGACACCACCTAAATACAAAGGATTGTTAAAAAATAGTATGAACAACTTTGTTACAAAAAACTGGACAACCTGGAGAAAATGGACATATTCTTAGAAAAATACAACCTTCCAAAACTCAATCAGGAAGAATCTAAACATCTCAATAGGCCAATAATTATGAAAGAAGTTGAAGCAGTCATCAAAAAGCTTTCAAGAAACAAAAGCGCAGGGCCAGATGGCTTCACAAGAGAGTTTTACCAAACATTCAAGGAAGAACTAAAACCTATCCTCCTCAGACTATTCCAAAAAATTCAAGAGGAATGAACACTTCCAAGATCCTTCTATGAAGCCAGAATCACCCTAATATCAAAACCAGATAAAGACAACACAATGAAAGAAAATTACAGGCCAATATCCCTCATGAATATACCGTTTCCCTGAAAATAAGGCAGTCTTATAAAAATTTTTGCTCCCAAAGATGCGTTCGGTCTTATTTTCAGGGGATGTCTTATTTTTCCATGAAGAAGAATATGGTACACATTTATTGTTAAATGAAAATAAAGGAAATTTATTACCTGTATACGGTACGGTAGTACGGTAGTTGTCAACACAAACCAGACAAACTGAATCCTACAGTATCAAGAATTTACTCATTTATTCAATGACAATCATGTCACCATCTTCTGGAACATCATCATAACAATCCAATTCCTGGATTTCCTGGTGAATTTCTTGTGACTCCATTTCTTTCAGAATCAGTGGACCAAATCTCTCATGTTTAGCCTGGGGGGCCTTATTTTCAGGGGATGCCTTATATTTCACTCAGAAGGAAACCTGTAAGTAGGTCTTATTTTTGGAGGATGGCTTATTTTTGGGGAAACACGGTATATGCCAAAATCCTCAACAAAATTCTAACAAATCGGCTCTAGTACTACATCAGAAAGATCATAAACCATGACCAAGTAGTATTTATTCCAGGAATGCAAGGATGGTACAATATCTGCAAATAAATAAACATTATACATCACATAAACAAATTGAGAGATAGGACATAGTCATATCAAGTGATGCAGAAAAAGCATTTGACAAAATTCAATACCCTTTCTTGATAAAAACTCTCAACAAGGTGGGAATAGAAGGATCATACTTCAACATAATAAAAGCTATATATGATAAACCCACAGCAAACATCATACTCAATGGGCAAAAACCAAAACCATTTTTCCTAAAAACAGGAACAAGACAGGGATGCCCAATCTCACCACTCCTGTTTGACATAGTACTGGAAGTATTAGCCAGTGTAATTAGACAACAAGAAGAAATAAAAGAATCCAAATTGGGAAAGAAGAAGTAAAGCTGTCCTTATTTGCAGATGACATGATATTGTACACAAATAACCCAAAAGACTCCATAAAAAAACTAATAGACTTAATAAATAAATTCAGCAATGTAGCAGGATACAATATTAATGCCAACAATTCTATGGAATTTCTATACATCAATAGTGAATTTACAGAAAGAGAGACTAAAAAAGCAATCCCATTTACCATCACACCAAAAAAATTACGATACCTAGTAATAAAATTATCTAAAGAGGTAAAATCCTATATGTGGAAAACTACAGGACACTTAAAAAGAGACAGAGGAAGATGTAAACAGATGGAAGAACATACCATGTTTATGGATTGGTAGAACCAAAATCATTAAAATGTCCATACTACCCAAAGCAATCTATAGATTCAATGAACTCCCCATTAAAATGCCAAGGGCATATTTCACAGACCTAGAAAGAACTCTCCAAAAATTCATCTGGAATAAAATGACCCCAAATATCCACAGCAAACTTGAGAAAGAAGAACAAAGTAGGTGGGATCGCAATACCAGATTTCAAGCTGTATTACAAAGCCATTGTCTTCAAAACAGCCTGGTACTGACACAAGAACAGACAAATAGACCAATGGAATAGAATAGAGAATCCAGATATCAACCCAAATTACTATGCTCAATTAATATTTCACAAAGGAGGCATGAAAATAGAATGGAGTCACGACAGTCTCTTCATTAAATGGTGATGGGAAAATACATGCAAAACACTGAAACCAGACCATGAATTTAACCATACACAAATTTAAACTCAAAATGGATACAGGATTTAAACATAAGATGTGAAACCATAAAAATACTAGAGGAATCCATAGGCAGAGAAATCTCAGACATATGCTGAAGCAATTTATTCACTGATACTGCTCCAAGGGCAATGGAAACTAAAGAGAAAATAAACAAATGGGACTGCATCAAAATAAAAAGTTTTTGTACAGCAAAAGAAACCATCAACAAAACAATAAGAAAGCCCACTGTAAGGGAGAATATATTTGCCAATTATATCAATGATAAGGGTTTATTCTCCAACATCTACAGGGAACTTATACAATTTAATAAAAAAGAAGATGAGTTATCCAAGAAAAAAGTGGGCAACAGACCAAAATAGAATCTTTTTGAAAGAAGACAGAAGGAAGGCCAAGAGACATGAAAACATGCTCAAAGTCACTAATTATCCGAGAGATGCAAATCAAAATGGCAATTAGGTACCAATTCACACCTGTCAGAATGGCAGTCAACAAATCAACAAGTGCTGGCAAAGATTTGGAGAAAAAGGAACCCTCATGCACTGCTGGTGGGAATGCAGACTGGTGCAGCCACTGTGAAGAACAGTATGAAGTTTCCTCAAAAAATGAAAAATGGAACTCCCATTTGACCCAATAATCCCACTTCTAGGAATATAGGTCAAGAAACTAGAAACACCAATCAGAAAGGATATATGCACCCTTATGTTCCTAGCAGCACAATTCACCATAGCTAAGATTTGGAAACAGCCCAAATGCTCATCAGAAGATGAGTGGATTAGAAAACTATGGTACATCTACACAATGGAATACTATGCTGCTATAAAAAAGAAGTCATTCTTACAATTTTCAATAGCATGGAAGGACCTGGAGAGCATTATGTTAAGTGAAATAAGTCAAGAAATGAATGAAAGAGAAATGGCACATGATCTCACTCATTTATGGAAAATAAAGAACATTATAACATGATAAACAAAAAGACAGATACAGAGGCAGTAAATCACCAAGCAGACTGTCAAATTACAGTGTGAAAGCAGGGGAGTGTTGTAGAGAGGGGGAAAAAGATCAACCAATGTACTTGTATAAGCACAACAAATAGACACAAGACACTGGTAAGGGGACGAGAGCATGTGACAGGGGGTAGCAGAGGCTAGGGGAAAGTAAAGATGGGGCAAGGAGATATATGTACTACTACATGTAATACTTTAAGGAATAAAAAATTAAATAAATAAATTTCTATAAATGTAATTGCTGTGTATTAGAATAGATGCATGTTTGACTTTGTAAGAAATTGGCTAATAGTTTCAATAGCTATTATACCATTTAAATCCCTTCTAGCAGTGGATGAGTGTTTTAGCTGTCATTAATTGTTTTAATTTTAGTCATTTTAATGGGTATCTAGTTATATTTTACTCTACTTTAAATCTACCTTTTAAAATTGAATAAAGATATTGGTGAAAAAATATGTTGAATATCTTTTCATGTACTTATTGATCATGTATATATCTTCTTTTGTGAGTTCTCTGTTCAAATCTTTTGCTCAAGTTGAAGGAACCAAGATGGTGGTGTAGGTAAAAGCCAGTACTCACTGCCTCCCACAACCACATCAAAATTGCTATTAAAACACAAAACAATCATATTCAAACCACCTAAAAGCTGGCTGAATGGAGTTCCTACAACTAGAGAAGTAAAGAAGAAAGCACATTGAAATTGGTAGGAGGGGCGGAGACACAGAATGGGCTGGTCCAAGGTGCACATGTACCACTTTTTTAATCTGGAGGGAGATCATCTCTGCAGAAGCCTCCTGTGAGGAGCAAGGGGTCCCAGACCCTCACAAAACCCCCATCCCAGGGTTTCAGAGCTGGGAAGAGAAGTCCCTGTAGCTATGGGCTGTAAAAAACAGTGGGGATTGTGGCTGAAAGACATGGAGGCTGCTGGAGATCCAGCTGTTCCTTTTAAAGGGTCAGCGCACAAATGTACTCAGAGTCAATAACTTTGAGCTCCAGCATCTGGCTCTCTGGGGGCCAGACACATATGGGTAGGAATTGGATTGTCTGACATCCGGGAAGAAACTGAGGGGTGGCTTTTTGTCAGAGGGGGTGCTTACAAGTGTAGTTGTTCCTGTGCTGGGACCTCCCCTGTCAAAGAGCTAAATGGCAGCCATATATGAATCCCAAACAGCCTGAAGTACACTGTTTGCTTCACCCTGGGGATTTCCTGATACACCATCCCATCCCATTTTCAGCCCCACCCAAGCTTTTCCATATTAATGGTCTGTCATGGCTCACACTTTGCTAAAATCTCTCAAACAAGGGGCAGCTGGTGACAGCATGCCCCAAACTAATCAATAAAAGGCCCAAGACCTAGCACTAGCACCAGACTGCCTCACTTCACAGCTGGGCCTCACCTCTTGCATAGCAGCTCTCACGCTGTAGTCGCAGCTGGTCCTCACAGCCTGGAGTTCAACTTCTCCCAGAGAAACCAACAGCAATCAAAGCTTAACTATAAGACTGTGTACACAGCCTACACAAGGGCACTCCTAGGGGAGGATGAGCCACTGGGTCCTACCGGACACCTATTTATACAAAATACTCTACCAATTCCAGGGGATATAGCAGCTCTACCTAATACATAGAAACAAACATAGGGAAGTACCAAACTGCAGAGACAAAAAAACATGTTGCAAAGTAAAGAAATGGAAGAAAGCAAACTACTACCCTGTTTCCCAGAAAATAAGACAGTGTCTTATATTAATTTTTTCTCCCAAAGTTACACTAGGTCTTATTTTCAGGGGATGTCTTATCTTTCCATGCACTAGATCTTATTTTCAGAGGATGTCTTATTTGCGGGGAAACATGGTAGATAGATAGTTCAAAAACATGGTCTCAAGGATCTTGATGATACTTTCAAGGATCTTAGTGAGAATATCAAATACATGAATAAGGACCAATCAGAAATTAAGCATGCACTAAATGAAATAAAGAATAATTTATAAAGGTTTAACAGTAGAGTAGAGGAGTCTGAGAATCAAATAAACGATTTGGAATATGAGGAAGCAAAAGACACCCAATCATAAAAACAAAAAGAAAAAGAATCCAAAAATATGAAAATAGTGTAAGGAGCCTTGGGACAACTTCAAGTGTACCAGCCTTCACATTAAGGGGTACCAGAAGGAGGAGAGAGAGAGAGAAAAATATTGAAAACCTATTTGAAGATACCTTTTCCTACCTGGTGAAAGAAATAGACTTACAAATCCAAGAAGCACAGAGAGCCCAAACAAGGGGAACTCAAAGAGGTCCACACCAAGACACATCATAATTAAAGTGTTAAAGACACAGAACATAGACCGTAAGGTGGTGAAGGCATGGGGTGGTGGTGGGGTGGGAACCAGATGGAACAGGACAATGGGAGGAAAAGTAGTATTTCCATAATACTCTCAACAGTAAAGATTCGATTGTTTGTTAAAGACAAAAAAATATTTTGTCCAAATTTTTATTAAGTTTTTTCGTCTTCTTATTGTTGAGTTGTAAGAATTCATAGTATTTTCTGGACACAAGTCCTTTGTCAAATATATGTATTACACATATTTTTCCCACTATGTGTCTTGTCTGTTTATTTTTTAACTATATTTTAAGGAGCAGATTTTTAAAATTTTGAGATATTCTAACTTATCAATTTCATACTTTAATAAAGAAATCTTTGCCTGCCCTACAATTACTGTTATGCTTTTTCTAGAAGATTTATGACTAGTTTTATATATCATGTCTACAACCCATCTGGGATAAGCTATTGTGGAATGATGTAGGGGCTGAGGATACTCACCCAACCCCCACATATGGATGTCCAGTTGTTACAGCACCATTTGCTGAAAAGCCTACCATGAGATACTTGACACCTCAGTCATTACCATGTTATTATATTTTATCTTCTACACCTGTGATATATTTTCTATGTTTTACAGATTAGGAAAATGAAGCTCAGAAATATAAATGACTCATGTAATATCACAGCTTCTGAAACAGGTCTGCCTGTCTATCCAGCAATGCTTTTTACACATCACCAGAAACAGTCTTCTTCCTTAAAAGACCCAATAAAAGCCCATGTCCTTCAGAAAGACTCCACAATTATAACCTGCTGTTCTCTCAATTTTATAAACTCAATTGCACTTAAAATATCAATTTCAATAGTTGCAGTGATGGTGGTTGTTATACAGATGTGCATTGCTTTCTAACTATTACCTATGTCAATTCCCAAAACCTGTTCTCTGTCCAACTTCTCTGCTTGAAAGTTAGCAGAAGCTAGGTTTTAAATTTTATTATGCCTTCTATTATATATCACCAAGCACAATTCTAGGTATATAGTAAGTACTCAATACATACTTTTGTCTGAGTAAAAAAATATTCAGTTGGACAGTGGAGCCAGTGCTGCTAATACTCTGTTCAAGGCACTTTAATTTTTATGTTAGGTGCTAAATCTTGCCTCACACCTCCCACCCCCACCCAGAATGAACAAGAATTTTAGTGGTAGAATCCTCCTGTGTATAACTTGAAATTAAGGAACTGAACAATGAACAATTAAATAAAGAGATAGTTTGAAGGTAATAGTTAAATCCCCTTAAAAATACTTAAGTTCCTAGAAAACTGTAGCTTTGTCATAAATATGGAATGTATATGTGCTACTAGAAACAGAGGAGTTAACAGAGCTGAAGATTGAAACATGGGGCACTGTCAGAGAGGTTCTGAGATGACCAAAGAAGTCATTTGAAGAATTGAAAAGGCCAATTCCATTAGAACATCTAATGTTACTGAGTTGAGCTGCAAACCACAGAAGACCACACCAGAAACACAAAAGGCACCAAGAGATGAAAATACGAAGAAGCTGGTGTGTCCTTTGTTAAATATTAATTGAGCGTAACGGCTTGGGTCGAATTCTGGGTTCTCTGTTCTGTTCCATTGGTCTATAAGTCTGATCTTGTGCCAGTACCAGAAAGTTTTGAGAACACTGGCTTTGTATTATAGCTTGATATCTAGTATTGTGATCCCTCTAACTTTGTTCTTCCTCAAGATTGGTGTGCAATTAAAATCCTTTTATAATTCCACATAAATTTTTGGAGTATTTGTTCTAGTCTATGAAATATACTGTGGGTATTTTAATAGTGATTGCATTGAATCTGTAGGCTGCCTTGGGTAATATGGACATTTTAATAAAAATTCTACCAACCCATGGGCACAATATATTCTTCCAGTTGTTATGTCTTCCTCTATATGTTTTTCTTTATATCCTATAGTTTTCTTTTTTATTGATTTTTCTCTTTTCATTTTTTTATTAAGGTATTATATGTGTACATATCTTACCATTGCCCCTCCACCCCACCCTCCTACATGCCCTCACCCCCAGAGTTCTGTGTCCATTGGTTATGCTTACATGCATGCACACAAGTCTTTTGGTTGATCTCTTATCTCCTCCATCTCCCCCTTCCAGCTGTAATTGGACATTATATTTGATACTTTACTGTCTCTGTATCTATCTTTCTGTTCAACAGTTTAAAATTTTCTTTATTACCCATAAATGAGTGAGATCATGTGGTATTTCTCTTTCATTGACTGGCTTATTTCACTTGCATGATGTTCTCCAATTCCATCCAGGTTGCTGCAAATGGTGAGAATTCCTTTTTTATGGCAGCATAGTATTCCATCATGTAGATGTACCATAGTTTTCTTATCCAGTCATCTGCTGATGGGCACCTAGGCTGTTTCCAAATATTGGCTATTGTAAATTGTGCTGCTATAGGGGGTGCATATATCCTTTCTTATTGGTGTTTCCAGTTTCTTAGGATATATTCCTAGGAATGGGATTACTGGGTCAAATGGGAGTTCCATTTTCAGTTTTTTGAGGAAACTTCACTGTTCGCCACAGTGGCTGCACCAGTCTACATTCCAACCAGCAGTGCACAAGTGTTTCTTTTTCTCCACATCATCGCAACACTTGCTGTTTGTTGATTTGTTGATGATAGCCATTCTGGCTGGTGTGACATGGTAACATGTTTTGATTTGCATTTCTCCGATTATTAGTGACTTTGAGCATGTTTTTAGGTGTCTCTTGGCATTCCGTCTGTCTTCTTTTCAAAATATTCTATTTAGGTCTGTTACCCATTTTTTTTTATTGGATCATTTATCTTCCTTTTATTAAGTTGTATAAGCTACTGTAGATGTTGGAGATTAAATCTTTATCAGTGATAACATTTGCAAATATGTTCTCCCATATAGTGGGCTTTCTTGTTTTATTGATGGTTTCTTTTGCTGTAAAAAAGCTTTTTATTTTGATGTAGTCCCATTTGTTTATTTTCTCTTTAGTTTCCATTGCTCTAGGGGCAGTATCAGTGAAGGAGTTCTTGCAGCATATGTCTGAGATTTTTCTGCCTTTTGATTCCTCTAGTATTTTTATGGTTTCTCATCTTATGTTTAAGTCCCGTATCCATTTTGAGTTTATTTTTGTGCATGGTGCAAGTTGGTGATCTAGTTTCATTCTTTTGCATGTATCTATTCAATTTTCCCATCACCATTTATTGAAGAGACTGTCTTGACTCCATTCTATGTTCATACCTCCTTAGTCAAATATTGAGTATAGAGGTTTGGGTTGATATCCGGATTCTCTATTCTATTCCATTGATCAATATGTCTGTTCTTGTGTGAGTATCAGGCTGTTTTGAAAACAGCTGCTTTGTAACAAAGCTTGAAATCTGGTATTGAAATCCCATCAACTTTATTCTTCTTTCTCAGAATTGCTATGTCTATTTGGTGTCTATATTTATTCCAGAAGAATTTTTGGAGTCTTCTTTCTAGGTCAGTGAAGCATGCCTTTGGTATTTTAATGGGGAATGCATTGAATCTATAGATTGCTTTGGGTAGTATGGACATTTTGATGAATTTGTTTCTACTAATCCATGAACATGGTATGTTCTTTCATCCACCCTGTTTCCCCCAAAATAAGACAGTGTCTTATATTAATTTTTGCTCCCAAAGTTGTGTTCGGTCTTATTTTCAGGGGATGTCTTATTTTTCCATGAAGAAGAATACGGTACACATTTATTGTTAAATGAAAATAAAGGAAATTTATTACCTGTATACGGTACGGTAGTATGGTAGTTGTCAACACAAACCAGACAAACTGTGAATCCTACAGTACCAAGAATTTTCTCATTTATTCAATGACAATCATGTCATCATCTTCTGGAACATCATCATAACAATACAATTCCTGAATTTCCTGGTGAATTTCTTGTGACTCCATTTCTTTCAGAATCAGTGGACCAAATCTCTCATGTTTAGCAATAGCACTGTCTTTAAATGAGTACTTCTTGTCAAGGTAGCCTGGTCGCAGTGCTTTTGCAATGCAACTGTCAGTGATTTTCTCCCATGAATTCTTCACCTAAGTCACAACTTGCAGTTTAGGTTTCACAAAGTTTCCATGCTAATTTCTCTCCATTCTATTTTCAATGTAGTCATTAATTTCCATGTGCAAATTGTCTTTGAATGGCTTGTTTATTGCAATATCAAGAGTCTGGAGATAGGCCGTCATTCCTGTGGGAATCATTATCTGATCTATTTTTCTTTCGTAAAGAAATGTCTTCATGTCTTTAGGGTGGTGAGTGCTGGCTGCAACCCAGACTAGCAGACCTCTTTGGCTCCCTCAGTTAACAAGCGGCAGCATTAAATCGACCCACTTCCTTATAACTGCTCATGTGGACCAGGCTTTTTCAGTTTCAACAATAAAAACGCCCAAAATACGTTCAATCTTTTCCTTCTTGCCCTTAGAAATGATTAAAGGTGGGATTTTAGTGCCATCCAGACGAATTGCCAAAATACAGGAAACACTTGCACTTTCGTAAGCAGTGGAGGGAATGTACACTAAGGAGGCACCCTGCTGTTCAATTGTTGTTTGAGATGATTGGCCCAAAAACAGAGCAGTTTAATCCATAGCAATCATGTTGGAAAGATTGTATTTAGAGAAGTCAGCATCATCAATAAAGAACCTGAATGCAAGTGCTTGCTTAATAACATGAGTATCTTCCAATCTAAGCAATGTTGTAGATTTCTTAAAGACAGTTCACTTTGCTGAAGGAAATTATCCAGCCAGTGTTGTGATGCTTTGAAGTCTTCAGGGGCTATGTCAAACTGTAGTGCCATTGCAAGGGCAAATTCTTGAATCTGAGCCCTATTCACAACCAAAGCCTTTGCTCTCCTGTCAACAACCCATTCACAGATCAGGTCTTCCAGCTCAGAAAATAATGGTTGCCGACCTGATCCACACTTGCGCTTTTTAGCATTTCCCTTGTCCACTTGTTCAATGAGGTTACCATACTCTGCTGGCCATTTTTGGACCAATCAGATACTCAACATCTTCTCTTTGCAGAAAGCAGTAAGATTTTGGCCCTGAGTCTGCCACGATTCCTTTCTTGTACTCCACAGAGTAGCTTTTTCTTTTTGAGCTCATTTCTAGGGGTAAAAATAAGGAATTGGGGTATCAAGGTGGGGGTGGGGGGATCACTTAATATGACACAGGGGGATCAGGAATCAAAATGACACAGGAGAATCAGAGGGGGGATTACCATTTTAGTAATCTCTTTTGATCCTCCTGTGTCATTTTGATTGCCCCATCTGATACTTCTGTCTCATTTTAAGTGATCCCCTTACCCCCACCCCTGTGCCACTGAACACCTCACCTGACATCCCCCCTACCCCTTTATCAGACATTTATCCCCTGGGGCCTGCCTGGGGACTGTCACTGGGCTTGCTGGGGCCTGGATCTGGGCTGGAACAGGGTCTGCTACTGACTGAGAACCTTCAGTCATCATGAGGGCGGCTGTGAGCATCAGGTAGTGTCACCAGAGACAGACCAGCACTCATTACCTTCATCGAGTCCTGTCTGCTCTAATCCTCCTGTTCTTCTCCACGCATCTGTGAAAGTCTCCTCTCTCCTGCTCCACACTCACCGCTCACTCTGACCTCCGCTCCACCTCCACACAGCAGTGACATCAGGACTTTAAGTAACGTCACTGGTTGCTAAAGGCCAGTCGGGGCGGCCCTAGCGACCAGTTTATGGTAAATTAATTTTCATTCTGAGACAGAGCCTAGGAGGGGGCCTTATTTTCGGGGGATGCCTTATATTTCACTCAGAAGGAAACCTGTAAGTAGGTCTTATTTTCGGAAGATGTTTTATTTTCGGGGAAACACAGTATTTACATCTTCCTCTTTTTCTTTTTAAGTGTCCTGTAGTTTTCCACGCATAGGTATTTTACCTCCTTAGTTAATTTTATTCCTAGGTATCTTAATTATTTTGGTGTAATGGTAAATGGGATTGCTTTTTTAGTCTCTTTTTCTGTAAGTTCACAATTGGTGTATAGAAATGCCATAGATTTCTTGGCGTTAATTTTGTATTCTGTTACATTGGTGAATTCATTTATTAAGTCTATTAGTTTTTTGATGGAGTCTTTTGGGTTATTTTTGTACAATATCATGTCATCTGCAAATAAGGACAGCTTTTTTTTTCTTCTTTTCCAATTTGGATTCTTTTATTTCTTCTTGTTGTCTAATTGCAATGGCTAATACTTCCAGTACTATGTCAAACAGGAGTGGTGAGAGTGGGCATCCCTGTCTTGTTCCTGTTCTTATGTGGAATGGTTTTAATTTTTGCCCATGGAGTATGATGTTTGCTGTGGGTTTATTATATATAGCTTTTATTATGTTGAAGTATGATCCTTCTATTCCCACCTTGTTGAGAGTTTTTATCAAGAAAGGGTGTTGGATTTTGTCAAATGCTTTTTCTGCATCAGTTTATATGACTATGTGATTTTTATCTCTCAGTTTGTTTATGTGATGAATCACGTTTATTGATTTGCAGATATTGTACCATCCTTGCATTCCTGGAATAAATCCTACTTGGTCATGGTGTATGATCTTTGTGATGCTCTGCTGGAGCTTATTTCCTAGAATTTTGTTAAGGCTTTTGGCATCTATATTCATGAGGGATATTGGCCTGTAATTCTCCTTCATTGTGTTGTCTTTATCTGGTTTTGGTATTAGGGTGATGCTGGCTTCATAGAAGGAGTTTGGAAGTGTTCCTTCCTCTTGAAATTTTTGGAATAGTCTGAGGAGGATAGGTTTTAGTTCTTCCTTGAATGTTTGGTAAAACTCTCTTGTGAAGCCATCTGGCCCTATGCTTTTGTTTGCAGGAAGCTTTTTGATGACTGCTTCAATTTCTTTCATAGTTACTGACCTATTGAGCTGTTTGGAGTATTCATGATTGAGTTTTAGAAGGTTTTATTTTTTCCAGTAATCTGTCCATTTCTTCCAGGTTGTCCAGATTGTTGGAATAGAATTGTTCTTAATATTTTGTAACAATCCTTTGTATTTTGGCAGGGTCTGTTTTTATTTCTCCTCTTTAATTTCTGATTTTGTTTATTTGGGTCCTCTTTCTTGGCCTCTTGATGAGCCTGGATAGAAGTTCATCAATCTTGTTTATCCTTTCAAAGAACCAGCTCTTGGGTTTGTTGATATTTTGTATTGTTTCTTTCATCTCTATGTTGTTTATGTCTGCTGTGATCTTAATTATTTCTTTCCTTTTGCTTGGACTTTTCTTGTTGCTCTCTTTTTGAGTTATAGGGTTGGGTAATTTATTACCATTTTTTCTATTATTTTTTTTTTTCAGTAGGCTTCTAGAGATATGAACTTCCCTCTCAAGACTGCTTTTGCTGTGTCCCTTACATATTGGAATTTTGTGTTTTTGTTATCATTTGTTTCCATGATGTTTTTTTATTTTTTCCTTGATCTCTCTGGTAAGCCAGTCATTGTTTAATATCATGCTGTTTAGTCTCCAAGTGTTTGATTTCTTTGGATTGTTTTTATGGTAGTTGATTTTCAGTTTTATGCCACTGTGATCTGAGAAGATGCTTGATATAATTTCTATCTTCTTGAATTTGGAGAAACTTTGCCTATGTCCCAACATATGGTTTATTTTTGAAAATTACCCATGTGAACTTGAGAAGAATGTATATTCTGTGGCTTTGGGGTGAAATGTTCTGAAGATGTCAATTAATTTCATCTGATCTAGTGAGTCATTTAGTATTGATGTTTCTTTGCTGATTTTTGTTTAGAGGAATTATCCAATGGTGATAGTGGTGTATTAAAGTCTCCTATTATGATTGTATTGCTGTTAATCTCTCCCTTAATATCCTCCAGGAGTTTATTTTATTTTATTTATTTTTATTTTATGTATTTGGGTGCTCCTGTATTGGGTGCATATATGTTTACCAGAGTTATTTCTTCTTGTTTGATTGCTCCCTTTTGTATTGTGAAGTGGCCTTCCTTATCTCTTGTTATGTCCTTCACTTTGAGATCTAACTTAACAGATATAAGTATGGCTACACCATCTTTTTTATCTTCATTTCCATTCGACTGGAAAACCTTTTTTATTCCCTTCACCCTCAGTCTGTGTGCATCATTTTTTATGAGGCTGGTTTCTTGTAGACAGCAGATATATGTGTCTTCTTTTCTTATCCAATCTGTTACCCTAGGGCATTTAATCCATTTACATTTAAAGTTATTATTGATAGGTACTTATTTGTCACCATTTTTACTCTATATCCCTGTTTTCCTTCTTCATTTCCTATTTCCCTTCCTTCCTTCCTTCCTTCCTTCCTTCCTTCCTTCCTTCCTTCCTTCCTTCCTTCCTTCCTTCCTTCCTTCCTTCCTTCTTTCTTTCTTTCTTTCTTTCTTTCTTTCTTTCTTTCTTTCTTTCTTTCTTTCTTTCTTTCTTTCCAGCAGACCCTTTAGCATTTCTTGCATTGCTGGTTTGGTAGTGATAAATTCCCTTAGTCTTTTTTTGTCTGTGAAACTCCCGATTTCACCTTCAATTTTGATTTATAGCCTTGTTGGGTACAGTATTCTTGGATTCAGACCTTTCCTTTGCATGACTTTGTATATTTGATTTCATTCCCTTCTGGCCTGATGAGTTTCTGTTGAGAAATTAGTTGCTATTCTGATGGGGGTTCCTTTGTATGTAACTTTCTATCCCTCTCTGGCTGCTTTTAAGATTCTTATTTTGTTGTTGGTGTTTGCCAATTTAATTATAATGTGCCTTGGCATCGGTTTTTGGGGGTTCATTTTGCTTGGGACTGTGTGAGCTTCTTGTATTTGTGTGGCTTTTTCTTCCCTATATGAGGAAAAATTTCTGTCATTATTTCCAGAAACAGGTTTTCTATGCTTTTCCCAGTTTCCTTTCCTTCTGGAACCCCTATTATACAGACGTTGTTTTGTTTTGTGTTGTCCCAAAGTTCCCTTAGGCTGTCCTCCTGCTTTTTAATTTTTTTTTTTTTCTAGAAGCTTCTCTATGTGGCTATTTTTTTCCATCTTGTCTTCTAGCTCACCAATGTGGTCCTCTCCTTCTTCTAGTCTACTCTTGATGCTTTCTATTGAGTTCTTTATAGCAGTGATGTCATTTTTTACTTCTTCTTGGTTCTTCCTCATTTCCTCTTGGTTGTTACTCATGTTGTCAAGTTTGTCTTCCATTCTTTTCAGCCATCTTATGACCATTTCTTTGAATTCTTGTTCTGATAAGTTGCTTGTTTCTAATTCATTTACATCCTTTTCTGGTGATGCCTGCTTTTCTTTTATATGTGGGCTTTTTCTTTGTCTCCCCTTGGTTTCTCTTCTCAGGGTGTCTGGTTATCTCAGGGTGTCAGGATGTCTCTTCTCAGGGTGTCTGGTAGTTCTCTCTATCCTGTTTTGATTTAAAGGTCAGAGGATCCAAGCCCATAGCTCTGGGAGTGGACCCAGTCGCCATGGGTGCATCCCTGTCAGAGGATCCCTGTCCAGCAGTCCCTCACCTTCTCCTGGAATTTAGCTATTCCTTAGCTTTCTAACAAACACTCCCAGTGCGACCCTGAGCTGTTCTTTCTTTCTGCTCCGGGACAAGGCTCAGAACAAATCTGTCTATTCTGTCTCCATTTTCTCCATCCACAGGGTCTCTGTCCTATAGTTTTCTGAGAACATGTTTTTTACATCCTTGATTATTTTCCTATGTATCTTAATTTTTTGTTGTTGCAATGGTAAATGGGATTGATTGTTTAGTTTCTCTTTCTGAGAATTCATTACTGGTGTATAGAAGAACCATCAATTTTGGAGGTTTTGATTTTGTATTCTGTTACATTGATAAATTCATTTATTAAATCCAGTCATTTCTCAGTGGAGTCTTTAGGGTTTTCTTTGTACAATATCATTTCATCTGTGAATACAGAATTTTACTTCCTCCTTTCCAATTTGGATACCTAGCTATTTCTTCTTTATGTCTGATCACTGTGGCTAGGACATCCAGTACAATGTTGAATATGAGTGGTGAAAGCATACATCCCAATCTTTTTCCTGTTCTTAGGAAAAATGATTTTAGTTTTGCCCACTGAGTATGATGTTGGCTATAGGTTTATCATATATGGCTTTTATCATGTTGAGATATACTCCCTCTATTCCCACTTTGCTGAGAGTTTTTATAAAATATGAGTGTCTGATTTTGTTGAATGCTTTTTCTGTATCTATTGATACGATCATGTGATTTTTGGCTTTCGATTTGTTTATGTGATATATTACATTTATTGATTTGTGAATATAGTTCAAGCTTTGCATAACCTGGTATAAATCCCACTTGTTCATAGTGTATGATCTTTTTAATATATTGCTGGATGTGATTTGCTAATATGTTGTTGAATATTTTAGTATCTATGTTCATCAGGAATATTGGCTTGCAATTCTCTTTCTTTTCCTGGTTCTGGAATTAGGATAATTCTGGCTTCATAAAAGGAGCTTGGAAGTGTTCCTTCCTCTCAGATTTTTTGGAATATTTTGAGGAGTATAGCTGTTAGTTCTTTGAATGTTTGGTAATACTCTCCTGTAAAGCTTTCCAGACTTGGGCTTTTGTTTGCTGGAAGTTTTTTTTATTTTTTTATTTATTTTTATTTTTTATTATTGCTTCTATTTCATCAGTTGTCATTGGTCTATTCAGGCTTTCTTATTCTTCCTGATTTAGTTTTGGATCTTTCCGTGGTGGAGTGAAGAGCTCCTTTGAGTCCAAGCGTTCGTGCCACCTGGGACAGGTGTTCTGGGGATCACAGCTGCTTGGTGGTTGCCGCAGCTGTGCATATTCTGGCATTTGACAAGATATACTTTTCCTTTCAAGATGGCGAGATTTCCCCGTCCAAGCCTGTTGTTCTGGGAGGGGACCTAGCCACCATGGGTGCTTCCCTGTCATGGGAACCCTGTCCAGCAGTCCCCCACCTTCTCCTGGAATTTAGCTGTCCCTTAGCTTTCTAACAAACACTCCCAGTGTGATCCTCAGCTGTTCTTTTTTTCTGCTCTGGAACAAGGCTCAGAACCCATCTGTCTATTCTGTCGCCATTTTCTCCCCTGAGAAAGCATTCTTAAGAATTATCTTAAACAACAACTCCCCCATCCCTCAATTTATTTCTAACTCTAAAGGCAATTATATATTTATGCTCACCTTCAGGCTTATGTCAATGTTTTTTATGTAAAAGTGTTTTTTGCTTTTTTTCTTATTTTAATTGTCTAAACCTTGCTCTTCAGTAGATTCCTCATGAAGGAATCATGGGAACATTCTCTCAGTTCTTGAATATTAATAATAGTTTGTGACATTTATAGTTTGAAAGTGTCACTATCCCCCCTTCCCCTGGAAATAAAATTGTTAATTTACACTGTCTGTATTTGGCTATCTTAAATATGTTGCTACTTTCTTTGACATAAAAAGTTTCTTCTGAAAAATCTAATGAAAATATAACTTTATTATATTAAAAAATACCTGAGACAAATGAAAATGAAATGTAATATACCAACATTTGTGAGATGTATCAAAAACATTTCTAAGAGAGAAGTTTATATTGATAATGCCTACTTCAAGAAACAAAAAAAGTCTCAAATAAGCAACCTAACTCTATTCTTTAAGGGACTAGAAATGAAGAACAATATGGTAATGCTAAAAGTTAGTTGAATAAATGAAATAATGAAAATTAGAGAAAAAATTAATGAATCAGAGACTAAATAAAGAAAATTAATTAAACCAAGATAAACAAAATTGACAAGCTTTTAACTAGACTTATCAAGAAAAAGAGAAGACTCAAATAGATAAAATCAGAAATGAAAAGAAGATGTTATAACTGATACCACACAAATGCAAAGGATCATCAAAAACTATTATGAATATTTATATGCCAACAAATTAGACAACCTAGAATAAATGAATAAATTCCTAGAAATATACAACTTACCAAGACTGAAACAATCATATGATAGAAAATCTAAACAAACCAATCACTAGTGAGGATAGTGAATCAATAATTAAAAACCTCCCAATAAACAAAAGTTCAGAATCAGTCAGCTTCACTGTTGAATTCTTCCAAACAGGCAAAGAATTACTACCAATTATGGTCAAACTTTTCCAAGAAATAAAAGAGTAGATAACTCTTCCAAACTCATTTTCTGAGGCCAGAATCATCCTGATGCCAAACCAGACAAGGATGCTACAAGAAAAAAAACGTTATAGGTCAATACCCTTGATAAACATAGCTGCAACATTTTCAATAAAGTATTAGCAAACAGATTTAAAAATTACATTAAAAAATCATAGATGATGATCAACTGGAATTTATTCCAGGATGAAAGGATGGCTCAACATCTGCAGTCAATGTAATATACCACCTTAAAAAATGAAGGATAAACATCGTATGATCTTCTCAAAAGATGCAGAGAAAGCAGCTGACAAAATTTAATATCCATTTATGATAAAAACTCTCAGTAAAAGGGCACAGAGGAAACTTACTTCAACATAATAAAGGTCATATATGATAAGTTCACAGCTAACATAATATTCAATGGTGAAAAGCTAAAAGCATTTCCTCTAAGGTCAGGAAAAAGACAAGGATACCCACTCTCACCACTTTTATTCAACTTGGAATTGGAAGTTCTAGCCAGAGCAATTAGTCAAGGAAAAGAAATAAGGGCATTCAAATGGAAAAGAAGTAAAACTGTCACTATTTTCAGATATTTGTAGACATGATATTACATATAGAAAATCATAAAGACTCCATAAAAAAAAAAACTGTTAGAATTAATAAATGAGTTTAGTAAGGTTGCAGGACAAAATAATTACACAACAATCTATTTTGTTTCTGGA
This sequence comes from Pipistrellus hanaki, assembly GCF_964339955.1. Lineage (NCBI taxonomy): Eukaryota > Metazoa > Chordata > Mammalia > Chiroptera > Vespertilionidae > Pipistrellus > Pipistrellus hanaki. The sequence continues at coordinate 100,805,364 of NC_140504.1, read as the reverse complement.
CACCAAAAATAAACTGACAACAGTGTGGTGATGGCCAGAGAGAGGAGGAGTCGGGGCTGGGTAGAGGTTGGTAAAGAGGGGGGCCAAATGGGGAACATTGTAATAGTGTCAACAATAAAAAATTTAAAAAGTGGGAATCTTAAAAAAGAAAGAAGGAAAGAAAGACAGACATAAAAAAATAATAAAATATCCATGAATGAATTTAAAGGAGGTGTAAGACCAGTATATAAAAAATCATAAGACATTAATGGAAAAAACTGAAGAAGACATAAATACGTGGAAAACTATTCTGTGCTCATGGATTAGAAGAATCATTATTGTTAAAATGTCCATATTATTTAAAGCAATTTGCATATTTATTGCAATTCCTATCAATATCCCAATGGAAGTTTTCAAAGAAATAGAACAAATAATCCTAACATGAAACGACAAAAACACTCTGAATAGCTAGAGCAATCTTGAGAAAAAAGAACAAAGCTGGAGACATAATATTCCTTGATTACAAACTATATTACAAAGCTATAGTAATTAAAACAGTGTGATATTGGCATTAAAAACAGTCAATGGAACAGAATAGAGCCCAGAAATAAATTCGTGCATATATGGTAAATTAATTTATGTTAAAGGAACCAAGAATATACAATGTAGAAAGAACAGTCCTTTCAAAAAATAGTGTTGGGCAAACTGGACAGCCTCATGCAAAAGAATGAAACTTGACCACTATCTTACATTATACACTAAAATTAACTCAAAATGGATTAAAAACTTGAATGTAAGATCTGAAGCCATAGAACTCCTAGAAGAAAACATAGACATAAAGAATGGACATAGGTCTTGTGATGATTTTTAAAAATCTGACACCAAAAGCAAAAATAAATAAGTTGGACTATATTGTACTAGAGGCCCCATGCACACTATTTGTGTACTGGACGGGGTACCTCAGCTTAGTCTGTGCCCTTTCAGAGAGCCCTCAGGGGATGTCCAACAAACTATGTCTTAGGCCTGCTCCTGTTGGACATCTTTAACCCTGATTCAGAGGTTCCCCTGTTGGGAGTGCACTGACCACCAGGGGGCAGCTCTTGGGTTGAGCATCTGGCCCTTGGTGGTCAGTGCATGTCATAGCAACCAGTCATTCTAATATTTAGTCAATTTGCATATTACCCTTTTATTATATATATATATATATATATATATATATATATATATATATATATATGAGGACTAAAAAGCTTCTTCACAGTGAAGAATGCCATCAACAAAATAGAAAGGCAACTTGTTGAATGGGGTAAAGTATTTGGAAATCACATATCCAACAAGGAACTAATATCCAAAATATATAAAGAACTCATGCAATTCAATAACAACAAAACCATTTATGACAACATGGATGGACCAGAGAGTATTGTGTTAAGTGGAATAAGTTGTACAGAAAAAGACAACTACTATATGATTTTACATATATAAGGAATCTAAAACACACACTCCAAAACAAATAAAACAGAAACAAACTCATAGATACAGAGAACAAACTGATGGCTTCCAGAGGTGACAGAGATGAAGGAAACATAAAGTACATAAATGTTAAATCACTATGTTTTAAATCTGAAGCTAAAATAATATTATATGTCAACTACAATTAAAATAAATTTTAAAATATTTAACAAAGACTGCTATTGATGCCACTGGCATCTTCCCCACTTAAGGTATAAATGGTTTTAATTACCACAGAAAGTTCCTTTTTACAGGAGGAACTTCCAGCCAGCACCCCACCCTCACCCATCATCTCAGAAGCAACCAGATGAATCACCATTTATAATAGGAAGAAGAGGAAAGGCAATTTCTTAGAGTATGTATATTTGAGAAATTGTGTGATATGTAAGGAACCTCCATTCCTCTGACCATTGTATACCTGGGGCTGATGGTGTTTGGTCTCTGTTGGATAGAAGTTTGAGAGATGAGGCTAGGAGCCAGCCACAGAGGGATGGAAAGTCATAATAATAATAATAATAATAATAATAATAATAGTAATAAAAAAAACATGGTGTTTTCTAGATGACTAAAGGACTTTTTCTTTAAAGTTCATTAAATTCACTAAATTTTTTTCTGATGTTTGTCATCTTAGGCTGATACTGTCAAATACACACTGTCTCTTTCAATGTATAGTTCTGAATGTGTTAAGTGTGTTGTATTTCAGGAAGACTCTCTTGAATTAATATCTGTTCTGCTTCCTTGCTTTGCTCTTTTTATTTAGGACTCCTATTTCTGGACATTAAATGTTTTTCCTTTCTTCAAAATATTTAACTTTCTCTTGAATCTTTATCATTTTCTTTATTTCTTTTTACCTGATGCCAGAAACAAATCAGTTTCACTAAAAGAGAGATGTTGACAGGAAGCCAGGAAGGCTGGTCAACAACCTTAATTGCTCTAAACACTCACCCTTTAGTTGAGACATTGTTAGCTGAAGCAACCTCCACCTTGTTTGTCCAGTGTAAGTTTCTGTTATTTCCTGCCTAAGGGCTACGTGTAAATTTCTGTTTATCTTGCATAAGATGTTTTCCCCAAAGCCTAAATAAAAGGGATGGCAGGGTAAGAGCAGTGAGTAGTTCTCCCACTAGAGTTGGACCCCCCATAGCTCCAAATTGAGTTTCTTCAAGTCTCTTCTCAAGGCCCTTCTCCAGAATCCAAACCCCTTTCCATCTGGGATGTGAAAAAGATTCCTACAACCTGATGTTTATCTTAAAGTAGCATACATTTTTTTATTTTTATTTTTTTGCTTTTGTATCCGTTTAACGTACTATTCATTTCTGAAATATTTTTCTTTATTTTTAAGTATTTCCAGACTTTATGTTTTCTTATTTTGATTTGTGTTCTTTCATGTCTTGTATAATTTTCTTAATGTCTTTTAACTTGTTTTAATACAGTATGTTATGATTTTTATGTATTTATGGGCATATCTTTTGGTATGCTTTTATTTTCCTCCTTTTTCTTAAAATACCTTATCTTTTTTTTTTTCCTTACAATAACTCTCTATGGGAATTTACTTCTTTTTTTTGTTATTTTTTAATGTGAAATTAGTTTTCCAGAATTTATAGAATGAGGCAGGGTTTAGGAAAGCTTTTTAACTTGACAGGGTTCCCTTTTTTATTTTTATATAATGTAAGCATTGGGCTTGCATTTTGAATTTTCCTGCCCTTGCCCTGTTTCCTTCCCCAACTTACCTGGACCTCATCTTTCCTTCAACACTATTGTCTCAAAAAACTTAGTTTGGATTCTATACCAGGCAGTTTCTCTGGAGCGTAGGTCCTTAGCCTGGAATGGAACCCTGGGAGATCCATTATGAGAGCTCTCAGGGGTCTTGACTACTTTAGTCCCTTCAGTCCTTCTAGCTGGGAACTTTTAATTACTCCTGTTAGAGAAGGTAACAACCTCTATTCTCTGCCCCAACTTCTTATTATAGCGGCCCAACTACACTTTCTAGGAAATACTATTGACTATTTAGGAGTTCCAGTTTTAAATCCTGTTGCTTCCTTTTTTCTTCTGCACTAACACTTGCTGTCTCTGCTCACTTGTAACTTGGAGTTTGTGAAAAAAAACTTGCCCCTAGTTTTATATGAAAGTGTCTGTGTGTTTTGGCTCTGTAATATCAATGTTCTGTCTATCTTTATGTTGGGATTTGCAAAAATGGAAAGACTGTTATTAATGCCACTGCCATCTACCATCTTCCCAGAATCCTCCAAGAACTGTATTTTATTTGGTCATCTATCTTTGGTAATTAGTGTCTAGCACATTACTAATGAATGGAGATGTAGTCTACTAGATTTTTAAATTTAACTCTGTATGAAATACCTAATCTAACTGGGAACCGTCCATGATCTAAGCAATGGAGCTTACATTTATCAAAATGCACTTTCTATGCCAGGTGAGTCAGATGGTTCCTGAAGCCATGGTCTTTTACTTTTCCTGGCCTTGTACTAGCATCTCTCATGCCTGTAAGTTTACAGTTTCATGTGACATTACAAAGAGTTCCCAGGTGTCTTGAAACCTTTTTATATTTCCCTTGAGGTCTTGATCTGGGAGACTTTGGTTAGGAGTGATTAAATATTAAGGATGAGGGCAGACTAAAGGGTGATAAAGTGATATTCTAGCTATCCTATTTGTATTGGGAGTTGGTCTTATCAGTGATATGTATACTAGTAGAATCTACCTATCAAATGTTAAGATAATTCAGTTGGGCTCTTCGTTCCAGGCAGACAATCCATGAACAAAGATAGGACAGAAGAGTTTGTTGGAAAAGTCAAAGGAAAGAAGACATTAGTAGGACACCAAAGCAACCAGTGTAAGTAGGGCAAGTGAACTCAAGATAAACACAAGATAAGAGGGGGAAATATCGGAATCCTGAAGCTGGAGGAAAACTGAGAGTTCACATGATCCACAACTCCAGATCTTAATATGGAAGATAGTCTACACTTGGATTTCAACAATATGGTCTTCTAACCATCTGCCTCGGAATCTCTGATCCTCTTGGGTGGAGACATATAATCTGCATTTTAACATTCACCTGAAAACCACTGGTTAAAATATTCAGAACAGAATGGCATTTGGTTTCTCCAAGGACTAGAGTCAAGGTACCACACCTATGAGCTGCACAGTGCAGTAATAATAACAATGGCATAAATCACTTTTAGTACTCTTGCTTCATCTCCTTAAATTTTTTCTCTTCAGACACAGGATGGGATCAACAGAGTTTCAGGAATCTGTGCTGCCTATCAGACATAATTGAAATTCTTTGTACTAATGAAATATTACATTTGACTCAAGTGTTTTGAAAGAAAACAGTTCCGGAGAAACATGCTTTTGCTACTAACATAGGGTCTTAGCTTTTGGTGGCCTCTGCTTAGAGGAAATGTTGTCCAGCTCCAGGCTGCCTCTGTCAGTTCACAGTGATCTTCAGCAAGCCTTTCTGGGCCATATCCCCAGTGATGTGTAGGGGAACTAGGCTATGAAAAGTGACTTATTCATTATTCTAAGTCTCCGCTCCCATTTGGAGGAAAATCTGCCCTTAATGCCTCTTTCCATCATCAATTGGATATAGTCTTGTGAGTGTTGGAGGTTCAGCTGGCTACCCCAGAATTCATATTTAAGATGGATTCAGTTAGCTCTGCCAAAACCCTCTGGCTCACCCAGTACCCATGGGGCTGGGCTCTTCCACTCAACTCCCAGAACAGAGTATGTGTCTGATGGGCACTGTCCCCATGTGGGCACTGGCAGGGATTCCCATGGGGATACATAATTGTGCTGACTTTCTACCTCTGCAGAAATAGAAACAGTCACATCTGCGCTGTCAACTGCAGTGTAAACCCTATTGTACAGGATTTTCAGAGCATGGAGTTAAAGAGGAAACTGCCTTCAATGCTTTCATGAGGAGGGAGACAGCACACACTAAACATGGGTGGCTGAGGTTCTGGCTGCTGTGAGTGCTTTTCAATTTGAGCAAAAGTCTCCACCACTTTGTGCCTCAATTTTCTTGTTGCTAAGGAGACACATGATGCTTGTGTTAGATCTGGTTAGGTAGACATTCAGAGACTGCAATTACCTTGCGTATTTGTTTCCCAGGGCTGCTATAACAAAGTACGATGAACTGGGTGGCTTAAAACAACAGACATGTATTGTCTCACAGTTCTGGGGGCCAGAAGTCTGAGATTAACGTGTGGGCAGGGTTGGTTCCCTCTGAGGGCTCTGAGGGAGAGTTGTCCCATGCTTCTGTCACACTTGCTATGGCCAGAGTCTTGGGCTTCCTTGACTTGCAATGCATCACTCTTATCTTTACGTTGACTTTCCATGGTGTTCTCTTTGTGTCTTCACATGACCACCTTCTTTCAAGCAAGTAGTCATATTGGATTAGAAACCACTCTACTTTAGTATGACCTCATCTTAGCTAACTGTGTCTGTAATAAGTCTGTTTCTCTATGAGGCCACATTTGAGGTCCTGGAGCTAGGACTTCAATATCCCTTTTTGGGGGAAACAATTTGGCTCATAACTTCCTGCTATTTATGAATAATACCATATTTCCTAGAGGTTGTTAAATACTTTTTATAGAGGATGGATCTGCTGCTTATTATCTAAGAGGGGGCAAATTTCCCAAGCTCTTTGTGCCTCATTTTCCTCATCCATTAAATGGAAATAGCTTACAATAGAGACCCCATAGGGGAGATGATTAAATGAGATGAAAATATATACAATTTTTACCACAGTTCTAAGCACATAGTAAGCACTCAATAAGTGTTAGTTAACATTCCTTTTTTTTTTTTTTTTTTTTACTGCCACTTGAAAAGCTGTGTGTTAGAAATATATTTCAATCACCACACAACAGCTAGCTCAGGAAGTACCAACCACATGCCCTGCAGAGTTCATAACATTTCTTCTAAGCTTGAGCCCTCAGAAAGATAGTGCAAATTCTCTCAGCAGACACTCCTCAGCCCCCCATAGGGTCTCAGGGAGGGACTATTCAGGTTTATGTCAGCAGGTGAAATGCAGCACTTACATCATGAGGGCCTGTCTCCACAAGAGCAAGGGCTGACTTAGTAGCTTAGTGCTTTCAGATTGGGCATCAGGTTTTGTTTGTTTGTTTGTTTGTTTTTTAATAGAATTTTATTTATTTCAGAAAGGAAGGGAGAGGGAGAGATAGAAACATCAGTGATTAGATAGAATCATTGATTGGTTACCTCTTGCATGCCCCTCAATCATTGATTGGCTACCTCCACAACCCCTGACCAGGAATCAAATTGTGATTTCCTATTTATAAGTTGGCCCTCAACCACTGAGCAACACTGGCCAGGCAAGGACATCCAGTTCTTAAGGTCACCTAGGAGCAGTGCTTTTCCATCCTCATGTTTGTGTCTCTGGGCTTTGCTTGTCCTTGACACCACTCTAACTTTTTTCTATGTACCTTCCCTTCCTGCCCATTTAACAACCTCCTGAGTAGATAGAATACATATCCTGAGGCTCTTAGAGAAATACTAAACTCTCTATCTCTCCCTCTCTGCCTCCCTTCTTTTTCTTCCTCTTCCTCCTCCTCCTCCTCCTCCTCCTCCTCCTCCTCCTCCTCCTCCTTCTCCTCCTCCTTCTTCTTCTCCTTCCTCTTCTTCTTCTCCTCCTCCTCCTCCTTCTTCTTCTTCTTCTTCTTCTTCTTCTTCTTCTTCTTCTTCTTCTTCTTCTTCTTCTTCTTCTTCTTTCTCTCTCTCTCTCTCTCTCTCTCTCTCTCTCTCTCTCTCTCTCTCTCTCTCTCTCACACACACACACACACACACACACACACATACAGCAATGCTGATCCTGTAACTCACTGATTTTTTTATTTTATTGGAATTTGGGTAAGTGACATAGAGGGATTTTTGAGTTACGGAATGAAGCCTGCTCAGGAAACATTAAACTCTCTTTGCTTTAACTGAGCAGACACAAGGAGTGCCCCTTGTTGTTATGGGGTCACATGTAATAAATACTCTCATTCTCCTCTCCAGGGCACATTTTTTTTCTTCTATCAGATGCAGTCATTTTCACCTCTAACATAACTCCTGCCTGGAAGTACATTTCATGATTTGTACTCAATATATACCCCTACATCTGCTCAATTATACACATGTAAAACTAAAAACACTTCTGTGCATGGACTTGGATCTAGTCCTATCCCCTACCCTATCCTACCCCCCTATACTATCCTACCCTACCTTACTCTATCCTATTCTATCATCCTATCCTATCCTATCCTATCCTATCCTATCCTATCCTATCCTATCCATCATTTCCATTTCATCTGTATTCTGTTATGCATACAGCAGAGACTGCTTGTGTGCACCACTATCTAGCTCTCTTTCAGGTACCTGAAGTAGGGACATCAGTATCTTCAATGTAGGTGGGGCTATATGACTAATTCTGGCCAATGTGCTGTGGTCAGTGTCACTTCTACACTGGAAAGTCAGAGTATAACCCTCTAGCTGACTCTTTCCTTGCTACAGGGACCCGAGGAGGACTCAGGTTGAGATAATGGAATCAGATCCAAGCTGACAAGATCACTGAGTTGCCACATGGAGGACAATTGTTCTATAAGATCACCCATATCTTTAGCAGTCTTTACATGAAAGAGAAATAAAACTGCTTGATGGACCACTGAAAATTGGGAAATGTATAGCATATCCTATTCTGACTACCACAGTATTCTCTTCTATTTTATTAATTTTTTTTATAAATGTTGGTTTTGAATTATTGAAATAATTTCATGACCTATTATGGGTAGCCTCCAATAGTTTGCAAATTATTTTCCAAAAAAAATGTGCCACATTAATAGCCCCTAAGTATAGATAAAGAGAGAGCTCCATAGAGGGGGGATAGTGTATACCCGCTCACTCCCTCCTCAGGGTCTGAACTTGCTGTGATCAGTTGACTTAAGGACTTAGTGGCTGTGTGACCAGGGACCTAGAGAGTTAGGTTGCAATTGATTTAGTGGGAGGCACTGGGGATCGTTCCTTAGCAGACTGAAGAGTGGATTTACCCTTTTTATGGGATTTTTCCTTTTAGATATACATGGATCTAGAGTCAGACCTCATATATTGTGTGGTATCAATAGGCCTGTGTACATTGAGAACTCAGAGTACAAGTGTATCCTGCTTATTATTAAAGAAAGTTGGAATACAAAGACACAATGCTGCTACTGAACTGTTAAGTGGTGAGGTCAGAGGCTTCCATTCATGGATATGTCTTTGGCTATATATTTGAACCAAATTGTCCTCCGTTAATCCCACCCCACTTATCTTTCCAACTTTATTCCAAAACACTTTCACAAGCTTTAGTTTCTGATAAATGAGATTAAGCTCTGAGTCCTGTTTATATATTATTGTCCCTCTGGGTCTTTGCATATGTTGTTCCCTCCATTTGAATAGTCTTCTTTTCACCTTGGCACCTGGAAATCCCAAATTCATTCATACAGAGCTCAACTGTTACTGCCTCTGAAATCCCATTGATCTTTTATCTACTACTAGAGGCTCAGTGCACAAAACTTGTGCACTGAGGGGGGGTGTCCCTCAACCCAGCCTGCACCTTCTCTAATCTGTAACCTCTCGGGAGCCATCCCTCTCACAACTGGGGATTGCTGGCTCCCAACCCTTGCTTGCCTGCCTGCCTGATTGCCCTAACTGCTTCTGCCTGCCAGCCTGATCACCCCCTAACCACTCCCCTGCCAGCCTGATCAATGCCTAACTGTTTCACTGCTGACCTGATTACCCCCAACTGCTCTCCTCTGCTGGCCTAGTAGCTCCCAACTCTCCTTCCCTACAGGCCTGGTCACCCCCAACTACCCTCCCTTGCTGGCCTGATTTCCCACAACTACCCTCCCCTGCCAGCCATCTTGTGGTGGCCATCTTTGACCACATGGGGGCAGACATCTTGTGTGAAGACATGAGGGTCAATTTTCATATTACCTCTTTATTATATAGGATTCCCCTATGACTTATCCCTTATAATTATTAAAGTTCTCCAATTCCACCTAGAACCAGAAGTGCTTCTCTTTTAGCTTTTTACCTTAAAGTTCCACATAAGGAACTTTATTTTTCCCCCCCCAATTCCATCCAAATAAAAGGGTTCCCATGAACAACAATAACCACAACACATACTCCAAAGTCAGAAAATCCACTGACTTAAACAAAAAAAATGTTGATTTGCCCAGTGGGTGTGGCTCAGCAGTTGAGCATTGACCAGGAACAAGAGGTTGCTAGTTTGATTCCAGGTCAGGGCACATGCCCAGCTGTGGCTCAATCAGGGGCATGCAAGAGGCAGCCAATCAATGTTGTTCTTCTCTCATTGGTGTTTTTATGGATCTCTTTTCCTTCCTCTCTCTTTCTCTCTAAAAAATCAGTAAAAAATATATTAAAAGTAAATAAATAAAAAGGTGATTTATTAAGTTTGACATGGAAGATATTTTCAGGCTACTCATAGTTTCCCTATCCACCAAATACTCTATAGACTTTTATATTTGCATGTTCTGTTTCTGTTACCAGGACTGTTGTTCCTCATTTTGTCTTTTGAAGAAGACTATTTATTTAAAGCCTGTGGAATAGATTGCTATTTACCAACACAATATCCAGTCTTTCTTTTTTCCTTACAATAGAAGGAAGATCTAGTTTATCAGAAAATTGGGTGACCAATTAAATGAAATAAGTTTGTTGGGCTCTGTCAGTGTGGCTCAGTGGTTGAGCATTGACTTATGAACCAAGAGATTACCTGTTTGGTTCCTGGTTGAGACACATGACTGGATTGTGGGTTGGGTCCCCAGTGTGGTGTACAGAAGGCATCCAAGCAATGATTCTCTGTCATTGATGTTTCTAACTCTCTATCCCTATCCCTTTCCCTCTCTCTCTAAAATAAATGAAAATATTATAAATAAAAGAAATGTTTGTTGGGTAGAATTTATAGAGAAGCTCCTTAATGAGAACATCAATTTTGCCTTTTCTACCTTGTCTCCTGGAACTTGAATGAGGTGTTTTGTGCTCCAGCAGCCATTTTGGGGCCATGAGTTAAACTTGAGGATAAAAGATGTATACTAAAGAGGATAAATATAGGATAGTATAAATATTGATTACATTGTGGAACTCTATTACCAGCTGCAGATTGTCTAATGCTGGACTTCTTTTACATGAAATTAACACCTCTATTTAGATTAAACCATTGTTATTTGGACTTTTCTGCTATATGCAAACACACATAATTCAAATGGATACACAGATTAATTTAATTAGAACCTCTTCTTTTTCACTATCCCTGTATCCCAGCTAGAGAATTTCTTTACTGGGTCTCCCACAGGTCTTCACTCAGAACTTTCTGATAACATTTATATAATATATCAGAGATATTTGACAATATAACTCCATTCCTGCTAGACTGTTACTGCTCTGAAGGAGGAACATTGTCTTGATCCTCTTTTTTAAAAAATAAAATATATTTTATTGATTTTTCACAGAGGGGAAGAGAGAGGAATAGAGAGTTAGAAAGATCAATGAGAGAGAAACATCGATCAGCTGCCTCTTGCACACCTTCCACTGGGGAGGTGCCCGCAACCAAGATACATGCCCTTGACCAGAATTGAACCCGGGACCTTTCAGTCCACAGGCAGACGCTCTATCCACTGAGCCAAACTGGTTTTGGCTTATTCCTCTTTTTATCTGCGGTGCTTAATTCCCAGTAGTCAGAAATTAGTCCTTTTAGTTGATATTTGTTTAATTAAATTGAGACTTGAGAAGGACTTAGGGTTTGCTATTAACATGCAAATTCTTTGGGGGAGGTTATTATCTGAAACCCGAGCTTTACTTGGGGTTTAGTTGTCAAGAAATAAAGTCATGGAAATGACACTGGATGGGGGCCCTAGGGACTGGGGTGTGAGAGATAGGTAAGGCTAAAAGGAAAGGTGGGAAAACTGTAGTCATAGATTTCAGCCTGTCTGGAGCTCCCCAGGGTGGCTCTTGTTTGCAGGTATGCTTTCCTGTACACAAAACCTTACTCCCCTGGAAAGCCCCAAGAAAAGACTGCCTGCATTAGGAATGCTTTCCATTGCTCTTGCTGCCTCTCTGAGAGGAAAAGTTTCTCTCCTGAGAGTGGGTATCACAGACAACTGGCTCCGTGGTCATTCCTGCAAGTCCCTCCTGTGTGCCCCAGTGGTGTTCCCTTGATCCTCCCAAATCATTTTGGAATGGTTTGTCATTCTTGAGTTGCAAGATTAAATGAATAAGTGTTTGGATAAGATGCTTTCAGGCCCTAGATCAAAGTCTTCATTGCTCAGGGTCTAGACCCCTTTCATAATGAATATAAAGCCTGCTCTCCCCTTAGAATGAATAACAGTGCAAAGGAGAAAAGTTCTACCCATATCCATCCTATCAACACATCTTCTCAGGGGTAGAGCATAGGTGTGTACTAAGAAACCAGCGTGAAGAGAGAATGAAAAGATGCATTTTTTTAAAAAAATAAAACCACTCAAAAATGTTATAGGCATGGATAAATATGATTATATGGCTAAAGAAAACCACTGGAGAGCAAATTAAACTATGTCTCATGGCATAATATTTTTTTCTCCTTATAAAAACAATAAAAATGTTTGGTACATTTGCTGTGTGTTTGTGGGTCCACTTTAATGAACAGTATCAGAGCCTTTTTTTGAAAGTCACCGAACTGGGCTTAAGCCAACAAGTGATAGTAGCTGTCCTGTGTGCTGTGAAAAAAAGGAGAAGAAAGCAAAGTCATTATACAATTTCCCTTCCCTAATCAAACCTGCCATTTGCCATGATTATTTACCATGGGTTTGTAATTGTGAGCAGAAGGGTGAGGGGAGCTGGAAGCCTATTCATTTATTAAAGTGGTATTAAGTGGCACTGGGGTCCCAAAAGAAATTGTTCTTTTCTCCTTGTTAATATCCAACTGTTTCTTTTTTTTTTTTAAGAGTGTTTTTTAAATATATTTTATTGATTTTGTACAGAGAGAAAGGGAGAGAGATAGAGAGTTAGAAACATCGATGAGAGAGAGTCATCGATCAGCTGCCTCTTGCACATCCCCTACTGGGGATATGCCCGCAACCAAGGTACAGGCCCTTGACCGGAATCGAACCCGGGACCTTTCAGTCCCCAAGCCGACGCACTATCTATTGAGCCAAACTGGTTTCGGCTAATATCCAACTGTTTCTAGGAGTTCTGTGAAAGATTCATTTAAGGCCAGCTCTAGAAATTTCTGTGGACTCTTGCTTGTGACTTCATTTTGAAACCACACTCAGGAGTTGAAAAGGCTGCATTGATGTGATCTCCCATCAGAATTCCTGTGTAACTGTGTTAGCAGGATGGCACTTGTTCTCACTGACGTCCCTCTACCACCTAGTGGAGCTTATGAGTGGGAAGTACTGGCAGTTTCTCAGAATATGATTACTTTGAGGACATTTCCAGCTCAGCCTGAATCTTAGGAAACGGAATTGGAAAGGAGTCAAGATCTTATATGATTTCCACTCAACCTAATGGACAAAAGCTTGAAGTCTTTGGGACCCGCACTGCAGCCATGCTCTTGGGGCTTTCCCTTGCCCCATATGGGCAACCTGCGAAATCTAGTAAAACTTTCTGCTGACAAAATGAGTGATATAGACAGTCTCATCCTTTGGCTCTCCATGAGGTTTTAAAAACTTTTGAGACTCCTGTTGATCAACTATAAATAGGTATAGGGAAGATACATATTGCTCCTATCAATGGACCTTTCTATATATGAATGAGTTCCTGCTCTTTCTGTTTCACAATTTCAAATTTTATGTGACATCATTGAGTTTCTGACCAGGGTCAGATCAAAAGCAGAAAGCTCATGCCTCTTGATCCCCGTACTAAGGGTTGCAATATTAATGATGCTTAGAACTTATTAAAGGCTAAATATATTGGAAGCTCTATGTTAAGCATGTTACATGATTAATCCCCTTGATCCTGGAAGGTAATTTTATCATTATCCTCATTATATGTGTAATATAGCTAGGAAGTAGTGAAGCCAGGATGTGAACTCAGGCTGCCACACTGAGTTTTCAAAAATAACTCTCTCTTACTGTGATTCTAAAGCTTAGAGTGGTATGATCACATCCCTGGCCTCAGAAGAGTCATGCTTCTGCATTTTCTGAAGCTTCTAATACCTGAGGCCATCAACCCAGTAGATGACTGTTGCCCAGGAACTTTGTGGCATGATTCATGGTCTTGGGTTGAGAGCAAAATTACCCACAATTTCTTATGAAAAGATTTCTCATTGGAATCTGTACTGGAGACTTCCATTTGCACTGGCTTTAATATTTTGTCCTATGCATCCCTGGTTCCTCGAGGGAAGGAAAAAGGAGAGAAAAATAGGGACATCATGGAAGAGGAACTGGATCTCTCCCCACTTTCTCTCTACCATAGTTTTGAGCAGTTTAAGAATTGAATACATAGTTGAGGGAGTATGAGATATACTTTATATATTTATTAATATATTTATAAACCAGAACTAGGTTGAAGGCTGAGTGTAGAGGTCAGTAATACACCCTAGATATTCTCTTCTTTTTTAATCAACAAAGGGAAGTCAGGGACAGATATTCAGAAGTTGGGGGATTTTCATGGTCAGCATGCCACCAGCTGAGTGTAATAATATTCTAATTGAGCTTCTCTTTGTTATTGGTGATTTCAGGAGTGTTTGCAAAGAAAGGTGTATATTTTCTGGAGGCAGGAGTGGTAGAGAAGTGGTGGGAGTACCAACAAACCTTCCTTGGACCTGTCTGAGAGTTTTGGCAAAACCCAGGCCTGTGTACTCAGTGCCCCTGGACACAGAGGCTCTGGACCTGCTTGATGATTTGGAAGAGGCCAAGCCAAGCATTCAAGGACTCCTTCTGTTAGTGTTCACAGGGCCACAGGACCCCTGATGTCATTCAGAGCCCTTGGAGTAAAACTGACATTTGAAAGAAGGCCAAAGTGTTCTTAGGCATTTGCCCACGGTTCTGCTGCTGATCACTGAGGTTTATTGTCTGGTGACATCCCTTCCAGGTCCCAAATTCTTTTCAGCTGCAGCCTTATAAAGTATTTTTGCTCAGGATAAACCTACATTGTTTTTTTGAGGGATATTCTTTTTCTCCATTGATTCTTTCTAGTTTAGGGATGCAACTCTAGACATAAGTGGAGCTGGAAAGAATCCCACTAGATTTCATTGATTGCAGATAACCATCAGAATGGTATCATCTTCAAGAGTTTTTCCCAGAAACAAATGACTCATATTAACTCCAAACTCTTTAGAATAAAACTTCATAGTGTCTGACAGTTTGTATTTAGTCCCAAGGAAGGTCACCTTTGTATCATTATAGTTTGCATCATTAAAAGTTTTAAAGCAAAATGTGGTTCCTCTATTTCTGGATCTCATGAACTGTGAGTCAGCAGAATTCTTCATCTCTTGGCTCCTCTGTTCTGTAGCTGGGCTAGTGTGGGTGAAGGAAAGACAACTGATAGTGAGTAGGGGAGGCTCAGGAATGTCCAGCAAGGCAGCCTGAATGGGCAATTGACATTGACTGGAGGAGGTAGCAAAGCTTGTAACATTTCCTATCGTGTGCTTGCCCTTTGTCTTGGTGGACCCACACTCTGGGCAAATGTATTTTCTTTTCCAAGTTAGAAGATTGCTAATAAAGTAAACTATGATTTATTTGATGACTAAAAAAATAGCCTATAGGGGGCAGACATCAAAGATGCTATGAACCAGAAGGAAAAACCTTTTTAGTTCTTCTTTACCTTGTGGGAGCTTCTTTGCCTGTGCTTACCATTGCTAGCTTCTCTTGTGATTTTGTATCTTTTTTTCGATGAATCACAGGTTCCTGAAGTTGGAAAAAGAACCCAGAGTAGATCCTCATGGTTCTGAGTTCTTTTTGCAAATTCTCTCTTTGCCTGAACCAGGAAGGAGCTGACTATTCCTTCAGGGTCTGGAATATTTCCCACTCCTGCTTCATGTGAGCAGGGATTCTGTGCTCAGAGTGGGTGGCATGGATGCTTGCAGGGCCCTTCTCTACACTTGCTCTGTTGTTGGGCTAAACAGAGGAACTTGGTTTTGGAGGCTCAATTTACTGTCTCCCAAACAACAGTAGCCAGTGCCAGTCATGCTAGCAACGTCATGCCAATAACAATGCTACTCCAATACACTTTGACTTGACTTTGGTTCATTCAATTTCAAGTATGTCTCTGAATTACTTGTTTTGAAATGTCCTTTTGTCTTTATCTTTTCAGCCCTGAAGCTCTGAGAAAGGCCAAGACTCAGGAAGGACACTTCACATTTGTCCTGACTAAAATTTATCTCCTTGTTTCCTTCTCCCCAGACCTTTTCCCACTCTGTGCTCCCTGTCTTACTGAAGCCTTCATCATCCACTTTCATGCTCAAGCATGGGCCTGACCTTCAACTCTTTCTCCTTCCTTTCCCACCACAGCCAATTAGTACATTAATGAATCAATCACCAAGTTCTATTTCACCTGCCAAATACCTCCACATCCACCCATTCATCTACCCATCCATCATCCATCCATCCATCCATCCATCCATCCATCCATCCATCCATCTATGCATCCATCCACTTCTCTCCAGCCTGCTGCTGCTGTCCTCGCATGGACTGCCACCCTCTCTCCCCTGTGTGGCTGAGGCAGTCTCTGCACTGGTTCAGGGTCCTGCTGACCAGACCCAGCTCACTATCCCACTCTATTCCCATGCATGGCCACAGTGGTTCTTTTGCAATGTTGACTACGTTATGGTACTTCTCTGCCTATAGCCATGTCAAAGGCTTCCTGTGGCCCCAAGGAGTTTAAACCCTAAAGAACATGGTGCAATTAGACCCTTTGAGATCTGTCTCCTGCTGTTTTTAATGTAGCTGCATGTGTTGAGTTCTGTCTTCTTCTCATCCATTGCATTTGCTATTTCCTCCACCTAAGTACTGACTCCTCCACTGGCTACCTCCTTTTCAGTTACTCAGGACTCAAATTTTAACTGTCAGGACCTCCAGCGAGCTTTTCTTGTCTCTACCTTTTCTGTATTTCCATAGCCTGTACATAATGGGACTATGGAATCTATTGTCAAAACTAGGGCACCCATTGGAGTGAAAGGGGGCACCTGTACATATTATGCATGGATAATCAGTGTAAACTAGAGCTGACCCAGGCAGACCTTAATTATAGCACTTATCACATTTTCAAATTGCTTATTAATTGGGTAGGACTCCCCCTACCCTACCTGGCAGACAGCAATTTCATTGATGACAGAGAATGACCAGTTTTAATGTAGTTGCTGCCACAGCAGGTACTCAATACATTCATATACTTACCTATATATTTAAAAGCCTAAGCGACCGTTAAGACTGGTCAACCAAATGACTGGTTGAATGGTTGTTATAATGCACACTGACCACCAGGGGGAAGATGCTCAACATAGGAGCTGCCCCATAGTGGTCAGTGTGCTCCCACAGCCAACATCCCACGGTCCCTCCCCCTGGCCATCCATGATTGGTCCCACCAGGACAGGGCAAGACAGCCCTGATGGGACCCAATCACCAGCCAGGCTAAGAGACCCCACCCATGCACAAATAAGTGCATCAGGCCTCTAGCACGTGTGTATATTCTATATAATAAAAGGCTAATATGCAAACCAACTGAATGGCAGAATGACCAGTCACTATGAGACACACTGACCACCAGGGGGCAGATGGTCAACACAGGAGCTGCCCCCTGGTGGTCAGTTCACTCCCGCAGGGGGAACACTGCTCAGCCAGAAGCCAGGCTCACAGTTGGCAAGTCAGCGGCAGTGGCAGGAGCCTCTCCCACCTCCGCAGCAGCATTAAGGATGTCTGAATGATGGCTTAGGCCCAGTACCTGCAGGGATATCCTCTGAGGGTGAGGCCATGCCCCCCTTCCCCTGAGTGCATGAGTTTTGTGCACTGGGCCTCTAGTGTGTGTGTGTGTGTGTGTGTGTGTGTGTGTGTGTGTATACAAACATACATTCTAGGGGCCTGGTGCATGAAATTCGTGCATTGGGGAGAGGTCCCTCAGCCAAGCCTGCCCACTCTCACATAGTGGGTGCCTTCAAGGGATGTCCTACTGATGGCTTAAGCCACTCCCCATTAGGAGCGGATCTAAGCCGCAGTTTGGTATCCCTTTGTGGAAGCAACCGGGCTGATCAGGGGAAGGCGCCAGCCCCATCACCCCACTACTGCAGCCACTGCCAATCACCGCAGCTGCCAAGGTATTTTCATCAACATGGGCTCCAGTCCCTTCACCATGAAAAAAATGACAACTTTCTTTTTTTCTTTTTATTTATTTTTATTTTTTATTTTAATTTCTTTATTGATTAAAGTATCACATATTTTTCCTCATCCCCCGATTCCAATCCCCCACTCCTCCCCACTCATGCTCCAACCCCCCTATTGTCCTCGACCACTGGTTAGGCTTATATGTATGCACATAAGTCTTTTGGTTGATGTCTTCCTTTTATCCCCACCCTCCTTTTGAGGTCCAACAGTCTGACCCATGGCTCCTTATTTCTGTGTCTATTCTTGTTCATCAGTCTAAGACATTTCCCCTAGATGAGTGATATCATGTCCTATTGGAAATATACTTATAAGAATGAAAAATGAGACAAGCAATAATCATTATGCTGAAAGGTATATGAATCAATCTGTAGTGAGTTTCTTTCTGGACCAACAGTTCTTTTGAGACCCAATTTCAATGTCAAACAGTTCCTTATGTGTACATGTCAGCAATGATATTTCAGTTCTGGATGGTGGGCAAATGGTGGTAATGTAGGTCCAACCCTCTCTGGTTTGGTCCTGGGCAGCCTGCAGTGGTACACAGCTGTTGACTGCTAGTATGGCAAGGCATCCTCAGTGTCTTCCATCTCTGGACTGCTTCTCTTCTGACTTTATGGTTGGAGTACTCCTATCAAATCCTCTCTGTTGCCAGAATCTACATGGTCTCCAAGTTGTTTTCTGAAAATATACAAACATATTCCCAACCAAAAGTTAATAAAGGAATATTTTCTATAAATTTGACTTGGTATCCTTTTTCATTTTTTGCCCAAATGATTTTCCTCTGGCTTATTTTGACACTATGTGTGTTTTTCTTGGGTGTCTTGCTGATAGCATTACAATTAATATTCTAAAGTACAAATTTTCTAGATGTAATTTACTTTCAGGATATTTTTCCTTACATGATATTCTTCTACTTTCCCACTTTTTTATTTAAATATTAGGAGGCTTTTGAAAATTTTATAATGTAGTATTGATAGTTTTTTAAATATTAATTTTTTTGCACTATAATATTACTGCTTTAGGTTCATTTCCTGTTGTGAGATTTTTATCCTGAGATGAACTACCAATAAAAATTTTAGTTAACACTTTAGGAACAGCTTTTTGTCCAGTACAATTAGTTTTTCTAGAATATTCGCTTATTTCAACTAGCCAATTTAAATTAGCCTGAAAACTTGTCTACTATTTTACTGTCAAATTTATAACTCTAAAACAGTCTTATTTTACCATGTAAATATTAATGGAAAGGATTATTTGTCTTCTTGAGTAGACCCTGAGCATTCCTGGTGCTAGGCTGGATTTAGATATCAAAAACCCACTTCCCCACACCATGTTTACAAGACAACCCAAACAGGTCTTGTTGTAGTGCGAGGGCAGCTGCCGTCAGCCAAGTCTCTGTCTTTTACCCAGGTGCCGATTTTTTCTGGGCATGGGAAGTTAAGCAGCCATGGGGGCAGGAGACTTCCTTAACAGGGGTGAAGTTTCAGCTAAGTTTCAACCCCTGCAAAGTTTTGGGATGAGGGTCTGTGCCCCACCTCAGTTGGCCTACAAGTTCTCTCCTGATGACCCCTCTTCGACTGTGCCTGTCTTAGGTTGCTCTTTCCCTGAGGAATCTTACTTGTCTCTGGCTAACCAATCATCCTCTGGAGCCACAGGGTGATGTGAGGTTCAGTTCTATATCCTTGGTATCTTATGCCCCCATGGCGTCCATGTCCAGCTCCTGCCTTAGGATCCCCTCACCTGCTGGCGGGGCCCCAGCACTAATCACATATCTTGGGGAACCTGGGATTCTTCTCCAGGGAGGGCCCAGCTCGCCCCACTGGGTGAGAGATTCATGGTACCAGTCATCACGAGGCTTCAACCTCAACATGAACAGACAGCTCAGGCAGCAGCTGTGGGCAATTGGATTGTGAGAAGAGAGTCCCTCTTGGCCAAAAGAGCAAGAGGGGCCAATATAGAATGCTCAGGTGCCTTCCCAGAAGGCTCTCTACACAATGGAAGGGGTTAAATCCTCTCATGTCCTTTTTAAATTGCTGCCAGACATTCAAAGAGTTAATTTGCTTGGGATAATTGTATATTATGCTGTTGTAATTTTAGAATATTAAGAGATGTGTTACCTTTCTCTCCAAGCACCAAAAAGATGATTTTTTATTGATTCCCAAGGGTTCGAGGTACTGTTATAAGTAATTGGAGTAACACAAATCTGGGAAAATTTTTAATTACATTGTAGAATAATATCATGTAAGGATATTCTTTGTTCTAGGCCATGGCAATTCCATTTCATACTGACTGTCCATTTCTTTCTCTATGGACCAAGTCTTAGTTACATTTTCTGCATCTTTCCCAGGGGCTAGTAGTGATACTAGTGACACCCTTTCTTTGTTGCCCACACAAGCAAGAAACCTCTCTTTAATTTTACACACAAAGAAACAGTGGTTTGATTTTGTGTCATACAGAAAGGGAAGCTGGGTGGAGAGCCCTGTGTAATTACACTTTCTTGCCACTCCAATAGTCCTCCTGGATGACCAAGGTGTTAGGTATTATTGGTAACTACATTAGGCAGGGGATTAGTCCATATAAGGACTCTTACCCATGAAGGATCCGGAACATAAATCCAAAATATTTCCCCATTTGCCCAAGGTAATGTTACAGCACAGCTGATGACTGCTAGCATGGCAAGAAAGATGTTCTCATGGTTTCTGGTTACCTCACGATTTCTTTTTTATTTATTTTTATTTTTAAATTATTATTATTAATATTATTTTACATATGTGTCTTTATTCCACATTACCCCCATCCCCCACTCATGCCCCAGCCCCCTGTTGTCTTTGTCCATTGACTAGGCTCATATACATGCATATAAGTCCTTTGGTTGATTTCTCCCCTTTACCCCCACTGTTCCCTACATTACCTGAGGTTTGACTTTCTGATTGATGTTTCTCTGTCTCTGGGTCTATTTTTTTCCTACAAATTAGTGAGATCATGTGATATTTATATACCTCTGCCTGGCTTATTTCACTAAGCATAATGTTCTCCATCTCCATCCATGTTGTTGCAAATGGTAAGAGCTCCCCCCCCGTGTAGTATTCCATTGTGTAGATGTACCACATTTTTTAATCTACTCATCTGCTGATGGGCACTTAGGCTGTTTCCAAATCTTAGCAATAGTGAATTGTGCTGCTATGAACATAGGAGTGCATATATCCTTTTTGATTGATGTTTCTAATTTCTTGGGATATATTCCTAGAAGTGGGATCACTGGGTGAAATGGGAGTTCCATTTTTAGTTTTTTAAGGAAACTCCATACTGTTCTCCTCAGTGGTTGAACCAGTCTGCATTCCCACCAGCAGAGGATAAGGGTTCCTTTTTCTCCACATCATCAACAGCACTTGTCATTTGTTGACTTGTGGATATTAGCCATTCTGACAGGTATGAGATGGTAGCGCATTATTGTTTTGATTTGCATCTCTCTGATGATTAGTGACTTTGAGCAGGTTTTCATATGTATCTTGGCCTTTCTTCTCTCTTCTTTCAAAAAGATTCTGTTTAGATCAGTTGCCCATTTTTTGATTGGGATGTTTATTTTCTTTTTGATAAACTGCATGAGTTCCATGTAAATGTTGGAGATTAAACCCTTATCATTGATATCATTGGCAAATATGTTCTCCTATGTTGTGGGCTTTCTTGTCGTTTTCTTGATGGTTTCCTTTGCTGTGCTAAAGCTTTTTATTTTGATGTAGTCCCATTTGTTAATTTTCTCTTTAGCTTCCATTGCCCTAGGAGCAGTATCAGTAAAAAAGTTCTTTCGGCATATGTCAGAGGTTTTTCTGCCTATAGATTCCTCTAGTATTTTTATGGTTTCCCTTCTTATGTTTAAGTCCTTGATCCATTTTGAGTTTATTTTTGTGTAAGGGGTAAGTTGGTGGTGTAGTTTCATTTTTTTTTTTTTTTGCATGCATCTGTCCAATTTTCTCAACACCTTTAATTGAAGAGACTGTCTTGACTCCATCTTATGTTCATGCCTCCTTTGTCAAATATGATTGAGCATAGCAATTTGGATCAATTTCTGGATTCTCTATTCTATTCCATTGATCTATATGTCTGTTCATGTGCCAATACCAGGCAGTTTTGAGAACAGTGGATTTGTAATATAGCTTGATATCTGGTATTGAGATCTCTCCTACTTTGTTTTTCTTTCTCAGGATTGCTGTAGTTATTCGGAGTCTTCTTTTTATTCCAGATGAATTTTTGGAAAGGTTTTTCTATGTGTGTAAAATATGCTGTTGGTATTTTAATGAGAAGTGCATTGAATTTATAGATTGCTTTGGGTAGTATGGACATTTTGATGATGTTGATTCTACCAATTCATGAACATGGTATGTTCTTCCATCTATTTATGTCTTTCTCTATCTATTTTTTTCAGTGTTGTGTAGTTTTCTGCATATAGGTCTTTTATTTCCTTAGTTAAGTTTATTCCTAGGTATCTTAATTTTTTTGTGTGATGGTAAATGAGATTGCTTTTTTAGTCTCTCTTTCTGTAAGTTAAATATTGGTGTATAGAAATGCCATAGATTTCTTGGCATTTATTTTGTACCCTGCTGCACTGCAAAATTCATTTATTAAGTGTAGTAATTTTTGATGGAGTCTTTAGGGTTTTTCTATGTACAGTATCATGTCATCTGCAAATAAGGATAGATTTACTTCTTCTTTTCTAATTTGGATGCATTTTATTTCTTCTTGTTGTCTGATTGCTATGGCTAGTACTTCCAGCACTATGCTCAAGTGGGCATCCCTGTCTTGTTCTGTTCTCAGGGGAAATGATTTTAGCTTTTGCCCATTGAGTATGATGTTGGCTGTGGGTTTGTCATATATGACTTTTATTATGTTAAGGTATGACCCTTTTATTCCCACCTTGCTGAGAATTTTTATCAAGAAGCGGTGGTGGATTTTGTCAAATGCTTTTTCTGCATCAATAGATATGACCATGTGATTTTTATCTCTCAATTTGTTTATGTGATGTATCACGATTATTGATTTGCAAATATTGTACCATCTTTTCATCCCAGGGATAAATCCTACCTGGTCATGGTGTATAATCTTTCCTATGTACTGCCGGATCCAATTTTCTAGAATATTGTTGAGAATTTTGGCATCTATGTTCATGAGGGATATTGACCTGTAATTCTCTTTCATTGTGCTATCTTTATCTAGTTTTGGTATTAGGGTGATGCTGATTTCATAGAAGGAACTTGGAAGTGTTCCTTTCTCTTATATTTTCTGGAATAGTCTGAGGAGGACAGGTTTTAGTTTTCCTTGAATGTTTCGTAAAACTCCCCTGTGAAGCCATCTGGCCCTGGGCTTTTGTTTGCTGGAAGCTTTTTGATGACTGCTTCAATTTCTTCTATAGTTATCAGCCTGTTGAGATTTTTAGGCTCTTCCTGAGTAACTTTTGGAAGGTTGTATTTTTCTAGGATGCTCCTGCATTGAGTGCATTATGTTTATCAGGGTTATATTCTCTTGTTGTATCAATCCCTTTATTATTATGAAATGGGCTTCTTTATCTTTTGTTATGGCCTTTACTTTGAGGTCTATTTTGTCAGAAATAAGTACTGCTACCCCAGCTTTTTTTTCATTTCCATTTCCCTGAAAGATGTTTTTCCATCCCTTCACTTTCAATCTGTATGAGTCCTTTTTTCTGAGTTGGGTCTGTTGTAGATAGAATATATATGGGTCATGTTTTTTTTTTGTTTTGTTTGTTTGTTTTTATCCATTCAGCCACTCGATGTCTTTTGATTGGAGCACTTAGTCCGTTTCCATTTAAGGCTATTTTTGAAAGGTACTTCTTTGTAGCCATTTTAATTTTTTGAGACCATGTTCCTCCTTATCTTTTCTTTTTACACCAGTCTCTTTAGCATTTTTTTCATTGCTGGCTTGGTAGTGATAACTTCCCTTAGCATTTTTTTTTTTCTGTGAAGCTCCTTATTTGCCCTTCAATTTTGAATGATAACCTTGCTGGATGGAGTATTGTTGGATTCAGTCCCTTGGTTTGCATCATTTTTTAAATTTCCTTCCTTTTTTTTTTTTTTTTTTTTTTTTTTTTTTTTTTCCTCATGTGTTTCTGTTGAGCAATCATTTGATAATCTAATGAGGATTCCCTTGTATGTAAGTTTCTGTCTCTCTCTTGAAGCCTTTAAGATTCTCTCTTTGTCTTCAATATTTGCCATAGTAATTAAGATGTGTCTTGGTATGTGTCTTTTTGGGTTCATCCTGTTTGGGACTCTGAGCTTGTGTGACTTTTTTCTTTGCTACATCAGGGAAGTTTTCTGACATTATTTCTGCAAATATTTCTTCTAACTCTTGTTCTTTTTCCTGTTGTTCTGGCACCCCTATTATTCTTATGTTGCTTCATTTCATGTTGTCCATAGCTCCCTTAGGCTCTCCTCCTGTCTTTTCATTTTTTTCTCCAATTGCAATTCAGTTTGACTCTGTTTTGCTTCTCTATCTTCTAGTTTACTAATTTGGTCCTCTGCTTCTCCTTGTCTACTTTTGAAGCTTTCCATGGTGTTTTTTATTGCAGCTATATCACTCTTCATTTCTTCTTGATTCTTACATAAGTTGTTGATTTTTTCATCCATTTCTTCTTGACTCTTGCATAAGGTGTTAATTTTTTCTTCCATCTGATTTATGAACTCTATGACCCTTATTCTGAATTCTTTTTCTGACACATTGCATGCCTCTGTTTAACTTAGCTGCTTTTCTGGCATTTCGTCCTTTCCTTTGGTGGCATCTTTGTTTACCCATTTTTGGTCTCACCAGATGATCTAGATGTTGAGCTGTGCAGGGGCTACTCCTTGGGTGGCAGTAGCTCCTCTGGCTGCAGTTGCTCTATGATAGCAGATGCTTCTCAGTTGGCAGTAGTTCCTCTGGTGAGTGCTGTTCGCAGTAGTGGTGCCTCCTTTGGCTGGTGGGGGAGGCTGCTCATATAGCTTCTGTTCTTTGGATGGGGTTGGGCTGATTATGAGGTTGCTACAGAACTGGCTGCTCCCTCAGCTGCTGCTCCTTGGACAGGGGCATGCCATGTGAAGCTGCTGTTCTTAGGCCTGTGGCAGGTTGCTTGCAGGTCTGCTATTCCTTGCACAGAAGCAGGCTGCTCACATATCTGCTGTTCACATGGCTGTAGAGCCCTGGGCTAAAGTGTTGGGCTGGTCAGAGGGGAACCTGCTTCTGAACTCACAGGAGCCTGTGCCTTGGGCAACTGGAGCCTCGTTGACTGTGGGATCACAGCCTAGGTAGTGTGCCCCTGGCAGGGGTGGCTGTAGAGTCCCAGGTGTTATCTGAGGGCACTCTGGTTGGAGTTGATGTTGGGAACCCAGTTACAGAAGTTCTTCCCTTCAAAAATGCTAGGCACCTAGGACAAGCTGGCCTTCAGTACTGTTTACGATGGTGGCAGAAGCTGCCTAGTTAGGTGAGCCTGATTAGCCTGTCCCTGAAGGTCCTACACACATACACCCCACCTGACCACACGCTCTTCTTTTACTCCTCACTCATGCTCGCTCTTTCTCTCACTACCGTGTTCTTCTTGCCCCTGTAGTTGGTTCTGGGCTGTTGTTGACCCTTTCATGGATGAAGTTTCCTCTCCAGGTGTCTGGTTATGTGGCTTGCTCTCAAGCCCCTTGGCCTGACCCGATAAAATTCACCTCAACAAGACTCAAAACAGAGGGAACTAAGCACAGATGTACTCATGACACCAAAACCCCAGGATAAGTGACCCACTGAGTAAAGAGATAGAGGGCAGAGAAAAGAGAGCACAAATGCTATGGAAGAGAGAGAAAAAGATATGAGATAAAAGACAAAGGAATAAGAGGATTGGAGCAGAATCTGTAGAAGCTAAGCTTATATAGTGAAAATAAGATTGAGAGTTGGATGACTATGGGGAGGACCTCAATTTAGTATTGAGGAAGTAGAAAGGGGATAAGTGGATGAAAGGAAAGAGAATGAGAAGAAAAAGTAATAAATTTACAAAAAGAAATTGATTTCATGAATGGTTTAAAAATTAAAAATAGCAAATAAAAATAGTGATGAAAAATAATGGGAATAGAAATAAAAAATAAAAAAAAGCAACAAACCAGAACAGGAAAATAAGAAGAAAAGAAGAAAGAAAGGCAGAAAGAAAGAAAGAAAGAAAGAAAGAAAGAAAGAAAGAAAGAAAGAAAGAAAGAAAGAAAGAAAGAAAGAAAGACGGAAGGAAGGAAGGAAGGAAGGAAGGAAGGAAGGAAGGAAGGAAGGAAGGAAGGAAGGAAAGAAAGAAGAAAGGAAGGAAAAGGGAAAAATAAAAATAAAAGTGAAAAAAAAAGTAGAGTATCTTCCTTTGGATGGCTTATGATTCCATTTGTCTGTACTGTTCAGTTTGTCAGTTTCCAGGTTGCTGGGACTAAAGATTAGTCTTTAGGCCCTTCCTATATCCTCAGGGGGTATTCAGATTCCTTGTTTTACTCAGGGTGTGATCTGGGTGTGGCTATACTGGTTGCCTAGAGACTGGAGTGCAGGGCTATCGCTCAGGAGAAAATGGCAACTTGGCTTAGATGACTCAGCAATAGACCTTCCTTAGATCACCACCCATTTTTCCCGGATTCCACAAGCCCACACCTTCTCCTGCACCTCAGCCACAGGTGTTTGTATCCAAAAGGTCCCACAAATCAGGTTCAGTGGGAGGAGGCACAGGCCCCAGTGTGAGGAGGGACTGTGTCCCTAAGAGCTTCTTTTTTTTTTTAATTAATTTTTTTAATTAATTTATTTTTTTTACATATTTTATTGATTTTTTTATTGCCCCCCTCCCTCCCTCCCACACATCCCCTCCCTCCCCATAGTTTTATGTCCATTGGTTGTACTTATATGCATTTATACCAGTCCTTTGGTTGATCTATTATCTCCCCCAGATCTCCCTACCCTCCCCACTGTAATTTGATAGTCTGCCTGTTGCTTTACTTTATCTATATCTGTCTCTTGGTTCATCAGTTTATAATGATCTTTATCATCCACCAATGTGTGAGGTCATGTGGTGTTTCTCTTTCATTGATTGGCTTATTTCACTCAGCATGATGTTCTCCAATTCCATCCAGGTTGCTGCAAATGATGAGAATTCCTTCTTTTTTATGGCAGCATAGTATTCCAAGAGCTTCTTTCTTGCTGGCACTGCACAATACAGCTAGCCTTTCAGAGTTGCCTTTCAGAGTTTGCTCAGATTTAAAATCCAGACTCCAAGGTCCAAAATCCCCTACCTCTCACAGTCCCTTGTCACCCACCCCCCTTTTATTTTATCATAGACTGATGCTTAGACTGTCCTCA
This sequence comes from Pipistrellus hanaki, assembly GCF_964339955.1. Classification (NCBI taxonomy): domain Eukaryota; kingdom Metazoa; phylum Chordata; class Mammalia; order Chiroptera; family Vespertilionidae; genus Pipistrellus; species Pipistrellus hanaki. The sequence goes on along the minus strand of NC_140504.1, from coordinate 100,778,176 downwards.
GGGATGCGGCCTGGCATCCTGTAGATTCCCCCTGCCTCTTTGGACACAGAGGATCAGCAGATTCTCCCTCTTAGATCCTTGATTTTACCTTAGTTCTGGGGACTTCTGCCCTTCCTGGGTGCAAACTATCTCACCAGCTGAGTCTCCTTGCCAAATTCAGGCTGAATTCCACTCGTTTCGGCTGCTCCCCTCCACCCACTCGAGGACAAGGCTCAGGACATGTCCATCTATTCTACCATTATCTTCCCTCCCCCTGACAACTTTCTTTAGGCATTTTCAAGATGTGTCTTTCATAGGATATGACATTTCTTTGTTTTTCTTTTTATCTTCACCTGAGGATATGTTTCCATTGATTTTTTTCCCTCCTTCCCTCCAATCCCAGGCTTGGCCCCTTCCTTAGCCTAAAGCCTCGTGCCAAGGAGGTTCCTGAGACCCAGGTATGTATGCAAATTAACCTCCATCTTTGTTGGGTTAATTTCCATACTTACTCTGATTGGCTGTGGGCGTAGCAGAGGTATGGTCAATTTACATGTTTCTCTATTATTAGGTAAGATATAGATAGATAGATAGATAGATAGATTATATATAGATATAGATATAGATATATAGATATATAGATATATAGATATATATAGATATATATAGATATATAGATATATAGATATATAGATATATAGATATATAGATATATAGATATACAGATATATAGATATATAGATATATAGATATATAGATATATAGATATATAGATAGATATATATTATAGGTATATAGGTATATAGGTATATAGGTATATAGGTATATAGGTATATAGATATATATAATGGCCTTGATTTCTAATGGTACTAGGTCTTCTCTGCTTTCCTTCTGAAGCAGCCTCAGCCATCACAAAAAGCATAGAAAAGGGGTAGATAAAGAACCTTGTCAACACCTGGCTGAAATAAAACAGATGTGTTTGGTCCCAAAGTGGGTTTCATGGCAGACAAGCACCTTGGAATGTTAAGACATATTACATAAAAAATAGGTTCTAGGCCCACAGAAATAATGGAAATTAAGCATATCTCTTTAATGCTAAGATCCTTAAACATTGTAAAGTAAGCAGTGTTTATCAAATTTAGTAGACACAGAATCCCTCCCCCTTGCCTCTGCCATATCCTAGATTTCATGTTCTGTCAACCCTACTATAAGAACCACTAAATCATGTCCTTAGGGAATGCTGTACTTCATTTATTCCCATTGCCAAGACCATAACCTGACACACAGTAGATGCTAAAAAACTGTTTATTGCATGTGGTCTGGTATGCCATGTTTTCAGTGGAGGATAGAAAAATTTGGAGTGAAAGTGCCATGTAAGCTGTCATACTAGCACTGCAGGTGACTTGGGAATAGGAAAGATTCTGACATGCCTGAAAATGACACTAGAAATGATGAGGTTGGTAAAACTTCACTTTCATACCCTGTTACCCTCCCTCTTAGCAGTGTCTTCTTTGGTTTCACCCTGTTCTGAGCCTACCTCCTGAGTGGAGTCCACTCCCATAGCATTTTCTGTCAGTGTCTCCACCCAAGTGCTGAGCTCTTGAGTTTCATGCAGTGCTGCTGAGGCCTAGTCTTACCTAGTGCTGTTTGCTTAGTCTCACAGTGCTGTTTGCTTAGTACTGTTAAAGCCTAGTCTCACCCAGCGCTGTTTGCTTAGTCTCACCCTTTGCTTTTTGCTTAGTCTCACCCAGTGCTGCTGAAGCCTGTCTTATCCAGTGCTGTTTGCTTAGTCACCCAATGCTGCTGAGGCCTGGTCTCACCCAGTGTTCTTGCTTAGCTGCTAACTGTTGACTAGTACCCTCTTTCCCAAAGCAGAGCAGCTGGAGGGCAGAGGCCACATGGTTGGGCTTATTTAAGCAGGATCCTGCCTCACCCCCGCCTCATCATATTTCTCACTCTACCCACTTGTGAGGCTGGTCCTATCATGTACTAAAGTTGTATGTTCTCTATGTCACCTACAGGGAACCTCAGGAGTCAGCAGTCAGAAAAGAAGAGGATGTGGCTATTGGCATCAAACATCAGGAAAGAAAACTTAAATCCTTCCAATAATGAAGGAAATTAAATCTGGCTAATCAAGCAAGTTCAAAAAGTTTGTCTTGAGAAATTGTATTCAGTGTAACTGATTTATTTTGTATCTTAGATACTATTCCTTCTTTCAAATAAACTATTATAGAATGACAAAGTTCTATGGAGCTACAAGCTGACTATCTTCCTTTTCCACTGCCCCATTTTCATCTAAAGGAGGGTAGTCAGGAAGTGCCATAGTGAAATTCTGCAGTTGAGTCAAGGTGAACTGTAAGTGGGTCCAGCTGGAGGGATTGTCCCTTACACTGCCACTCCATGCCAGTGGAGGGCCCATGGGGATTCTCACCTGTGGGCCTTAGCTCCTGTTAAGAAGAGCCATCCTCCAGGCTCTTTCATGGCCTAACCTGCTCCTGCAATGGGAAAACATGCATGAGCCAGGAGCTTAGAAACAGCAGGAGCTGAGCACGTGGAATGAGGACACAGAGCCAGTGGCCTTCCATTGCTTATAAACCTCTGCACTGAACTTTGCCTGCCAGGGGATAAATAAGGACAGCAGTGGCCTCACTACTCAGGTCAGGCACCCTACTGGGAAGTTCACCTGGGCAGATTTTGCCACCAGGTGAACTAGTGAATGATTCTGGTTTTTAGGCAGTTTAAGTTTCCAACCTACAAATGCTTTTGGTTTTTAGGCAGTTTAAGTTTCCAATCTACCAATGACAGAACACCTTGTGAGTAATATCTATTATACAAGTAAGTAAACTGAGGATCAGAAAGTTTAAGGAATTTGGCTCAATTCATACTTTTGTGATTCAAATCCAACTCGACCTAGTTCCAGAGCTCATGTCCTTTCTGTTGTATCCGGCCTCTTCCTGAGCATAGGACGATCATCTGCATTTACTTGTGTCTGCAGAGCAGCCCTGTAGCCTGGAAATGTGGTGGGTGGATTAGATAATCTTGAAGGTCCCTTTCTGGTCTTGCATTCTGGTCTGCTTGGAGACAATACAGGAGACACTACTCTACTAGGGACAGAGCTGTCCTTAGAGGTCTGATTTCATTTCTCTTTTATTGGTCAAGGTGGAGGTAGAGTAGTGCGAGTTGGGGAAGAGACCCTTTACATTGGAGAAAATGTCAGTATTAATCTCTCTTTTCATCTATTTTTATTTTGGAGTGTGTTTAAGGATACATATTATATGCATTCTTCTCCCTGTCCATCTCTATACTTATATCAACTCATAAATAAAATATACAACTGTTTGGCTCAAATGTAGCAATGTCTGTAAGATCCCTCCTGCAGGTAATGTCTCTGCCAGGAAAGCTGCTGGCTCATAGACTTTCCTGGGCACTGATGCAGGAAGTATTTAACAAGCAGTCTGGCAGATATGCACATCACATTATTTTAGAGATAGTTGGCTTCACTCTGTCAAAAATAAATAGTATGTGCATAAAATTAATTTTGCTATCTCATGTGTAGGTAGAAAACCTATCATGAACAGATACTTTTGGAAATGGCTGGTGGAGGAAACTAATTCATGTTGCTTGTCAATCTGTTATTGGCACAATTGGCATTTCCCTGATAGTTGCCGTTATTATCCTCAGTGTTTATGGGGCAGAGAGAATCTTCAAAATGGGATTTACCTGAGGACTGGGCATCACTATGCCTGTTTACTTTCTGTTTTTGAATGTGACTTGAGACTGATGTTGGCTGCTGTGAATTTTAGTATGCTGCTGTCAATCATGGGGTTTATGTGAGTCCTACTTGGCCTGGGATTGGAATTTCAAAATAATGTGACACTCCAGCATTGGGTAGTCTCAGAATTGCAAGTTGGTTTAATCTTCGTTATTAGGTTTTAAAATATGATTCCTGCAGTATTATTCTGATAATCCTGAAGAGTTCTGTCTTTGAGCAGACAATAGTGTTCTGGACCTTGCAGAAGTATTCACTATTAAATCTAGCCTCCAGTTAGGGACCAGAGGGAAAAAGAAGAAAACATTTTATAAACCTCTCTTTTTATACACATTTGTGAAAAACTAGAACTAATAAGATGAGATAATAAAACAATAACTCATACAAAATATTGTGGAATATGCTCAACTAATATGAACACTTGGTTCACTGAGAATTATGTTTCTTGTAAACTAAATTACAAAAAAATTGGACAAAAGAAATCAATGGATTATTATTTATGTTTTATCTAATTTGGGTGTTTTAATAATGTCTATCTGGCCAAATACAGTATTGCTTTTTCAGTACTGTGAGATTCACTTAACTTCAAATTAAACTAAAATAAACCAAACAAAAATCACCTGCCACTTCTTGTAAGTGTTGGTGTTCACAGTGGGAAATAATATTCTGAATTTAAGCACCTAAGAGATGGGGAAGTTGGAGGAGTTTTGATTTTCTACCTTTTTTCAACTAACAGCATAAAAGGTGTGAGATAATAGGAAAAAATACCTACTAGTATATTGGTCTTTGCACCCTAGTTCCTAAGTGATAAGAATATTTAGGATGTCCTTTGTTCTAATGAGGTAATTCTGGTGGCTGCTAGAGGGCTCCTGGGTGGAGAATATCACCTTAAAGACCAGGTCAGGATGAGAAGCTTGGAATTTTGGGAATTTTCAGCTCCATCTCCCATGCTCTAGAGAGAGGAAATGGGCTGGAAATGGAGTTAATAATTCTTCATGCCTATGTGAGGCAGCCTCCACAAAATCCCAACAGTGGGGGTTCTGAGAGCTTCTAGGTTGGCAAACACACCTACACCATGAGGATGACACACTCCAACTCAATGAGGACAGAACTTCTGTGCTTGGGACCCTCCCAGACCTCACTCTACATATCTCTTTACTGTATCCCTTAATACACTGGTTAAAAAAAAAATGTTTGCCTGAGTTCTGTGAACTGCTCAGGAAAATTAGCTTTACCTGAGAAAAGGTCTGTGAAAGCTGCATAATAAGCACAGGTGATAATCTGAGTTTTCCAGTGGTGTCTGAAGGGCTGGGATAGTTCTATGGGAATGAATCTTTGACCTGTGGAATCTGCCTCTGTGTTTAGCAGACAGTGTCAGAACTGAGTTCAATTGTAGGGCACCCACCCCATGTGGGGATAACCTGCACATTTGAAACCAGAGTGCCAGAGCAGAGTGTGCTGTGTGAGGAGGCAAGGAGGCTCAGAGGAAGAGCTGGGCTTTTCCCTCCCAAGGAAGAAAACTCTGGATCTTTTCTTTATAGTAGGGTAAAGCTCAAATCCTACTGGCATTTTCAAATCTTCACAAGCCACACAGGTACCTAGAGATTGAGTGCAGGAGCTGCACTCTTCATAAACCTTTGAGAAAACTAGCTAGATTCTAAATTGGTTGTCCAAATACTGAGAGAAACAAAATTCATAGACAAGGGAAGATGGAGCGGTAAAGGGGGGCAGTGGCAATCTCTTGGGTCTTGTCCAAGTTTCTTCTGACAGGCCTTGTGTACTAAATTTCTAATTGCTTTAATTCCACTTTGTAATTCTCTCCTCGGTGTCTTCATTTTGCAGGTGAAGAAACAGTGCTCAGAGAGACCAACGTAGTTGCTCCACAGCAAGACCGGGATTCCAATCTTGGTTGAACATGTTCTTTTTACACATGGCTCATGTAGGAAATATAATTATGTATAAATAACATTATCATTAAGATTAATATTTATAATTTCAATTAGTGTTTATGACTTACTGTAAAAGTTTCATCTGTAAGATTAAGAAGCCAATCAGATCATTGAGGTCCTGTCTATGATAAGATTAAATGATTTTATATTACTAGTTTAGAAAAAGCTGAGGTTGCCTCTGGTAGTCCATGAGTTGAATTTGGTGTGCAAATATATTTTGTTTTGTCTGTTCATGGAAGAGGCAAGCATCTGATGCTTAAGATTTTTTTTTGAACTAATATTAAAACAGACAAGAAAGCTTATATAAAATCAGACTTCCAGTTTCTCCTGAATAATCAGCAGTTTTGGCAATTGATTCAGCACTCCGGAAAGGTAATAATCAGTGGGCTCTGAGTATCAGCTGCTCATGTTAGATATTGTCAGCAGTTCTCCACTTTTCCATAGTTCCCACCAATCCCAAATATCTCCCTATCACTAAACCATTGCTTTTACTTCTCCACAACCCTCAAATCTGGCAGCTTTCCTTGTTTCCCTGCCTACCCTTTCCCTTGAGGCACTTTTAGGTGGTCTTTATGATACAGAGAGCAGTAAAAGCCGGAAGAAGAGAGACTTTTATTTGAGAACCTACCAGGACACAAATCAGTTATGTGATCTTGGCTAATCTATTAACCACTCTAACCTCAGACTCATCATCTGTTACATAGGAATGAGGAATTATTTGGGGAAGATTGAATAAAATAGTCCATGAGATTATGCTCAGTGAATGTTAACTGACTCTAAGACATTCTTTGAAAATATTTCTTAAATAAATTTTGCTCCCCTCATTGACAGAGGATGCTATAACTGACAATGTACCCATAACCTGCTATATTCATTCTCACGGCTAACGTTTCTAATTACTTGTACCCTTTTCTATAATTTTCCCTTCTTTCATTCTTTCTTTAGCCAAGTGACTGTTAAGTAATGCTTTCGACTATTTCAAGTTAACTGTGATTACATAGCAATGTCTTCCATAATATGAAATGGAACAACTGAATAAAATGTGCAAAAGCTTTTTTTCTTGACTTTAATCTAAGAATCAGCCATGATGGCCATATATATATATATATATATATATATATATATATATATATATATATATATTTTTTTTTTTTTTTTTTTCATAGTACCTGAAAAGGGCTATGGGAAATGGAACTTGGAGTCCCAAGAGTGACAAGTAAATGTTAACTCCTGAGCTGGATGTAAGTTCCCAGGCCTGGCAACTTCAAACACAAGGGGAAACGGCCTGAGTCCCTTGTGGCAAAAGCATCTAATTCAAATAAAGTTACTTTGGAGTAGAGAATGGCTTTCTCGTTGAATGAAAGAGAAGTTTGAGATACATTTTTTGTTTTTCCTGTTGAGTTCTCTATAAGGTTTATCTATTTGGGCCAAGTGTTGAAAGGGCTTTCCTCATCTTGGGGTTCAGATGAACAACTATGTGTCCTGTGAATGAACATGTTGACAGGAAGTAGGTGTTTTAGAGGTCATGCTAGGAAGGCACTGGGATGAACAGGCTGAAGGAAATCAGTATGGTTCCAATTCTGAATCAATTACTCAAGGGCCTTTGTGTCTACTTGTCAGAGCCCAGCTCTGAGCCGTGTTACATTTAAAGCCATGAACATGAGCTCTTACTGGGGAGCTGGAGAGGAATGTGGCTAATTAGTAGTCTATTCATGTGTTCCTTTCTCTTGGGAGTTCATTTCCCATCTTCTAAATGTGACAAAGAGGTCCCCTGGTCTTCTGAAGAGCAGAACTCAAGACTGCTTAGCATACTTTAGAGCAGGTGCCCCTAGTTGAGAATAGATTTCTTGTTTGCAAATGCTGGAGCACTGATGCAGGCACAGATCCTTTACCTTCTGCATTTTGATCTGTTCTTACATTTGAGAACAGCTTCCCCAATGCAGTCAGAACACAGGACACAGGACAGGGTTATGAAGTTACATGTCCTGGGGGTAAGCAGATCTGTTTTGGGAGGTTGTTATGAGATATCTGAAATCTGGTCATTCCAGATACTGAGTGTGTCCTAAGCTCGAGGGCCAGGAACATGGGAGTTCAGTCTGTGGGACAAAACCTGAGGCCACCATTTCCATTTTGTAATCTTAGGCAAGTCTCTTTATCTCCCTCAATTTTCTTATTTATCAGACAGAGAAATGACTGTATTAAATTATATGTTTGGAGAGTAAAGTATGTATTCTCACAAATACTTGATGTCTGGTCTACAGTAGGTGCTTAAGAAACTTCCATTCTCTTTACCCCTTATGATGCCCACACATTTGCTGCCTTAGCAGAACATGTTTTGAAGTCATGGAAAAGATGTTTAATATTTTATCTGCTGTCCATTATTTACTCTTTCTTTTCTAAAGTGTTACAGCTCTTTTTTGAGAGGTAAAGAAGGCTCTCAGAAGATTCAATCAGCATGTAAATTTCAGCTTAGTTCTAAGCTAAGCCCCTTAAGAAACATTTATTTGCAAAGAAGCTGCAACCTATATCAGGAGTTCAAGCACAGAAGGGTCATGAGCAAACCCATGGCAAGGGTAATAGAGGCTGCTTGTCTCACTGCCCTTTCAAACTGCACACACCTTAGAATCATCTGCAGGGCAGCTTGTTGGGAAACCTAAACATTTGCATATCTTACAATTCCCAGGTGTTGCTGTTGTCCCTGATTTGGGGACCACACTTAGAGAACCAGTGCTTACTGTGAGGAGGCAGTGGGGACTCCTAGGCTTTGAGCTCATCGTTTTTAAGGAGCTGTATGATTAGGCAGGTCACTTAAATCCTGGGAGACAGAGCTTTCCCCTTGTCCAACAATGAGGAAAGTATAATTTAGAGCAAAGCTTCTTAATCTTTGTTCTGTAATGGGTGGCCTCTCAGTCCCTGTTAGGTAATGGAGGGCTGAGGGGAGTCAGTATCCTGGCACATCTGAATCCAATCATGACACACAGGTTGAGAAAGTCTGACCAAGGGGTTAAGATCATGTGCTTTCAAGTCCTGGAAATCTCAGGGCCAGTCCTCACTCTGCCTCTTCATGTGCTCTTGTGGCTGCTCACCTAGGTCTGAGTCTCAATTTTGTCAGCTGTGCAATGGTCATAGTACTTATACTTATGTTTGTGGTGAGTATCAAATGAGGTAATGCATGTAGTGTTGATATGTGGTAGTTTGCACGTAGTGAATGCAAATGTATATTATTTCTTCTTATTAGTAACTGTTATTTCCATTTCTAAAATCCTGAGATTCACTTTAATGCCTATCTTACACTCTCAGTAGAAGAGGGGGAAAGTGTTCTAAAGAATTTTTTTCAAACTTTATTATGATCCTGGGGGTCTTATTAAAGTGATTACTGTGTTCCAATAGGACTGGTGTGGGGCCTGAGAGTGCATGTCAACAGCTTTCTGTGACACCCACACTCCTGGTCCAGAAGCCATGCTCTGAGCAGCAAGGCCCTTCAGCAGTCACTCTTAAACTTGGGTGCACATTGGAATAATTGGGGAATCTTTAAACAACTCCAGGCCACATGCTAAACCAATTAAATTCAGATCTCTAGAGTTGGAATACAAACATAGGACTGGCGTGTGGTCAGATCTAGTTTCAAAATCACTGCTGTTCAAAGTCACCCAAACAATTCAGATTTCCCGACTTTTGTGCAGAATGCATACTTTGTGAGTCTTGAAAATCTGTCTTTTAAACTATAGTTGTTTTTTTTCTCTCTCTTTTAATGATACCAATTACTTCTTGTTCTCTTCACACAAAGTTTAGGCTTAACATACTCCATAGATTCAGAGAAATCAGCAAGAAGATGGAAATGATGTTTTTTAAAGCTGTAACAGGAAGACTGGCCTTATGAGGTAAATCTTTTTTTTCTTAATCCCTCAGTGGAACAGTCCTGCACTTTTCCATTTGGTCCACTTGGTCCCCCAGCCCAGACTTCTGGATGATAGCCTTTAGCTTTTTGAAATGAGCACATATATCTTTGTTTCTCTAGCACTTAGCTCACTGCCTAGAATATAGAAGTAAACAACTGAATGAATGGCAGAAAGATGTAAAATCAGGTAGCATAAGAAGAGCCAAAGAACTCCAGAAACAGAAAGAAAATGATAGGTGAAATTAAGTTGTTGATATTAATAACTATTAAAGGAATGATGTTAAAAGAGATCCAGGAAAGGTCAAGAGTCCTGGGTGAGATTTCTGTGGAGTGGGGAAGATGAGTGGTCCCTTAAATAGACAAAAACAAAAGGTGAAAAATGACAGGAGAAAAAGAAATAGGGTGGTGACTGAGGAGAGCAGAGAGAAGGTGGAGATAGAAGAGAAGAGTGAAGAAGATAAGAGAGGGGGCAGGTGTCCTAAAGGAACCTCCCACTGGGCAGGAGATGGGTCTTTCTCCTTCCTGAAGGCAGACAGGAGTACCTCAAGCTGAATATAGGCAGGACTGGGGTAAAACCATACCTGGACAGGCACAATGGGTCAGTCAAACTTAGTGGAATACAATCATTTAAATATATATATATATATATATATATATATATATATATATATATATATATATATATAACCCTAATATCCAAATAGACTGAATGATGAAACAACGGAATAACCAAACAACTGAACAACTGGTCGCTATGATATGTGCTGACCACCAGGGGGTGCGCGTGGAACATGGCAAGTGTCAGCCCAAATCACTCAGTGCTGCCAGCAGGGGTGAGTGGGCCTGGCACCGTCAGCATGTGGGAGCAGTGGCTGGAGTGGGGCTGCCAGCAGACAGGGACTGGAGCCTGTGGTGGGAGGGGCGGGATGGGGTTGTGGAGGATGGGCCGAGACCTGCCCCTGTGCCCACTGCAACCTTGTGGCCTCTGGTGGTTACTGAAAATTCTTTGCTCTTATGTGCTGTGGTTCTGCCCAGTGCTTGCACTTGCTGCAGGAGCCTGGAGCCGGCCCAATTGCTTGGCACTGGCACTGTCAGTGGGTGTGAGTGGCAGCTGCTGCCTCAATTTCCCCTCAGGAGCAGGGGGAGATGGGGAAGCCCTCAGGGATAATTGGGGCCAACAACCACTGCTAGCACCCGCTGACAATGCCAGCCTGGCTCACACCCACTGCTGGCACTGGCCCTAATCGTTTTGCACTGTCAGTGGGTGTGAGCAGGGCTAGTGTCATCAGTGTGTGGGAACAGCAGTGCTGATAGACAGTTGACCAGGAACAACCATGGGAAGGGTTGAGTGGAGGCGCTGAAGATGGGCTGAGACCTGCCCCTGTGTCCACCATAGCCTCACGGCTATTCCTTTCAACGTGCATGAATTTGTGCACTGGGCCCCTAGTGCTTTATCATACAATTCTATAGCACTTAACCATTAATGAGAACATATCAGCTCATGTGTTCCAAACTGTTTTATGAGGTACATGTTCCCATTTTATAGGTAAAAGATTAAAATAATTGGAAATAATGACTTGCTCAAGTGCATATAACTAAGTGGCATATGTGATATTGACCTTATTCCAATTCAAAATTATTTTTCCTCAGATCAAAATTTAACTTTTTCAGGTTATGATAAATTCTTCTCTGGGACCCACATAAAATCAGACTTTACCTCCTGAAAGGTTAGTTGCTTCTATCATCAATAACAACACATTTTACTTTGCAGAACTAAATAAGAGTAATGGGAAGAATGAGGACCAAATAAAGTTGTATTAGAAGCAGGTGACATATGTCTTGTTACATACAAAATAAAAATATTGGGGGAGATGTCTCTTCTAATTGTGTTAACAATGTTGGGGAGAGGAACTCTGTACTGGATGCTCTTCTGTCTCTACCTATTGCTCTGAATGACTCTGCTCCCCTCTGCACTGAATACCAACCCAAAACATTATGAGACTGAAGAGTGAGGATTGTGACCCCATATTTTAGTTTCTCTGAGATCTTCCTAAAATCAACATCAAAAAATATTTTGAAAATACATCATGTTTTCCTACCTAGTAGGAAAAAAATTAAATGAGACCTTCATAGGGAAGAGACACATTCTATACACCAGAAGCTGAGACAAAGCACTTAACTTCAATCTTCATGGAGGAACAAAGTCTACATGCTGACAATTTGATCTGTTAAGACTTTTTAAAGTTAAAGTTGCCTGAAACTAATTCCAGCAGGTCATAAATGCCAGAAGTTTCATCAAAAGGTTGGAACCTTGAGGATTGCCTGCTGCAATGGCTAAGGGCATTTCCCCACACCTAAAGATATGCATAGATGATTGCTTGCTACCAGACAGCTGAAGGCATTTTAATCTAGATGTTATTGTCTCCTACTGGCTAAACACCTGAACAGCCAAAGACAGTTCCCCCAATCTGATAATGGATTTTGTATACTAAACCTTGGCCTTTGATATGTATATCTACCTTGCTTTAGGACAGGTTGTGTTAATAAAAAGCAAAGGATCCAGAGAGAAAGGAGAACTTGGTTTCTTTAGCCAAGTCTTCTCTAGCTCACAAAAATGCCTTCCAAAATTATGTTTCATCTCTGGACTCTTAATCAATTTACAGCAGCCCCTTTTCCAGATTCCTGAACTATTCAATATGCTGGATTAAGACCCCCAACGTACAGTGAAGCAAAACACTCCAGGGAAAGTCAATTGCTCTCTTATAATGTCAAAGGATATGATGTAATCCACTTCTCTCATTTGCTGAACAAGCACTGATGTGTTTGGGGGCGGGGGGTGTAAACGGGTGGGTGGTGGACATTTGAAAATGTACAGCAGAGAGACTCAGTCCCATATCAAGTCAAAGAAGCAGGGATTAACTTTAAAGGTAAAACAGAATGTCTGTTAAATGTCAACCCTCAGTTGTAATGTCACAAAACCACCTCTACAAAAGTCCTGGCCTTGCTGTTTTCAGAAGCAATGCATTTGTCTGGAAAGAGGCTGCTCTCAGATATTTGCTCCAGTCTCCATCTGACTATCTCTGAGTCTATCCCAAATGAGAGAAGCAGGTAAACATGGCCCAACCAAACTAGACATTGGCTTACCAGGTCAGAGATGAGGTGAGACCTAGGGCCTTCTGTTCCACCATCCCAGCCTTCTGGCCAGTAGGGAAAGTCTATTCTATTCAGTTCTAAAAGCACTCTTTGTGTTTCAAGCATTGACGTGGTGTCCCATGATGTGATGAAAGCAGTAGCCTACTTCTGTCTCTGCAGCTCAACACAGAGGGAGACATGCTGGCCCATGCCACTTAGTTACTTCCCTACCTCAGTTTGTTTAAAACTACATGCTAGGATCATTGTCCAGAAATTATTATAAGACAATAAAGACCTAGGGAATTGCTTGTTCATGGTCAAGGAGACTCAATGACACTTATTGTCTGTACCAATTTTAGACTTTTATATTATCTTCTTTAATTGAAGGATTCCCACGTGGGCAGAGTTAAACATAATCCCAGGCTTGGTGATGCTCTGAGCACTGGAAGAGTTAGCATGACCCCATGGCCCTGTGCACCTGAGAGATGGAGTCTGTGGTCTGGGTGGAGAGAAAAATTCTCCAAAATGCAGCCAGAAAATACCTTTAGCTGATGAAAATAACTCAGGGGGCAGTGAGGGAAATGGTGACATCTAGTCCCCTTGCCCATAGCTGCAACAAAAGTTGTGTGATTTGTTTCTGAACACACAGGTTGGGTTACACATAGCTGAAACAGCAGGATTGAGGGACTCTGGGGATGGGGAGTTGGATGGTTTGAAGCCAAGGTATGAGGAGGAAATGATGTATTTGTTGAAACTGTACAGGTGAACACATTCCCCTCATCTTTAAACATTGAAACCATTCATCACGCACACAAACACAAATATGACCACATGGGAAAAGGGGTTTGCCAGCTCTATTTCACTTGATGAACTAATCTTCTCCAAAATTTACAATGTGCAGTTACTGCATGTCAAGGAATTTGCTAGCCCCTGGAAATATAACTGTAATTATGACATAGTCCTTGCCCTCAGACTGGCTCCTTTTCTAGTGGGAGAGATAGAAAGCAAGCAGGCAACTTCAATTCCTTATGCTCAGAGGGGCTGGATAGGATTCTTTGGGAATATACAGGACTGTCATTTATTTTCAAACTTTGTGGCAAGAGGACCTCTCCTACCTTGCAGTGCTTCCCAGAAAAGCTAATATGGAATCAGATAATATTTCATGCAGTGAATTGCCTTGCAACCAAGCCTTTAAGACTGTACTGGCATGAATACTGCATTAAGAAAATACCTGTTTGACTCCATACCAAGCACACAAATATGAAGTAATGCACTCTGGACACCCTGACCAAGGTGATGTGAACCAAAAAAAGGGCAATGAGGAACATTGGCCTTCTTGGAGTCAGCAGCATATATGGGCACACCAGAAAAAGAGTAGAGAAGGATGGTATTGACAATATTAAGAGCAAGTTTATAGTAAGCTCTAAACATATTTTATAAGTGTTACTGCATCATTTTTTAAAACAATCCTACTAAGAAGGAACAGTCCTTATTTTCATTCTATAGATCAGGAAACTGAAGCTCAGAGAGTTGACAGCAGCTACCAAGTGATGGGTGCAGAATTCAATCTTAGTTCTTATTCCAGGGTTGCTGTGAGAAATAAATTAATTAATACTTGCAAAGTGCTAGGAACAGGGTCTGAAATACAGCTAGCTCTTCATAAGAATTAACCATTATTACTAATACACATAAATCTCTCCCACAAATCTCTTTCAAGATAAAGGATATTGCCTCAAATAACCAATCTAATGCAGAGCCAGGCCCAGAGCAGCAGCAACCAAGCCTGGAGCAGCCAGGTCGGGAGCGGCCAGGCCCAGAGCAGCCAGGCCCAGAGCAGCCGAGCCCAGAGCAGCCAGGTCGGAAACAGCCAGGCCGGGAGCAGCAGCAGCCAGGCCTGGAGCAGCTGGGCCCATAGCAGCCAGGCCCACAGCAGCAGCAACCAAGCCCAGAGCAGCCAGGTCGGTAGTGGCCGGGCCTGGAGCGGCCGGGCCCAGAGTAGCCAAGTCGGGAGCAGCCAGGCCCAAAGCAGCAGAGGCCAGGCCAGGAGCAGCAGTGGCCAGACCCGGAGCAGCTGGTTGTGGAACGAACCAGAGCAACAGAGGCCAGGCCTGGAGCAGCCAGGCTCAGAACAGCTCACTCCTCACCTGCCCACGCCCCAGGGCTGCCTCTCAGACATGGCTGGAAACTTTTGGGGGAACCTGAGGGTCTGCTGAATCAAGTGATGAAGGCTTAGATCTGGGTGTGTTGAGTTATTATAGTGCTAGGGTGTTGATCTGTGAGTGCCTTATGTGGGGTCTGGATGAAGTTGGTTGATCTATTTGGAAATGTCTTTTGTGTGAAGTGTATCCTTGGGCATGTGGAGGTATTATTGATTTAAGAAAATGCTAAGTAACTGATGTACTATCTGAAAAATTTAAAGTTCTGAAAGTTTAAGGTCTCTTGGCAAAAAGAGGTTTTAAAGCTAACACCTTAATTTTAATGGAGAAAGGGGAGGACAAGCCCTTCCCACCCAGAACAGGTAATCCAATTACAACCAGCAGCTATCTTTAAACAATGTGTTCATTTACATTTAAATGGCAACACCTTTTGATAGCCTAAGGGCAACTTTATGTGTAAACAAGTTTGCTCCTCAATTCCCAGGGCAAAAAAAAGGAGATTGAAAAACCTGATGAACAATATTAGCTGTTGATTGTAGTAGAGTCAGAGATACGGGAGGGGAGTGGACTGACAGTTCTCAGGGAAAGGGGGAGTGGTGGATGCGGGAAGAGACTGAACATAAACTGTGCACCTATGGATGAGGACAATGAGGGGTGGGGAGGGGGCGGAGGGTGGGGTGGGAACCTGGTGGAGGAGGGAATAAATGAGGAACCTATGTAATAACATGAACAATAAAGATTGATTTAAAATAAATAAATAAATAAATAAGTAAAATCCCAAGAGCAAAAGACAAAGAGAGAATATTGAAAGCAGCAAGAGAAAAGCAGGTAGTTACCTATAAAGGAGCACCCATACGATTGTCAGCTGATTTCTCAACAGAAACCATGCAGGCCAGACGGGAATGGCAAGAAATATTCAAGATGATGAATAGCAAGAACCTACAGCCAAAAATAAAGATACTTAAACCAGTAGAAAACTTTTCTTTTGTTGTATTATATGTGATACTTGATAGTTTTTTATATCTTTGAATAGAGTTGTCCTATGTGTGAATATGAATAACACTAATGTGGCCTTCTTTAGGTTGTTATGACAATTAAATGAAACTGTATATATAAAGCTACCTAACAATTATATTAATGAAACCCATCTTCTCTTATGAAAGATTTGAATCAGCTTACAACACTACATATAATAAAATAGTTGTACAATAGTTTAAAAACAATTTTAAAATTCAGTTAAAATTTTAATAAGAGCAGAAAGGCAAAACCAAAGGAGAAAAATGAATTATAAGTAATTGGATCACAAGGTCCTGTAGACTTCTGTAGCTGAACTGCATATGGCCATGGTATTTTAGAAGTTTCTCACTTAATATTGGAACTGATAAAGAGCCACCTAATGTGAACTAGTACTGTAATTTGCATGGTTACTACTGACCTGCTGCCACTTCAAAATAAGGTTGATTTTAGGAAGCATCTGAAAATGTTCTGAATAATGATAATGTTTGGCCACATTTCAGAAAGAGGTTTTCTCCATGCCTTAGAATAATTATTGTCTTCAGTATTAAGTACAGGAAACAATGGGTTCAGGATGTAGGAACAACCACAGGATCAACACTGCTGCCACTCAACCTACTCAGTTTCTGATGTGTGTGGTTTCTTCCTTCCTTCCTTCCTTCCTTCCTTCTTTCCTTCCTTCCTTCCTTCCTTCCTTCCTTCCTTCCTTCCTTTCTTTCTTTCTTTCTTTCTTTCTTTCTTTCTTTCTTTCTTTCTTTCTTTCTTTCTTTCTTTCTCTCTTTCTGTCTTTCTTTCTTTCGTTTTTTTTATTTTTTTTATTTTTTTATTTTTGAAGGGGGTGTTTGGGGTACTTTCAAAGAACTTCTCTCAGCCCTCATTTTTCCTGACATCTTCTTGCTTATTATCTGCATTTGTTGCTCAATCTGACAACAGAGTCTGACCCCTAATTCTTAGGAGGCCTGCATGTTTCCACTTGGTGTACATTGATTAAACTGGGCTTGCATTAACAAATAGGAGAACATTTGCACTGGTAACCCTTAAAAATTTTTTTTTTTACTCTTACTTATCAAAATCCAAAAATTTCAGAGATTTTTATGGCAATTACTGGTTGTGTACTTGAAAAATCAATAATAAACATATTTTAAAGAAAGTTTATCTGTATCTATGGAAAGTTTTTTAAAAAGCCCATGGTAAATATGAACTTGCAAATGTGACTAACTAGAAATGTCACAATTTTCTTTCTTGCCTTGTAACACCTTTAGAGTGTAAATGGTGCTACACTCTTACTTGTACCTGTAGATTGTGAAAGATGTTGCACTCCTAGTTGTACCTGACCCAGAAGCTTTAGAAAGCATACTCTACATGCAGCTATTAAACTTTAATACATATTCTATTTTGTGCTACTTTGAAAAATGGAATGTACTACAATTTTGAATTCTATGTCTCTTAAGTGAATAAAATCAAACAAACCAAAATTACTCTACCCATCAAAGCTATCATTTATAATTGAAGAACAGATTAAAAGCTTTTCAGATAAGAAAAAGCTAAATGAATTCAACAACACCAAATTAGAATTACAAGAAATATTAAAGGGACTTCTTTAGAAAGAAAAAAAAATCAAAAATATAAATAACAAAATGACAATAACTATATACTTATCATATACAGTAATCTCTTTTAATGTAAATAGATTTATTGATAAAATCAAAAAGCACAAGGTAGTTGAATGGATAAAATGACAAGACCCATACATATGTTGCCTACAAGAGATCTCTTTCAGATAGAAAAACACAAACAGACTGAAAGCAATTTAGGCATTGGATAATAGACAACAAAGGACTATCCTTGAAAGAAAGGAAACAAGTGAGTGAGCCTACATTCTCTTTGACCTCTGCCTGTAGACCCTTTCCCAATTGCAGTGTGAGGAGTGTAGAGTCTTAGCAGGGAACAGTGCAAGTCAAGAAGAGAGTAGCAGACTCCCTGAGTTGAGGAGCCAGAAATTGGACTAGGCTATTGCTGAAGTGGTTGTAATTTTTTGCTGTTGTCTTGGGAAAGTTTCTTTAATTCTTTGAATTTTCATTTCATTATTAAAAAATAGAGGTTATAATAGGTATCCTGTGTGGTCAGGGTAAAGATCCATTCTCATTTTATATATTACACCTAATGGATAAAAGTTGCTCCTGAAATTGCAGGTGCCATCTTCCTCTACCTCTTCCTCATTCTTTCTGCTTTCCAGAGCATGTACTTATACAATCTGCAAGGTAAAATAAATATATGGAATTTGGTCCTAATTAGTAAAAAGTTAGTGGGGAAGGGATATATTTTTGGATATGTAACTTGTAAGTTAAATATAGCCAAACTGAATTTAATGTTCGCTAGGGAGAACCCAATATATTTGCTCTGAAGTATTCATTATATTTTTTTCAAAATACTATTAGTTACAATAACACTAGAGGCCTGGTGCACAAATTCATGTACCACTGGGGTCCTTCAGCCTGGTCTGCATGATGGGTCCAAAACTGGCTCTCCAACATCTCCTGAGGGATCCTGGATTGTGAAAGGGCACTGGCAGGCTAAAGGACCCCACCAGTGCATGTATGGAGCCAGGGAAGGACTATGGGAGGGCTCCAGAGCATGTCTGGTCCATCTAGCTCAGTCCCAATAAGCAAACCCCAGCAGCAAGTTAACCTACTGTTTGGAGTCAATGCACATCATAGAGACTGGTCAACAGGCATATCATTCAGGCCTCTGATAAAATGCCACTTTCTCAGAGAGGCCTGCCTGGACCAGCCAATAGCCGGTCTTCCATTCTTATCTTATCCTCTTACTTCTATATTATTCTCATTCTCTGAACTTATTGTAGGTAGTAATTTACCTTTGTATTATCAGTGCCCCCCCCACCCCCCATTTGAGTGTAAGCTCTGTGAGGATAAAAACTTTGTTTAAGCCAGTAAATTTTGGGATACTTTGTTATGTAGTAAGAGAGAGCTAATAGAACAATATATTGAAATCATAAGTTATAGATGTGGAGTAGGCATTGAAATGGAGTTGGGAAGAGATGATAAAATGATGTGGCATAACTCTTTGTATTAATAGTTTATAAAGAATATTCACAAAGTAACATGTATACAGAGAAGTTAAATAAATTGCCAAGGAAAGGAGTGGAATGTGAACTTTGACAATCTGATTCCTTAATTTCTACTTGTAACTAGTATTCATTCATTCACTCATTCATCTACCCATTCATTGACATATACATGCAACACACCTATGCCAGGCCCTAATCTATGTGTGAGGAGAATGCTCCATCTCAACCTCCATGAGCACTCAGGATTCTGAACTTAGGTCTTTGTTCAGATACTTCTTTAGCTTAGTTTGCTTCTCATCTACCCCCAATGCTCCATCTAGAAGAGAAGAATCTTGGCTGCTGAGGGGCCACAGGTGTGCTTGGAAACTTCTCTAGTGCCCCCAGTTGCATCAGTTGCCTCTTCTGTTAACTAAGAATAATAATAGAACATACTTCATTAAATTATTATAAGAATTAAGAGTTAATATATGAAAGCACTTAGAGTAATGCCTGGCCCATGGTATGTGTTCAACAAGTATTAGCCATTTTTTTTCATTGTTTTCATTAATAAAATTTATAGTATTTTCATATGATAAGGACCTCAGAGACCAGTCATTTTTTTTTCTGTTTTTCTGTTCATTTTATAGACCATAACATGCAGTCAAGTAGCCTATTATACTGTGGCTGTGCTTTCCAGTATTTAAAGATAAGTGAGGTACTAGCAGAAAGAATACCATCTTTGTAGTCCAGCAGTCCTACTTTCAAATTCCAGTTCTGTCACTTGCTAGTGTGACTTTGGGCTCACCTCTTCCCTTTTCTGAGCCTTATAGGTAGGCAATTGTAAAATAGGATAACACAACCTACCTTGATGAATCATTGTGGAAATTGAAAAGTAACGACTGGAAAAGTTAATGACTAGATAATGTGACTAGCATGCTGCCTTATGGATTAATGAGCATTCAATCTCTAAGACTGTAATAGCTGCCACTATAATTGCACTGGGCTGCTGCAGACTAGGTGCCAGTTCTCTGTGCCCTGACTGCCAACCAAGCTCACCCTGCACAGTCCATCTGTACTTAAAAACAAACAACCAAAAAAGAAAAAAGAAAAAAAAGAAAAAAAACACACACAGGAATTTGCGTATATTCCTTTCTATCAGTTTTTTTCCCCAATAACAATCTTATCATCAATAGATATTATCAGCTATCAAAAATTACCTGTGGCCCTGGCTTATTTGGCCCAATGGATAGAGTATCAGTCTGTGGACTGACGGGTCCCAGGTTCAGTTCTGATTAAGGGCATGTGCCTGGGTTGTGAGCTCAATCCCCAGTAGGAGGGATGCAGGAGGCAGCCATTTAATGATTCCCTCTCATAATTGGTGTTTCTAGCTCTCCCTCTCCCTTCCTCTCTGAAATTAATATATATATATATATATATATATATATATATATATATATATATATATATATATAATTACTTGTGCTTGTTGATAGATAAAATTCTGTAAGTTCTTAAAGAAAAGGGAGGATTCTGAAGATGGTGACCTGAAGGAAGGTAGGGAGGGAGAGAGTGAGAGAGAGTGAGGGAGCAATAGAGGAGTATGTGGACGTGTGTGGTGTGTGTGTGTGTGTCTATGAGCTAGAGATAGGTAGGTCCTGCAGGTTTTCCAAGGGGCTGTCAAACCAGGCTCTTACACAGCAGAGCCCCACTGCCACCTTGGACACTCTGGGGGGAGGATGAGTCACAGAGCCCATCCCCCTCCCTGCAGGCTGGCCTGCAGTGCCATAGGAACTGCTAGACCTGCCCCTCACACAAGCCTCAGCACAATTACTGGAATTAGAGCCTAGGAGCTTGCAGACACTGGAAATCTGTTCCCTGCTATACAACCAGGTGACCAAACCTCATTCCCATGCTGGGCAGCAGTGCCACCTGACTTTGATTCTGGGCAAGTTCACACAGAAGTCTGTTTTCTGCAGCTGGTGCTACTGTGCAGCTGGTCCCTGAAACTGACCAGGACCCTGATTCTCCAGGTGAGAGGCAGCACTGAGCATCAGTGTCTTGACTCTTTTTCTCAACAAGTGCACCTGGATCCCTGATTTCCAGGGCATTCATACTAAGAGTAAGTTACTCCACTTCTTGGTGCATACACACACACAGGGACCATGATTCTTGGTGAGAGGCCACACCAAGCAACAGAGACTCTGACACTCGATTCTTGAAGTGGGCACAAAGGAACTCTGAATCCTGGCATGTGCTAGGGGGCTCTGATTTTTGGCACATGCCAGCGGAGTCCCTGTTTAGGTGTGGTGCATGCAGTGTCCCTGATTCTAGGTGTGTACACAAGGCCACACTGAGCACAGATGACTCTGATCCTGTGATCCTGTGTGAGCATGGATCCCCCAACCCATGACAGTTCCATGTCTTGGGGTCGGAGCTGTTCAGTGACACTTGGGTGGTGTGAAGCTCCCACAACACATGGCCCAAGCCCATTGCAACTCAATGTTTAAACCTTCTGGTGATATTCAGAATGAGGAAATGACACAATCCATCTTCTGTTTTGGAATGATGGTCAATTTGCATATCACCTCTTTATTATATAGGATTGAAGCCCAGAATTCTCTTACTATGTAAAATGCAATACACAAAATAAGTAAAACATGGTCTCCTTCCTACACTTCCATGTTCATTATCACTTACTAGTTTCTCTAAACTTCACAAGTGTTTTGCTTTTTTCTCCTTTTTTTTATTAAGGTATTATATGAGTACATATCTTACAATTGCCCCCCACCCCACTCCCATACATGCCCTGACCACCCAGAGTTTTGGGTCTATTGGTTATGTTTATATGCATGCATACAAGACCTTTGGTTAATCTCTTCTCTCCCCCACCTCTCCCTAAGTTTACCGCTGTAATTTGACATTTTATGCTTTACTGTCCCTGTATCTATCTTTTTTAAAAATAAATCTTTATTGTTCATATTATTACAAATGTTCCTCTTCCCCCCCCCCCTTCGTTGCTCTCCTCCACCAGGTTCCCACCTCACCCTCTGCCCTTTCCCCACCCCCCATTGTCCTCATCCATAGGTGCACAGTTTATGTTCAGTCTCTTCCCACAACCCCCTCCCCCTTTCCCCCAAGAATTGTCAGTTCACTCCCCTTCCATACCTATGATTCTATTACATTCAACAGTTAATATTGTTCATCAGACTTTTTTTTTTTAAATTTCCTTGGTGTTTAAATTCACTTGTTGATAGTTACGTATTTGTTGTTCATAATTTTTATCTTTATTTACTTTCTCTTCTGAAAGAACCCCCTTCAGCAATTCATATAATTCTGATTTGGTGGTGATGAACTCCTTTAGCTTTTTTTTATTAGTGAAGCTCTTTATCTGACCTTCGATTCTGAGTGATAGCTTTGCTGGATAGATTACCTTGGCTGTAGGTTCTTACTATTCATCACCTTGAATATTTCTTGCCATTCCTGTCTGGCCTGCATGGTTTCTGTTGAGAAATCAGCTGAAAATTATATAGGTGCTCCTTTATAGGTAACTACCTTCTTTGCTCTTGCTGCTTTTAATATTCTCTCTTTGTCTTTTGCTCTTGGAATTTTAATTATGATTTGTCTTGGTGTGGTCTTCTTTGTATTCCTTTTGTTTGGAATTCTGTGTGCTTCCTGGACTTGTAAGTCTAATTCTTTCACCAGGTGGGGGAAGTTTTCTGTCACTATTTCTTTCTGTATGTTTTCGATATCTTGCTCTCTCTCATCTTCTGGGACCCCCATAATTCTGATGTTGGTTCACTTGAAGTTGTCTCAGAGGTTTCTTACATTATCTTCAACTTTCTGGATTCTCTTGCCTTCTTGTTTCTGCAGAGGAGTGCCTTCTGGCTCGTTATGTTCCAAATCTTTGACTTGATTCTTGCGATCTTCCATTCTGTTTTTAGGACTCTGTATAATATTTTTTTTATTTCAGACAATGTATTCTGTATTTCTTGTTGATCCCTTATTATTTCTTATTGATTCCGTATTAATTCTAGTTAATCCCTTTTCATATTCTCATAGGTCTTATCGACCTTTTCTAGGAAATTCTTGAAAAACCTTATAAGCATAGATTTGAACTCTATATCCAGTCGCTTTTTGTCTTCCATTTCTTTCACTTGTGATCTTTTTCCTTGTCTCTGCATTTTCGCAGCTTCCCTGAGTTGGTAGCCTTAAAAGTCTCTGTGTTCTGCTTGGATGTAGTTTCAGAGTGGAGCCTACAGCCTTGGCTTCCCTCAGCCCTGCCCTATGCGGCTCCTGAGTCTCAGTATTCTTTAGGGTCCTTCAGTACTCCTTTAACGACCTCTGAGAGAAAGGTTCCCTCGATTTTCGCCTGCTACCAAACAATCTAGTCTCTCCCCCAATGAGCCCAGAACTGGGGTTCAGTTCAGTTGGAAGTGGAGTTGGAGGTGGCTTTCAGAGCAGTCTGGAGCTTTTGTCTCCTTCCTGCCAGGGGAATCCCGTGGCACAGCCAACTGTCCCTTCTCTGCGCGCATTGTGCGTGCCTCTGGGGACTCTGCCTTTTGCTGCTCCCCTGATATTCCGCCTCACAGCCCAGGCTCCCTCCAATTGAGCCGAGGTCCCCAGGGTCTGGCCTAGAACTGGGGTTCAGTGCTGTCGGGTCTGGGGTTCAGCACAGTCCAGAGCTTTTTTTTTTTAAAAAAAAATAATATATATATATATATATTTAAAAATATATTTTATTGATTTTGTACAGAGAGGAAGGGAGAGAGATAGAGAGTTAGAAACATCGATGAAAGAGAGTCATCGATTAGCTGCCTCTTGCACACCCCCTACTGGGGATGTGCCCGCAACCAAGGTACATGCCCTTGACTGGAATTGAACCTGGGACCCTTCAGTCCCCAAGCTGATGCTCTATCCATTGAGCCAAACCGGTCCCGGCTAAAAATATATTTTATTGATTTTTCACAGAGAGGAAGAGAGAGGGATAGAAAGTTAGAAACATCAATGAGAGAGAATCATTGATCAGCTGCCTCTTGCACACCCCCTACTGGGGATGTGCCCGCAACCAAGGTACATGCCCTTGCCCAGAATCGAACCCAGGACCTTTCAGTCCGCAAGCCGATGCTCTATCCACTGAGCCAAACCAGTCCCAGCAGTCCGGAGCTTTTATCTCCTTCCCGCTAGGGAACGCCAGCCAGGCACACAGCCTCCCCCTCCTCTCCAGCTCAGTCCTGTCCGCGTGCAGTGTGTCTCTGTACCTTAGGCTTTTGCAGCTCCTCTGATTTTCCTTCTGGTTTTCTCTTTCCTTCTCGTTGTAGAATTTTCAGTCAGTCAACTTTCCTGTAGTTCTAGGTAATGTCCATTTTATTTTTTAGTTATATTTTATTGAAATTGTTGTGTGTAGCTGCAATTAGGTGTTTATCTGTGCAGCCATCTTGGATTCTCCTATCTTTTTGTTTATCAGATTATAATGTTCTTTATTATCCACACATGAGTGATATGTGGAATTTTTCTTTCATTGACTGACTTATTTTACTTAATATAATGTTCTTCAATTCCATCCAGGTTGCTACAAATAGTAAGAATTCATTCTTTTTTATGGCAGCATAGTATTGCATTGTGTAGATGTACCATAGTTTTCTAATCCAGTCATCTGCTGACGAGCACCTTGGCTGGTTTCCAAATCTTAGCTCTTGTAAATTGTGCTGCTATAAACATAGGGATGCATATATCCTTTCTGGTTGGTGTTTCTAGTTTCTTAGGATATATTCCTAGGAGTGGGATTACTGGATCAAATGGCAGTTCCATTTTCAGTTTTTTGAGATAACTTCATACTATTCTCCATAGTGGCTGCACCAGTTTGCATTCCAACAAACAGTGCACGAGGGATCCTTTTTCTTCACATGCTCGCCAACACTTGTCATTTGTTTATTTGTTGATGATAGCCATTCTGACAGGTGTGAGATGGTACTGCATTATCATTTTGATTTGCATCTCTAGGGTAATTAGTGACTTTGAACAAGTGTCTCTTGGCATTCTGTCTTCTTTTGAAAATATTCTATTTAGGTCTGTTGTCTATTTTTTAATTAGATCATTTATCTTTCTTTTATTAAGTTGTATAAGCTACGTGTAGCTGTTGGAGATTAAACCTTTATCAGTGAT
Source organism: Pipistrellus hanaki (assembly GCF_964339955.1). Classification (NCBI taxonomy): domain Eukaryota; kingdom Metazoa; phylum Chordata; class Mammalia; order Chiroptera; family Vespertilionidae; genus Pipistrellus; species Pipistrellus hanaki. Next base: position 100,753,053 of record NC_140504.1, on the reverse strand, counting down.
AACATTTGCAAATATATTCCCCCCTACAGTGGGTTTTCTTGTTGTTTTGTTTATTTCTTTTGCTGTAAAGAAAAAAAAACACAACACAACAACAACAAAAACTTTTTATTTTGATGTAGTCCCATTTGTTTATTTTCTCTTTAGCTTCCATTGCCATAGGGGCAGAATCAGTAAAGTTCTTTTGGCATATGTCTGAGATTTTGTTGCCTGTGGATTCCTCTAGTATTTTTATGGCTTCCCATCTTATGTTTAAGTCCTGTACCCATTTTGAGTTTTTGTGTATGGTGTAAGTTGGTGATCTAGTTTCATTCTTTTGCATGTATCTATCCAATTTTCCCAACACCATTTATTGAAGAGACTGTCATGACTCCATTGTGTGGTCATACCTCCTTTGTCAAATACTAATTGAGCATAGTGGTTTAGGTTGATATCTGGATTCTATATTCTATTCCATTGATCTATATATCTGTTCTTGTGCCAGTACCATGCTGTTTTGAGAACAGTGGATTTGTAATATAGCTTGAAATCCCTCCTAATTTGTTCTTTGTTCTCAGGATCGCTGTGGCTATTTGGGGTCTTTTTTATTCTAGATGAATTTTTAGAGAGTTCTTTCTAGGTCTGTGAAGTATGCTGTTGATATTTTAACTGGTGTTCATTGAATCTATAGATTGCTTATTTTGGCATAAAAAAAAGAATCTATAGATTGCTTTGGGTAGTATGGACATTTTGATGATGTTGATTCTAACAATCCATGAACATGGTATGTTCTTCCATCTGTTTACATCTTTCTATATCTATTTTTTCAATGTCCTGTAGTTTTTCACATATAAGTCTTTTACCTCCTTAGTTAAGTTTATCTCTAGGTATCTTTTTTAAAAAAATATATTTTATTGATTTTTTACAGAGAGGAGGAGAGAGGGATAGAGAGCTAGAAACATCGATGAGAGAGAAACATCAACCAGCTGCCTCTTGCACACCCCCTACCGGGGATGTGCCCGCAACCAATGTACATGTCCTTGACCGGAATTGAACCTGGGACCTTTCAGTCCGCAGACCGACGCTCTACTACTGAGCCAAACCGGTTTCGACTATCTCTAGGTATCTTAATTTTTTTGGTGTGATAGTAAATGGGATTGCTTTTTTAGTCTTTCTTTCTGTTCGTGCACTTTTGGTGTACAGAAAGGCCGTAATTTTCTTGGTGTTAATTTTGTATACTACTACATTGCCAAATTCATTTATTAAGTCTATTTGGTTTTTTTTTTTTTTTATGAGTCTTTTGGTTTTTTTTTTTTAATGTAAAATATCATGTCATCTGAAAATAAGGACAATTTTACTTCTTCTTTTCCAGTTTGGATGCCTTTTATTTCTTCTACTTGTCTAATTGCAATGTCCAGTACTTCCAGTACTATGTCAAGCAGTAGTGGTGTGAGTGGGCATCCCTGTCTTGTTCCTGTTCTTAGAGGAAATGGTTTTAGTTTTTGCCCATTGAGGACGATGTTAGTTGTGAGTTTATCATAGATAGCTTTTATTGTGTTGAGGTATGATCCTTCTATTCCCACCTTGTTGAGAGTTTTTATCAGGAAAGGGTGTTGGATTTTATCAAATGCTTTTTCTGCATCAATTGATAAGACTATATGATTTTTATCTCTCAATTTGTTTATGTGATGTATCACATTTATTGATTTGTGTATATTGTACCATCCTTGCATTCCTGGAATAAATCCTACTTGGTCATGGTGTATGATCCTTTTGATGTAGTGCTGGAGCCGATTTGCTAGAATTTTGTTGAGGATTTTGGTATCTGTGTCCATGAGGGATATTGGCCTGTAATTCTCTTTTATTATGTTGTCTTTAACTGGTTTTGGTATTAGGGTGATGCTGGCTTCATAGAAGGAGCTTAGAAGTGTTCCTTCCTCTTGAATTTTTTGGAATAGTCTGAGGAGGATAGGTTTTAGTTCTTCCTTGATTGTTTGGTATAACTCCACTGTGAAGCCGTCTGGCACTGAGCTTTTATTTACTGTAAGCTTTTTGATGACTGCTTCAATTTCTTTCATAGTTACTGGTTTATTGAGCTGTTTAGATTCTTCCTGATTGAGTTTTGGAAGCTTTTATATTTTTAGGAATATGTCCAGTTTTTCCAGGTTGTCCAGTTTGTTGGAATAGAGTTGTTCATAGTATTTTTTAACAATCTTTTGTATTTCGGTGGGGTCTATTGTTATTTCACCTCTTTCTTTTCTGATTTTGTTTATTTGGGTCCTCTATTCTTCTTACTGAGTCTGTTTAGAGGTTCATCAATCTTGTTTATCCTTTCAACGAATCAGCTCTTGGTTTTGTTGATCTTTTGTATTGTTTCTTTGGTCTCTATGCAATTTATCTCCACTCTGATCTTTATTATTTCCTTTATTCTACTTACACTGGGCTTTTCTTGTTGCTCTTTTTCTAACTCTTTGAGTTGTGGGGCTAAGTAATTTATTACAATTGCTTCTTGGTGTTTGTTTTTGTAGTAGGCTTGTAGAGCTATGAACATTGCACTCAAGACTGCTTTTGCTGTATCCCCTAGATTTTGGATTGTTGTGTTTTCATTGTCATTTGTTGTCATGATGTTTTTTATTTCTTTCTTAATCTCTCTGGTGACTCAGTCATTGTTTAATAGCATGCTGTTTAGTCTCCATGTGTTTCTCCATGATTTCTTTGGATTATTTTTATTGTAGTTGATTTTCAGTTTTATGCCACTGTGATCTGAGAAGATGTTTGATATGATTTCTAACTTCTTGAATTTGAATATACTTTGCCTATGTCCCAGCATATGGTCTATCTTTTAAAATGATACATGTACACTTGAGAAGAATGTATATTCTGTGGCTTTGGGGTGAAATGATCTGAAGATGTCAATTAATTCCATCTGGTCTAGTGAGTCATTTAGGATTGATAATTCTTTGCTGATTTTTTGTTTAGAGGATTTATCCAATGGTGATAGTGGTGTATTAAAGTCTCCTACTATGATTGTATTGCTGTAAATCTCCCCTTAATATCCTCCAGGAGTTTTGTTTTGTTTTGTTTTTTATGTATTTGGGTGCTTCTGTAATGGGTGCGTATATATTTACCAGAGTTATTTCTTCTTGTTGTATAGATCCCTTTAGTATTATGAAGTGGCCTTCCTTATCTCTTATCTCCTTCACTTTGTCAGGTATAAGTATTGCTATCCTAGGTTTTTTTTTCATTTTCATTCGCCTGGAAAACCTTTTTCATTCCCTTCACCTTCATTCTGTGTGTGTCTTTTTTTCTGATATGGGTTTCTTGTAGACAGCAGATATATGGGTCTTGTTTTCTTATTCAATCCATTACCCTATGTCTTTTGATTGGGGCATTTAATCCATTTACATTTGAAGTTATTATTCTTAGGTACTTATTTGTTGCCATTTTTATTTTTATCCCTGTGTTCCTTCTTCACTTCCTGTTTCTTTTCTTTTTTTTCTTTTTGCAGCAGAACCTTAATCATTTCTTTTTTTTTTTTTTTTTTTTTTTTAATATATTTTATTGATTTTTTTTTTACCCCCTCCCTCCCTCCCACACATCCCCTCCCTCCCCAGAGTTTTGTGTCCATTGGTTGCACTTATATGCATGTATACAAGTTCCTTCATTGCTGGTTCGGTGGTGATAAATTCCCTTTGTCCTTTTTTTTTTTCTGTGAAGCTCCTGATTTCACCTTTAATTTTGATTGATAACCTTGCTGGGTACAGTATTCTTGGTTTCAGACCCTTCCTTTGCATGACTTTGTATATTTCATTCCATTACCTTCTGATCTGATAAATTTCTGTTGATAAATCAGTTGCTAGTCTGAAAGGGGTTCTTTTGTATGTAACTTCCTGTCTCTCTCAGGCCACTTTTAAGATTTTTATGTTGTCATGTTATCAGTCTTTTGGGTTCATTTTCCTTGGGAATCTGTGAGCATCTTGGTTGTGTGGTTTTTTTCTTCCCTATATCATGAAATTTTTCTGTTATTATTTCTTCAAACAGGTTTTCTATTCCTTGCTCAGTTTCCTTTTTACTGGAACCCTTATTATGTTGTTTTGTTTCATGTTGTCCCAAAATTCCATTAGGCTCTCCTCCTGCTTTTTAATTTTTTTTTTTTAATAAGCTGCTCTTCTTGGGTATTTTTAAAAAATATATATTTTATTGATTTTTCACAGCAAGGAAGAGAGAGGGATAGAGAGTTAGAAACATCGATGAGAGAGAATCATCGATCAGCTGCCTCTTGCACACCCCCTACTGGGGATGTACCCGCAACCAAGGTACATACCCTCAACTGGAATCGAACCCAGGACCTTTCAGTCCGCAGGCCGATGCTCTATCCATTGAGCCAAACCAGTCCTGGCTCTTCTTGGGTATTTTTTCACATCTTGTCACTGATGCAGTCCTTTGCTTCTTCTAATCTACTCTTGATGCTTTCTACTTTTTTTTTTTTTTTTTTTTTTTTTTTTTTTTTTTTTTTTACAACAGTGATGTAATTTTTCATTTTTCCTTGGTTCTTCTTCATTTCCTCTTGTAACTTACTCATATTGTCGAATTTGTCTTCCATTCTTTTCAGCCACCTTATGACCATTCCTCTTTTTTAAAAAATATATATTTTATTGATTTTTTACAGAGAGGAGAGAGAGGGATAGAGAGTTAGAAACATCGATGAGAGAGAATCATCCATTAGCTGCCTCTTGCACACCTCCCACTGGGATGTTCCCACAACCAAGGTACATGCCCTTGACCAGACTCGAACCTGGGACCTTTCAGTCCTCAGGCCGATGCTCTATCCACTGAGCCAAACTGGTCTGGGCTGACCATTCCTGTTAATTCTTTCTCTGATAGGTTGCTTGCCTCTAATTCGTTTACTTCCTTTTCTGGTGATGCCTACTTTTCTTTCATATGTGGGCTGTTGTTTTTTGTTTGTTTGGTTTTTGTCTCCCCATGGTCTCTCTTTTCCGGATGTCTGATTATATAATTCTCTCTCTCCTTTCTGAAGTGTACAGAGCTCCTTTGAATCCGTGTGTTTGCGCCAATTAGGGACCGGTGTTCTGGGCCTCCCAGCTGGTCAGTGGTTGCTGCAGTTCTGGATTTTCAGGCTTTTGATAAAATCCACTTTCCCTTTCAAGATGGCAAGTTTTCCCTGTCCAAGACTGTAGCTCCGAGAGGGGACCCAGCTATAGCCACAGAGAGGCTGCCAGTCAGGGGACTCCCGTCCAGCAGTCCCCCACCTTCTCCTGGGGTTTAGCTGTCCCTTTGCTTGCCAACAAATACTCCCCGTGCGACCCTGCTGCTCCTTCTTTTTGCTCCGGGACAAGTCTGGGAACATGTCTTTCTATTCTGCAGCCATTTTCTCCTCACCTTTTTTTCTCATATTTCCATCCTCTACTCTCACATATACACCCATAAAATGTTTTCTCTTTTGTCCTTAATTCCTTTTCTTCCTGCCTTTCACTGTGAACTTTTGGGGACAAATTGAAATAAGACAAGAGCACTCAGTTATTCAAAGATATCTGTAAGAATAACCAGTTCAAAGCTGGAAGAAATCAAAATTAAATATAAGTATAATTTGGTAGTGATATATAAAAAAGAAAAAAAAAGAAAACTAGTTCAAAAAATTTTTGGCTGTATCATCCCTTTAGTCTTGACCTTTTGGTAACTCATAAATAAATACCATCCAAATTTTTCAGAAGTAAACTGCAAAATTCCCACAACAGCAATCTGACAGAAATCATTTTTATTTGATGTCAAAAAGTAGCATTTTTTAGCTGTTTAATAAAATAGAAATTATTAAGAAAAATAAATGTTGACTTGCACCCAGACACCTCATCCACACTCAGGGTCTCAGAGTTCATTTTAATGTCGGTGACTTTCCTGTTGGATGGAAATGACTCAACCTGGAAAGTGTTTTTAATGTAGTTATATTTAATTTGCTTAGACGTGTATTTTTATATTGAAACTATATATTAATGTTGATAATATAAATCAATATTTTGTGTTATGTATTCAATGCCTTTTTCTATTGTCTATTGTGGGGGCCTGATGTGGTGGGGATCTCCTTTTTCCGCGTCTTGCACGGAAAGAGAAATGAACAAACTGGTTCTAAGTGGAGGTGGCCAGGGATTGAGAAATAATAGAAATAAAGAGAGAAGACACAGAGATAGATTTTAAGCTGGGAGCTGGAAGGGCCACCGACCTCCTCTGCTGGAGAGACAGATGACAACCTCCTGAGCCACACAGCACATCTATTTATCCTCCAATCCAACAAGGGGTTTTCACAGGAAAACAAGGAACCTGGGAGGGCCCAGGTCCCACCCCCTCCTTCCTCCTGGACAAACACAAGCCAGGAACTAAGAACATCTCCGCATTCCCAGGGCAGGAGTGCAACTGACATGACTCCGCCAATATCCCGGGCCCAGTCAGCAACAATCTAAAGAATGTCCAGGTGTCTTCCCATTTGGCCCTCTACAGTCTATCCCCAGGAAGCAAGTTACTTGGATAAAAGCACAACAAAAGCAGAGAGTGCTCAGCTCTTCCGAATGTGGTATGACTTTGACCACAGGAATCCTTTGACAAAGATGACCAAGGGCTGCTGCCCGCAGAGGTTAGTACAACACTTACCAGTGAGATGTACACTCCTGAATGTACATTTCTGAGATGCTCCCCCAGAAATACAGAAAAAGGTAAAGTGAATTCACGACTAAATTTACCAGAAGTAGTAATTTTAGCAATGAAAAAGATGTATAGTCTATATTTAGGTGTTGCAAGAGGCTAAAGTAAAATCTCCAAGTCCAGTATTTTCTAGTGTCAGATGATAAAATCATGGAGTCCTGAGGACCAATCTGTTTTATTGTCTTTCCCTTTGTGAAGATCTTACCTGAGGTCCAGTTTGACAGAGACCAGATAAAGCTCCTTCCCCTTCTCCCAGGAACCCACTCAAGTACTTTCGTCAATGCAATAAATAATGGAATAGGCAGGGCAATGGATGGGCCAAAGAGAAAAATATTTCTGGTCATTATAAAATAGCACTACATGATTTTCCAGGCAGACTTAAGTAAACTTTTCCCACTGAAGGGCAATTTTTAAATTGTATAAATCAATGTAAACACAATGGCTCAGATATATCTGCTAGGTCACTCACAGGGCTGAGCCAGGCCTGAGAGTCCCTGCCAGTGTGAGCTTCCAGGAAGCAATCCATCCCTAATTCCATGCCTTGCCTAAGAAAGGCAAGGACTGTACTGAAAACTGAATGTGTTGGGTCTTTATAATTAGTTTCTCATGATCATAAATCCCTCCTCTTCCAGGGAGAAAATGTCAGTCACTGGGTGATTTTAAAGCCATAAGAGATCAGTGAGAGAGGAAGAATTAAGAACAGAGAAAAGAAATTCAAAGAATAATATGAAAAAGAGATAAAAATGGAACAGGGAGAGGAGGCAAGAGAAATATGGAAAATTCACAGTAGAAAGGAATGGAAAGCAACTTAGACGAATGACTGTGTAGAAAACAAATAAGAATGAAGTAAAGAGAAGCCAGTTGAAATTACAGAGACAAGCAAAAGTAAAACAAGGTGAGAATTAGAAAATAATTCTGAAAAAGTAGAACATTCCAAGAATTGCAAAATGGGCATGTGGAAAGTAGAGGTTTTCTGAGGATGTGGTTTTATTTTTCCATAGCTCTGTTATCTGTGCTCAGGTATCTTGCCTTGCTCAATCTTGAGCTTTTATGGACAATGCAGTTTGCTTCCATCTTAACAGCAGTCCCTTTTGGCCATCAACTATCATTTGGAGGTTCTGATATATCATCAACTACCCAAGGTCTTCCCAGCGGAAGCTGGTTCTTACAAGGTTATGCTAGATTATAATATGTGCCTGGTTGATTTCTCTTCTGGATACATAATTGCCCCTGCCCTTGTTTAAAGTATCTGATAATCAAATTTGTACAAAGTTTTAAAAATATGACTAAAGACACATAAAGGCTGCTTGGTTATAACAATATGTATAATAAAAAAATTGGTAATTTGGAAATGAGATAAAAGATGTTTTTGTTCAAATTCTGACTGTGCTGTGAGGAAGGCTTTATAATGAAGGAAAGAAATAAAGGGGGAAAGTGACTTTAAAGAGAAAATGAAAGTGAAACCCACCCAAATGTTAAACAGAGAGCAATGGCACTAAACTCAGATGCCTAGTTCTTAGCTCACTTTTCAGCAGGGGTTGATTTTCATATCATTGTGGACAGACTAGCAACAAATCAAAGCATATTACACTCTCAGTGACATCTGTTCTCATGGTATTGTCCTCCTGTGCACTCATTCTAGAAAGTGCAGTGCTATCTCATTAAACAAATGTATTTTTACTTAGACAACAGCCTACATTCTAACAAAGCTCCTAATGCAGTCTGGAGAACATCAAATACAAGTTTCCACTTGGTGGCCACTTGATATCGTTGTAATTTTAGAGACAAATGATCCACCTGGCATTGTGTTGGTATATTATTGTACACCAAGATCTTAGGTGATGTACCTCATGAACTTCACAGGGAAGCTATGCTGGCCCTACCTGTGGAGGGATGACCCTCCCACCCCAGGGTCAGGTTGCCTGGCCCAGCCAAAAAGAAATTGTTGTGAGGCTGAAAGAAATTGATTATGCAGTTTGGAGCTGCTCAGGTTTCATTTCAGTACAATGCAATTCATAACAATTATTCATAACATCATAACAATTATTGACAAGAAAAAGAATAAATAAGTCTTCATATGCACCTGTATCAAACAGAGCTGATAGAAGCTACACATATGCAAATATATACATGTAAGCATATATATACACCTATTTACACATATATACAAAACATGCATATATACATATACCCATACATACATGCAAATTTTTTTTTCAAGGAATTGGACTGTGATTGTGGAGCTGGCCAGTGCAGAATCTGTAGGGCAGGTCAGCAGGCTGGCATCTGTTGTCAGGACCTAATGCTGCAGCCTTGAGGCAGAGCGTCTTCCTCAGGGAAACTTCAGTCATGCTATAAAGGCCTCCTGTCTGATTGGGAAGGCCACCACATTGCAGAGGCTTCTTCTCCACTTACCGTTGGCTGATGGCAGATGTTAGCGCAACTACAGAATTCTCACCCAAATTAGGATCTGATTTAATAACTGGGCAGTCAAGCCAAGTTGATACCTAAAACTAACAATCACAGTACTCAATTCACAGTCAATGTATGTCTAATATTCAGATCCAAGAATAGAAAAAGACTGTCTAAATTCACCATCATTATCAAAAAAACAAGCCACTGTTGCTCACCTAATTTTGTTTTTTTACTTCTTTATAGCATAATTAATATACATGTACAATATACATGTACACTTCCATAACAATTTTCCAAAACTACAGGAGAATAAAAATTAACATTTGATGAGGATGGAGAGTGGATAAGTACTATGTGGAGTGTTTTACACTTATTGTTAATTTCACCTCCATTGCTCCATAGAGTATAAGGCAGCACAAACAGACTGCTGTTTGTATTGGCCTCTACTGAACCAGCCTGGCTTCCTGTTCCAGAGTTCTGTTGAAAGCCTACGGGGCTAAAATTGATGATTAATTAATATTTCAACATGAGCAACAGTCCTGAGGCTTGCAGTGCAAATGAGACATTGAAAAAGGGGAGAGGAGAAAGGGAATAGTTACTGAGCACCAGCACCTGCCATTGGGCTCATTATTTCACTTAATTCTCATAAAAACTCTGTTTTATTTAATTCTTACAAGCACCCTTTTGATGGTGAAAGAAGCAAATCTTCAAAGAATTAACTTTCTTAAAGGTCCATAGCTCATGTCAATTTTGAGATTCAGCTCATATTTATTTCATTTTAAAGTCCATTAGTGCACTTAAATAAATTTATTCATGATAACTCTAGGTCCATGAAACCCTATCTACATGTAAACCCCACCCTGCATGTTCATAAAGTCATATTACATCAATAAATAATCAGGACTGATTGCATGTGTAGTGCAGAGCTCACATTTAAAACACTTCTGAAGATCTATAGGATGGTAAAGTTGGGGTCATTGTTGGTTCTCAAGAAAACCATAAAGTAGCCCCAAGTTTTTAAGTCAGGTCCTTGATTTTTATGGGCAGAAAAAATTAATATGCCAAAGACTCCAAGAATGGCTTAATTTTATAGAGATGACACTAGCCGAACTAAAGGAGACACAAGTATAAACCAGATACTGGATTCCTAATTCATATATTTTCCATGCCCAACCATGGGGAGGTTCAGGTTCCAATGTGGTCCCTACTGTCCCTCCAACCCCCTTTCCTGCTATTGCTCCCTGGCCTTCCTGAGACACACCAAGTACAACCCTGCTTCCATGCCTTTGCCCTGGCTCTTTCCTCAGACATTCACATACCTCCTCCTACACTTCTTCCATTCAACTTGTCAGTGAGACCCTCTTGGCTCCATACTTAAATTAGCAGTCCCAACAGGAGCACTCTTTACCCATTCCCTGCATCATTTTTCACCATAGCAATTATCACCATCTGACACAATATGTACTTAGTTTTAATAATCTCCTCTAACCAGGATATATACTTTCTGGAAATAGGGATTGAGTTTGTGTTCATTCATTGGTGTGTCCTCAAGGCATAGAACAATTGTTGGCACATGGTGAACACTCCATATATGTTTTTTGAATGAATGAATGAATGAAGCAAATGACACTTTCTATCCAGAGCACCTTCATTCTAAACATTGATGTAGCTGAAAAATCCCATTGATTATCTGAGGTTGCTAAATGAGTCTTTTATAATAGGAGGCTGGGAGTAGAAATTGATGCCCTTTTATTCAGATATTTAGTCATCAGGCAAATGATTTGTTTAGACTGACAGAGCTATAGCTGGTGTGGGAACCTTATGTTGTTCACAATAACTAATGACCCTCCTTGGCTGTCTGATTCCTTCCATTCCATTGTTTATCATCTCTCTCTTTATGCATTGTGTATACATTGGTCTTACACATGTTAATGACACCAGATAAGAATGACCTTTGCCAAAATAAAAAGGGCAACCTAAAATAATTTTAGCACTTCCAGTATGCTGATATGAACTGAAAATAAGGAGTTATTATGTGGTTACCAACATTTTACACAAGTGTGAATAAAATGCAAAAATAACAATGGATTGGTAAGTTAACACATAACAGAATTCCATGAAGCCACATGGATGACTTCCTTCCTGCCAATGATCTGGCATGAAGTGTGCATGGAATTGGACCAGCGGAATGCAGCATGCATGGTGCTGCAGCCTTGAGTCCCCATTAGTCTGGTAAGCAAGGGACAGGTACCAACTTGTCCTGTGCCAAAGGGTAACAGGCTGGGCTGCATTCCGGGAACAGTAAACAAGAACATCAGGGCAATTTAAAATGAAACTTAGGCCCAAGTGTTTAATAAATTTAAATGAAATGATACTATTGTTTTTAAAAAGAAGGGAATAATTCTTCCCCTTCTAAAAATTGACAGAAATCATTACATTCCACAAAGTCACAGTTATTTTAAATTATAGGTATGAATATTGTGAGCAGTAATTTCCATTTCAGATGATGATCACAGCATTGCAGTTATTTCTTATTCTGACTGGCTGAAGCATCCATTTGTTATTTATTAGGGTATGACTGTGACCTTGTGAATTATGAGTTTACTTCACAAAAACTCTGAGGAATGAGGAATGTTGGGTCTGTGATCTCTGTTTTACAAATGTCGCAACTGAGCCCAAATAGAGGAAAGGTACACCCAAGGTAATTGATACACTGGGGCCAGCATTCATAATCAATAAAAAGCAATCTGTGTCCACCTGACAAATACAACAGGCTTGGTTCAGTGGTCCATCCACTGATTTCTGGTAGTGTCAATATGTGTAATATTGTAAGTGGCATACAATTAGTAGTTCTATGTGATGGCTTCTTAGAAGCTTCACCAGTCATAGGGAGAGTGTGTTTTACATTCAGTAGCAGCAGGAGGTATAACAGAAGTATGATGTTATATTTGAAAATTTCTGGGTCAGTACTGAGTGATTATTAGAGGGAAAAAGAAAAGGATGGACAAAAATATATGAATTACCTCAATGTTGCCAGTTTTAAATTCAGTTTTTAATATTTCTTCCCCTGGAGAAAAGGGTTTGTTTTGTTTGTTTGTTTGTTTGTTTTAATTTAAATGGCTGTTTGGTCACTCCTCCTCAACTGCAGGAGCCAAGTCATTTACAAGCTGCTAACAAATTCATGAGCTAACAGAGACACACTGTGGCAAGAGTCATGGCTGCAGGCCTCCATTGATCACCGGGAGGGCTTGAAGCAGGTGTGTTTCATAGGCCTCAGTATCTAGCCCTTGCCTGCATATGGTAGACACAACATAAAGCATGTGGGAAGATGTGGCTCTGTCCTAATTAAAGTTCACTGCACAAGGTAATGGCATAGTCTCAACATATATAAAACCAGCTCACAAATAAGAGTGGGCAGAGGCAAGTATGCTGATGGTTAATGGAGGGGAGATTGTTGGAGAAGTATATACTGTTCTACTCCTGTGGGAGAGTCTGTGCAGGAGTGGGGGTTTCCTAACGTGAATTAAACAGTGGAGAGGGACACTGAACATTCTGAGCAGAGGGGGAACCTGGAGGAAGGTCCATGAAAGAGTGGCATGAACAGCTGAAATAGCCTGTGCAGTTCAGAATTGGAAGGACAGAGAGAAAAGGGTCATCTCTAGAGAACTGTACAGTCGGCCTTCGAAGCAAAGGACAAGCTCATTCCCTATACCCAGGGTAATCAACATTCTCTTTTAGTGGCATTAATTTTATATTTTTGTTTGGTGGCTCAAATGGCAAAAGGAAGAGCAATATGTCAGAGGCTAAAGAGCCTTTAGTTTATTTTTTGTCACAAATTTGATTCATCTGGCGTGGCAGTCACTCATTAAGAACCTATGCATTTAATGTTTCAGCATTGCATTGTACTCTTTCCTTGAAAAACAGTATTTTGTTTAAATTTTCTTCAATAATTTCTACTGAATTTAGTTTTCTACTCCCCACCACACTCATAAAAACACACAAAATATAAGTGTGTCTTCTAGCATCTTCTGAAGCCACAGAGATGTGTGCCTCCACTCAAGATGCCAGCACCCTAATGAGGTAGAGATAGCAGCCCCCAATGCCAAGAACTAGATTAAAGTTATGAGCAAAAGTGTTACAAAAGCCACGGGGGAGTATAATCAGCTAACCAGCTTTGAAGAATGAAGGAGACCACACAGAAATAGCATAGGAAATGGGGATAAAAAGTAAGAATCTGTAAAGAACTGGGCTAAGGATGTGAAGGGCTTTCTGGCAAAGGAAACAGTGCAGGCAGGAAAAGGCATCCTCTGGGTGTAGGGTGTTTGGAAAATAGTGAGAGCTTTAGGGTGGAAAGTGAAACTAGATAGTTTTCATGAGACAACTGGGCAGGGCTACCTGTGTCTAGTCTTACTGCCAGCAGGAGGCTTGTACTCATAAGATAATGCACAGCGTGTGGCAGGTAGTGTGTCAGGGAGAATAATAAAATCTAAAAGGATTTTGGAGAGCAGCTGCTAAACACACCCACCAGTTTTCTATGGACAAAAACAAGGACAGGAATGTTCTCATTCTTATGTGAAAGAAATTTTGGATCACTCAATGTATCTCAAAATATAAATGTGTTAAAATATAAATGTGTCATTTCATTAACACATTGGTTCTTAACTTCCATTAACAAAAATTTCCCAATGATGTAATTGTTAGGGACTACCAGGTGTTTTCTAGTTAAAGGCCAACTCAGTCCTTCAACTCAGCTCTGGTATTTCAGTTACCTATTCATGGTCAGAAGCAAAAGAATTTCTGATAGATGTTTTAACTAATCTAACAGAAAATATTGAATTCAAGTTCACATTCAAAGAAAAAGCTGTTGTTGTTTTGTTGTTGTTGTTGTTGTTGCTAAACTGATAAACTAAATGCCACCAGCCTGCAGGCCCTGCTCAGCCTTCTGACACAGCCTTGCTTGGTAGCTGATACGGTGGGCCAGTAATTTTCAAGCAGTGTGCCACAGAAATTTTTAAAACATGAAATGCCTGACTATTTAGTCAGGAGCACTGACCGCTTTTTCATTAGATTGTCAAATTAAAAAATGACAATAGCCAACACAACAATAGCTGTATAATGTGAATGAATCAAAATTATGGCTATTTTTTGTCAGATTAGAAAAAATATATATTTTTGGTGTGTCACAGAATTTTAGTAATTAGTTTATGTGTGTCCTGACATGGGAGAGCCTGACATGGGAGAAGTTGAAAGTGGCCAATGTAGAGGATAGAAGCACAAGAGAGGTAAGCTTTTTCCAGAGGAAACAGACACATCCTCAAACCATTGCCTTTGACATCCCTTGAAGCAGTTTCCTTGGAATTACTTGAAATCCACCAGCTTGTTGTATTTTACTGACCTATTGCCTGTAAACTTGGCCAGAGCTGATTTCCACTTATAAATTCTGGCCTCCTAAGCAAGCCCAGCCCTAGTCCTCTACCATGCCTGTAATAGCTGGAACAGAAAGACAGTGACTGCTGTCTCCCTTTCCCAGCAACCACTGGGAAAACTCTTCTCACATCTCTCACTACTGCCCAGCACTTGGATTTCAGACACTGAGCCTGTTATCTTTTCCTCACCTGCTTCATGTAGACACAGATCATGTCTGCAGTTCCCAAGAGCAGCATGCCAGTGCGGGAGACTCTGGGTGCTGAAGCAAGAGGGGTCCTACTCAAAAGCAGTTACCTGTACCTAAAGCACAATCTGGTCTTTAGATTGACCAATTATTCTTCCATTCTTGTGTGTGTGTGTGTGTGTGTGTGTGTGTGTGTGTGTGTTTCTTTACTCTTAGCTGAAGTCCTCTGGTCTTCCCTAAACTGAAATGTTCAGAAGAGCAATGTGTTCATTAGTAGTTGTACAAGCACTTTGCAAACATCAAGTACTTCATTAAGTTGAAATAGTGACAAATTCAGTGATGGATGTACAGGCCTGAAGGCCTTCAGACACACTATGCAGATATAAACAAATAATTTAATTATATTTTTTATTATTTTAAAATTCTAGCTGATTTCTTAATATAGTTAAGATAAGGGCGTGTAGATAAGTTTCTTCTCGGTCTATAGATATGTCTTATTGAGAAATCTTCCTCCTCAGATGTCTGGCACCCACAAACCCCACTCTTGAAGATGACCTAGTGTGAAATAGATGTACCCCTCTCCTCCACCAATCAGCCCATTAAGGATCTCTACCATTGTGTGATCTCACCTATATGTGGAATCTTAAAAAGTCAAACTCATAAAAGCAGAGAGGAGAATGGTGGTACCAAGGACTGAGGTTGGGAGAAATTGGGTACAAAGCTTCTGTTCTGCAAGCTGAACAGTTCTAGAGATTGGATGAACAGCACCATGACTGTAGTTAATAATGCTGTGCTGTGGACTTGAAATGTGTTAACACCGTAGATCATAAGTGTTTTTATCACACAAAGATTTTAACTATGTGAGATGATGGATCTGTCAGTTAGCTTGATTGTGTCAATCAACTCATAGTGTATACATCCATCAAACATTACACTGTACACCTTAAACATATATAGTTTTTATTTGGCAGGAATTCATCAATAAGCTGGAGAAATAATTGCTATCCTTTATCTTTAAGCAAGGTGAAGCTGATACTCTCCAGCTGAAGCCCTTCCTTCTGGCCTCATTGTGAGGACTGTCTGTGTTCCTATGAGGAACTGCAGATGAAATCCCTGAGGAACACAAGTTTTCTTGCCAGCTCAGTCTTTAACAAGTCTTTGAAAAATGTCATCTAGGCCATTTGGAAAAGGCATATTACATTTAAACTGAGTTTTCCAAACTGCTGCTCTGGACTCATTAGCACTTCTCAAAATTATTTTAGTAGGTTTCTAACCAGCACTTTTTAAATAAATGAAATCAGGCTAGAGAAAATATGATAGGACACTGAAGAATTGGAAGTAAAAACTATTTTATGAAACTTGTTTTATGTGTGTGTGTTCTGTTTGCATTAGTTTGTGATATAAAATGTGTTTCCTTATGAGTTCATGATAAAAAAAAAAAGTTTAAAATCTAGATCTACATTGGCCCCACACCCTTTTCTGGGAACACTCGTGCTTTTCCCCCTAATTGTTTTAAATGCCAGACAAGTTTCACAAGAGATCAGAGAAGAGAGAACCATCAACCTTTATAAGTGATTTTATTTTATTTTTTTAATATATTTTATTGATTTTGTACAGAGAGAAAGGGAGAGAGATAGAGAGTTAGAAACATCGATGAGAGAGAGTCATCGATCAGCTGCCTCTTGCACACCCGCTACTGGGGATATGCCTGCAACCAAGGTACATGCCCTTGACCGGAATCGAACCCTGGTCCTTCAGTCCCCAAGCCGACGCTCTATCCATTGAGCCAAACCGGTCTCGGCTTTATAAGTGATTTTAGAAGTGTTCATGGAGTTAGTGGACTTGAGCTGGACTTTGAGAAAAAGGCAGAATTTGACAAGTATTAGAGGGAGTTAGAGGAAAGGCCCGGCAGAGGAGAGAGAAAAGCAATGCAGAACTGTGAAAAAGAGTGAATTTGAAGAGCTAGCTCCTAGGCTGCCTCAGCCCTTCCGCCATGGAACCTCAAGTTTTAAGCCTGCTCAGAGCCAACATTTTCTAATCTGTGAAATGAGCATAACCATATCTGCCCCATAGTAACTATAATATTCTCTAAAGACAGAGTTACACATAATTGTTCACTTGGGGTTATCACAAAATGCATCCCAAGTATTTGAAAAGATGGAAAAGATAGGTATCCTAAGTCAAATAGGGTGGCTGTGGATGGGAGTAGGCAGGATACAACTCTGCTGGACTTTGTTTAGCATAGAGCAATAGGCATCCTCCCCCTTTACAGGGAGGGAAACTGAGGCTCAACCAAGCTGGGGTTGAAACAGTGCATGAGTCCAGGGGTTCTTTCCCCATTTTTTGCTTTACAGCTCTGAACCTCACCTGGGAGTAGTTTCCAATTGATTTTCTGCTTTAGCCAAAAAAGCCTACATTTTCTTTCTTTTTAAAAAAATTTCTTTATTGATTAAGGTATCACATATTTGTCCTCAACCCCCCCATTCCAATCCCCCATATCCTCCCCCCCACTCATTCCCCCACCCTACTGTCCTTGACCACTGGTTAGGCTCATATGTGTGCACATAAGTCCTTTGGTTGATCTCTCCCTTTTATCCCCACCCTCCCTTTGAGGTCCAATGGTCTGACCCATGGCTCCTTATATCTGGGTCTGTTCTTTTTCATCAGTCTATGTTGTTCACCATTTCCCCTAGATGAGTGAGATCATGTCCTTATAACTAATTCTCTTTGAAGGAATTTTGAATTTCATTTTTATTCCTTCACCTACCTGTTTTCTTCTTGATTTTCCCGTTTATCTTCTCATCATTTCATTTGTTAATGCAACAAACAAAATTATTCCTGCTCCTTTCACACAATAACATCTGATTAAATCATATTTTAAGCGCTTCTCTATTAAAGCCCTCAACAATTGGTTGCCAAGCTTGTGAAAGTTGCTGAGCCAGTGACTCACCAAATCTAATAATGAAATATACCTTGAGTGTTTCTCACTGAGAAAAATTGTATACATCATCTCATAGACTCAAAGATGGGCACATTCTGGAGTGTTAGCAATTGCTTCGCTTTGTGTCTCTTACCAGGTCCAAGTTCATTCACATCCTTAAATTGTTAAATGCTTTGTGTTTATCTGAGGTTTGGTTGGTAAGAAAAAATTCCATTTTCTTTTATTCACTTTTATGGAATAACTAGTCATTTTCCTTTTGGGGGAGGGGGAAGAAAATCTAGACCTTACTTATTAGTTGGTGAAGGAAATTGACTACAGTCATCTGAAAAATTTTGTGGAGTTGAATGCAAAGTCCTCACTATTTTTCTCTTGTTTTATAATTCTATTTCTTTACCTTTTCATTTTATCTAAAAGTTTTAATAAAAACAATATAATATAAAAAGGCCACATAGTGCAGAAAAATTAATGAGATAAGGCAGATTATTTTTAAGTATATATTTTATAACACCAAGTGTCAGTTTTCTTTAGTAATTAGCTCAGCATTCGTTTTGCTGGGAATATGGAAAAATTAGATGAGGTTCCCATTTGAATAAACTTACAATTTTCATCCTTTCTCTCCATTCTTTTTTTCATCTGCACTACAGTTCTTTGTATATAGGGATGTCCCTTTACCCTTAGCCAAATGTAAAAAAGAGTATATTCCCACACATTTATTATGCTGAGAGTTCTAACTGGTATATAGATAGAAACCTTAAGATAAGAATATATACAAGCCTGATTATGGGTCTTCCTACAAATTTTAGGGGAAAGAGAGTAGTTAAAAGTGGAATTAGTTCTGTAGTATCAAAAATAAATTATTTATATTCAGAGACTAAAGATTTGTAACTATAAATAAAACATTTTTCTCCTTCTATAGACAAGCTGTATTATGATGATACAGATGAGACCCTTCTTTAACATGACAAGGACTCTAGTTTCCTAAGATCTAGTTTCCTAAGAACTCTTTCTCCAATTTCCTAATTACATTGGAATCCATGTGCCATCATTTTTAAAAATTAAGTTCTTTATTGTTTAATGTATTTTATAAGTCTTATTATTCCCCCATTGACCTCTTCCTGGCAGCCCCCAACCCACAGCACATGCCCTCACGCCCTGTCTGTGTCTATTGGTTATATTCATATGCATACATACTAGTCCTTTGGTTGACATCTTACCCCCTAACCCCCATCTTCCCTCATAAGTTGGACAGTCTACTCAATGCCTGTAAGATTCTGGTTCTGTTTTTGTTCATCAGTTTATGTTGTTCATTATATTCCACAAATGAGTGAGATAATGTGATATTTATCTTTCTCTGACTGGCTTATTTCACTTAGCATAATGCTCTCCAGTTCCATGTTGTTGCAAATGTAAGAATTCCTTTTTTACAGCAGCATAGTACACCATTGTATAGATGCACCAGTTTTCTAATCTACTCATCTGCTGATGGGCACTTAGGCTGTCTCCAGTTCTTAGCTATTGTAAATTGTGTTGCTATGAAGATATGGATGCATATATCCTTTCTGATTGGTGTTTCTGTTTTCTTAGGATATAATCTTACCATGTTTCCCTGAAAATAAGACATCCTCCGAAAATAAGACCTACTTACAGGTTTCCTTCTCAGTGAAATATAAGGCATCCCCCCGAAAATAAGCCCCTCCCCCCCCCAGGCTAAAATAAGATTCTGAAAGAAATGGAGTCACAAGAAACTCACCAGGAAATTCAGGAATTGGATTGTTATGATGATGTTCCAGAAGATGATGACATGATTGTCATTGAATAAATGATTAAATTCTTGATACTATAGGATTCAGTTTGTCTGGTTTGTGTTGACAACTACAGTACTACCTGTATACAGGTAATAAATTTCCTTTATTTTAATTTAACAATAAATGTGTACAGTATTCTTCATGGAAAAATAAGACATCCCCTGAAAATAAGACCTAGCGCATCTTTGGGAGCAAAAATTAATATAAGACACTGTCTTATTTTCAGGGAAACAGGGTAGAAGTGGGGATTACTGGGTCAAATGGGAGTTCTATTTTTAACTTTCTGATGTGCCACGCCAGCACAGCCAAGGGTTTGGTGAGCCTGGGCGGGGGCGCCAAAGGATGGAGAAATGATAGACAAAGAGAAAAAGCTGGGTCTAGGTGGATTTTCTGTGCCTGGCTGAGGCCACAGAACAGAACCAGACTGCAAAGTTGAGGCTTTATTTATAATCAGGGACAAACGAGATAATTTACAATGTTCTTGTAAGTTTCACTTGTTTTGGCAGCAATTGCTGCCCCTCCCACAGCCCACTAGCTATCCAGGAAATAGCTAGTGAGCAGTCACTAGATCAAGCTTAATTATGCTTAGAGGACTGTGACCTACAAGCTGGGACTTGTTTGCAACTTTGCCAGCAGGTCAGTCTGAGGCTTAACCCTATAACCGCTTCCTACATTTTGAGAAAATGCCATACTGTTTTCCAAGTGGCTGTACTAATCTGCATTCCCACCAGCAGTGCAAGAGGGTTCTTTTTTCTCTGCAACCTCTCTAGCCATTTGTTGATTTGTTGATGATAGCCATTCTGACAAGTGTGAGGTGGTACCTCATTGTTGTTTTGATTTGCATCTCTAGAATGATTAATCACTTCGAGCATGTTTTCAGATGTCTCTTAACCTTCTTTATGTCCTCTTCTGAAAAGTGTCTATTTAGGTCCTTTCCCATTTTTTTTTATTGGATTGTTTATCTTCCTTTTGTTAAGTTGTATGAGTTCCCTATAAATTTTGGAGATTAAATCCTTATCAGAGATAACATTGACAAATATGTTCTTCCACAAAGTGGGCTTTCTTGTTGTTTTGTTCATGCAGAAGGTTTTTATTTTGTTGTTTTGCTGTGCAGAAGGTTTTTATTTTGATGTAGTCCCATTTGTTCATTTTCTCCTTATTTTCCATTGCCTTAGGAGCTGTATCAGTAAAGATATTGCTACAACAAATGTCTGCTATTTTGCTACTGAAGGTTTATTCTAAGATTTTTATGGATTCCCATCTTACATTTAAGTTCTTTATCCATTTTGAGTTTATTTTTGTGTATGGTGGTAAGTTTCCCAACACCATTTATTCAAGAGATTGTGTTGACTCCATTATATGCTCTTGCTTCCTTTGTCAAATATTAATTGAGCATAATGGCTTGGGTCAATTTCTGGGTTCTCTGTTCTGTTCCATTGGTTTATATGTCTGTTCTTATGCCAGTACCAGGCAATTTTAAGAACAGTAGCTTTGTAATATTGCTTGATATCTGGTATTGTGATCCCTTCAATTTTGTGCTTCTTTCTCAAGATTGCTGCAGCTATTCAAGGTCTTTATTTTTAATTATTATTCCATATGAATTTTAGGAGAGTTTATTCTAGGTCTTTGAAGTATGCTGTTGTTATTTTAATAGGAATTGCATTGAATCTATAGATTATTTTAGGTAGAATGGTAGAATGAACATTTTAATGATGTTGATCCTACTAATCCATGAACACGGTATATTCTTCCATTTGTTTATGTCTTTCTCTATTTCTTTTTTCAGTATTCTGTAATTTTCTGAGCACAGGCCACTTACCTACTTGGTTAATTTATTCCTAGGTACCTTTATTTATTGTTGCAATGGTAAATGGAATTTTTTTGTTTGAGTTTCTCTTTCTGTGAGTTGATTATTGCTGTATAAAAAAGCCATAGATTTCTGGGTGTTAATGATGTATCCTATTATATTGCTGAATTCATTTATGATATTAAGTTTAGTAGTTTTGGATGGGGTCTTTAGAGTTTTTTGCACACAGACCCCATCCAAAAACTACTGTGTACAATATCATGTCATCTGCAAATAATTACAGTCTTACTTCTTCTTTTCCAATTTGGATGCCTTTTATTTCCTCTTCTTGTCTGATTGCAATAGTACTGTGTCAAACAAGAATGGTGAAAGTGAGTATCCCTGTCTCATTCCTGTTCTTAGGGGAAATGGTTTTAGTTTTGCCCATTGATTATGATGTTTGCTGTAGGTTTGCCATATAAGGCTTTCATTGGGTTTATCTTGTGTAGGACTCTTTTCTTCCCCAAATCAAGGAAGTTTTCTGACATTGTTTCTTTTAATAGATTTTCTAGCCCTTGCTCTTCTTCTTGTCATTTGGCACCCCTATTATACATATGTTGCTTTGTTTCATGTTGTTTGAAAGCTCCCTCAGGCTCTCCTCCTGTATTTTTTTTTTTTTTTCTTCAATTGCAGTTCAAAGTGGGTGTGTTTTGCTTCCCTATCTTCTAATTCGCTAATTTTGTCCTCTGCTTCTTCTAGTCTACTGTTGAAAGCTTCCACAGTGTTTTTTATTGTAGCTATATTACTCTTTATTTTTTCTTGGTTCTTTCATAGGTTGTTGATTTTCTCATCCATACAATTTATGAACTGTCTGATCCTTATTATGAATTATTTTACAGACAAATTGTATACCTCTATTTCATTTAGTTCCTTTTCTGGCACCTCCTCCTTTTCTTTCTTTTGGGGTTGTTCTTCTGTCTCCCATTTTTGTTCTCACTGAAGAATCTAGGTGTCAAGTTGTGCAGGGCCTGATGCTGCAGTGGAGGGCCTTGTGGTGGGTCATGCTGTAGCTATACCTTTCATGGTCACAGGGCAGTGGCTACTCCTCGGGAAGTCATGGGGTGGGGGGTAACTGCTCTCTATGTGGTTGCTGGCTGCTCCTGGGGGGTTGCAGGGAAGCTGCTGGCTCCTCGCATGGTTGCGGGTGGAAGCTGCTGGCTCCCCTGTTCTGTGATCACAGGTGACATCTGCTGGCTCCCCATGAGGTCACAGACAGTGTCTGCTGGCTCCCTTCATGTGGGTGGTCATGGGTGGCATCTGCAGGTTCCCCACACATGCACACAGTCACAGACAGTGGATGGTGACTCCCCACAAGTTTGCAGCCCTCTGCCATCATTTTAAGAACAACCTGCAAGTGCTCTAGATTCCTTTGCCCGTTATCTCTTTGGTACACCCATCTGGTAAAATCCTAAAGAGTGATCAACCCTAATCTCTGCTTTCAGGAGGATAGCATCTGAGTAGCTAGGCCCTGTTACAGAGATTTACACACCTGGGAAACTGCTTCTCTTATAAATTATTGATCACCACCCTTAAATGGACCCATACTGCCCAACTATCCTATTTCACATTTCTTATCATTTTTATCTTTACTTTTTCAAACCTACATCTGCTCTCCTCAAACTTCCATTCTCCAACTTCTGCTCACTCTCAATAAACAAACTTACCTCCGAACCCACAGAAAACATAAAAGTCATTATATGAATTTCCTCTCAATCAAACATTAATCTGAATTACTTCTCACATTTTCTCTCTTCTTGTCACATCAACTGCTCTTTTTTAAACTAAATTATTGGAAATGGCATGGTTAAGTCTTAACCATTTAACAACAACCACATAAATAAAAACTTCCAGGAACCTCACAACCCCTTCATCAATCACCTTTATCACTTTCCCTTTCAGAGTCAAACTTTTCAGAAAAGTGGATTATACTCACTGTCTCTATTTGTTCTCTTTCTATTCCTTACCACATTTACATCTGGCGTCCATCTCAATCACTTTTCTGATGCAGCTTGTTAGATCACCTGAATTGCATCCAGCACGGCCATGGGCGAGCCTGAGGAGGCACAGTGAAGGATAAAGAAGACAGACAAGATAGTTCAGTTGAGGCCAGGTAGGATCACTGAGCCTGGACGAGGAAACAGTGACACAGCCTGTAAGCCAAGTCTTTATTTTATAGTCAGATCACACAAAGCAAAACAATGTTTACAATGTTCTTGTAAGTTTCAAATCTGTTTCTTTCCTTCTTTCCTGTTATTGCCATTCTCTGAACTCGATCAAGCTTTACTTAGCACCCTCTGCAGCCCACATCCCTTAGCTACCTAGGACTGCAAGGTCGGACTATAAAGTCAAGCTTGCAACCACATAACCTTTTGTCTATAATTATGCTGGGAGGGCTTTGTCCTCCAAGCTGGGACTTGTATGTGACTTTGCCACAAGTCAGTCCGAGGCTTGAACCTGTCCAAATGCTGTAGCCACTCTCCACAGTAACCCATGACACTATGATTCTAAATGAGAGAGACCTTTTAGTTCTCATGCCATGTCTTTTTAAAAGAGTGATACTGTTAATAGCTCCTTTTTTATTTTCCCTTTAAAAATATATTTTATTGAATTTATTGGGGTAATATTGATGAATAAGATCACGTAGGTTTCAATTACACAATTCCATGATGCATTATCTGTATGTTGCCCTGTGCGTCCACCACCCAAAGTTAAATCTTCTCTGTCACCATATATTAGAGCCCCTTCCTGCTCACCCCCTTCACTCTGATAACCACCTTGCTATTGTCTGTGTCTATGAATTTCAGTTTTATATTTCACATATGAGTGAAATCATATGGTTCTTAGCTTTTTCTGAAAGAGTTATTTCACTTAGTATGATATTCTCAAGGCCCATCTGTGATGTTGCAAATGGAAGTATTTCATTATTTTTTATGTCTGAGTACTAGTTCATTGTATATATGTACCACATCTTTTTTAAAATATATTTTTGTTGATTTTTGAGAGAGAGGAAGGGAAAGGGAGATAGAAACATTGATGAGAGAGAAACGTCAACATTGATTGGCTGCCTTCTGCACACCACCTGCTGGAGATCAAGCCCACTACTCAGGTATGTGCCCTGACTGGGAATTTAACTGGTGACCTCTTTGTGCATGGGTTGATACTCAACCACTGAGCCACACCAGCCAAGATGTGCCACATCTTCTTTATCCAATCTCTGTAAAAGGACACTTTGGTTGTTTCCATGTCTTAACAACTGTAAAATAATACTGAAATGAACATAGTGCTGTATATGTCTTTATGAATAAATGTTTTCAAAATTTTGGGGTGACTATTTTTAATATTTTGAGAAATCTCCAAATTTTTTCACATGTGGCTGTATCAGTTCACATTCATCAGCAATGAATGAGGGTTCCTTTTTCTCCACAACCTCTCCAACACATGTTATTAGTTGTCTTATTGATAATAGCCATTCTAACAGGTGTGAAGTGATATCTAATTGTAGTTTTGATTTGCATTTCCCTAATTGATAGTGAAGATGAGTATCTTTTCATATATCAGTTTGACTTTAGTCTTCTTTGGAGAAGTGTTTGTTCAGGTCCTCTACACATTTTTTTATTTGTATTGTTCATTTGTTTGGTGTTGAGTTATATGAGTCTTTATATATTTTGGATATTAATCTCTTGTAGGAGCTGATGTTTGCAAATGTCATTTCCCATTCACTCGATTGCCTTTTTTTTTTTTTTGGTTTCTTTTGCTATGCAGAAGCTTTTTAGTTTGATATAGTCCTATTCATTTATTTTTGCCTTTACTTCCCTTGCTTTTGCGGTCAAATTTATAAAATTTTCTATGACTTTTTTTGTAACACTCTTTCTATTGTTCTCTCTGACTCATCACTCCCTGAGTTTTCTCCTACTTCTCTGGCCAGTTGTTTTGAGGCTCATCTTCCTTTGTCCACTAGATGTTGGAGTTAATAAAGATTATATCCAAGGCTCTATTCTCTTCTCACTCTATTCTCTAACTCTAAGTAATCCTATCTGTACTCGTGTGTTAAAATAACTGAAAACAGAGATGAGTCACAAGTTTATCCAGACTAATAAATGCAACATACTTGAATATCCTAATTTGTATTTCTTAAAGACACATCACTATCAATATATCCAAAAGAATCTAATATGTGTTCAGTGTCCTTTTATTCTGTTTTACAACAAAAAGCTTAAGCATTTTCCTAGATAGTCTTTCCTTCATCCAGTTATATAAATCATCTCTCACTAGTTTTACTACCTTCAGAACTAAATGTCATTATTTGGTTTAATTTAATTAAAGAACTAAATATACCTCTCCCTACCCCCATCCAATGCCCTGAAACAAAAAAGAATTATAAATGATAAGTAATATAAATCATATAAAATACTTGCACAGGGTCAAGTATTTTAAAGAGACAATTACATGCCAGAAAATATTTTGTTTTTAAAAAGAGAAGCAATGTTAATAGTGGGCATCATTCTTGTTACCTTCTTAAGGTCTGAGTCACTGTATTACGCAAAGCTGGGACACATGACCAACTGCAAGCTACACCAAGAATTTCAAAAGCCTAAGTGAGTTACTGTCTTACATTCTTAGGTATATACATTTCTTACCTTTGATGGAATTATAAAGTTTCAAAGTTAATTTTCTGATCATAACAAATGGACAGATCATCAACAAACTGGATTTCTCAAAAGATCTGTAACCTGGCCTATAAAAGATGTGTTCCTTAAAGAATTTTAAAATGCTATCTTTAGTTCTAAGAAAAAAGCACTACAGGGTTAGAAAGAAAATTGTACCCTCTTCTCTTTTTGTCTTCACTGTTTTTACATGAGTAAAGAAAGAGGGATTCTTCTGCAAAGCCTCCTGAGAATGCAGAATTAAATAGTATATTGAATTGGTTAAGAAAACAAGAGTTGCATTTTTGCAAATAAACCCTGTACTCACATTGAAAATTCAATATTCATAGGTGCTTTCCCAAATAATATATCTCCCTCTGCCAAAATATAAAGCAACTTCCAGCTGTTAATAATGAGCATGACTAATTATTAACCTGAACAGCAGATGACATCAGATAAAACTGGCATAAATTATCCTGACATGAACTGTGAGAGAATCTGCCCATTTAATGAATTGAATTTACATGGCTCTTTTCCCTGCTGTTTCCTTTGTAAATAATAGTTTATTTAAATAATTTTCAGCCCAAAATTATTTAATTAATTATAGTTATTCTGGGAGTTATGTGGATTTCACAGGTAAGCCATTCTTCCAGTCATAACTTGGCTGTTTGTTTACATATAATATTGCTCAAGTAGTTGGCTCAGAACCTTGTTCAGAGCTCATATCACAGTTAGAGACCCCTTCAATGGGAACTCATGGGATCTAGAACCATGCTTTTAAGGCAGTAATGTTGGATAAATAGCCTAGGTGAAACTGTATAATCTCTGTCATTTTTAATGTATGAATGGCAGACTAAAGTGCTTCATTTTATATATTACACTAAACCATCATTGACACTATCAAAAAAATCAATGATAGGCCCACCACCTTCACAGCAGACCCATCTGAGGCCCAGCAGACCTTTGAAATTCATTATGGGGGATTCACAATAGGGACTCCTAAAATTTTCTTTGCATAACATTTTCTTGTTGAATCTGAGGCATCACTGTGAAGCCATATCATTGATTCAATTGACTACCACTTGTAGCAGTTCTTGCTTAGCTTTTGAAAATTATTTTATAGGCCAGGTTCTTCTTTATATCTTAGTTGAACATCTAATTCTGATAACTGATTTACTCTAGCCCTCCATTTTCACACTTTGCCTAGAAAAATAAAAACATATTGAAAGAATGTCTTCCTGTTCCTGTCACCATGGAAATAAAATTAAAAATAATTTAATGTTTCTTGTTACACCTGTGCTTGTATGCACATGATCACACATTGGTCTCCTTCATGACAAAGAAAAGAGCCACAGGGAAAAATAGCCAGACCTTTTCTGTAATAAATCTATGGGATGTGCTGCACAGTCAACCATTTATAAAGGTCAAAAACATTCTCCCCTCCTCTGGTGTCGGAACTGCTCAAATCAGTCATTTCAGAGAATAAAGACTAGAAAATAGGATAGTTGCAGATTTGAGAAACTCTAAAAGTGTCAATGCCACTTGCATTATTAGCCATTTTTATATTACTAACATTTGAGAATTATGTTGTCTAGCATTGGAGGATTTTTTTGACAATCTGTTCAAAGACAGATAAGATAGAAAAATAATCTTAGGAAGAGACATGTTACATGTGGGTGTTTGTATGCATGCACACACATATGTCTATGCTTGGACAAGCACTGGACATACCATACCCATCCTGGGTGACTAGATAGATCACCCACTAGTAATTTTTACAACTAATTTTCAGTTTGCTTGTTCTTTTGAAATAGGATGATATGTTATGGTGTCCACAGGGTATATGTCTATAAGAATTGCCTGATTTTAACAACTCATTCAAGTTCACTTTGACAAATCTATTTATTGGCAGATAGCTGTTTGAACTTGAAGCATATTTTATTTGAGGATATTGTTATACTTGTTTCATAGATGGTGGTATGGGTGGGGTGTTTTAAATCTGAAGTAATTTAATGATAAATGGGAATATGTTGAAAATAAACTTTAGAAATGGAATCTTCCAAATCAATAAATTCTGGATAAGGGTCTGCTGGTCATAAGGAAGCAGAATTTCTTGTGTTTGTTTCATTGAGAAGTCCCATTTTAAGGGACCTCTCAACGAGCAGCTTCTAAGATGGTCAGCAAAGCACTCAGATATGCTAAGTGAAGTGTGGACATTGGCATTATAGTTTGCATGTGCCCTTTGCCTGCTTTCTCTTGACTTCCCATAACATAGCTCACATTCAGAGGTGGATTCACCAAGAATCAGTGACTCTCAAGTTACAGGGTCCTTCACTTGGAAGAGCCCCATATAAGAGATTTGTCCTTTCAAAGCTTTGCATTTCAAAGCTTATATTCTTTTTGTTAAGGAGGGCCCACTGAATTGAGTAACCTTTCAGCTCCACAAAATCTAAATCCACTCCTATGCATGTGTGTAAGCATGATAGAGAATATATGATAAATTTATGGTCTTATTATAATATTAAGTATTATAATATATCACCATTGTGAAAGATTTCATGAACAAAAACAGGTCCAGAGACAGTGAAGCATCATCAGATGATCAAACCTCAGAGGGAAGGCAGCTGAGAGTGGAGGTAAGGGGGAGAGATCAACCAAAGAAATTGTATGCATGCAATAAGCCTAAACAATGGACACAGACGCGGGGGGGAGGGGTGTGAGGGCATGAGCAGGAAAAGGGGGTAATGGTGGGATAAGGGCATATATGTAGTACCTTAATCAATAAAGAAAATTAAAATATATTTCAATCCCTAGCACTCAACACCATTTTCTGCATTTGCTTATTGGAGTAGTTTTGGTAAAATAATATATTTTTGCTTTTCTCATCAGGGATAAAAAAAAAATTCTTCAGGAAGTTTAATTCTCAATTTGATGTCTGAAGCTGATGTTATCCACATCTCTCCCAAGCTATTTTTCACAGCTTTTCCTGCTAATACATAGCAAGCAACTTGTCATCTCCTAGTGTGTTTAAATTCATAGATACTGAATAATGATTGTCTATCACAGGATGTGCTCAAATATCTTTCATTCTGTAGTCTAAATTTGCATTGACCAGCTATGAACCAGAATAATTATCTTACCTTCATTTGCTACTCAATCCACTTATTGATTAATGATTGTTTTTAAATCCTACTCTGGATCGCTCAAACCACCCAGACCACAATTCTTTAACTTTGGCATTGGAGGCTCCCAAACTGGTCTCATTGCAGGTGTGTAATATACAGATATATTATTGATTTTTTTACAGAGAGGAAGGAAGAAGGATAGAGAGCTAGAAACATCAATGAGAGAGAAACACCAACCAGCTGCCTCCTGCACACCCACTACCAAGGATGTGACCGCAACCAATGTACATGCCCTTGACTGGAGTCAAACTTGGGACCCTTCAGTCTGCAGACCAATGCTCTACCCACTGAGCCAAACTGGCTTCAACGTAGGTGTGTATTCTCATAAGTAAAGTTCATGGGAATAGGGCATCCATAACTCTCTGCTCCAAAGGGTCTGAGAAACAGAAATACTAAAGAACAGTGTTTCTAGTTAAAGAAAATATCCCAATTAAATAAAATTCCCTCCCAATCATATAAAATTAATGTTATTATGAAAAAAAAAAAAACAGAACAAAATAACTGATTAAATTAAATGTAATTACCAAAAGGCTTTTGGGAAAAGTTGTTAGCCTAAAGAATGGAGGGAAGCATATTCTTAAGAATTTTCTTGCAGAAACCGGTTTGGCTCATTGGATAGAGCGTCAACCTGCGGACTGAAGGGTCCCGGGTTCGATTCTGGTCAAGGGCATGTACCTTGGTTGCGGGCACATCCCCAGGAGGGGGTGTGCAAGAGGCAGCTGATCAATGATTCTCTCTCATTGATGTTTCTAACTCTCTATCCCTCTCTCTTCATCTCTGTAAAAAAAATCAATAAAATATATTTTTTTTAAAGAATTTTCTTAGAATTAAGTACCCTTTTCAACTTTAATTATGATTTTGCTATCAGCAAGAATAATACTGAGTATAATAAGGGCAAATAATCATTATGAATTGTATCTGAGAAGGGATTCATGCCCCTTTTCTAACAGAAATCTTTCAAAAAGATACAAACAGAGAGTCTGGGGAAAGACCTAACCAAAACCTATTTCAGAGTCTCTTCAAAGACTCGACTAAATATAGAGTAGTTGAAATGGAGACCCATCTGGTTTTCTTTTGAGAAATTCCAGCCACTCATTAGTACCCATTTTCTTACAACAATAACCTCAAGACCCAGTACATACGCCTGGCACAAGCAGTTGTTTTAATAAATGTTGAATCAGCAGGCAATAAAAACGGTCCTTTAGGTAATTGATAGTAAAATCCCTAATGTATTTGAGTGACAGACTTGTTCTATCTCAAATTGATGTTAAGCATTTTCTTTCGACGTCTGCCTACTGTTTTATGTACTTACTAGAGGCCTGAAGCACGAAATTCATGCAAGAGTAGTCCTTCCTTCCCCTGGCTGCCAGCAACAGCTTCCTTCTGGCACCCTGAACCCTGGCTGGCTTCCCTTTGGCCCCAACTTTGCCCAGAAGGATGTCTGAAATGAAATCTGGAAGGACTTCCAGTCTAATTAGCATATTACCCTTTTATTATTATAGATTTGTTTTTTACTTCATTGTTGTGGATTGGCATAGTTCTGCACAGATTCTGGAACCTAAGCCTGTGTTAGGCTAGTCAATCATGAAATTATAGTTTGTTGGCTGACAATGCAAAAGGGTGCTCAGAAGACTAAGCATATTATAACAGTTCTGATGGCATCTAACATGAATGCAATCAACCATTATTCCCAGTCACTTATTTTCTTTACAGTGTTTGCAAAAACACTTTTGTTTTCAAAAGTTCTCACATTGTGCCATGAATTTTTCAGATTTCTTTTTTTAAATTAATTAATTTTTATTAAATTATTATCTGTGTACATATTTTACCATTACCCCCTCCCATACCTACCCTCCCTCCCCAGAGTTTTGTGTCCATTGGTTATACTTATATGCATGTATACAAGTCCTTCAGTTGATCTCTTATCTCCCCCAGATCGCACTCCACTCCCCGCTGTAATTTGACAGTCTGCTTGTTGCTTTACTGTCTCTATATCTATCTTTTGGTTCATTAGTTTATAATGTTCTTTATTATCCATAATGAGTGAGGTCATGTGGTGTTTCTCTTTCATTGACTGACTGGCTTATTTCACTCAGCATGATGTTCTCCAATTCCATCCAGGTTGCGGCAAATGATGAGAATTTCTTCTTTTTTATGGCAGCATAGTATTCCATTGTGTAGATATACCATGGTTTTTTTATCCAATCATCTGCTGACAGGCACCTAGGCTGTTTCCAAATCCTAGCTATTGTAGATTGTGCTGCTATGAACATAAGAGTGCATATATCCTTTCTGATTGGTGTTTCTAGTTTCTTGGGATATAATCCTAGAAGTGGGATTACTGGGTCAAATGGGAGTTCCATTTTCAGTTTTTTGAGGAAACTCCATACTGTCCTCCACAGTGGTTGCACCAGTCTGCATTCCCACCAGCAGCGCACAAGGGTTACTTTTTCTCCACAACCTCACCAACACTTGTTTGTTTATTTGTTGATGTTGGCCATTCTGACAGGTTTGAGATGGTACCCCATTGTTGTTTTGATTTGCATCTCTCTGATAATTAGTGACTTTGAGCATGTTGTCATGTGCCTCTTGGCCTTCCTTCTGTCTTCTTTTGAAAATATTCTATTTAGGTCCATTGCCCATTTTATAATTGGTCACTTATCTGCCTTTTATTTAATTGTATAAGCTGTCTGTAGATGTTGGAGATTAAACCTTTATCAGTGATCACATTTACAAATATATTCTCCCATACAGTGGGCATTCTTGTTGTTTTGTTGATGGTTTCTTTTGCTGTAAAAAAAAAAAACCAAAACAAACAAACAAACAAAAAACATTTTATTTTGATGTAGTCCCATTTGTTTGTTTTCTCTTTTGCTTCCATTGCACTAGGGGCAGTATCAGTGAAGAAGTTCTCTTGGCAAACATCTGGGATTTTGCTGCCTGTGGATGCCTCTAGTATTTTTATGGTATCCCAACTTATGTTTAAGTCCTGTATCCATTTTGAGTTTATTTTTGTGTGTGGTGTAAGTTGGTAATCTAGTTTCATTCTTTTGCATGTATCTGTCCAATTTTTCCAACACCATTTATTGAAGAGGCTGTCTTGACTCCATTGTATATTTGTGCCTCCTTTGTCAAATATTAATTGAGCATAGTGATTTGGGTTTATATCTGGGTTTTCAATTCTAATCTACTGATCTATATGTCTGTTCTTGTACTAGTAAAAGGCTGTTTTGAGAATAGTGGCTTTGTAATACAGCTTGAAATCTGGTATTGAGATGCATTATACTTTACTCTTCATTCTCAGGATTGCTGTGGCTATTTGGGGTCTTTCATTGGTTCAAATTAACTGTTGGAGAGTTCTTTCTAGGTCAGTGAAATATGCCATTAGTATTTTAATAGGGAGTGCATTGAACCTATAGATTGCTTTAGGAAGTATGGACATTTTGATTATGTTGATTCTACCAATCCATGAACATGGTATGTTCTTCCATCTGTTTACATCATCCTCCTATCTCTTTTTTTCAGTGTCATGTAGTTTTCCGCATATAGGTCCTTTACTTCCTAAATTAAGTTTCTCCCTAGGTATGTTAATTTTTTTTGGTGCAATGGTAAATGGAATTGCTTTTTTAGTCTCTGTTTCTCTAAGTTCACTGTTGGTGTATAGAAATGCCATAGATTTCTTGTTGTTAATTTTGTATCCTGCTACATTGCCAAAATCATTTATTAAGTCAATTAGTTTTTAATGGAGTCTTTTGGATTTTTTATATACAATATCATGTCATCTGCAAATAAGGATAACTTTACTTCTTCTTGTCCAATTTGGATACCTTTTATTTCCTCTTCTTGTCTAATTGCAATGCCTAGTACTTCCAGTACTATGTCAAACAGGAGTGGTGAGAGTGGGCATCCCTGTCTTGTTCCTGTTCTTAGAGGGAATGGTTTTAGTTTTTGCCCATTGAGTATGATGTTTGCTGTGAGTTTATCATATATAGGTTTTATTATGTTGAGGTATGATCCCTGTACTCTGTCCTTGTTGAGAGTTTTTTATCAGGAAAGGGTATTGGATTTTATCAAATGCTTTTTCTGCATCAATTGATATGACTATATGATTTTTATCTTTCAATTTGTTTATGTGATGTATCACATTTATTGATTTGCGGATATTGTACCATCGTTGCATTCCTGGAATAAATCCTACTTGGTCATGGTCTATGATCTTTGTGATGTTCTGCTGGAGCCAATTTGCTAGAATTTTGTTGAGGATTTTGGCATCTATGTTCATGAGGGATATTGGCCTGTAATTCTCTTTCACTGTGTTGTCTTTATCTGGTTTTGGTATTAGGGTGATGTTGGCTTTATAGAAGGAATTTGGAAGTGTTCCTTCCTCTTGAATTTTTTTGAATAGTCTGAGGAGGATAGGTTTTAGTTCTTCCTTGAATGTTTGGTAGAACTCTCCTGTGAAGCCATCTGGCCCTGGGCTTTTGTTTGCTGGAAGCTTTTTGATGACTGTTTCAATTTCTTCCCAAGTCACTGCTCTATTGAGATTTTTAGATTCTTCCTGATTGAGTTTTGGAAGGTTGTATTTTTCTAGGAATATGTCCATTTCCTCCAGGTTGTTCAGTTTGTTGGAATGGAGTTGTTTGTAGTATTTTGTAACAACCCTTTGTATTTCAGAGGGGTCTGTTGTTATTTCACCTCTTTCGTTTCTGATTTTGTTTATTTGAGTCCTCTCTCTTTGTTTCTTGGTTAGCCTGGCTAGAGGTTCATCAATCTTGTATATCCTTTCAAAGAACCAACTCTTGGTTTTGTTGATCTTATGTATTGTGTCTTTGGTCTCTATGTTGTTAATCTCTGCTCTGATTTTCATTATTTCCTTTCTTCTGCTTACACTGGGCTTTTCTTTTTGCTCTTTTTTTTTTTTAACTTTTTGAGTTGTAGAGTTAGATAATTTGTTAGCATTTTTTCTTATTTTTTTGCAATAGGCTTGTAGGGATATGAACTTCCCTCTCAAAACTGCTTGTGCTGTGTTCCATAGATTTTGGATTGTTGTGTTTTCATTGTCTCTTGTTGCCAGGATGTCTTTAATTTCTTCCTTGATTTCTCTGGTAACCCAGTCCTTGTTTAATAGCATGCTGTTTAGTCTCCATGTGTTTGATTTCTTTGAATTATTTTTATTGTAGTTAATTTCCAGTTTTATGCCACTATGATCTGAGAAGATGCTTGATATGATGTCTATCTTCTTGAATTTGAAGAGACTTTGCCTATGTCCCAACATGTGGTCTGTCTTTGAAAATAGCACATGTACACTTGAGAAGAATGTATATTCTGTGGCTCTGGGGTGGAATGTTCTTAAGATGTCGATTAATTCTATCTGGTCTAATGAGTCATTTAGGATTGATATTTCTTTGCTAATTTTTTGTTTAGGTGATTTGTCCAAAGGTGACAGTGGTGTATTAAAATCTCCTACTATGATTGTATTGCTATTAATCTCTCCCTTAATGTCCTCCAGCAGTTTGTTTTGTTTTGTTTTGTTTTGTTTTTTATGTATTTGGGTGCTCCCGTATTGGGTGCATATATGTTTACCATTGTTATTTCTTCTTGTTGGATTGATCCCTTTAGTATTATGTAGTCACCTTCACTTTGAGATCTAATTTGTCAGATATAAGTATTGCTACCCCAGCTTTTTTTTCCATTTCCGTTCGCTTGGAAAACCTTTTTCCATCCCTTAACCTTCAGTCTCTGTGCATCTTTTTTTCTTGTAGACAACAGATATATGGGTCTTGTTTTCTTATCCAATCTGTTACCCTATATCTTTTGATTGGAGCATTTAATCCATTTACATTTAAAGTTATTATTGATAGGTACTTATTTGACACCATTTTTATTTTATACCCCTGTGTTTTTTCTTCGCTTTCTATTTCTTTATTTTTACAGTATATACTTTAGCATTTCTTGCATTGCTGGTTTGGTGGAGATAAAGTCCCTTAGTCTGTTTTAGTCTGTGAAGCTCCTGATTTCACCTTCAATTTTGATTGATAGCCTTTCTGTGTACAGTATTCTTGGATTCAGACCCTTTCTTTGCATGACTTTGTATATTTCATCCCATTTTCTTCTGGCCTGATGAGTTTCTGTGGAGAAATCAGTTGCTAGTCTGATGGGGGTTCCTTTATATCTAACTTTCTGTCTCTCTCTGGCTGCTTTTAAGATTCTTATTTTGTCATTGGTGTTTGCAGGTTTAATTATAATGTGCCTTAGGGTCGGTCTTCTGGGGTTCATTTTGTTTGGGACTCTCTGAGCATATTGGATTTGTGTGGGTTTTTTCTTCTCTATCTCAGGAAAGTTTTCTGTCATTATTTCTTGAAATACATTTTCCATGTCTTCCTCAGTTTCCTATCCTTCTGGAACCCCTATTATTCTACTATTGTTTTGTTTTGTACATACCCAAAGTTCCCTTAGGCTCTCCTCCTGCTTTTTAATTTTTTTTTCCCAGAAGCTGCTCTAATTGGGAATTTTTTCCATCTTGTCTTCCTAGCTCACTGATGCGGTCCTCTGCTTCTTCTAATCTACTCTTGATGCTTTCTATTGAGTTCTTTACAGTAGCTATGTCATTTTTCATTTCCTCTTGGTTCTTCTTCATTTCCTCTTGGTTCTTACTCATATTGTCAAATTTGTCTTCCATTCTTTTTAGCCATCATATGATCATTACTCTGAATTCTTGCTCTGGTAAATTGCTTGCCTCTAACTCGTTTACTTCCTTTTCTGGTGAAGCCTGCTTTTCTTTCTTATGAGGGCTATTTTTTGGTCTCCCCATGATCTCTCTTTTTAGGATGTCTGGTTATGTAGTTCTCTCTTTCCTGCTTTTATTTAAAGGCACAAAATACAACACAACCAGATACAACACACAAGGCACTGAATAGAAATGTGTTTGCGATATTAATAACCTCCAATATAGGTGACTAGAACCCAGCTAACAAAAAGATACAATCAAACAAAAAGAATAGGCAAACCAATCTTACAAAAAAGCATAAGACTTCAATATAGTTAACATTCAACATACAACTACAAAGGGATAGAGAAAAAGACTGTTTTTTTGGGTTTTTTTATTTTTTTATTTTTTTATTTTTATATTTTTACATTTTTTTTATTAAATTATTATCTGTGTACATATTTTAATATTGCTCCCTCTCCCATACATACCCACATTGTTGTTTTTTTTTTTTTTTTTTTTTTTTTGTGTGTGTGTATGTGTGTGTGTGTGTGTTTAGGACAGCGACGAGGGAGGTGTGAATGGGCTTGGAGAAGGGGGTTGGAAATTAGATATACACGAGTAGGGTGAAATTTTAGGAGGGGGTAAACAGAAAGAATAGGGAAAATGTAGAGCAGGAAAGAGTTAAGATAAATAGGGCACCAAAGGGAAAAGGTTAGGAAGAGAGTGATGGCATAAAGGTAGGGTTGAGATAGAATAAAACATTGGAGAAGGAAAGATAAATGTAGACTGTAGAACAGTAATCCTGAAATAAATAAAAAAAATAATAAAGACAAACAAAAGAAAATAAGATAAAAAAGGTAAAATGGTAGTAGTAATAATGTTGATTATGTTTACAATGTAATAATTAAAAAGGTAAAATCAAGTGATGAAAAAAGAAAATATAGTTTCAAGTAAACGTTGCAAATAATGAAAAAAATTAAAAACAAAAATTTAAAAAATTAAAATTTAAAAAATTTAAATAAAATTTGCAGTAATGAAGGTCATTCACTCCCTTTCTTGTTTTGTTTGGCACGACTGTTTCCCAGTCTGGACAGTATTGCAGTTCCCTGCATTTCACTGCTCCTCAGTGTTGTAACCTGTTCCTGATTTTTAAGCAGGTCTTGCTTTCATTTTATTAGACTAGGGTCAATTTGTGATTTAGCCTCTGGGTGGCAGTGTTTCTAGGTTGACTTCCCAGGCTTTAAAGTCTCTCTAGCTTTTTTTTCCCCCTCTCTGCGGCACTGATCTATGGAGGGGGAGAGGTGGCAAGTCTGAGCCAACTGTAATATCCTGCAATTCTCTGATATCCCTTCATGTCAGATCCAAATGTGTTGCTCTTTAGATAACTCCCCTATTAGGAGCCCCGTCCACTTTCACGGGTGACACCTGCTCAACAGCCAGGGGCTTCTACTTGTAATCACCACCCCTGTCTTCCAGTTTCTGCACACCCGGCTCGCGCAGGCTTTTGTCTTCGCCAGGAGCACTCACTCACCCTCTCTCCAAGAAGTCTGACCTTTTCACAGTGCGGTGGGGCACTCCCGTGAGTCCAAGTGTTCTTGCCACCTGGGATCAGCGTTCTGGGGGTCACAGCTGCTTGGTGATCGCTGAAGCTATGGACATTCAGGCCTCTGACATGATCCAATTTCCCTTCAAGATGAGCCCTGCTGTGATTGCTTCCCTGTCAGGGGCACCCTGGTCAGTGGCCCCCAGTTTCTTCTGGTGTTCGGCTGTCTCTTGGCTTGCTAATAAACACTCCCAGCACGACCCTCAGCTGCTCTTTCTTTCTGCTTCGGGACAAGGCTCAGAATCCGCCTATCTATTCTTCAGCCATTTTGTCTCTCACCACTGGCATATTTCACAGATCTAAAAAGAACTGTCCAAAAATTCATCTGGAACAAAAAAGGACCCCAAATAGCCACAGCAATCCTGATAAGGAAGAATAAAGTAGGAAGAATCTTAATGCCAGATTTAAAGCTGTATTACAAAGCCACTGTTCTCAAAACAGCCTGGTACTGGACAAGAACAGACATATAGATCAATGGAAAAGAATAGAGAATCCAGATATGGACCCAAACCACTATGCTCAATTAATATTTGACAAAGGAGGCATGATATAATGAAGTCAAGACAGACTCTTCAACAAATAGTGTTGGGAAAATTGGACAGATATATGCAAAAAATAAAACTAGATCACCAACTTACACCATACACAAAAATAAACTCAAAATGGATACAGAACTTAAACATAATACTGGAAAGCATAAAAATACTGGAGGCATCCACAAGCAGCAAAATCTCACACATATTCTAAAAGAATTTCTTCACTGGTACTGCTCCTAGGGCAATGGAAGCTAAAGAGAAAATAAACAAATGGGACTACATCAAAATAAAAAGCTTTTTTACAGCAAAGGAAACTATCAACAATACAACAAGAAAGTCGATTGTATGGGAGAACATATTTGCAAATGTTATCACCGATAAAGGTTTGATTTCCAACATCTACAGGCAACTTATACAACTTAACAAAAGGAAGATAAATGATCCAATAAAAAATGGGCAATGCACCTAAATAGAATTTTCTCAAAAGAAGACAGAAGGAAGGCCAAGAGGCATATGAAAATATGCTCAAAGTCAATAATTTTTCAAGAGATGCAAATTAAAGTCACAATTCAGTACCTTCTCACACCTGTCAGAATGGCTATCATTAACAAATCAACAAACAACAAGTGTTTGTGCAATCAGAGAAATAGGAATCCTTATGCACTGCAGGTGGGAATGCAGACTGGGGCAGCCACTGGAGTTTCTTCAAAAAACAAAAAATGGAACTCCCATTTGACCCAGTAATCCCACTCCTAGGAATATATCCTAAAACAATAAAAACACCAATCAAAAAGGATATATGCACCCCTATGTTCATAGCAGCACAATCTACAATAGCTAAGATTTGGAAACAGCCTAGTTGCCCATCAGCAGATGATTGGATGAGAAAATTATGGTACATCTATACAATGGAATACTATGCTGCCATAAAAAGAAGGAATTCTTATCATTTGTAGCAACCTGGATGGAATTGGAGGACTTTATATGCTAAGTGAAAAAAGCCACCAGTCAACAAAAGAAAAATACCACATAATCTCACTCATTTATGTATAATTAAAAAACATTATAAACTGATGACCAAAAAGATAGATATGGAGACAGTAAAGCATCAAACAGACTATCAAATTATAGCAGGAAGGTTAGTGAGAGGTGGGGGATATAAGAGATTAACCAAAGGACTTGTATGCTTGCATATGGACGTAAAACACTGGGGGGTGAGGGCATGTATAGGAGTAGTGTGAGGGGCAATGTTAAGATATGTACACATATAATCCTATCTAATAATAGAGTAATATGCAAATTAACCATCACTCTGCAACAAAATGGCGGCCCCCATAGCCACAAAATGGTGGTGCCCAGTTCCCTCAACCCTGCTGCTGGAGTGTCTGGCTTTTCCTCAGGAGAAGGAGGCTGGATCTGCCTCTGGAGGGGGTGGATTTAGCCTCTCAGCTCCACCGCTGCTGCAGTGTCTGTGTCTGTCAGTACTGCAGGTGTTGCGGTGGGAGAGGAAAACCAAGCAGTGAGGCTTGATCAGCCCCCAGACAAGGTAGACAGAGCCTGGTCAGAGGGGCATGGGGGTTTTGTTTGCAGGGTGATGGTGGGGGAGTACCAGGCCTGGCAGACTAAGCCTGGAGAGCAGGGCATGGAGGATTCCTTAGTGCTGAGGCAGCAGGGAAGCCTCAGGACTGGCATACAGAACCTGAACAGCAGGGCTTGGGAGTTTCCTTAGTGTTGCGGGTGAGGGGAGCACCCCCAGGCCCAGCAAACAGAGCCCAGACAGCAGGGCTTGGGGACTTCCTGAGTGTGGCAGTGGCAGGCAAGTCCCCAGACATGGCAGACAGAGCCCAGACAGCAGGGTTTGGGGGTTTCCTTAGAGCAGAGGCAGAGGGAACACCCCCAGGCTCCACAGACAGAGCCAAGACAACACATGGTGGAGGCAGGCAGAGAGCAAGGCATGGGGGCTTCATCTCCATGGCTGTAGCAAAACCTCCAGGCCCGCAGAGAGCAGAGAACCACAGGGAGTGGGCCTAAGCTAACAGTAGGACTTCCCCTGAGAGCTCCTAGACTGTAGAGGGTACAGGTTGGGCTGAGGGAACCCCAGGTTTGAATTTTGTGCATCAGGCCTCTAGTACCTTAATAAAAAAAAAATGAAGAAGAAAAAAAGATGTATATAGCATGCTGATATCAGATGCTTCTCATGTTTTATAGATTGTAGAAAAGTCTGAGGCATGAGCCAAGATAGGCGTTTATATGGAAAAGCCACTGGAAATGGC
Organism: Pipistrellus hanaki; assembly: GCF_964339955.1. NCBI lineage: Eukaryota > Metazoa > Chordata > Mammalia > Chiroptera > Vespertilionidae > Pipistrellus > Pipistrellus hanaki. The sequence goes on along the minus strand of NC_140504.1, from coordinate 100,712,799 downwards.
TGGGAAGGCCTACAAGTTGGGTGTTGTGGGGTCTCAGGGAAACATCAGTGCAGGGATAGTAGTGTTACCCAGAATGATGGAGACTCAAATAGAATACAGGCCTACTGGCTATGTGGTTGGGCTTAGCAGAGGAACAATGGCCTGTGCCAACATTTCTGTCTGGGAGAAAGCTGTCCCTTCAGCTTTTGCTCTGATGCAAGACTACTCAGTTGTGAGTGTGTGTTTTTTTTTCCCTATAATTCCCTGGTGCTTACTTATAGAAGTTCAGAGCAAGTGAGTCCAAGTAAATTCAAGTATGGGCCATTTAAGAGAAATCCATGTGTGGGCCCTTTAAGACTCCAGCAGCCCTCTGTCTCCCTCAGCCTCAATCCTCACTGATTTTCTCTGCCTGAAAATATAAGAACTTCTCTTCTTGTCACTGGAACCCTAGGCTTGGTGCCCCTTGATCCTCAGGGGGAACCTGTGCAACCAAGAAAAACTCCCACATTTTTATCCGTGACAAGTGGTCCGTGACAAGTGGACCATCCATTACATGTCTCCATCTTTTTTACTAATCTCAATATGGCTTCTGCCTTAAATCCTTATTTGTAAGACTTCTGTTCCGCTAGATTTCAGATGTTTATTATAATGGTTGTTCTACCGTTTAGTTATAATTTTGATGTGGTTGTGGTAGGATACGAATGTAGTTTTTACTTACACCGCCCTCTTGACGAGAATCCTAGATATTCTTATTTATATGGGTTTTATTTTACTTTTATCATCTTTACCTTCCCTCCTTTCAATCAAAACTTACACATCTGAATTCTCACTTTCTAAGAGCCCTCCTTTCTGTTTGTCCAAGTGGCAAACAGTCATGGTAATTTCATCAATATCCACTCACTGGAAGGATGGGTGAGAATCACTCTCATCCTCTGTTTAATAGGTGCTCTTTGGTGCTTTAAAGGCTATTTCAGGCACCTGGGGGGAAAAAAGTGTGGAACTATGCTAGGGAAAGTGGGGAGTTCATCTGTAAATAAGGTGGAATAGGATTCCAAGATGGCAGTGGATTAAGAGGAAGATACACTGACATTCTCCCAAGATCAAACTAGAATTAACACTAAAATATACTCAATGGGCAAAAATTAAAACCATTTTCCCTAGTAATAGGAATAAGACAAAAATTTCTACTTTTAATACTCTTATTCAACATAGTACTAAAAGTCCTAGCCATAGCAATCAAACAAGAAAATAATTAGAAGGCATTTAAATTGGAAAGGAGGAAGTGAAATTGTCATTATATATGGATGACAGTATATTATACATAGGAAGTCCTAAAGACTCCACCAGAAAACTACCAGATTTAATAAACAAATTCAGCAATATAGCAGGATACAAAATTAACATCCATACATCAATGGCATTTTTATACATCAATAATAAACTCTCAGAAAGAATTTTTTTTTTTTTTAAAAATACCATTTACCATTTCAACAACAACAACAAAAAAATAAGATACCTTGAAATCAACTTAACCACATAGGTAAAAGACCTGTACTTGGAAAACTATAGGACATTGAAAAAAGAAATAGAGGAACTTAAAAACAAATAGAATATGCTGTGTTCATAGATTAGAATTAACATAATAAAAATGTCCATACTACCCAAAGCAATTTATAGAATACTGTGGGAACCTTGATCAGACTACACTAAATGTTCAAGGCCAATTGAAATGTAGGAGCTCTTTCCAGAATAGGCCAGCTGTTCAAAGCCAACTTTTCATACGCAGGTACAAAAGCAAGGACACAGAGATTGTACTATATGAAATGCACAAACATCCCATTCTATAAACCAAATATTGCTGTCTCTATTTGGAAAGAATAAAGCCTCTCTCCAATACACCAATGACTTCTCATATCTTCTTCATCTAATTCTCGGAGTCCATGAAGGTCCAGTTCTTGGGAGAGGAACTGAAGCCCCACAAATATCAATGGCATATTTCACAGATCTAGAATAAATACTCCAAGACTTTATATGGAACCAAAAAAGACCCAGAATAGACTCAGCCATCTTGTGAAATAAGAACAAAGTAGGAGGATCACAATACCAGATATCAAACTATATTACAAAGCCATTTTAATTAAAATGGGCTGGTACTGGCATAAGAACAGTCATATAGATTAATGGAATAGAACAAAGAACCCATAAGTAGACCCAAGTCATTACATTAAATTAATATTTGACAAAGAAGGCAAGAGCATACAATTGGAGTCAAGACAGTCTCTTCAATAAATGCTGGGAAAGTTGGGGAAATTGAACTAGACCAGTGGTCAGCAAACTCATTAATCAACAGAACCAAATATCAACAGTACAACGATTGAAATTTCTTTTGAGAACCGAAAACTGACTTCTGTGCATGGGCCACGAAGTTTCAATTGCACTGTACATGCATGCCCACACATGCTATTTTGTGGAAGAGCCACACTCTATGGGCCAAAGAGCCGCATGTGGCTTTCAAGCAGCAGTTTGCTAACCACTGAACTAGACAAATGAAAAAAATGAAACTAGACCACCAATTTACATCATACACAAGAATAAACTTAAAATAGATAAAATATTTAAATGTAAGTCATGAATCCATAAAAATCATAGAATAAACCATAGACAGCAAAATCTTAAACATCTCTCATAGCAATATGTTTAGGGATACATCTCCTAGCAGTGGTTCTCAACCTCTCTAATGCCACAACCCTTTATGTTCCTCATGCTGTGGTGACCCTCAACCATAAAATTATTTTTGTTGCTACTTCATAACTATAATTTTGCTACTGTTATGAATCATAATGTAAATATATGTGTTTTCTGGGAAACCAAGATGGCAGCAAAAGGTAAATACCTATATTGCTTCCTAGCACAACAATTTTAAAACTGCAACTGGAAGACAGAGAGGACATCACCCAGAACCACCAGAAAGCTGGCTGAGTGGAAATTCTACAACTAGAAGGAAAGATAAAAGAACACCGAGACTCAGGAGCTGTGGAGGTGTGGAGACCTGCGTGCACAGAAAGGTCAGGCAGCTGAATATGCCACTGGCTTACTTGCAGAAGTGCTCGGAGACTCGTGGCACACAGAGATGTGGGCAGCAAACGTGCAGCTAGCTTTCTAGTTCAGGAGGAAAACAAAGCCTCCCAACTGCACTGAAATCCAGCTCTGGGTGAGACTTTGGGTACCAGACTCATTCGTGTAGAAACTGAACTATCTGGCAGCAGGAAAAACTTGAGAGCAAACTTCTCTCAGAGGTGCAGCCATTACCTCGGGACACTGAGAACAGAGCCCTCTTAGGGCAGGGATGATGGGAAATCAAGGCTGTCTGCTCCACCCCGAGACTTTGCCCCATCCAAGCTGAGCACAGAAGCCCTCTGAGTGGAGACACTGCTGATCCTCACAGCCAATTGGCCTAGAGGTTTCCCCAGTGATACCAACAACAAACAAGAATGCACACACAGCCCATAAAGGGGTGAATCAAGAGTGTCCACTTCAGGTACCTGGGGAGGCTGAGCTACTGGGCCCTGCTAGGCATCTAGCACACAAAGCAACTCCATCAACTAAGGGAAGCAGCTAAAATGTGGAGGCAAAGAGGCAGGCCACAATTGAGGGAAATGGTGGAAAGCAAAAAGACAGGATATAGACTTTAAAACCATGGTTATAAGGTTTTTCAAGAATTTCCTAGAAAAGCCAATAAATTTAAGAATTTAAGAATATGGAAAAAGATCAACTAGAAATTAAGAATACACTGGCTGAAATAAAAAAAATATTATACAGAGACCTAAAAGCAGACTAGAGGATCACAAGAATCAAGTTAAAGATTTGGAATACCAAGAAGCAAAAAACACTCCTCCTGAAAAGCAAAAAGAAAAAAGAATTGAAAAAGTTGAAGATAGTGTAAGAAACCCCTGGGACAACTTCAAGCATACCAACATCAGAATTATGAGGGTCCCAGAAGAAGAGAGAGAGCAAGATACTGAAAACCTATTTGAAGAAATAGTAAGAGAAAACTTTCCCCACCTGGTGAAAGAAATAGACTTACAAGTCCAGGAAGCACATAGAATCCCAAACAAAAGGAATACAAAGAGGACCACACCAAGACACATCATAATTAAAATGCCAAGAGAAAAAGACAAAGAGAGAATATTAAAAGCAGCAAGAGGAAAAACAGTTGGTTACCTACAAGGGAGCACCCATACGATTGTCAGATGATTTCTCAACAGAAACTATGCAGGTCAGATAGTAATGGCAGCAGAAATATTCAAAGTGATGAATAGCAAAAAACTACCATCAAGATTACTCTACCCAGCAAAATTATCATTCAGAATTGAAGGGCAGATAACAAGCTTCACAGATCAGAAAAAGCTAAAGGAGTTAATGATGGCCAAACCAGAATTATAAGAAGTGCTGAAAGATATTCTTTAAGAAGAGGACGAAGAATAAAAAGGTAAGTGTAAAAATTATGAACAACAAATAAGTATCTATGAACAAGTGAATCTAAAAACCAAGAAAATAAAAAACCTGATGAACAGTATTAACTGGTGAATATAATAGAATCAGGGGCATAGAAAGGGAGTAGACAGACAATTCTTGGATAAAAAGGGGAGTGGGGGTGCAGGAAGAGAATGAACAAAAAGCATACATCTATGGATGAGGACAATTGGGGGAGTAAGGGAAGAGGATGGAGTAGGAATCTGGTGGAAGGCAGCTATGGGGGGGCGGGAGAGGAACAATTGTACTAATCTGAACAATAAAGATTTATTAAATTTAATAAATAAAGAAATATCTGTGTTTTCTTATGGTCTTTAGCTCTGCAGCAGTGGTTCTCATCCACAGGTTGAGAACCGCTAGCAGGGTCACCTAAGACCATCAGAAAACACAGATATTTACATTATGATTCATAACAGTAGCAAAATTACAGTTATGAAGTAGCAACAAAAATAATTTTATGGTTGGGGGTCACCACAGCATGAGGAACATAAAGGGTTGTGGCATTAGAAGGGTTGAGAACCAATCTCTAGGGCAAAGCAAACTAAGGAGAAAAATAAACAAATAGAACTACATCAAAATTAAAAGCTTCTGGCACAGCAAAGGAGACCATCAAAAAAATGAAAAGGGAGCACACTGTATAGGAGAACATATTCACCAATAGTACATCTGATAAATGTTTAATTTCCAAAATATATAAAGAACTCAAACAACTTAAAAGAAAGAAAAACAACCCAATAAAAAAATGGACATAGGACCCAAATAAACACTCTCCAAAGAAGACATAGAGATGGCCATGAGACATGAAAAAATGCTTAAAATTGCTGATAATCAGAGAGATGCAAATTAAAATAACAATAATGCATCACCTCACACTTTCCAGGATAGCTACCATTAACAAATCAACAAATGACAAGTGCTGGCCAGCATGTGGAGAATAGGAACCCTAGCTATACTGCTTGTAGGAATGCAGACTGATGCAGCCAATATAGAAAAAAGTATGAAGTTTCTCAAAAAATATTAAAAATGAAAATTCCATTTGACACAGTGATTCTACTCCTAGGAATATATCCGAAAAATCCTGAAACAGCAATCAGAAAGAATATATGCACCCTTATGTTCATGACAACGCTATTTACAATAGCCAACATCTGAAAACAGCCCAGTACAGTATATGAGTGTATAAAAAGCTATGCTTACATAGGAACTACAAAAAAGCAAGATCTCTTACCTGTTTGAAACATCTTGGAAGGACTTAGAGAGCATTATGCTAAGTGAAATAAGCCAGTCAGGGAAAGACAAGTATCACATGATGCCACTCATATCAGAATAGAAAACAACAACAAAATAAACTAGTAAGCAATATAGATCCAGAGATATTGAAACATGCAACTCACTGATGAATTTCAGAGGAAAGGGGGAAGACATAATGGAAGAAATGAACCAAATAACTTATATGCATACTAGAGACCCGGTGCATGAAAATTCATGCACTCAAGGGGTCCTTCAGCCAGGCCTGCACCCACAGGCAAATCAGGAGCCTTTAGGGGATGTCCAACTGATGGCTTAGGCCCTGACCCTAGATCACCCCTTATTCACTGTGTCCCCCCCATCACCATCCTCTCCCTCTGCTCGCTGGCACCCACCTTGATGGCTTGGTGACACCCACTCACCAGCCCCACCCCCCACCGACTAATCATTCCACTGCTTAGTTAATTTTCATTGTAGCCTTTTATTATGTAGGATATACATAACCCATGAACACAGACAGTAGTGCAGTGGGGGCAGGTACAGGGTGGAGGGGGTCAATGGGGAAAGAAAGGAGACATACTAGTATGTAATACTTTTAACAATAAAGATAAATTTTAAGATCTATATATGTAAAAACCTAAGTGACCCTCGCAATCAAAACAACTGAACAGATGACCAAACAGGCTACATGGGGTGACCAGGCTGGCAGGGAGTTTAGTGAGGGACAACCAAATAACTGAGCAGCAGGTTGCATGGGGTGGTCAGGCCAGAAGTGGGGAGGGGGCAGTTGGGGCTAACCAGGCCAGCAGGGAGGACAATGAGGGGCAGTTTGGGGAAATCAGGCAGGCAGGCATGTGAGCAGTTAGTGGCCAGTGGTACTGGATTGTGAGAGGGATGTCCGACTGCCGGTTTAAGCTTGATCCCTAGAATTGGGCCTAAACTGGCAATCAGACATCCCCTTAGGGGTCCCGTATTGGAGAGAGTGCAGGCTGGGCTGAGGGGACCCCCTCCCTGTGCACGAATTTCATGCACCAGGCCTCTAGTAAATAAATAAATAGAGACCATTATAGAAAACCTTACATTAACAGTTTTAACATCAAACTACTGTGTCATTCCTACTGCATCAGCTATCTTAGCAGATATTCACAGACACTTCTTAGTGACTATTGGTCTTTCCACTTTCATAAAGAACCCAAAGGTTAGTCAAAAGCATCCTGGAAGGTCATGTGTATCTCTGTCAACCATTTAGAAAAACTAAAGATTGTACTTGCTAATTTCTTATGAGGCAGTGTCTGCATTTTTTTTTTTTTTAGTAGAAAACCTTGTTATCATTCAATGCACCAAATTGTGTTGACATGGTTATTGTGTGCCAAAGATGGGCTGTGCAGAAAGGAAGTCTTTTCTCTACCAGCCTCTCTGTGGGCTCCTTTCTCAGAGTTTCTTACCTCAGCCCTGTGTTCTCAGCTTTAAAACATCCTGTGACCTTTCAGTCCAAGGGCTGACACTCTAACCCTGATCCAATCCAGCTAGGGCTTATTGAAACCTGAAACTTATTCCCTTGCTCAGAATCTTCCAGTGGTTTGCCATCATCCTCATAATAAATCGAACTCCTTGCCATGATTGCCAAGTTCTTTCATAACTCAGCCCCTGCCTATCTGTCCTACAACTCTGAACCTTTCTCACCCTACTCATTCACATGAGCTTTTTTGAGTTTCTGAAAGGCCTTCTGCTCACTATTCATTCTGCTTAGAACATTCTGTACTGAAACACTTACTCCATTAAGGTCTCTGATTAAAAGTTACTTTTTCAAAAAGGTTTTCCTTTCTAAAATAGAGAATTCTTCAAAGTGTCTTTTTATCCCAACACTTACCTAAGATAATCACCAGATAAGAGCACAGATACTTATTGGTTTTCTTTCTGTGACTCTTCCTACCATACAAGCTCCAGAAAAATGGGATCTTTATCTTTTCTCCTATCTGCTCTATCCCCAAAACCCAGAGGACCATCTAACAATAGTATTTGTTGAATAAATGAGTGAATGAATGTCTGATATAAGTATATTGCTCCCATTTTACAGAGGCAGTAATTGAGAGTTAGGGGACTCATTTAGAAAGTGATGGATCTAAGCTCCAAATCTAGTTCTAAATCCAGGTCTGATGCTCTTTAACCTTTAAACTCAACTGCATGCTACTGCCAAACCCTTTTCTGGTGCACAATTATTGACCTCCGTAAGTTCACAGAGTAATAGAAGGGGCCAGGCAGCAAATAGGTAATTACCTAAAGAAGAGTCAGCACCTGGACAAGACAGAAATAAGGGGAGGTTTAACTCCATATGAATATAGTTGAGATGGAAAACATCTTCTAGTCAAAAGAAAGAAGTCATATTATGTAGGAGAGAACATGTTGGGGAAACACTGGGGTGTGAAGTAGTTGGAGTGTTGAGCACCATGAGTGGTTTGGTCTTTCTGCAGTGGAAGAGAGTAGCAAGATGCAGGGGGAGCCAGGGCTGCAGAGTCAGATGCTGGCATGATGGAATACTACTCTCTGAGGACAATGTAGACCAAAATGGACAGAGTAATTTCTGAAAGGACTCAATATATTGTTACAGAGCAGCATCTCCTTGGAAATATGTCCTGATCTCTCTATATAAAAGGCTAATATGCTAATTGTCCAACTGTTTGACTGTTCGACAATTCCACCAGTAGCTATGATGTCCACTAACCACCAAGGGGCAGACACTCAATGCACAGTCATGGAAACATGGAACAGCCTGATGAATCTCAGAGGGAAGTGGAAGGGGAAAGGACAGGAAGAGATTAACTAAAGATCTTATATGCATACTAAAGTCCCTGTGCATTGCACAGATTAGTGCATCGGTGTGGTCCCTCAGCCTGGTCTGTGGAGATCAGGCCAAAATCATGCACCAGGACTCTGACTTTCCCTGAGGGTTCCAGGATTGTGAGAGGGCACAGGCCAGGCCAAGGGACCCCACTGGTGCATGAATCTGTGCACCAGGCCTCTAGTTTCAATATAACAAAGAATACATTTTCAGCTCCCCAGTTCAGAATGCTCACTAAGATCTCCACACTTAAAAAGGGACATTTCAAGTAATTTATAGTAACATGGGAAAGAGAAATGAGACTGGTGAAGTACATTAGTAAAGACTCATAGAGACTTGTTCAGGTTTAGACAGGATGGGAGAGTGCCTCGTGTTGTTTAAAAACACACCGTGGGTCTCTAGACCCAGTGCGGGGAGCTGAGAATAAAAGACAAAGATTTTTCTACTTCATTTGGCAGAATGTTTTCTGAGGTTTTGATTCTTTAATTGTTTCTATTACTTAAATGATCAATTACCATGGAAGTATGGCTGAGAACTCTAGTTATAGCCTCTGGGGAGAAAAAGGGTATTTGCATAATCTGGAACCCTTTCTGGCTAAACAGACACTGAAAGTGATGCCATGGTAATAACCTGGTTATTATTTAACAGGAAATGAGTGAAAGGGGACACCAAAACATATAGGCATGCCATTTATACAGCTTTGCCAAAAATCTGCATTTAACATTCTCCAAGTTTGTTCTCTCCTGATTGATAGAGAAAGAAACTAGACAAAGGTGGTTTAGACACATGCTCAGTAAGATCTGAATGAGATGGAAAGGTGCTTACTTGTCTGCCCATCAATCACAAGTGGAACCAGGAAGGGTATGGCCACCGCAAGTATGAGAAATCTAAATATATAAACTTCCAAACAAAGGAAGTTGGCCCTTCCTATCTTTCTGGGCTCCAGGGTGCCTGGCTCCTGTAACTCCTGCTGCAGGGGGCTGGGCTCTTCTGCGCACGTGGTGTACAACCACATTGGGCACCACAATTGGACTGATGGACTTTAATCTGGCCTCTATGCTGAACCACATCTGGCTGCAACATGGAACTGAGACTCTGGACACTGGCCCTGTTTCTGATTCTGCTAAACTCCCAGTTTCACCTATTCCAGGACTGGCTTAAGGGACAGGAGACTTTTGAACACAAGAAACATAACTTTATGCAAATAAAGTCTTTTTCCACATTCCATTCTTCTCTGGAGTTGTGGGCTCAGTCCCCATTATGGGAAGTGCAGGAGGAAACCAAACAATGATTCTCTCTCACACTGAAGTTTCTGTCTCTCACTCTCTTTAACTTTCTCTCTGAAATCAATTTTTAAAAAAATGTTTTTTTTAAAGAAAGAAATACTTCTTTTCAGCAGTACCCCCAAGAATCTCGCTATCACAAATGACAGGAGAGTTTCATCCACCATCAACAAAAACATGGTGTACACAGTCACCCTTGTAGGGGAACATAGTAAGATAGATGTAGGAGGGATAGAGTAATTTGTACCATCCTATTCTTTCCATGTATGGTTTCTACAAGCCACCACCAAGGTTCTGCACCACTTCCACATGTGCCTGCTATATCCACAAAGTGAGCATTATTTTATGGTTTTAAGCAAAATTATGTTTTAAGATGTAACCTCATTTGCTGCTCTTTTGACTGCTGCTTTGTAATGTTTTATCTGTTTTAATTACCGTTTTAATGTGCTGCTTTACTCTGATGTGCTTCTGTGGAGGGTAACATTTTAAGAATTAAAGAACTAGATAAATCACAGATGAGAGACATCAGTCTAACTGCTGTCTAAATGAGTATTTTTTTTTAATTTGCCTGGTATTGAGTGTTAATAAGTAATAGTCTCTCTTTCAAGTGTAAGGATCTAGATGTAATGTCCAAGGTCAGACATGGAGCACAGGTAAAACTTGGAATGGAAGGCAATATTCTCAAGGGTTTTCTTAGTTTCCAATAACTAGAATTCATGTATCATGTTTAAGTTTGATCTATGTTCTCAGCTAAAAAAAGTTCTAAGTCTTATGTTTTCAACAAGTCTTTCAAAGTAAAAGCTCTATAAAATTCAAAAGTATAAATTTTCCACTTAACTCAAATAGTAATTGAATTACACTTTTCTTGGCCAGGAAAAAAATACCGCAGACCCAGTTCTTAACCTGAGTCATGTTACCCTTAGTCACACATTCAATTGCATTCCTTGGCTTAGTAAAGTAGGAAATGGATGGTTGGCTTGGAGTTTCCTGACTTGAAGTAGATGCTGCAATGACATAATTCCCTTCCACCCCCACAGGCACACTAAGCTTTTTATTTCCCTATTTAAGCACAGGCAAGGTCAAAACAATAGATGAAATTTTATAAAACAGTAGTCATTATGCCAAACTATTTTTTACTGACTTTCTAAAAACACTTTGGAATCAGCTCCAACTGTGTTTATATATAAAAGGAAATTAAGCTCAACGCCTCAGCCACAAAATTCTTTGGCCTTGAATTGGCCAGATGCCTAAATTTCCTGTTCCTAAACAGGGTCAAATGTGAGGTTTTCAATTTTACACTAAGGTCTGGCCTTCCAGATCTTCATGGTTAAAGATCGCAATGAACTTGCCAGGTTTACACAAAGTTGAGATACTGATATGAAGAAATCCAGTCAGATAAATGCAACCAGCCAGATTGGAGCAAATGTGGTTCACAGAATGCAACTATATCCCCTCCTCCCCCTGCCCAACACACACACACACACACACACACACCACTCTGCTTTTATAGACTCCCTTGTGAGGCTCTGTAATCACAGCAGTAGTCCTAGTTCAGTAATAACTCTGTACAGTTGAGAAGGCTAAAAAAGCTAATTTCAATGTAACCCTGATATTTGGGGGATGTGGAGGTGGGGGACTATCAATCTGAATTTGTGCTAGCAAGCCCAGTGTACATTCTTGATAACCTATAATTTAGTCACTGTCTCTTTCCCAGAAACTGGTCTGTTACCTAAATTCTAAATTCTCAGATTTCACAGAGGCCATAAACTATGAATAGTGCACAGCCCTGGGGGGGGGGGGGGGGAGAGAAGGGGGGAAGTTATTAGCGCTGGCACCAGGCCAGACCATTAGATATGGTCTCAAGACCCCCAACACCTGGGGCCTTTTTTGCAAAGCCTATGAAAGGACTGGAAGCATAATCCATATTTGAGGGACACAGACCCCAGAAAGATATAAAAGAGAATCTCCCCACATATTACTTTGCTCAGATTTCGGAGGTTATTCTGCTGAGTCTGCTGGCATAATAAGCCATGTAACTCCATTTCTCTAAAGTAGGGGTGTCGAACTCAATCAGAGAAAGGGCCAAAATCTAAAATCCAGCCTAAATCGTGGGCCGAATGGTTTACTGGACAGTCATAAACTGACAATGTCATAAACTGACAGCGGAGTGCAGTGATGACAGCGCGGTGCAGGCCACATTGCAAGGCCTGGCGGGCTGGATTTGGCCCGCGGGCCTTGTGTTTGACACATGTGCTCTAAAGCATTGCTTGGCTTTTCTCTGGTTTTCTGCAACACAGTCACAGTCACATGTTATAATTTCAGAATCTGAATTTCATTCAAAGTGTGTTCTCCCCACCAGCTTTTTGTCCTCTTGCTCTTCCTAACTCCTCTCTTGCTTGATTGCTTTTTTTCTCCAAAGTTAGGGGACAAGAGAAGAGGAGGGAAAATGGGCAAGGAAGGTTTCATGTGCCTGGCATGATTATAGCATTATTTTATTGGCTATGATACATGTTGGAAGCTGGTGTGAGTACTTATGAGGGCTCTGCAGAGGCCCATCCACTCCAGATTCTAACTTTTAGTTCCCTAATGAGGATTGTGTGCTCCATTCACCGCCCCACCCCTCCCTTTCCTTCTGAACATCCACCTGTATAGCCTGGCTTCCTTCTGATGTGCTCTCCTTGTCTCTCTAGGGTCTAAGTAAGGGTCTAAGACAGCTCCATATAGCTTTCTCTATTACATCACACACATCAAGATACTCCTAGATATATTAACTTCCCAAACTGTGGGTCTCCTTCTGCTGTTGCAGGCTGTTTCAGCCAGCTCTGGACTTTTAGATTTCTCTGAATAATAAGGCAACAAGTCTACCACTGGGTTTCTCAGTCTTCTGGGGACATGTGTCAAGCTTGTGATGGACTCACTCAAGCTTCATATCTTGAGCTTAAGAGAGAAACAAGGCTAATCTATGTACCATAATCCTTTTCTCATAGGAGATGGAACTCAGAGATTTACACTGGCCAATAGAATGTGAATAGACATAACACATACCATGGCCAGATTTTAAAAACTTTGGGAGCTTTAGAAAGAATAACATGATAGAGTTGTTTCCTTAGCCTGGGCCTTAAAATGATAAAACAGATGGCACCAAGACCCAGTTGACTTGTAGTAAATCAATGTTAAGCCAAGTTAAGCTGCAGATGGATGAACTCCAATGGATTCAAGAGGACCTATAGCCGATCCATAACCTTTATATAATTTAAATAACAAACCTGTCTTCATGGGTGAAAATCATTGAGATATTAGGACTATTGTCTCTGCAGCAAAAACTGACTCATATACTTGGCCAATAGTGGCTAGAAAAGTATTAGAAAAAGTAGGGGGAGTATGTCTTAGGATCCAAGAGAAGAAAGGAGGATGGAAGGGAGCATCAAGACTACTACCAGTAAGAACAGTTTTGCTAAAATGATGAGGCCACTGCTTGATCAGAGTAGGTTCAAGAGAGAGTGAAAGAAGAGGATTTATAGACACTCTGAATTGAAAACTCTCCTGAGGAGTTTTTCTATCAAACACAACAGAGAATAAGGCTGGAGATGAAGGAGTATGTGTAGACAAGGAAGGTTTTTAAAATGAAAACAATTAAACTTTTAAAATTATTCAATGAAGAAGACAAAATGATATGAGAAAGAAGAGAGATAAATATTGGAGTAATGCTTTCCAAAAATCAAGAAAGCCTGTGATTAACACACAAATAGAAGATTAGGCTGTACTGGGCAACGGGCAGTTTGTCCCTTGTGATATGATTCAATGTGAAATTTAGGAACCTCATGTAGGGAGGCAGGTAGATACAAGGGGACCTTGTGCAAATTATCTTCTCATTGGTTCTCTCCTCTTAGTGAACTGGGAAGACCATCAACTGAAAGAGGGCTGAGGAAGAGGTGATGAGAGATTAAGGAGAGGAGAGAAGGTGTGAGTGAACTTATCTAGTAAATGAACTTTAGGATGATTATCTCCAAAGACCAGCATTTGGCCTGAGTCTCACAATCTAGGATCTGAGAGCTGTCATTCAGATACTTTAATGGGCCAGAAATTCTGCATGAATTTCAGTCAGGAAGGAAAGTGTGTGAACAATGGTAGGAGCACAAAGCAGGAAAAAAAAAACAAAAACTGTTCTAGCTGGGGATGGTACTGCTGGTGATACAAAGGTTCTTAGAGGGGAGTCCTAGTGGCTGAATCCTGGTGGCTTCAGGCATGGAGGAGAAAGGGTCTCCTGGAAGATAGAGATGCCTGGAGGTAGTGTGGTATATTTGGGGGAATGAAAGTTTTTCAATATGGCTGAGATATAGGTGTGTGTGTGTTGTATGTGTGCACGCACATGTTTATGGGCCCATGTGCATGCATGTTTGGAAGACAGTGTATGTGTAACCAAGGGAGTCCCAGAAGTATGTGTGTAGAATGCCACAGTTAGCAACATTCTGCCCACCTGTTCCTATGTGATGCGTGTCATACTTGAAACCACCTATGTATCTCCCTGAGTCTCACCTATTGCTAAAGCCAAAATTATGATGCTGTTATTCATCTTTCATGCACAATCCAATAAGAAGTTCACTTTCAGATGTAAACACAGTCCAGATTTCCATTTCACCTTTGTGTCCTATTGAGTTACACAGACTAAGGATTTGGTTCAATTACTAAGAAAAAAAAACCCTCTCCAAATGTTTGTGTTGAAGACTGAAGGCAGAAATATTAAGTAAAACAAAAAATCAAAACTATATTACCATTATACATCAGTAGTTTTACAAAATATATGTACTCCTAGAGTTTTTTGTTTGTTTATTTTGTTTTGTTTTGTTTTGGCTTTTTTGTTTGTTTGTTTGTTTGTTTGTTTTTGGGTGTTGTTTTGTTTTGTTTTGTTTTGTGGGGGGAAGCTGTTGCCAACAGAAAAATTCTCAAAAAAATATTGCCACATAGTTTACCTTGGGAAAAACAAAACAAAACACAAAACAGCATTAAGTCATAGTTTGCAAGTGTCCATGTGCCTTCTGTTTAAATTGCTTTCCAGTTAACATTCCCTGAGGTGCCCCTGATAACTTTGTGAGCAAAAGGGGCCACATGAAAACCTGACAAGCTCGGGAAGGCCTGCATGGTCGTCTTGCAAACTCAGAGACCTAAAGTAACCACAAAGGATGGTCTGAAATTAAACTTTAACTAAAAGAAGTTATGGTGGGTAGTTACCAGTACAACCTAGGCTGTTATCTTCACTGACAAGTGCTGGAAGCCAATTCAAGCATGTCATAATTACAAGAGTTTCATGAAACTTAGGGGATCAACAAGGACTGAGTCACATATGTACTCACCTGTTGGAAGGGCTGAAAGGCACTTCCCCCAAACCTGAATAGGATGCTTGTTTGCTGCCAGACAGCTCAGGGCATCTGGCTGTGCTCCTACACATCTCAATCTACATGTTATTGCCTCCTGTTGGCCAAACACCTGAACAGCTGTAGGCTATTCCCCAGTCTGACAATGCTTCTATACCCTACCCTTTTGAAGTGTGTATCTCCACCTTGCCTTAGGACAAATTGTGTTAATAAAAAGGAAGAATCCTAAGACAAGGAGAATTTTAGCTCCTTTAGCTGAAGCTCCTCTGACCCCCCAATGCCTTTCAAAATTATCTTTCATCTTTGGACTCTTATTTAATCTATACACAGCCTTTCTCCAGATTGCTGAACCCTTTGTAATGCTGGAACTAGAACCTCAGCAGACAGGTGAACTTTACCTTAACTGAGCCTATGTGTCTTTTTGCATCTATTATTATATATTATTACATAACCTTAAAATGTCTGGGTAACTTTTAACTTCCCTTTTCCTGGACCCCTTGGGACACAACCTAATGTGCTGGGTACTAGTACAGATACCACAAATTCCTTCATTGTTATCATGTTAACTAGAGGCCCTATGCACAAAGATTCATGCAAGAATGGGCTTTCCCTCCCCTGGCTGCAGGCACCACCTTTACTCGAGCGGGAGCCACCATTCCACCTTCCCATGCTGCCCAGAGGCCCAGAGCGACTGAGGAGATGCTGAATGCCTGCATCGTCACCATAGTGATGATGCAGGCATCCTCCAACTCCCCCAACTGCTTAGCACCAGCGTATGCAAATTAACCCACCATCTTTGTTGGGTTAATTTGCATACTCACTCTTGATTGGCTGGTGGGTGTCATGAAGGTATGGTCAATTTGAATCTTCCTCTTTTATTAGTGTAGATTGTTCCTGCACCCACCTAAATATGTGTCTATCATTTTACTTTTTATCTAATTCTTGTGGTCCCCACCTTCCTACTCCTCTTCCCCCCACGCTTTGCTTTCTCCCACCTCTCTAGTCTATCACCAATGGATTTCTTATAACCCACCTACATCCCTTCCTTTGATTCAAATGTATAAATATATATGCAATATGCCATTCTCAGGAGCATTATCTCAATTTGTTGAGGTTCTACTCCTGGCATTTGTCAACAGTTTGGTTCAAGTAAACTTACAAAAATTCTTTACAGGTTTCAATGATTATTTTTACATTAACACTGTCTATTAAAATGCTGTTGAAGGCCCAGAAATGACAAAAAATTGTGATGTCATTGAAAACCCAAGGTGATGAACAAGCTAGTGTTAGAATCTCACAAGAGTTTTCAATAATCATAAGACTGATAGAGCTATTTTGAGAAAAGCAACCAGTACCTATCCATGTCCCACCTCATGGACTAAAGCACCCTTGCCTGCCTGTAGGACAGCAGAGCATACTTTGTTCTTAGTCCCATTATCCTCCTACTTAAAGAAGTTGTATAAACCAGAAAAACTATGGCAAAAAATAATAGGGTAAAGGTGGAGGTGGGAGTGGGGGCTATTGTGTCAGCTATACCAAGGCAGGGACTTTTGCTTCTTTTATGTGTGAAGGAAAAGAGCCACATTCTAACCTGACAAGCTCAGGGGAGGCTTGCGTGGCAATCTTGAAAACTCAGAGACCTAAAATAATCTCATAAATATCTAACTACAAACAGGCTATAGTGTATAGTCATTTCCTAGACCAATATTTCACCTAACAAAGATCAATTTAGATCATATTTACTGAGCCCATTTGCCTTCCAGGCCTCTAAGATAACATATCTGTGAGATGTCTGGGTAACTTGTAACTTCCCTTTTTCTGGAGCCCCTGGGGCACAATCAAATGTGGTGAGTGCCAGGACAGATGCCTCAAATTCCTTCGTTATCATCTTAATTGTTCCTGCACTCACCTAAGTACAAGTCCATCATTTTACTTTTTATCCAATCCCAGGGGTTTCCCACCGCTTTGCTTTCTTCCATCTCTTTAATCCATCACCAATGAATTTCATGTAACCTACCTATGTCCCCTCCTTTGATTTCAATGTATAAATAGAAATGTAACCCGCCATTCTTTGGAGCATTATCTCAATTCGTTGAGATTCTGCTTCCTGGCGTATGTCAACAGTTTGGCTCAAATAAACTCACAAAAATTCTTTACAGGTTTCAATGTTTTTTTTGTTGACATATGTTATGTTCTATCCAGTGGCTGACACAGATTAGAAGCTCAGTAAATATTAAATGAATGAAGAAGGGAGGGCAAAGGTTGATATTTGCAATGGCACATTGCATTATGGGGGTACATGTCCCATAATCCCTGGTTGCCAGGGATGGTGATGGGGAGACATTAGGAGTAGAGTGTACTGCATTGGTCCTGAGGGCCTGAAACTATGCAGTACAGACAACAGAAAACTCCACACATTAGGACACAGCTTCAGTGATGAATATTTTGCCTTATCCTCTGGTTATGAGTGTTTCAAACTGACTTGTTAGCATGGCTCCAAGAAAGAAAAAAAAAAGTAATGGGCAACCAGATAAGCGTTGAGGAGAGCCAGGGGCAGACCACATTTGAATGTGGTAAATATAGAGTCTGGGAAGATTTCTCTATATTCAAATATAAGCAATGACAAGAAACTCAGCACAGTTTTTCGAAATGTCATGTACAATGAGGGAAAATAAATGTCCTTCTGAAGACCTAGAGGAAACGAGTTTCTAGCATTTGACAAAATTTTAGAAAACTGTCAGGCATCCTCAAAACCACAAAGTAATCTTAGACTCTAAGAAACAGGTTGAAAAATCACTGAGAAAATAATAGATTGCCTTGCTGGTGTTCAATTAAACTCAGCCTTATTAGAAAGGTTGGCAAAATAAATTAGAGCTTTAAAAAATATTAAATTTTTTGAGTCCTTACTCCTATTTTTAGGAAACTATTTTAAGAAAATAATCAGAAATACAAAAGTGTGCATATATATTTATGAAATAATAATAGTATAATTTATATTAGTCTAAAATAATTCTAGCTCTAATATATTCTAATAAAATTTTAAATAAATAATTTTGGTATACTCTGTGGATGAAAGGGGCCATATGCTAACCTGACAAGCTCAGGGGAGACTTGCACGATAGTCTTGCAAACTCAGAGACCTAAAGTAACCACAAAGGATGGTCTGAAATTAAACTTTAACTAAAAGCAGTTATGGTGGGCAGTTATGTCTTAGGCTGGTATCTTCACTAACAAGGTCAACCTTTACCTTAACTGAGCCTATCTGTCTTTTTGCATACCCTGGAAGTGTCTGGGTTGTAACTTCTCTTTTTCTGGACCCCCTGGGGCACAACCAAACGTGCTGGGTGTCAGGATAGATACCACAAATTCTGTCATTATCATATTAATTGTTCCTGAACCCAACTAAGTATTTGTCCATAATTTTAATTTTTATCCAATCTCAGGGGTTCACACCTCCCCTGCTTTGCTTTATCCCACCTACTTAAGCTATCAACAATGAATTTCATGTAACCTACTGTTGTGGCCAGCAAGACCCAGTCGAGGTAGGGCTCCAGATGGCCAGCAAGACCCTGTCGAGGCAGGACTCCAGGCCAGGGAAGGAATGAGCAACCAAATTCACAACAAAGAATGTAGCATAACTGTTAGTTGTAAAATAGTTCTGTTGCAAGGCTCAACCCCCAGGCAGGCACGCCCTGTTTCCAGTAGCCGCAAGGCAGGACAAACAGACCAAACCAGGTCAAACAGAGACTGCTTAAGCTGAAAATAAACTCCCACCCCAGGTGTTGTATAAACTTTAAATGTTACTGTACTAGTGGAATTTTTCTATAACTTATAACTGACGTTTCTTTGTTAAAACTTCTAGCCAATCATAATCTGCCAGGCATCCCTAAGACTGGGATAAAAGTAGCATGCTTAGAGTGGGTTGGGGCTCTCGTTACTCGCTGCTGTGTCAGTTGAGATGTGAGCCCGGACTTGAGTTAGTAATAAAGGCTTCCTAAATTCCAATTTAGCTGACTGGTGTTCATCATTCGCGGGTTGCCCATAACACTATGTCTCTCCTGTGATTGCAATACATAAATACAGATGTAACCTGCCATTCCCTGGAGCATTATCTCAATTCTTGAGGTTCTGCTTCCTGGAATATATCAACAGTTTGGCTTCAATAAACTCACAAAAATTCTTTATAGGTTTCAATGTTTTTTTATGTTAACAACTCATATAATTTTGATATTCAGTGCTTGACAATATAATTTCAAGGATAGCTAATAAAATTATAAAGTTATCATGCTATATTTTTAAGTAAAATATATAACACAATATCTGAATTTTATTTAAAATTTTTGATTACCAAAAAGTCTGTGAAAAATGTATTAAAGTATAAACAGTAATCATCTCTGTGTAAAAGGACTTCAGGTGAATTTTATTTTTAAAATGATTTTTTAGTTTATTTTTTTGGTAATAAGCACTGGTTTTAAGAATGCTTAGTGAACTTAATGAGAACTTCAACAACATAAAAAATATGGAAACCATAAACAAGAACCAGTCAGAATAAAGGAAACATTCACTAAAATGAAGAATAATTGATAGGACATGAAGCTGAGAATTAAATCAGCAATTTGGAATAGATGGAGGCAAAAAAACACCAAATCAGAACAGCAAAAAGATAAAGGGATAAAAGGAAATGAAGATAGAGTAAATAGTCTTTGGGACAACCTCAAGGGTACCAACATTCAAATAATGGGGGCACTGAAGGAGAAGAGAGAGCAAAAAATTGAAAACCTATTTGAAAAAATGACAGAAAATTTTCTTAACTCAGTGAAGGAAATAGACATACAAGCCTAAGAAATACAGAGTCTCAAACAAGATGAAACCAAAGAAACCCACACTATGACACATCATAATTAAAATGAAAAATGTTAAAGACAGGAAGAAAACCTTTAAAGCAGCAAGAAAAAAGCAGTTATTTACCTGCAAGGGAGCTCCCATAAAACTGTCAGTTGATTCCTCAACAGAAATTTTGCAGGCCAAAAGGATTGGCAAGAATTATTCAAAGTATTTTAAAGCAGGGACCTACAACCAAGATTACTCTACTTTAGAATCAAAGGACAGATAAAAAGCTTCATAGACAAAAAAAAAGCTAACAGAGTTCTTCACCACCAAACCATTATCCTTTATTCTGACCATTATTACATGAATGGTTAAAGGGCCACTTCTAAGTAGAAAAAAATATATATCTTATCTAATAAACTAGAGGGCCGGTGCATGAAATTCATGCATGGGGTGGGGAGATGTCCCTCAGCCCAGCCTGCACCCTTTCCAATCTAGGACCCCTCGAGGAGGGATGTCCCACTGCCCATTTAGGGACTTTTCACAATCCAGGACTTTTGGCTCCCAACTGCTCACCTGCCTGCACTCCTGATTGCCCCTAACCACTTCTGCCTGACAGCTTGATCACCCTTAACCACTGTCCTGCCAGCCTGATTTATGTCTAACTGCCCCCCTGCCAGCCTGTTTGCCCCCAACTTCCCTCCTCTGCTGGCCTGGTCACCCCTAACTGCCCTCCCCTGCAGGCTTGATTGCCCCCAACTGCCCTCCCTTGCAGGCCTGGTTCCCCCCCAACTGCCCTTCCCTGCAGGCTTGATTGCCCCCAACTGCCCTCCCTTGCAGGCCTGGTCCCCCCCCCAACTGCCCTTCCCTGCTGGCCATCTTGTGGTGGCCATCTTGTGTCCACATGGGGGCAGGATCTTTAACCACATGGAGGAAGCTATTTTGATCTTGTGTGTTGGATTGATGGTCAATCTGCATATTACTCTTTTATTAAATAGAACAGAGGCCTGGTCACGGTGGGGGCCAGCTAATTTGCTCTGAAGGGTATCTCTCAGATCAGGGTGGGGTTTGGGGAAGCCTGGGCAAGGGGTCTGTACTGGTTTGCAGGTTGGCCATGCCTTCTGGCAACCCAAGTGGAGGCCCTGGTATCTGGGATATATTTATCTTCTACAATTAAAAATTTGTAGCCTGGAGTGAAGTCAAGCTTTCTGCTCGCTCCATGGTGGCAGCTGTTTCTTTTTAGGTTTATTCACCTTGTATAATTGAAACTTTGTAGACTGGAGTAGAGGCCTAGGCTGGCCAGGGGCCATGGAAAGTTTGGCTTCCTCCATCACTGGGGGCAACCCTAGCCTCCTGCTCTCTCCACCTCCATGGCTGCCACCATTTTTCTTGGGATTTATCTTCTATAGTTGAAACTTTGTAGCCTTAAGTGGTGGCCTGGGCCGACCAGGATGTATGGAAAGCTTGGCTTCCTCCATTGCTGGGGAAACCCAAGCCTCCCTCCTGCTCTCTGTGGTGGCAGCCATATTGGTTGGAGTTAATTTGCATACTCACCCTGATTGGCTGGTGGGCATGGCTGATGGCTGTGGCTGGTGGGTATAGCAGAGTGATGGTTAATTTGCATATTATTCTTTTATTAGGTAGGATAGGGAATATGCTAATTGATTCTCATGCTGTCACAAAGATGGTGCTGTCCACAGCCAATAAGGAGGAAATATGCTAATTGATTGTCCCACCCTCAAAGATGGCAGTGCCCACCACCAATAAGAGGGGGTATACTAATATATTGCCCTGACCTCAAAGATGGTGGTGCCCACAGCCAATAAGGAGGGAATATATTAATTGATTGCCCATCCTCAAAGATAGCAGTGCCATAGCCAAAAGATGGCAGCGTTCAGTCCCCTCAGCCCCACCTGCCTCCAGAGTCCCCCAGTCCCTCAGCTCCCCAGGCACTCAAGACCGGCCTGAGGCACAGGCATGAATATTCAGGCCTGGTGCATGAAAATTCATTCACTGGGGAGAAGGGGTGGATCCCTCAGCCTGGGCTGTGCCTTCTCACAGTCCAGGTCCCTTCAGGGGATGTCCTATTGGTGGTTTAGTCTCTCTCCCCACGGGAGGCAAGCCTAAGCTGAAGTCTGGCCTCCCTCTGCAGGACACAACCGGCCCTTTAGGGGAAGGCATCACCTCACTGTTGCTGCCTCTGGCCTCCCTCTTCAGGAGACAACCAGGATGATCAAAACAAGGTGTCACCCCCTGCACCACACCTCTGCTGCTGCCACTGCCAGCCACCACAACTGCCTGAGCCTCAGTCCTCGCTGCCACCACAGCCTGCTTGAGCCTCGGCTTGGCCTTCATTGCTTGAGCCTTGGGCCCTCACAGCTGCAGCTACTATGCATAGTTTGCCTGAGCCTTGGGCTGGCCCTGGCAGGGGCAGCTGCCATCCGCAGCTTGCCTGAGCCTCAGGCAACCACTGCTGAGTTGTCCAGAAGACATCTGCTCTAATTAGCATATTACCCTTTTATTAGTGTGTATATATATACTAGTGGCCCAGTGCACAAAATTTGTGTATGGGGTGTCCCCTCTGCCCAGTCTACACCTTCTCCAATCCTGGACCCCTTGGGGGATGTCTATCTGCTGGACATCCCTCTCACAATCCTGGACCACTGGCTCCTAATTGCAAACTTTCCTGCTTGCCTGATCACCCCTAACTGCCCCCCTGTTGGCCTGATTGCGCTTCACTGCCTCTATGTGCTGACCTGATAGCCCCTAACTGTCCCCCCCACCCCGCTACTGTCCTGGTCTCCCACAACTTCTCCCCCGTTGGCCTAGTCACCTCTCACTGCCCCCCTCTCCAGCCTAATCGCCCCCAACGGCCTCCCTTGCAGAACTAGTAGCCCCTTACTGCCTCCCCACAAGCCTGGTTGCCCACAACTGCCCTCCCTGCCAGCCTGGTCTCCCCATGCAGCCTTCTTGTTTAGTCATTTGGTCATCCCTCACTAACCCCCTTGCCAGCCTGGTTGTCCCATGCAGCCTGCTTGATCGGTCATATGGTCGTCCCTCACTAAACCTCCTGCCGGGCTGGTAGTAGGCAGCCATCTTGTGAGGGTATGTGGTCAATTTGCTTATCACTTCTTTATTATCTTATATATCTCTTATATAATAAAGAGGTAATATGCAAATGGTCATTATGCCATAAAGCATAATGACCGACTGCGTAATGACCAGATCACAGATCAGCAGGAGGGTGGGGGAGTGAGGTACAAACAGGCAACAGAGAGCTACAGTAGGGGGCAGGGCAGCAAGCTATGACGGGTGTTGGGGGAACTACAGGAAGACAGGGCAATGGGCAGAGAGCTACTGAAGGGCAGCAGAGAGCTACTGGTGAGCTACTGGCACACAGATTCATGTGCAGAGCTACTAGTATAGGATATATATCTATACTAATAAAAGGGTAATATGCAAATTGGTCATGATGCTCTCACAGTAACAACCAAACAGCAGGATGCATGGGGCAAACAGGCCAGCAGGGAGTTAGCGAGGGACAACCAAATGACTGACCAGAAGGCTGCATGGGGCAACCAGGCTGGCAAGGGGGTTTGCGAGGGAAAACCAAATGACTGACCAGAAGTCTGCATGAATGGGGAGATGAGGCTGGAAGTGGAGGTAGTGAGGGATGACCAAATGACAGAACAGCAGGCTGCATGGAATGATCAGGACAGCAGGGGGTGGGGGGTGTCGAGGGCCAAATGGGAAGACACCTGGATATTCTTTAGATTGTTGCTGACTGGGTCCGGGATATTGGTAGAGTCATGTCAGTTGCACTCCTGCCCTGGGAGAGCAGAGATGTTCTTAGTTCCTGGCTTGTGTTTATCCGGGAGGAAGAAGTGGGTGGAACCTGGGTCCTCCTAGGCTTCTTGTTTTCCTGTGAAACCCCCTTGTTGGATTGGAAAATAAATAGATGTACTGCGTGGCTCAGGAGATCGTCAGTCTGTCTCTCCAGCAGAGGAGGTCAGCGGCCTTCCCAGCTCCCAACTTAAAATCTATCTCTGTGTCTTCTCTCTTTATTTCTATTATTTCTCAATCCCTGGGCACCTCCACTTAGAACCAGTTTGTTCATCTCTCTTTCCATGAGGGACATGGAAAAGGGAGATCCCCACAGCTTCAGGCCCCCGCAGTGGGGCAGTGAGGGGTGATTAGGCCAGCAGTGGGAAGCAGTTAGGGGAAACTAGGCTGACATGGGGAGGCCGTTGAGGGTGACCAGGCTGGCAGAACAGGGCAGTAAGGGGTAAGTGAGGAACAGTAAGAAGAGAGGAAGTGAGGGGCGACCAGGTTGGTAGGGGGAGCAGTGTGGGGTGATAAGGCCAGAGGGTAGGAGAGTGGTTAGGAGCCAGTGGCTCAGGATTGTGAGAGGGATGTCTGAGTGCCAGTTTAGGCCTGATCCCCCATGCATGAATTTCATGTACCAGGCCTCTAGTAGCCTATCTAATAAAGGAGCAATATGCAAACTTATCATCATTCCAAATCAAAAGATGGCCACCCCATGTGGTCAAAGATGGCCTCCTACATGTGGATACAAGATGGCTGCCACATGATGGTCAGCAGGGGAGGGTAGTTGTGGGCAATCAGGCCATCAGGGAAGGGCAGTTGGGGGGAACCAGGCCTATAAGGAAGGGCAGTTGGGGGGAAACCAGGCCTGCAGGGGAGGGCAGTTAGGGATGAACAGGCTGGCAGGGGAGCAGTTAGGTTTCAATCAGGCTGGCAGGCAGAAGTGGTTAGGGGCAATCAGGCAGGCAGGCAGGCAAGTGGTTGGGAGCCAGCAGTCCTGAATGTCAGAGGGATGTCCAACTACCAGTTTAGGTCTGATCCCATGGGGCCTAAATGGGCAGTTGGACATTCCTCGAGGGGTCCCAGATTGGAGGGGGTGCATGCTGGTCTGAGGGACAATCCCCCCATGCACAAATTTCATACATCTGGTCTCTAGTTAACAATAAAATGGCAATAAAGACATATCTATCAATGATTGAATCTAAAGGACAAACTAATAAGCAGAATAAAACAGACTCCTAGATACAGAGAACATTTTTACAATAGCCAGATGGGAGGAGTATTGCAGGGATGAGTAAAAAGGTGAAGGGATTAAGAAATACAAATTGGTAGTTATATAATCATCATAGGGATATATATTACTGGTAGCTATGACACACAATGACTACCAAGGGGCATACGCTCAACACACAGGCATGGAAATGTGGAACAGTCTGATGAATTCTATTTGTATCTAGTCTCATGCATGTAGAATGATTTGCTTCAGTGGTCTATTAACACAGCAAATCCAAATGGTATGGATCCCAATTCTCCTCCCTTTCTTACTAGCTGTGGGAAGTTGAGTAATAAATTCAATATCTCTATGCCCCAATTTTTTATATGTAAAACTGGAATAATACTAACTATCTGTTTATATTGTCATAAGAATTAAGTGTTGCCCATATAAAGAAGTAAGGGCACACAGTAAGTGTTCAACAGATGTTGCTATAACAGAATGTCTAACTATGAGCTTTTTCTAATCCAAAGGTACACACACACACACACACACACACACACACACACACACACAAATTGTATTTGTGAAAACATGACTTTCATGAAAAATAAAAAGAAATACTGGCCTTAAGGAACTTAGTTATTTTATGTAAGAACTAGATTTATCAATTTTGTAGCCAGCTCCTATTTCTGAATTCAAAATTATAAACTTCTTAAAGAAAAATGCTCACAAAAACATTTTATTTATCCAGCAATTCAGAGAGAATCTTTGTAGAACACGCTTCTGTATTTATTTATTTATTTATTTATTTATTTATTTATTTATTTTAAAAATATATTTTATTAACTTTTTACAGAGATAAAGAGAGAGGGATAGAGAGTTAGAAACATCAATGCGAGAGAAACATCAATCAGCTGCCTCTTGCACACTCCCTGTTGGGGATGTGCCCACAGCCAAGGCACATGCCCTTGACTGGAATTGAACCTGGGACCTTTCAGTCCGCAGGCTGACACTCTATCCACTGAGCAAAACCGGTTTCAGCACTTCTGTTTTTTTTAGTATAACCTCTGCTTAGGATTTTTTCTGATATTTAATCAGCACTATTTTCTGTTGAGGAAAAATACACTTCCTTGCCTGGCTATTTTGGATCATAACTGGTCTTCTTTACCTTTAACTGTTCTGGATCAAAGAGGAAAGCTACACCAAAAACTTGTGTGTTACATAAGCAAGTCAACCCCATCACTCAGGATGAATGAAGATTTTCTGTTTTTTTCTAATATGCCTGTCTTGGGTATAAAAGCACATCTCTTTTTCCCCAGAGAATTTGTTAATAAAGGTGAATTGCAGGCTTTAGGAATAAGCTCATTTCTCTAGGGCAGCAGAAGAGCTGGGCATGCATGCCCCGGGCTCAGGTTGCTCCTGTTGTTTGCCTCTGCAGCCTAACAGTGGTGTGACCCCATGTCACTTTGCAGCCTCACCTACAATAGGAGGTAGCTACTATTATCATCCCTATTTTATATGTTAGAGGCTAAGTCATAGGAAAGTTATGTGCCTTGCCATTTACTATTTAATATTTGGCACAGAGTAAGTGTTCAATGAAAGCTGACTGTTACCATTTCAGATGTTAAATGCTCAAATATGGAAGCTGTAGAAGCCATCTTCCTGAAGGCACATTCTAATGCTGTTTGAAATACAGGTTCTGCACCAGGTGTGTAAGGCTTTCTGCACTGTGGTTCAGTATTTTTAAGATATTGGTCCAGCATTCCTATCTGGGGACACCAAGTGAGGTTTGCTCTGTGGTACAGGCTTCATTCTTGTGCATTTTGTTAGCTTCATGTGGTACTCTACCCTAAATCAAGGAGTGGGTTATCACCCACATTCATTACATTGCCAGAAAGATCTGTCCTGTTGGTCTTGGAGATTATCTGTAAGCACATGCAATCATGTGGTGATAATCCTGTTTACTGGCCTCCATAGGAAAAGTTTTGTTTCCTGGCTAAGAGCAGAGCTCCTCCTTAGAGACTGGAGGTTGGTGTGTTTCACTAACAACACTAATGTTTTCTACAGAAGGAAGGACAGCTGGGTCCTGATCAAGAAACATTTTTTTCTTTTACATGAATACCTCCAAGATAATACTGCAGGAGTATTAAATTTCTCTAGAATTTTGAAAGGCAAAGATATGTAATTTATTTCAGTTGCTGAATTAAAATATTGTATTATTTTAAAAATAAAATAAAACAGCTTTAGGACAAGAAGTTTGAATATGCCTAAGATAAAACTTATAATTAAATGGAGAAGTTATTTCATATGTAAAGATTGTTCCAAGTTTCTCTGAGCACAGGATCATTATTGTTTTAAAATTATTTACATTTACATCAAAGTTCAATTCATATTAGTAGTATAACTTTTTCCTTATATGAAACACTGTATTTGCATCCTACTATAGTACTTTGTGACTAAGTGGCAAATTTTATAGGAAAAAAAAGTCAACTCAAGTTTTTGGTAAACAACCAAATTTACATACCTAATAACTTAAGAGAGAAAAAAGTAGAATTAAACAATCAAGAAGGAAAGGCAATGCAAAGTATATAAATCAAACAGTGAGCGAGGATACCTAGGCTCATTCAATATTCCATTCGCATTCCTGCCCCTGGATTTCCACATTGTTATTGTATTAAAGCTCCAATTAATAATATTCTGGTATTTTATACAAATAGTTTTATATGAAAGTTGGTTAACGAAATATTTTTCTATAAACAAGGAAGATCTTGCTATATATAATCTAAAAGACAGACAACTTTCATTTCACTTATAGGTAGAATCTGAAAAACAAAATAATTTAACAAACAAAATAGAAATCAAATCATAAATACATACAACAGACTGACAACTGTCATATGGGAGAGTTTTGGGGCATTGGGTGAAAAAATATAAAGGGATTAAGGGGAAAAAAAAAAATATATATATATATATATATATATATATATATATATATATAGAGAGAGAGAGAGAGAGAGAGAGAGAGAGAGAGAGAGAGAGAACAGTATGGTGATTGCTAGAGGGAGAGGGGTTAGGGAGGCAGAAGAGGGTAAAGCGGGACAAGTTGTGGTGGAAACAGACTTGACTCTGGATGTGAGCGCATGATGCAATGTGCAGATGAACATTTGAAATAGTTTTATTAACTAGTGTCACCCCAATAAATTAAAATAAACAAGTAAAATAGAATTTACAGTGACATGGAGGATTTCTTTGATATTCTCTGAACTGCAACAACAAAGCAGAGTACATGCTGGTGTCAGTATAACATGGTTGAGCCAAATTTATGCTACACTTGGATGTTCATTTGTATAGACTTTAATTTATGTCCTATTCTTTTATGTTTATTGTATTACTAGAGGCCCATTGCATGGGTGGGATCCCTCAGTCTGGCCTGCACTCTCTTGTAATCCAGGACCCCTCAGGAGATATCTAACAGCCATTTTGGCCCTATCCCCACAGACACGATCCAGACAGGAGGGAGCCCAATCCTGTGGATTGAGTATCTGTCCCCTGGTGGTCAGTGTACGTCATAGTGACCGGTCAACAGGTCATTTAGTTTCTTAGGCTTTTATATATACAGTGGTGCCTCACACAACGAACTTAATTCGTTCCAGGAGCAAGTTTGTTATGCGAAAAGTTCGTTATGTGAAACGCGTTTTCCCATAACAATACATGTTAAAAAAAATAATTCGTTCTGTAGCATAAAATATGCTAAGATGACATAAAAAAAGATAAATTTTTTGTTATTATTTTTATTTAGATACATCTAAAAACAATTTTTTTTTTTAAAAACACACATTTTTTTAATTTTAAGACAGACTAAGTAGAGTCTACCGAATCTTGCACATCTTCATCCATTTTCTGCTTTTTGGCCGATGGTTTCATGAAAAACCTGTCCAAAGTCGTTTGTTTTTCTCTTTTCTCCAACATCTGCCGGAAATAACAGACAAGAGTATCGGAGTAAAGATCGTTGATCCTGTTTGCTTCAGCTGAATCCGGATACAGTGTATTGAGTTTAACTTAAAAGGACGACTGCCGTGATACGTGCGTGATTTAATTCATAATGAAGAACGATTGCCGCGATACGTGCTTAAGTTAAGCGCAGTGACTAACGACTGCCTGCAGTGCCTGCGCGGAAGGATGCAATACATCGGCAGCGATCGTGGAAGCTCGGGCGAAGCAGTCGTGGAAGCTCGGGCAAAGCGGTCGTGGAAGCTCGGGCGACTTCGTTGTGTGAAACGAAGTTCGTTGTATGAATCATGAAATGAAGTTCGTTGTGTGCAGCGTTCGCTGTGCGAGGCGTTCTTTATGCGAGGCACCACTGTATAATAAAAGGCTAATAAGAAAATTGTCCTCTCAGGAGTTTGTCCGACTGGGAGTTTGACTGCTTACTATGAAGTGCACTGACCACTAGGGGGAAGTGTGTAATGAAGGAAGGCCCCCACCAGCAGCCAGCAGCCACGGAAAGGAAGGCCCAGATTGGCTCTGATTGCTGGTCAGGTCTAGGGACCCTACTTATGCATGAATTTTGTGCACCAGGCCTCTAGAGATAGTGATTAAAGGGAAAGGAATAATTCAGAAAAACATGAGTAGAATGAGTAAATAAATTCAAATGTTTTTTTAAAATGATCAGAATAATATGTATTTATACTTTAAAAGGGGGAAATATATACACAGAATTTTCTACAGGAAAGGTCTATATCCAAATATATGGAAAAGACATTAAAATAATAATGAGTTATGATGTACAACTCTATTCTTTGTGTGACCTTAATTTCTCTTAGGCTTGCAAAATTATCTAATATTAGTCTTGAAAACATGGATTTTTGATAAATGTTAATTGGTATATTGATATGAAAGTATATTTGCAGTACCTGGCACAATATAGTGTTCAATAATTTATGTTATTAAAATTTTTCTAAATATGAAAAGAATAGATGGTTTATGGGAAAAGTAAAGTTGGCTGAAAAGGTTGAAAGCCTAAATATTAAACCATATAAGAAATTAAAACCATTATTAAAAAACTACTTCTAAAAATGGCACCAGGCTCCACAGTAGTTTGAAAATATGTTCACAATTCTCCCTTCAAGATGTGGAGCTTAACCTCTTTCCATTAAGTGTGAACTGGCTTCAGTGACTCACTTCTAATAATCTGGCAAAAGGGTGTGATTTCAGACTATTAATAAAGGCATTGCTACTTTCTCTCTCTGGTTTCACTCACTTGGGGGAAAGTAAGCTCTTACATCATGAGGATAACAAAACAGCCCCCACAGAAAACACACAGTGCAGAACTGAGGCCACTGCCAAGGTCCAACTTGCGGTGGACCCTCTGGCAACTTGCCTTCAGGATACCACAGCCTTGCATAACAGATTGTCTGCTACTGCAAGAGAGACTGTGGGCCAGAACCCCTAGCTAAGCTGAGGCTTCTGGATTTGGTGCCCTTAAAGTTAAATAAAATAATAAAATTATGTTGCATTAATCTACTAAGCCATAGGGTAATTTGTTTTACAGTGATATAATAACTGATACACCTCAGGGTGCTTTCAGGGGTGGTGAATATGAACTTTTAGTCCGTGTAGGCTGGCCTCTGGGTTGGAGGACTAATTCTACCCCTCCAAGTCACCAGACTTCCTTGGCATTATGTTCCTCCAATAAAATTCTAGATTTAAAATTTATCTTTGTTGTCCCATCTTGTTCTGAACTTCTTGGATTTTATGACAAAATTTTCAACTACAATTATGTATATGATAAATAAACAGATGTGTCATTAAAATAGTACCTAAGATTTAATTGAGAATTTACAATACAATTACAGCTTTATCAGAAAAAAATTATAATAAAAAATCTTAATAGAAAGCAGGGTTTATATCTTGCTTGGCTCTATTTCTTTCTGGGCCTCAGAACCTACCATCTAAGAGGTACCTACTACAGGTTGCTGAATTTTCATTTGTGGTACCTACTATACTGCAAGTTGGTTGTGGAATAAGACTTCATAACTAAGGGTTCACAAGACCATCACTCTTTCTGTGCACTGAAAGGACAGTGTGTTTATGCAGGAGCTCTACTCTCATTAACATCTAAAAGATAACACTTACTAGCTGAGCTGTAAATATCCATTGTCTACACTAATAAAAGAGAAAGATGCAAATTGGCCATACTTTTGTGACACCCACAAGCCAATCAAAAGTGAGTAGGCAAATTAATCTAACATAGGTGATGTGTTAATTTGAATGGCTGAAACCACACTGCCCCAGCTATTCCAGACCTCTGGGCAGCATGGGAAAGTGGAAAGGCAGCTCCAGGCCACAGCAAAGGCAGAAAGGCAACTCTGGCCGGAGCGAAGGCTGTGCTGGTAGTCAGGGGAAGGAAGGCCCATTCTTCCATGAGTCTTTGTACAATATAATGAGTTTCATTGGAAAGAATTACAGGTTAGTTAAAAATAAATTTAAACACTTTGCCATCGTTTATAAATTCGACCCTTCCAGTATGGTATTTTTAAAGGTGTTCTGAGCCAAAACCGGTTTGGCTCAATGGATAGAGCGTTGGCTTGGGAACTAAAGGGACCCAGGTTCGATTCCGGTCAAGGGCATGTATCTTGGTTGCGGGCATATCCTCAGTAGGGGGTGTGCAAGAGGCAGCTGATGGATGACTCTCTCTCATTGATGTTTCTAGCTCTCTATCTCTCTCTCTTCCTCTCTGTACAAAATCAATAAAATATATTTAAAAAAATAATAATAAAGGTGTTCTGAATGAAAGAAAGAAGAAAAGTGGTAGAAATATTGACAAGAGAAATGCAATTGAAAGAAATTCTATGCTTTATAAAGATATCTTCGATCTAATTTCAGAAACCAGGAGACAGGGGCATTGTTGCCCATGACATTCTCTCACCACTCTGCCTTGGAAGAGGTAACTGGGATTGAATGTGTTTGCTTTTATTAAAAGTGATTAAACATTTTCTAAAAACCATAATAAAAAATCACTGTAATGCAAATCAATAAGGCTGAACACACTGTAGGAAATAGAAGTCCATTACTGTATTTGATCTTCCAATATCTTAGGATTACCTTAGACCACATGTGTCAAACACAAGGCCCGCGGGCCAAATCCAGCCCGCCAGGCCTTGCAATGTGGCCTGCACCGCGCTGTCATCACTGCACTCCGCTGTCAGTTTATGACATTGTCAGTTTATGACTGTTCAGTAAACCATTCGGCCCGCAATTTAGGCTGGATTTTAGATTTTGGCCCCTTCTCTGATTGAGTTCGACACCCCTACCTTAGACATATGTTTGTGCAGGCAAATCATTACATTTAAATCAATGCATCATACCAGAATTAAATAAGACCATTAATTTAGCATATATATTGTTTTACCTATTTTTTAATCCAGAAATGTTAATGGTTATAATTCATTTATTTATTTATTTATTCATCAAGCATTTGATAAATAAGTAAGTTCATCAAAACCAAATGGGAAAATTCCATAAACTTTTCAAATAGGTCATAACATCCTAAGAGGTTAGACAGGACAAATATATGCCTGACAGATCCCAGAGGGATGAAGGGAAGATGGAAAGAGATCAACCAGAGAATATAGTATATGCATATATTCATAACACATGGACACAGACAATATGTGGTGAGGGGCAGAGGCAGAGTGGAGGGAGGCAAAGGGTGGGAAGAATGGGAAAAAGCTGTAATAGAGTCAAAAATTATATATATACTAGAGGCCCATTGCACAAAATTCATACACAGGGGTGGAGATATCCCTCGGCCCAGCCTGCACCCTTTCCAATCTAGAACCCCTCGAGGGATGAACAACTGCCTATTTAGGCCAGATCCCACCAGGACTGCTGGCTCCCAATTCCTTAACTGACTGCCTGATTGCTCCTAACCATTTCTGCCTACCAGCCTGATCACCCCCTAATTATTCCCTGGCAGCCTGATTGATGCCTACCTATTCCCCTGCCAGCCTGATTGCCTCTAACTGCCCTGCCCCGCAGGCCTGGTCACCCCAAACTGCCCTCCCCTACAGGCCTGTTCCCAACCAACTGCCCTCCCCTGCAGGCTTTGTCCCTCCCAACTGCCCTCCCCTGCAGGCTTTGTCCCTCCCAACTACCTTCCCCTGCTAGCTGGTCACCCCAACTACCCTCTCTTGCAGGCTGGTCCCTCCCAACTGCCCTCCCTTGCTGGCCTGATCACCCACAACTGCCCTCCCCTGCTAGCCATCTTGTGATGGTTATCTTGTGTCCACATGGGGGCAGCCATCTTGTATGTTGGAGTGATGGTCAATTTGCATACTACCTCTTTACTATATAAGATAGATATAGATGTAGACATAGATATAGATATAGATATAGATATAGATATAGATATAGATATAGATATAGATATAGATATAGATATAGATATAGATATAGATGTAGATACAGTGGTGCCTCGCATAAAGAACGCCTCGCACAGCAAACGCTGCACACACGAACTTCATTTCATGATTCATACAACGAACTTCGTTTCACACAACGAAGTCGCCCGAGCTTCCATGACCGCTTTGCCCGAGCTTCCACGACTGCTTCGCCCGAGCTTCCACGATCGCTGCCAATGTATTGCATCCTTCTGCGCAGGCACTGCAGGCAGTCGTTAGTCACTGCGCTTAACTTAAGCACGTATCGCGGCAATCGTTCTTCATTACGAATTAAATCACGCACGTATCACGGCAGTCGTCCTTTTAAGTTAAACTCAATATTTTTTTTTTATATCATGGCTTCTAAAAAAAGCAGGAAAGTGATTTCTGTTGAAATGAAACAGGAAATAATTAGAAGGAGTGAATGTGGGGTAAAACAGTGTGACCTCGTCAAAGAGTTTGGCCTCAGCAAGACCACCATTTTCACCATTTTGACAAATAAGGATGCAATCAAATCAGCCAAAGTAGCCAAAGGAGTATCAAAACTATTTCATGAAAAACATAGGTCTTCAATCCACGAGGAAATGGAGAGGCTATTAGCGATTTGGATTAAGGACAGGCAGGTGAAAGGTGACGTAACAACCCAAGATATTATCTGTCACAAAGCCAAGAGAATTTATGACGATCTAAAGAAAAACGTCCCTGGAAGTAGCAGCAATCAAGATAATGAAGAAGAATTCAAAGCCAGCAGGGGGTGGTTTTTTAGATTTAAGAAAAGGTGTGGAATCCACAGAGTTACTGTGCATGGTGAGGCTGGCAGTGCTGACAAGAAAGAAGCAGAAAAGTTCTCTATTAACTTTCAAAAATGTATTAAGGATGAAGGATACTGCCCACAACAAGTGTTCAATGCCGATGAAACGGGTCTTTTCTGGAAAAGAATGCCGAGCAGAACCTTCATTACAAAAGAGGAGAAGAAATTGCCAGGACACAAAGCCATGAAGGACAGACTTACCCTTATGTTTTCGTCTAATGCCAGCGGAGACCTCAAGATCAAACCTCTATTGGTTTATCACTCTGAAAATCCAAGAATTTTCAAGAAAAATAACGTTATTAAGTCCAAACTGCCCGTCCATTGGAAGTCCAATCAAAAAGCCTGGGTGACCCAAGTTATCTTCAATGAATGGATTCTGGAAACCTTTGCTCCTGCCGTGAAGAAATTCTTGCTGGAAAAAGAACTGCCGCTCAAAGCCCTTCTGATACTTGACAATGCCCCTTCTCACCCAAAAGACCTAGAGGAAATATTGCAGGAAAATTATCCTTTTATCAAGGTGCAGTATTTGCCACCAAACACCACATCCATTCTTCAGCCAATGGATCAGCAAGTTATTGCGAACTTTAAAAAACTCTACACTAGAGCCCTCTTTAATAAGGTGTTTGAAGAATGCGAGTTTGGTGGAGACAATATGACTGTCCGAAAGCTTTGGAAGGAGAAATTTGATGTCCTTATGGCAATACGACTTATACAGAAGGCCTGGGAAGAAGTGTCACAAAGGACCCTCATTTCTGCTTGGAAGATGCTTGTGCCTTCGTGGACCCAGGAAGCAGCAGTAGTTGATGACACAGAAGTGGTGAAGGACATCATCACAGTGGCCCAAAGGTTGGAATTAGAGGTAGAGGAAGAGGATGTAGAGGAGCTTATTGAGGAACACGAAGAAGAGCTGACAACCAAGCACTTCTGGTCCAGCAACAGGACAATGCTCAAAGGGAAGCGTCATCTGATAACGAGGAGCAACAATCAAACAATCAACCAATCCCAACTGCTGACATCAAGAACATCCTGGTCAAATGGAAAGCAGTTCAGGAGTTTACCAATGCCCACTATCCGGATTCAGCTGAAGCAAACAGGATCAACGATCTTTACTCCGATACTCTTGTCCGTTATTTCCGGCAGATGTTGGAGAAAAGAGAAAAACAAACGACTTTGGACAGGTTTTTCATGAAACCATCGGCCAAAAAGCAGAAAATGGATGAAGATGTGCAAGATTCGGTAGACTCTACTTAGTCTGTCTTAAAATTAAAAAAATGTGTGTTTTTTTTTAAAAAAAATTATGTTTTTAGATGTATCTAAATAAAAATAATAACAAAAAATTATCTTTTTTTTATGTCATCTTAGCATATTTTATGCTACAGAACGAATTATTTTTTTTAACATGTATTGTTATGGGAAAACGCGTTTCACATAACGAACTTTTCGCATAACAAACTTGCTCCTGGAACGAATTAAGTTCGTTGTGTGAGGCACCACTGTATAGATATCCTAATATATAAAAATCCTGGGTCATAATGACTAGTAATGACTGGATGCTGACCAACTGGAAATCAGTGCTGGCCCTTCCCCCAAGCAAGAAGTAAGGGGCAATAAGGCAGGCAGAGGGAATTAAAAAATCTGATGAACAAGATTAACTGTTGAATATAATAGAATCAGAGGTATGGAAGGGGAGTAGACTGACAATTCTCCGGGAAAAGGAGAGTGGAGTGTGTGGGAGGAGACTGAACATAAACTGTGCACCTATGGATGAGGACAATGGGGGGTGGGGAAAGGGCAGAGGGTAGGGTGGGAACCTGGTAGAGGGGAACAATAGAGGGGGGGGAAAAGAGAACATTTGTAATAATATGAACAATAAAGATTTATTTAAAAAATAATTTAAAATTTTTTTTAAAAAGTAGGAATAGAGGGACCATAATTCAACATAATAAAAACCACATATGCCCAGTTGGCATGGCTCAGTGTTTGAGAATCAACCTGTGAACCAGAGGTCAGTTCAATTCCTGGTCAGAGCATGTTCCTGGGTTGTGGGTTCCATCCCTAGTGTGGGGCATGCAGGAGGCAGCTGATCAATGATTTTCTCTCATCATTGATATTTCTATTTCTTTCCCCCTTCCTCTCTGAAATTAATAAAAATATATTTTAAAAAATAATAAAAATAAATAAATAAAGGCCATATTATATTAAAAATCTACAGCAAACATCATACTTAATGGGCAAAATCTAAAATTGTTTTCCTTAAAATCAAGAACTAGACAGGGATTTCCATTTTCACCACTCTTATTCAGTACAGTATAGTACTGGAAATCCTAGCTATTGCAATCATACAAGAGGAATAAATAAAAGGCAATCAAATTGGAAAGAAGGAAGTAAGGCTGTCATTATTCACAGATGGCATGACGTTGTATATAGAAAACCCTAAAAACTACTAGAATCTAATAAATGAATTCATCAAAGTAGTAGGACACAAAATCAATATGCCAATAATAAAATATCAGAAAAATAAACTAAGAAAACAATTCTATTTACTATTAGAACAATAACAAAACAAAATGCTTAGGAGTACATGTAATTGAGGTAAAAGACCTGTATTCAGAAAACTATAGGATGTTGAAGAAATAAATAAAAGAAAATACAAACAAGTGGAAGCATATACATGTACATGGATTCAAAGAATTAGCATCATATAAATGTCCATATTTCCCAAAGAAATCTACATATTCAGTGCAATTTCTATTAAAATACCAGTGGCATATTTCATAGACGTACAACAAATATTCTAAAAATGTACATGGAAGCAAAACAGACCCCAAATAGCCTCAGCAATCTTGAGAAAAAAGAACAAAGTTGTAGTTTTCACAATGCCAGATATCAAACTATAATACAAAGCTACTGTAAACAAAACAGCCTGGTATTAACACAGGAACAAGCACACAGATCACTAGAACAGAGCAGAGACCCCATAAATCAGCCCACGTCAATATGATCAATTAATAATTGACAAGGAGGCAAGAGCATACAATTAAAGGAGATAGTCTCAATCATAAATGGTGATGAAAAAATTGGACAAGCACTTGCAAAAAAGGAAAGAAAGAAAGAAAAAAAAACCACACTAGACTACCAAATTACACCATACACAAGAATAAATTCAAAATGGATAAAAGACTTAAATGTAAGTCACAAAACCATAAAAATGCTAGAAGAAAATATAGGTAATGAAATCTTAGACATCTTGCATAGCAATATTTTTATCTATATATCTTCTCAGGCAAGGGAAACAAAGAAAAAATAAACAAGTGAGATTACATCAAACTAAAAAGATTTTTCTCAGCAAAACAAACAATTAACAAAATGAAAAAGGAACTCACTGTATGGGAGAATGTATTTGCCAATGATATATCTGATAAGGGGTTAATTTCCAAAATAAATAAAGAACTCATAGAACTCAACACCAGGAAAACAATCCAATAACAAAATGGGTAAGGGGCCTGAATAAACAATTCTCTAAAGAAAAAATAAAGATGGGTAATAGACATACAAAAAATGCTCAATGTCACTAATCATCAGAGAGATGAAAGTAAAAACTACATTGAGGTATCATGTCACACTTGCAAGAATGACTACCATCAATAAACCAACAACAACAGTGTCTGTGAGGATACTGAGTAAAGGGAGTCCTCATGCATTTTGTGTAGAAATACAGACTGATGCATCCACTGTGGTAAACAGTATGGAGTTGCCTCAAAAAATTAAAAATGGAAGAGAGATCCAAGATGGCAGTGTAGGTAAACACCTAAACTGCTGCCTTGCACAACAATTTTAAAACAACAACTAAAAGACAAAACATCTGTCACCCAGAACCAAGGGAAAGCTGGCTGAGTGATAGTTCTACAACTAGAAGGAAAGAGAAGAGCATTTAGGGCACAAGCGCTGAAAAGCTGAGGCTGAGGTAACAGTGCACGCAATCCTGGCTGGTTGCAGGCATTGCTTTCTTTAACCAGAAGGGAGACAAGCTTCCGATTTCTCTGAAATCCAGTTTCTGGGAAGACGCGGGGGATCCAAACTTCTATGGGGAGAAGTTGGACTGTCTGCCATCCGGTCAGAAAGTGAGGGTGGCTTGCTTTCAGCGCTGCATAGGAATTATTGCTTGCTGCACTGGGATGTGGGGCACGGGGACATGGTTGGAAGCTCAGCAACAGCAGACTGGTAGCCATCGCTGTTTTCCATGCCCTAGCCTGGTGACACCCTGAGATCCTACCCCACACAACCTACAAGCCCACCCAAGCACCATGCATTGGCTTTTGCATATGAATGGCCTCCCCTATTGCAGCTTAACCTAGCAAACTTGCAAATCGGTTCAGACAGCTCCAAAGCCTCCAAGCTCCAAGCAGAAAGGAGAGGACTGTGGTTCTTGCTGTAGTGGCAGGAAATATTCAATGTGATGAATAGCAAGAACCTCAAACAGTGGCTGACCTGCACCCCATTGGAAATCCAGAAGCCAGGGTACATAGTGGTCAGTGTGAGACACCATATTTCAACTCCTCACATCTATAAGTGACACATTCAGGAGGCAGACTCAGTGAGCACCAAAGCCCCACTGAAACAAGGCCTGCACTATAAGCGTGTATCCAGCCCAGCAGTTCTTCCATTATAAACACAGTGGGTCCTCACAGCCAGTTGGCCTGGAGATCAATTACTCCCAGTGTACCAATAGCAATCAAGGCTTAACTACACCAAGACTTTGCACTCAGCCCATAAAGGGGTGTACCAAGAGTGTCCACCTCAGGTGATTAGGGAGGCTGAGCTCCTGGCCCCTATAGGTCATCTACCGCACAAACCCACTCCATCAACACAGGGAAGCAGCCAAAATGCACAGACAAAGAAACATGTCACGAATGAAAGTAATGGAGGAAAGCAAACTATCAGACGACACAGAGTTCAAAACCATATTTATAAAGTTACTCAAGAGTCTTCTGAAAACCACTGAGAAACTTGAAGAACTTGAAGAGACCTTCAAAGACCTTACTGAGAATGCCAAACAAATAAAAATAAAAATGGAAAAGGACCAGTCAGAAATTAAGCATATACTGTCTAAAATAAAGAATATACAGAAACTCAACTTTATATCAACGTACCCCAAGAATCAAACCAAAGATTTGAAATATGAGGAAACATAAAACACCCAACTAGGAAAACAAAAAGAAAAAAGAATCCAAAAATATGAAGATAGTGAAAGGAGCCTCTGGGACAACTTTAAGCGTACCAACATCCAAATTTTTTGGGTGCCAGAAGAAGAGAGAGAACAAAATATTGAAAACCTATTAGAAGAAATAATGACAGAAAACTTTTCCTACCTGGTGAAAGAAATAGACTTACAAGTTCATGAAGCACACAGAACCCCAAACAAGAGGAATCCAAAGAGGACCACAGCAAGACACATCATAATTAAAATGCCAAGGGCAAAAGACAAAGAGAGAATCTTGAAAGCTGCAAGAGAAAAACAGTTAATTACCTACAAGTGAGTACCCATACGACTGTCAGCTGATTTCTCAACAGAAACTATGAGGCCAGAAGGGAGTGGCAGGAAATATTCAATATGATGAATAGCAAGAACCTACAACCAAGAATACTCTATCCAGCAAAGCTATCATTCAGAATTGAAGGTCATATAAAGAACTTCACATACAAGAAAAAGCTAAAATAGTTCATCACCACCAAACCAGGATTACATGAAATGCTGAAAAGTATTCTTTAAGAAAAGAAGAAATAGGTAAAGATAAAAATTATTAACAACAAAAGGGCA
Organism: Pipistrellus hanaki; assembly: GCF_964339955.1. NCBI lineage: Eukaryota > Metazoa > Chordata > Mammalia > Chiroptera > Vespertilionidae > Pipistrellus > Pipistrellus hanaki. The sequence continues at coordinate 100,672,607 of NC_140504.1, read as the reverse complement.
TCAAATACATACCTACCAACAAGTGAATCTAAAGGTCAAGTGAATAAAAAATCTGAAGAACAGAAAAGAAAAAAAAATAGTAAAAATGGAACTGGGTTTTGACCCAGCAATCCCACTTCTGGGAATATATCCTAAGTATCCTGAAACACCAATCAGAAAGGATGTATGTACCCTTGTGTTCATGACAGTGTTATTTACAACTAGAGGTCCGGTGCACAAAATTTGTGCATGGTGGGGGGGTGTCCCTCAGTCCAACCTGCACCCTCTCCAATCTGGAACCCCTCGAGGGATGTACAACTGCTCGTTTAGGCTTGATCTCAGTAGGGTCGGGCCTAAACGGGCAGTTGGGCATCCCTCTCACAATCCAGGACTGCTGGCTCCCAATTGCCAGCCTGCCTGCCTTCCTGATTGCCCCTAACTTCTTCTGTCTGTCAGCCTCATCACTCCCTAACCACTCCCTTGCCAGACTGATTGATGTCTAACTGCTCCCCTGCCTGCCTGTTTGCCCCTAACTGCCCTCCCCTCCAGGCCTGGTCACCCCTAACTTCCTTACCTGAAGGCCTGGTCCCCTCCCAACTACTTTTTCCTGCAGGCCTGGTCCCCCAAGTGCTATCCCCTGCAGGCCTGAGTCCCCCACAACTGCCCTTCCCTGCAGGCCTGGTTGCCCCCATCTTCCTTCCTCTGCTGGCCTGGTCACCCCTAACTGCCCTCCCCTGCAGACCTCATCCCTCCCAACTGCCCTCCCCTGCTGGCCTGATCAACTGCTCTCCCCTGCTGGCCATCTTATGGTGGCCATCTGTGTCCACATGGGGGCAGCCATCTTTGACTACATAGGGGAAGCCATCTTGTGTGTTGGAATGATGGTCAATTTGCATATCACTTATTCATTAGATAGGATAGAGGCCTGGTGCACTGGTAAGAGCCGGCTGGTTTTCCCTGAAGGATGTCCAGATTAGGGTGTGGGTTCCCTTGGGGTGTGGGGTGGCCTGAGCAAAAGGCCTGTAGTGGTTTGCAGGCCAGCCATGCCCCCCGGTGACCCAAGCGGAGGCCCTGGTATCTGGGATTTATTTATCTTCTATAATTGAAGCTTTGTAGCCTTGAGTAGAGGAAGCTTGGCTTCCTCCATCACTGCGGGCAACTCAAACCTCCTGCTCTCTCCAGCTCCATGGCTGCTGCCATTTTTGTTTGGGATTTATTTATCTTCTACAATTGAAACTTTGTAGCCCTGAGTGGAGGCCAGGGCCAGACAGAGTGTGCTAAAAGCTTGTCTTCCTCAATTACTGGGGAAAGCCAAGTCTCCTGCTTTCTCCATGACCAGAGCCATCTTGGTTGAGTTAATTTGCACACTTGCTCCTGATTGGCTGGTGAACATGGCTTTGTGGTTGTAGTGGAGGTATGGTCAATTTGCATATTACTCTTTTATTATATAGGATGGCCAAGATGTGGAAACAGCCTAAGTGCCCATCAGTAGATGAAAGGATAAAAAAAGCTGTGGTATATTTGCCACATAGAATACCATGTGGCAGTAATAAAGAAGTATCTCTTACCCTTTGTGACAGCATGGAGGGACCTGGAGAGTATTATGCTAGGTGAAATACGCCAGTCAGACAAAGACAAATACCATATGATCTCACTTATATGTGGAATCTAATGAACAAAATAAACTGACAAAATAGAGCCAGAGGCATAGATGCATGGAACAGTTTGACAGAAGTCAGAGGGGAGAGGGTGGAGAGGAGTGGATAAAAGGAGAAGAGAGTAGCCAAAAGAACATATATACATTAGAGGCCCAGTTTACAAAGTTTGTGCATGGGAGGGGTTGTCCCTCAGCCCAGCCTGAACCCTCTCCAATATGGGACCCCTTAGTGTATGTTCAACTGCCTGTTTAGGCCCAAACCCGAACTAGCAGTTGGACATCCCTCTCACAATCTGGGATTGCTGGCTCCTAACCACTCACCTGCATGCTTGCCTGATTGCCCTAACCCCTCTGCATTCCAGCCTGATCACTCCCATTACCCTCCCCTGCTGGCCTGATTGACACCTAACTGCTCCCCTGCTGGCCTGATCACCTACCCTCACCTGCTGGCCTGGTCACCCGCAACTACCCTACCCTGCAGGCCTGGTTGCCGCCAACTGCCATCCCCTGCAGGCCTGATTCCCCCCAACTGTCCTTCCCTGCAGGCCTGGTCACCCCCAACTGCTCTCCCCTACTGTCCATATTGTGACAACATGGGGGCGGCCATCTTGTGAAGGTATAAGGGTTAATCTGAATATTACTTATTTATTGTATAGAATAGCCCATAGGCACAGACAATAGAGTGGTTAAGACCAATCGAGGGGTGGTTGGGGGATGGGTGGAGGTGAGCAAGGAAAGAGGGGAATGGGAGACATATATAATAGTCTCAACAATTAAAAAAAAAAGAGGCAAGCTTAGAGTGGCAAAACTCAACTCAATTTTCATAAGAAGCATCAAATGGAATGGCAAAGCCCTAGAGCGGGGAAGTTCTGGTCCAGCTTCTTCCATTAACAGAGCTGTGCTTTTGGGTGCCATTGGTAAAAAAAAAAAAAAAAAAAAAAAAAAAAAAAAAAAAAAAAAAAAAAAAAGAAGAAGGAGTAGACAGAGTTGTTGGTTTCTTGACATCTGGAGAATCCTCAGATCCTTTAGAGACCTGGATAGACTACCAATGGGGCACTAGTTAGCAGCTTCTGCTCCCTTTCCAGTCTAGTAGGCAGAGCTGGAAATTAGTTTGCTGCCTTGTGAATCAAGGGAGTGCCCACCTTCTTTCTTCAGAACCCAGGTAATGTGCATAAAATATAAACCATTATGTCAGATATCTGTGCCAGTCACTAAAGGAAGAGATATTTAGGTCATAAGCTTTGGAAATTTTCATTTTGACTTTATCTTACTAGACTCAACAAATAAATTTTGAATTAAAAAATCCAACCATGCATTTTAAGGTAAATGTCTTAATAAACAGATCAGTTCAAATAATTGATGTATGATTTGGTCATTATGGTTCTAAAGGAAAGGACAAATGCCTGCATTTCTCCTTATAACAAAATATCAATGTGGATTTTACATTCCTGAGTCTGGGATCAATTCAGTCTCCTGTGATAGGTGTTACTATAAAGCTTTGACATGCTTGTTTGTACGTGTCATGTTTTTTTTTAATATGCCAACCAATAAATAATCCTACTGTGCAACTTTAAAAAAAAGCCATGAAAAGTTAAGTAAACAGCAAAATAAAGGTTTTCACATTTCTTCGTTTATTTATTTATTTTATTTTTATTTTTTGGTCATGAAACAGGGACAATGGCTCAGGCTCTCCACCTAGTGGAATCTTTGAGGTGATAACTCTTGTAAAACAAGAAACGGGTATGGAGCCATCAGGTCAGAATAATACTTTTTTTTTTTCTACACAGAATATTTTTCTTGAGCGTTTAATATAGTAATTCAATGTTTCTTCTTTTTAACTGGGAGGGTTTCCTAGGTTATGATTAAGAGATCTTTATCTACCAAAATTTGGTGGAGAATTCTGCTCCTAGTAACAGGTGATGTGAGTGCTCAGAGACAGAATAAATCCTGGGGCTCCATCCACTTCTCAGTGTAGACACAAACTATTTCTGCACAGCTCACTGTAGAAAGTTCAATGATTGCATGTCATTGGCCAGATAGACCATTCCTGATCCTTTCCCCATGGAAGCTAAAACATGGAGCACTTCACATTTCCACAAGCAGTGCTGTTGCCCTCAGAGCAGTTTCTAGAAATTTTCAGGTAAATGATCCCACCTCATGTATCACCCCAACAATCTGAAAAGGCCAATTCTCCTTATTGTATCTGGTATTTTATCTCAAGTATCTGAGTCTATCACCAAGGATCACAGAGTCTATCACACTGTCCATATGCTGCCTAGAAGAAGTGGGACATTTGGGGTTCAGTAGCAATCTACACTAATAAAAGAAAAGTATGCAAATTGACCATACCTCCATAACGACCACCAGCCAATCAAGAGTGAGTAGGCAAATTAACCCAACAAAGTGGGCAAGTTAATTCACATATGCAGGCACTGAGTGGCTGGGTGGGGCAGGACACCTGCTATGAGGGAAAGGGCAGGGGGCGGGGGTGGAGGGAGCTACAGGAGTGGTGCTCTGGCTGGAGTGGAGAAGACTGAAGGTTTTGGCCAGAGCAAAGGCCTGGGTCCCGGGTGCTGGAGGAAAACCAGTGCTGGCAGCCAGGGGAAGGAAGGCCTATTGCACAAATCTTTTTTCAACAGGCCTCTAGACTTATTATAATTATGCTGCTCAATAGCCTGGGTGTTTATTCATTATTAGCACATCAGATTTGGTAAATAAATACTTATCAAATTGAATTAAATATAATTTAATTTATTTAACAATTGTTCTTTACAAGTAAAAAAAAAAAAAAAAACAACTGTCGGTGCTAAAGTGCTTTCTATTGAAATATAGTGGCAACCATACTTTGGTAAAAACTGCTGTTTGAATTTTAGCTTTGCTATCTGACTTCGGCCTTTGATTACTTGCTGAGGAGTGGAAAATTACTGACCTTGCCTGGAGGGTAGAAAGTTACTCCTCCCTCCCCCTCCTGGACCTGAAGGCCAAATCAACAGTCTGGGTTAGTCAAGGCTAAAAGAACAGAACGAACCAAGAAGGGAGATTAGGCCATCTGGCCGATACATACAACCGCAAGGTTAAGCAATATAGAAACCAGTAAGCTCCAGCCCCGTGGACCTCCACCCCCCCCCCCCTTTTTTTGAAATGTATATAAAAAGCTGGATTTGTAACTGCTGGCTGCTGTTTGTCGCCTGCTCCATCCTGGCGGCGGCAGCCCAGATTCGAATCTGTAATAAAATTTGTTATTTGACTCCGCAATTGGCTAGATGGAGTTGTTTCCCGGGTAGGGGGTCTCTGCCTCTTGGGTGGTCTCTTCTCCATTCAACATCTATGATAGGTAAAAATCAGTGCTCCATAGTCCTCTGGGCTCTATGCAGCCAAATTCAATATCATTTTCATGTCAGATTTGAATTTTTATTTAGAATGTATGGTGGAATATTTGCATTACTAGCTCCACTTTCTCACCCTTCCATCCAATGGCCATGTAACCTTGGAGAGCCCTCTCTCTCTGCCATGAGACTTGTTTGGCCCACTTGCACGTTTCTGTTTGCTCACACGCTTCTGTCATCACCATGGAAACATGTCCAGGTAGATCTGCCAGAAGAAGAGAGGCAGGTGAATATCAAACATGTGACCAAGACCAAATGATCCAAGAACCAAACATCAGACCAAAGATGGCTTGCAGACTGGAGCTGTCATTTTCTTCTGATGGAGGAAGAGGGCTACCACACAGAATTGCCCCTCGTCACACATTTAAAACTAGTGCGGTGATTGCTTTAACCACTAATAAACTGCAAATTGATAATTTCTACAACTAGGTCTAGGTGTGTTTTTTAAAGCTATAAATGGAGGGGTGGACTGGAAAAGTCCCAAAGCTCCTTCCACATGTCCTATTTATTATTATTTCAATATACTGATTGATTTCTTTGTAAAACAATCCTTCAAAAGATTGGCAGGAGGCACACCCTTGATTGGATCTCTAGACATTTCTTCAGGGGACAGAGTGAAGGAACTGAAGTTTGACTAGAATAACATGGCCAAACATCATACATGTTACTCATACCAGGGTATCAGGGCTGGACAACAAGAGCTTTGAATTTGTGAAGAAAAATTGTTGACATTGCCTATGTGCAATTTCCCAAACTGAGGTATTTACTTCTTCCCCACCATATAAACACATGAGATGGCACTGTCTTTCAAAAGATTTGGCTACTGAAACAGAAAGTGTGTGTGTGTGTGTGTGTGTGTGTGTGTGTGTGTGAGAGAGAGAGAGAGAGAGAGAGAGAGAGAGAGAGAGAGAGAGAGAGAATAAATTAACTTCAAGGGCTACATTAAATGCCTATTGTGTTTTAGGGGAGGAAGGATCATTTTGTGGGCAAATGTCTCATTAAACTCATGAGGTGACCAGGGACTTATCTCATTCTTGGATACCTGCAGCATTCCTGCCCATTGGAATGAACATTGTAACCCTCAACAAAGATGTTCTATTTTTTCTATTCTTTTGAAGTACAGAATTTTTGGCCAGTCTTGTTTTTATAGAGGACAAAAGGTTTAAAATTTCTTCAACAGTAAGCACGCATCTTTTTCCATGTTTACAGCAGGGTTTTTAAAATGTCAATGAGTTTTTAAAATATAACAGCCTATTTCCTTAATGAAATGACCATTTATATATCTAGTTTCCCAATCTTTATTACTTCATGCATTTCTATAATCTAACTAGTAATGCAGTGCACGGATTCATGCACGTTGAAAGGAAATTAATTAGAAGATGGTTGGTGAGATCGGACTGGGCAAGATGGGCCAGAGGCACCCTGGAGTCAACCTCCTGCAGTCCCTCTCTGGCTGGCCACACCTAAGGTGGTGCCTTGGCTCAAAGAGCTTCTGTGAAGTGAGAGTGTTCCCTCTGGTGGCAGGTGGGGTCCCTCAGCCTGGCCTGCAGGGATCAGGCCAAAACCGGCTCTTCAACATCCCCTAAGGGGTCCAGTAGTGTGAGAGGGCACTCTGCAAAGTTGCTGTCATACAGGGTGTGGAATGCAAATGCAAGTGTGCAGTAAATTAGATTTGGGCTTGATAGTGCTCCAGCAACAACATAACCCACAGCCAAAGGTGGAATTGCGGGGCCCTGCAAAGAATCAGGCTTTTTCCTCTCTGGTTTCTGGGTGTGTCACTACAGCTCCTCAGCTCCTGCATTGAGCATTTGCCCCCTGGTGGTCAGCTACTAGTCAGATGAACACTTAGCATATTAGCCTTTTATTAGTATATAGATCATTACAAAGGGGGGGACCCAATGATATAGGATTAACTATGCAGAGAGTAATTAAATCTTTCCAGTCTTTCCCTTTCTAAGAATTTTTAAATGGTTAAAAACATTATCTTGAAGAGAGTTTGGGTGGATTCTAATGTTTGTTCTGTTTGTTGCAAAGTTTGTACCAGGTAGTTAAAGGTAAATAACAACAGCTATAGAGATACTGTCCACATCATCCGCTTGCCTATAGCTGAATTTTTTCATCTTTCTTAACATGTCCTTTTCCCTTACTCTTCCCACCACCACCTTGTCTTGCTTTCATTTAACACTCCAAGATTCCAGGGCTCCTATCTCTTAATGCCTTTTAGTCAGGAGAAAAATCAGATGAATAATTCTCTTGGAAGCAGATAAAGGATACCCCTGGACATGTGACTTAGAAATAGACTCTACCTACAAAGTATTGCACTCCGACGAGATGTATCTCCTCTAAACATCAGTGGAGTGCTTTTGGATACAAAAAGACTGTTTTAGGTGAAAAAACATAACCAGAAACACAAATGCTATATAGTTTGGCCACTGAGGTGTGCAATGCTATGCACATGAGAGGTGCTTTGAAAGTAGTTGTTGAATGAATGGCATGGCATATTAGTGCTCTCTGAATGTCTTCCTTCAGCAAAATGTGAGTGCTAATGAAGGGAAATTGGATTTCTTGGTAAAGTTTCCAGTTCCAACATACAATATTAATACTATTTTATTTTATTTATTTATTTTTTAAATATATTTTATTGATTTTGTACAGAGAGGAAGGGAGAGAGATAGAGAGTTAGAAACATCGATGAGAGAGAGTCATCGATCAGCTGCCTCTTGCACACCCCCTACTGGGGATGTGCCTGCAACCAAGGTATATACATGCCCTTGACCGGAATCGAACCCGGGACCTTTCAGTCCCCAAGCCGACGCTCTATCCACTGAGCCAAACCGGTCTCGGCATTAATACTATTTTAGTTGAAACAAGATCAGAATCAAGAGGCAGGATTAAAGGATAAATTAAAGAATGATGGAGGAAAAAATAAACAACATCAGATTCTGACCTCAGTGCAATAGTTAGTATAGATGTTTGTATTTGATCATTTTGAGAAAATTTTTTCATTATAATATGAAGAGTTAAAAAATAGCAAGATCTTTAGTCTGTTAGATCAATAAGAAAAAATCAGTAAGAAATAAGAAAAAATCAAAACAGACAAAAGATGTAAGTAGCCCAGCTCAGTGATTAAATGATCATGTATCTTCTTGGTTCCCTATCTGCTAAGTCTGTGATTCTGACTGAATCCTTTAACTATTTAAAGCCTTGATCTCCTCAATTGTGACGTAGGAAGAAACAATATGGTCGAGTGATCAGGTTAGAGAACATGCATGTAAAATTTCTGACAACTGGCATGCTGAACAATAAATATTGTTACTACTAATCATTGACGATGACACAAGGAACTGCCATGGCAAATGAAAATAAAATTGTGTTATCTAATCTTAAAATATGGGAGTGTTTTTTTATTTCTTACTATAGCCTGAACTTGCTTTGGACTCAGTCCTGCATTATGCTATTTCTCCACCAGAGACCAAAACTGTTATTCATCTGCTCAGTGGATTCACCCACTTTTTCCCTAAGAGAAGGAAAATGCTGTTGTCATTCACATTTTCAAATACAGTATTAATAGCAAAAATTATGTGAAAAATAGGTAGTTATAAAAATCTCTTCATAAACAATAACAAACTGGAAAAACATTTGCAACTCATAGCACAATAGACTAATCTCATTGATGTATAAAGAACTCCTACAACTCAATAAGAAAAAATCAAAACAGACAAAAGATGTAAAGGTCATTCATGAAAAGAAAATATAAATAGCCGTTAAACAATTTTAAAGATTCTCAGCCTTACAATAAGAACAATGTATTAAAAACTGAAAGTATTTTTACCTATCAAAATGGCAAAGAAAATTTGCAGAAGGGAAGATGCCTCTCTTGTCATGTTCTACATGGAGACTTGATTCCAAACATGTTATATTATCTTCCAGCTAAGGCAGCTATAACACAATACCACACAATGGTGGCCTTTAAATAATATACATTTGTTTCTTATAATTCTTAAGATCCAAGGAAGTCCAAGATCAAGATGCCAGCAGATTTGGTTCCTGGTGAGAGCTCTCATCCTGGCTTGTAGACTATTGCTTTCTCACTGTGTCCCTACATAGTGGGAAGGAAAGAGAGCTCAGCTTTGGTCTCTCTTCCTCTTCCAAGAAGGACACTAATCCCATCATGGGGACTTCACCTTCATGACTTCATCTAAATTTAATTACCTCCAAAGGCCTCACTCAAGCACCATCACACTGTGAATAGGGCTTCATATTAATTTGGGAGGGGGTGCATATAAATTTAGTCCATAGCAACATAATTCAAAGAAGCCATGAGATTTCATGACAAGACTGAGATTTAATGCCTCTTAAAGACATCTCCCAGGAGTATGGAGAGGAGTGTTCTCTAAACAGAACCAACACTCATTGAATGTCAATATTGTTAAGATGGAGTTATTCTTTGTGATATTTATTTTCTTTTCATGACATTTTGAGTGGGATTCTCATTCAATTGCATATAGTTATTGGTCTGTACCAAAGAAGAGCAATGATTGAGTAACTAGATTGAATCAAACTTGCCTTTCCTGACCTTACTAGTCATAACAAACTGGAAAAATATTTGCAACTCATAGCACAATACACACAGAGAGACATCCTTCATTTGCCAAGAGTAAGTGCCATGGGGGAAAGGCTGAGAGCTGAAGTTCAAGGATAGCTAAAGATACTGAGTGGAAGTTTATTTTCTACATTGAACTGTTTCATTTTAGCCTAACTTGTAACTGAAACCCCAGGAAATTTCCTAATTATAACTAGGAGGTTTATGGACATTGGGGTGGACTCAAGTAATAAGACATTATTATTTCCTTCTTCCTCCTGTTGCTATACTGTCATGTTTTTTGCTGTGAAAGTAGGTGGGGAAGAGCAGAATAGGCCCCAGAGTGACTCACACATGCCTCAGACTTTGCTGCCCAGACAAGAAAGGGCACAGAAGTGAAATATGTAGACCACTGCCAGAAATCCAGACTGTGGTGTCTCTGAGCACCAGCATGCCCAGGTAACATCCAACAAGCCCTTGCCCCTGGTCCTTTAGTGATTCAAAGGGAAAGAGATTTGGTTTCAGCCACCCAGAATGTTAAAGCCTCAAAATAGAAAATAATTTTAGTTTCAGAAACAAAATAAAGTTTACTTCTGGTACACTCAAGCTTGTGATTGAAAGAACAGTGAGCACAATCAAGTGCAGATATTTGAGAAGGAAGGTTCTAGTGAGAAGGACCTCAAAAGCCAAGTGAGGTCAAGTGTCCTTTACTCTGGGAGCCCTGTGTCTCCCTGGCAGAGTATTCTCTCTGGCTGTCACCTGAAGTAAAAGCAGGTCTGGAAGGAGCCATAGCACATAAACCCTATTGGTTAAACACTTCCACAGGCATTCACCTCCCAGAAGAGTGTGACTACTCTGTGGAGGGCTAGTGAGCCACCTGATTGTGGTTGCCAGAGTGCAGCATGTGAAAACCTGTCTAACCACAGAGCTGTGGCTAGAAACACCACTGCCCCCACAAGGTCCTGCAGGACTGATTTCAATTTCAAAAGCAAAGAGCAACATCAATGTTCTATTTCGATCTGCAAATTCCTGAGGAATTTGAAAATTAAGTTGATTTAACTATGGTAAAATATAGTAATTTAAAATCACCAGTTAATAATCACGATAATTTTGGTGTTTGTTTTGTTCAGCTTTTCTTTTTTAAAAAACAATTTTAATGTTACTGTTCAAACCACTAATTAGACTGATAATTCTTTTTTTTCATAGAGGTTGTATATAACTGGTAGTATGCTACTAAATGTTTAACAAATGGGTCTTTTGGAGGAAAATCCCTGATTTGTAGCAATTGCCAATTTCCATGGTATAAATACATAATGACCAATTTCAAGCTACCAATGTGAGGCAACTGTCATATAGATGGGAAGGAATGCACAATCTCTTGTTCATTCTCACACTGATGTTCCCTCATATAGATCCAATTATGAATAACCTCAAGAGCATGAATAATAAAATGCAGCGAAAAATTAGGAAGGGATAAGTTCATAGTATTGATTAGCTTTGTCTTTAATATAATTCATATATTTGTATACTCATATCATTTACTTTTTAAGATATTTTTATTGATTTCATAAAGGAAGAGAGAGAAAGAAACATCAGTGATGAGAGAATCATTGATTGGCTACTGGGGATTGAGCAAGCAACAGGCAAGTGCCCTTGACCAGAATCAAACCCAGGACTCTTCAGTCCATAGGTCAATATTCTATCCACTAAGCCAAATCAGCTAGGGCTAATTTAATTTTTAAGAATGGTTGTATATGACAGCTGGCTCACAGAAGTCCTGAAACATGACCCGCTGGCTACTGTGAGCCAGCACAAGCCCCTCCAGTGGCCACTAACTGTTTCTGTCCCCAGAACCAGACCACCATCCAGCAGGTATTTTGCATGTTTCATGAGTCAATGAGCTCATTAATTCATGAGTTATTATCAGGGTCTAAAAGTTTTACAAATTCAAATGAAATAAAAAAACTAAGGTTTGCTTAAAATCAAAGAAGAAATGAACAAGGGAATGATCACCACATAAAAGAAAAAAAGGTGTATAAGGCAAAAATTCTGCTTTGTTGGCATCAATAAAAAAATAACATGGTAAATCAACTCTGTAGCATTTATATAACTCAACAGCTGGATTTTAAACTTAACAAAATATAATACCCAACTGTGGATAGGCAGCTCAGCTCTTCTGGGAAAGGAGCCTTGGTAGGGCCTTCACTGGTGCTAGTGACAGTTGTTAGTCACTAAGTCAAGCCAAATTTTACTGGTGTTTGATTTGTTATGATGCTTCATAACTTTATGTAAGCATGGAGTGTCTGTTAGGAACACAGGTTGGAGCTAGAGGGCCTCAGTTTGAGCCTCAGCCCTTCACACTTACTGTCCCTATGTCATCTGCCATAGCACTTAGTCTTCTGGGCTGGTGTCTCATCAACAAACAGAACAACACACTTGTTTCATGGGTGTGGGTAATAGCTAAATGGGTTGAGCTATATGAAGTACTTGGAATAAAATATATAATAGGTGGTCTGTATTGATAAGTGTTAGCTATTATGTTATTACTAGAGGCCCAATGCATGAAAATTCATGCAAGAATGGGCCTTCTTTCCCCTGGTTGCTGGCACTGCCTTCACTCCTGACGGGAGCTCTGACTTTCTCATGCTGAGCAGAGGCCTGCGTTGTTGCTATGGCAATGACACAAGTGTCACATCCCATCCTGCCCCTGGCTGCTCAGTGCCTGTGTATGCAAATTAACCTGCCATCTTTGTTGGGTTAATTTGCATACTCACTCCTGATTGGCTGGTAGGTGACGTGAAGGTATCGTCAATTTGCATCTTTCTCCTAATTCTAAAAATATTCATATTCTACACATTTTTGTCCACTCTGAGTCTTTCAGATTGACCTAGCACATGTGAGCACACTCACCCCAAGACTAGGAGCAAATGTCCCAGGCCCTAGGGATCTGCCCACCTCCTCTCCCTGCCTCCTTGTTCATTTTCTCCTTAGCTTTCCTGGTTTCACAAGCTTCATGGTGGCTCTCCACCATAGATCTTTGTCTCTATCTGTCCCAATCCCACAGCTACCTTAGGTCAAGGACCCCAGTCTCAAGTCGGGTCTCACTAACTTGAGAGAGCAGCACTTCCTGGGACCACCCCTGCCAGTCTTGTCTCTTTTATGCCTCTCTCTGAAAGAGGACAGGAAGCAAAGAATACTTAAAGCCTAAATATACAAGTAGGAATAGACTGGAGATGTGTTTTTAGCTCTGGGAAGACCTTCAGGTAACAGGGAAAGAAAGATAAAAAACATTGGACTAAATTCAGAGTTAATAGTGCCTGATGTTTACAAGGTATTCAATAATTAACACTTTCCATGGAACACAAGAAAACTGAATAATAAATAGTCCATTTCTTTCAAGTCTGACTGAATAATTTATCATCTCCAGGCAAAAACAGGAGGCCAGATTAGTTGATATGTAACTGCCTCTATCATCCTTCAAGTGTTTTCCCTTAGGCTTGAGTCTGATTATACATAAAACCCAGATATAAAAACAAGCTTTGCTGAAGCAGTTAAAAACTGTTTAAATTGTGATTTGTAATGTCTTCCACTAGAGGGCACAATGAAACAGTCAGTGGTGCTGAGCTATAACTGGTATATCCTTTATGATGCATCAGGATTTCATCCTGTTGACTTTGGAACTGGAGTTTCAGCTTCCTAGATGTCCAGAGCTGCTCCCTGCTGTTTAACATCCATTTAAATGTAATCCTATTCCTTTCTTCATATCCTTAGAGTTTGCCCGAGTCTAAAATCCACAAATAATTTTACCAAAAGGGCTTTTCACATCTGTGTATTTAAGCAGATCCTTTTAAAGTCCCAACTTTTCTTTCCAATAGTGAGATTTTAACTGAAATGATCTTGAACCGAGCCAGTTTGGCCCAGTGGATAAAGTGTCTGACTTTAGACTGAAGCTTTGATTTCGGTCAAAGGCATGTACCTTAGTTGTGGGCACATCCCCAGTGGGGGGAGGGAGGATGCAGGAGGCAGCTCATCGATGTTTCTCTCTCATCGATGTTTCTAACTATCCCTCTCCCTTCCTCTTTGTAAAATAAATAAATAAATAAATAAACAAACAAACAAACTAACTATATATTTTTTTTAAAAAAAGAAATGATCTTGAAATGTAAACTTACAATCATCTACTGTGGTGCCTTTAAACATTGCTAACCTCTGGCTTCAACCTCTTCGTGTGTGTTAGCGATTAAAAGTGTGAATATAGCCGAAACCGGTTTGGCTCAGTGGATAGAGCTTCGGTCTGCGGACTGAAAGATCCCCAGGTTCGATTCTGGTCAAGGGCATGTACATGTATATTGGTTGCAGCACATCCTGGGGTTGGATGTGCAGGAGGCAGCTGGTTGATGTCTCTATCTCTCATCGATGTTTCTAGCTCTCTAGCTCTCTCCTCTCCCTTCCTCTCTGTAAAAAAATCAATAAAATATATATTTTTTAAAAAGTGTGAATATAGCTGCATCAATTTTTTTTGTGCTTTGAATCACATTTTTATGCAAATCCTTGGGATAATGAAGAAATGGACACATTCTTATTAAGCTCTAAACAAAATCCAGCATCTTCAAAATTTAAGTGTATGTTTTTTAAATCTTAAACATCACAATTATTTTTTTTACTAATTTACTCTTTTTTTCTGCTTCCCAAAATGTGAGTTTTTAGAACACTGTCAGAATGAAAAATTTTTAATACAGATCATATGCTATGCATTATTCCTATCCTACCATGGGAATAGGTATTAAAGATCATTATCAGACGTCCTCTCAATCGTTGTGCCAATAGTAGAATTTTTCTTTCACCTATTCAAACCAAATATTTGCTAAGGGCATTTCCCCATAATATTGAGATGTGCTTAGTAGTGATTCAATAAACTTTCATAATGGAGTTGTAAACTAGTGGGAGCATCTGAACAGCAAGGTAGCGATGAGAGCAAACCCTTATTGAAACATGGGTTTCAGCCAAAACTGGTTTGGCTCAATGGATTGAGCATCGGCTTGGGGACTGAAGGGTCCCGGGTTCGATTCCGGTCAAGGGCATGCATGTACCTTGGTTGCGGGCATATCCCCAGTAGGGGGTGAGCAAGAGGCAGCTGATCGATGACTCTCTCTCATCGATGTTTCTAACTCTCTATCTCTCTCCCTTCCTCTCTGTACAAAATCAATAAAATATATTTAAAAAAAAAGAAAGAAAGAAAGAAAGAAAGAAAGAAAGAAAGAAAGAAAGAAAGAAAGAAACATGGGTTTCAGGCTGAAGACTTTTATTTCTTGTCCAAGAAAGTTGAAGAATAAATTTATGGGGTAATAGATGTCTTCAATAAAAATGTAGAAGTTTATTGGAAGCATATACAAACTCCAAAAGGGACCCCCTGGGGAGGGGCCCACAAATGGGAAAAGCCTGCTCTCTTTCTCTCTCTAATGGGAAAAGTTCAATTTAAAAAAAATCTATCTCATGTCTCTTTGTCTCTGGTTTATATATGCTGCAGTTCTTTGTCTGACCTTGACCCTTTCTAATTGGACCTTCCTTAATTTAGGACCCCCATGCTTTCCTCATTGGTCACTCTGCTACAGGGTGTCCCAGTATCTTGTGACTTTTCTTTATCCTCTGTGAATGTATGCCTTCCTCCCCCATTATCCTTGACATTTCTCTGTCCTCTGTAAGATAAGCATTTTGGCATCTCCAAGCCCCCATCTATACATTCCTCTCCCACGGACCCTCTTTATTTCCTAAATCTGCCTTTTTTGTTTCTAAAATTCCTTTCAATATCACATTATAAAGTCAACTCTTCCATTCTAAAAAACAAGGTGTATTGTCTCTTTCTTTTTAAAAATGGGAGAGTAGGCAACATGCCATTTAAAATAAAAGCAACTTCCCAAAACTACTCCTATACACTCATAGATTTGTATAAACTGTCTATTTGAAGAAGAAAGATTAAAATTCAAATTGATAAAACAAGAAGACTCATAAATATTATTAGATGTTAAAATATGTGGACAAAAAGGAGCCACATGCTTACCTAACTAGCTCAGGGAAGGCCTGTTTGGTGGCCAGCAAACTCAGAGACCTAAAGTAACCACAAAGAATGATTTGAAATGAAAATTTAACTAACAGCAGTTTATGGTAGGTAGTCATGTCCTAAGCTGGTATCTTCCCTGACAAAGGTAAATCTTTACCGTAACTGAGCCTGTCTGTTGTCTTTTTTGCATTTATGATAATATACCATTGGAATGTAAAAGTAATTTTCCTTTTGCTGGCTGGACTCTTTAAAGCACAGCAAAGTTTTGTGGAGACCACAAATCCCCTCATTGTTATAGAGTTAACTGTTGATTGTTAACTATCCTGCACCCACCTAAGTAAAAGAAGTCTGTGTCTATCATTTTACTTTTTATCCAATCCCAGAGGTTTCTCCACTTTGCTTTCTCCCGCTTCCCTAATCTACCACCAATGGATCTCATGTAACCCACATATATCTCCTCCTTTGATTGTAATGTATAAAACAAGGTGCAAAACTGCCATTCTCTGGCGCATTATCTCAATCCATTACATTCTGCTTCCTGGCAATTGTCAACAGTTTGGCTCAAATAATCTCACAAAAATTCTTCACAGGTTGAATGTTTCTTACATTAACAAATAAAAAGTCTGAGAGAATCTGTAAAGGGAGGGGGTATTTTCTTAGATCAGAAGTTTTTTCAATCATAAGTAATGTTCTAAAGCAATATTTTATTTCCCCTTCAACATGAGTGAGTTTGACACCATATTAGAAATGTTACTTCGACTGAGGAAAACCAATTCCTACATATGTTTGTTATTTTAGAAATATGGCAAATTTTGAACACTTTCCATTATAAGAATTTTGTAAACTCACTTAAGGGATAGATAAAAAACATTCTCAATATAGAAATTATCTTTTGGGGAAGCCAGTAACTTACAACATTCAAGAAATGAATATTTAGCTGGTGAAAGATATAGTAATTTAGTTCTTTGGAAGTCCAAGGAGACCACTGATGGGCATTTTTGTTATCTATTCCCTAGCCCCAAACTCTCTCTGAAAAATACCCATCACAGAGACCATGCCCATAACTCAGTTCTTCGGGGCTCTTCCTGTAAAGTCTTTTTATTGAGAAAGGACACCATTTACTTATAATTCCACTGGTTCAAACTTACTATGAAGAGCATATGGCAAAAGGAGGATTAACCCAGATTTCCAGTATACAACTAAGTTGCTTTCCTCTTCTCCATGACTCCAATAAAAGAAAGTCTGAAGCAAAGTTCATCAGAGTTAGAATCATTGTGTTTTTTGGTTTTTGTTTTTTATCAAAAATCTTCTTCTAGGAAAAAAATGTCATGCCTTTAAAAATTCTTAAATAACAGAGAAATAAATGCTTAGAAACTAAAAATTATTTTCTATGCATTTCCTTCTCTGTGAAGTAATAAAGTTTTGGAATGAACTCCCTGAGTATTTTTTCTCAAATCCCATGGCAAAGGAGCATTGATTCATTAATTAATTAATTTATTATTATTATTTCCAAATTGTCATTGGTACTTTCAGAAAATGCAATAAAAAATAAAATTCTGTACAAATGTTTTTATATTATACAAAATATGAGTCCAGGGACTTTATTATTAAATTCAACATATATAAAATGACTCTCCATGAATGTTTTTAAATGCTGTTTTTACTTATTCCTCCAGATCCAGTAGCAAATCCCAGCCTCCAGAGAAGCACTGGTTGCTGTATATGGCCTTGGCATCACTTTCCACAGCTTTGTTTAATGGCCTTTCTTCCAAGTAAGGCTGTAAAAAACTGGAGACATTCTCATAATACATTGTTTGAAGAGTATTCACACTACTCAAAACATCTTTCAAAGTATGTAAATAGCTATGAACTTTATTAAAAGTTTAATAAAGTCCCTTTAATTGTGTGAAATTTTAAAGCAAAAATACTATTATTGACTGCTGAAATTCTTCAATTTGGGAGAAATGGAGTCAGAGACTGGCTCCTGGAACTATATATCAATTTCTAACTATGTTTCTTATAACTTTATCCATATGAGAGACAGATAAAAGGAGAAAAAAGATTGAAAATCATCTGGAAACTATATATGAAAATACCTTTAAAAATAGCTGTGCCTAGTTGGTGTGGCTCAATTGGTTGGAGCACCTCCTATAAACCAAAAGGTTGTGGTTTCGATTCCAAGTGAAGGTACAGACCCAAGTTGCAGGTTCAATCTTTGGTCAGAAATAATACAGGAGGCAACTTATTGATATTTCTTTCTCTCTCTTCTCCTTCCTATCTCTCTAATAACTATAAAAACATGTCCTTGGGTGAGGATTTCAAAAAGTTGTATTTTCCTAATTAAATGCGTGGAAAAGTAGTTAAATTTAGAAGGTAAAAAGAAAAAAATCCTTTGGGAAAACTTTTGTATTTTCCAATAGAAAAACCATTTTATTTTTACAAAAGTTATTCATTTGAAGTAGCCAAACTAAATGGCACATTAGTGCAAGTAATAGATCAGTGAAGTGTAAGAAAAGAAGTATAAGAAAAGTCTATATATTTTTTTCAGCTCTTGAAAAATATAATGTGGGCTGCAATTGAATGAGTTAATGCTGGTTGGCTTGCCTACTCTGCAGATTTGATTTCCCCTAAAGACTAACTACATGCAGTTTTCTGAATGTCTGTGAGCATAGCACTCCTCCTGACAAAGGACTTTTGCAATCACATGAAGTAATATTTAGTGTCCTAAAAAATTTCACTGCATTTACATTCACTTCTGGGTCTGGCTCAGGGGTATCTTTTGGGGGAAACCTCATATCCCAGATGGCTTGATGGGCAAGGAAATAATATATATAAAAAATACTATTAAAAGTTAAAAGTGGAACTCAGGAGAAAGGAAGATGGCAACCAGCAGGCAGGTAGCGATAGAGGAGTGTGTGGACTTGTGTGGTGTGTGTGTGTATGAGCTAGGGACAGTTAGATTCTGAAGGTCTTCCAAGGGGCTGCCAAACCAGGCAGTCTTAGATGGTGGAGCCCCGTGCACAACGTGGACACTTCTGGGTGGCCAGTGTGGGCACAGAGATCACACCATCTTGAGAAACAGAGCAGCTTGAGACTAAGATCCTGGCCTCAGTACCACCCAGTCTGCTCTCAGACACAAACCAGGACCCTGCAGCCACTGGGGACAGAGACCTGCAACTACAGTTGCAGACCCACAAACAAGAATCTAGACTTCCTGGTTGGTCGCAGATTTCTGTGAGTCAAGGAGACTATCCCCCTCCCCACAGGCTCCCAGACAGTGCCATAGTAACTGATAGACCTGCCCCTTGCACTGGCCACAGTACCAGTGCCGCTACAGGAATTTGAGCCTGGGAGCATGCGGACACTGGGAATCTGTTCCCCACAATGCAATCGGGCAACCAAAATGAAGCCCACATAAGGTGGCAGTGCCACCTGACTTTGATTCTGGGCAAGCTCACACAGAAGTCTGTTTTCTTCATGGCAGGAGCAGAACTCCTGCTGACACAGTGTTACTGTGCAACCAGTCCCCCAAGATGACCGGAACCCCGATTCTCCAAGTAAGAGGCAGAACTGAGCACTGACTTGAATCTGTTTCTTATCATATGCCCTGGGATCCCTGACTCCCAGTGCATTCATACTAAGAACCAATGACTCCAATTATTGGTGCATGTGCACACAGGGATCTTGGATCTCAGCAGAGGCCACACAAAACAACAGAGACTCTGGTACTCAATTCTTGGTACAGACACAGGGGAACTCTGACTCCTGGCACATGCTAGGGGACTCTGATTTTTGGCACATACCAGTGGGGTTTCTGTTTCAGTGTGGTGCAGGCAGAGTCCCTGATTCTAGGTGTGTACATGAGACCACACTGATGCTGGTAACACTGACCCTGGGCAAGCCTGGTTCCCACCAACCCATGGAAGCTACACATCTCAGTGTCAGAGCACTTCAGTGACACTCAACTGGTGTGAAGCTCCCACTGCACATGGCCCAGGTCCACACAACTCAACATTTGAACCTCCTTCTGGTGAATGGGGAAAAGACACAATCCCCAGAGGAAAGAAAATGAGGAGTTGCCAAGAAAGGAAATTAGTTAAATTGAAGCATGCAACATGACCAAAAAAGAATTCATAGTAATGGTAGGGCAAGTCATACATCGGATAGATGAGAAAATCAACAACCTATGCAAGAATCAGGAAGAAATGAAAAGTGACATAGCTACAATAAAAAACTCCATGGAAAGTTTCAACAGTAGACTAGAAGAAGCAGAGGGCAGAATTAGTGAGTTAGAAGATAAGGTAGAGAAACAAGCTCAATCTGAACAGCAACTGGAGAAAAAAATTAAAAAGCAGGAGGAAAGCCTAAGGGAGCTTTGGGACAACACGAAACAAAGTAACATATGTATAATAGGGCTGCCAGAAGAATAAGAAGAACAGCAAGGACTAGAAAATCTATTTGAAGAAAAAAATGACAGAAAACATCCTGGATATGGGAAGAAAATAGTTACATAAGTACAGAGAGTCCCAAGCAAGATGAATCCAAAAAGATCCACACCAAGACACATCATAATTAATGTCAAATGGTAACAACAAAGAGAGAATCTTAAAGGCTGCAAGGGAGAGACAGAGAGTTAGCTACAAAGGATCCCCCATCAGATTATCAAATATCAAATGATTTCTCAACAGAAACACATCAAGCTGGAAGGGAATGGAAGGAAGTATATAAAGTGCTGTAAAGCAAAAGACTGAATCCAAGAATACTCTATTCAGGAAGACTATCAATCAAAATTGAAGGGCAAATCAGGAACTTTGCAGATAAAAAAAGGCTAAGGGAATTTATTACCACCAAACCAGCAATGCAAGAAATGCTAAATGGAATGCTGTAAAAAGAAGAAATAAAAAGACAAGAAGGAACACAGGCACAAAAATGGAAATTACTACAAATAAGTACTTTTTTCCCCCCAAAGCCATGGAATATACGTTCTTCTCAAGGGCACATGGGACATTTTAAAAAATAGACCACATATTTGGTCACAAGCAAAGTCTCCCCAAATTCAAGAAATCTGAAATCATGCCAAGCATCTTCTCAGACCACAGTGGCATCAAATTAAAAGTAAAATACAATAAAAACAATCCAAAACAATGATTGGGTTACCAATGAGATCAAAGAAGAAATTAAAAACATCCTGGAAACTAATGGCAATAAAAACACAATAATCCAAAATCTATGACACAAAATGAAAGTAGTCCCGAGAGGGAATAGCTCTACAGGCCTACCTCAAAAAACAAGAAAAAATGGTAGTAAATCATCTAACTCTACAACTCAAAGAATTAGAAAGACAGCAATAAGAAAAGCCCAGAGTGAGCAGAAGTAAGGATATAATAAATACCAGAACAGAAATAAATGACATAGATACAAAAACAACAACAACAACAACAACAAAAACACAATACAAAAGATCAATTAAAACAAGAGCTCCTCCTTTGAAAGGATAAACAAGATTAATGAATCTCTAGCTAGGCTCACCAAGAAGCAAAGAGAGAGGACTCAAGTAAACAAAATCAGAAATGAGAGAAGCAAAATAACAACAGACCCCACAGAAATTCAAAGGATTGATAAAAAAAAAAAACAAAACACTATTAACAATTTTACTCCAACAAAGTAGACAACCTGGAGGAAATGGGAATATTTCGTAGAAAAATACAACCTTCCAAACCTCAAACAGGAAGATTCTAAAAATCTCAATAGGCTGATAATTATTGAAGAAATTGAAGCAGTCATGAAAAAGCTCCCAGCAAACAAAACCCCAGGGCCAGATGGCTTCACAGGGGAGTTATATCAAATACTCAAGGAAGAACTAAAACCTATCCTTCTCAGACTATTCCAAAATATTCAAAAGGAAGGAACACTTCCAAGCTCATTCTATGAAGTCAGCATTCCCCTAATCCCAAAACCAGGTAAAGACAACACAATGAAAGAAAATTATAGGCCAATATCCATCATGAACATAGATGCCAAAATCCTCAACAAAATTCTAGCAAATTGGATCCAGCAATATATCTAAAAGATCAAGCACTATGATCAAGTAGGATTTATCTCGGGGATACAAAGATGGTACAATATCCACAAATCAATAAATGTGATACATCACATAAACAAATTGAGAAATAAAAATCACAAAGTCATATCAATTGACGCAGTAAAAGCATTTGACAAAATCCAACACCCCTTCTTGATAAAAGGTGGGAATAGAAGGATCATATCTCAACCTAATAAAAGCCATAGATGACAAACCCACAGCCAACATCATACTCAATGGGCAAAAACTAAAACCATTTCCCTTAAGAACAGGAATAACACAGAGATTCCCGCTCTCACCACTCCAGTTTGACATAGTACTGGAAGTACTAGCCATTGTGATCACACAAGAAGAAGAACTAAAAGGCATCCAAATTGGAAAAAGAGAAGTAAAGCTGTCCTTACTTGCAGATGACATGATACTGTACATATAAAACCCTAAAGACTCCATAAAAAATTTATTAGACTTAATAAATGAATTCAGCAATGTAGCAGTATACAAAATTAATGCCAAGAAATCTATGGCATTTCTTTACACCAATAGTGAACTTACAGAAAGAGAGACTAAAAAAGCAATCCCATTTACCATCATGCCAAAAAAAATTAAGATACCTAGGAATAAACTTAACTAAGGAGGTAAAAGACCTATATGTGAAAGACTACAGGACACTGAAAAAAAAAAAAAAGATAGAGGAAGACATAAACAGATGGAAGAACATACCATGTTTATGGATTGGTAGAATCAACATCATCAAAATGCCCATATTACCCAAAGCAATCTATAGATTCAATGCAGTCCCCATTAAAATGCCAATGGCATATTTCACAGACCTAGAACAAACTTTCCAAAAAATTCATCTGGAAAAAAAAAAAGATGCAGAATAGCTATAGCAATCTTGAGAAGAACAACAAGATAGGTGGGATCTCAATACCAGATATCAAGCTGAATTACAAAGCCACTGTTCTCAAAACAGCCTGGTACTGGCACAAGAATAGTTGTATACATCAATGGAATAGAATAGACAACCCAGAAATTGACCCAAACCACTATGCCCAATTAATATTTGACAAAGGATGCATGAACATAAAATGGAGTCAAGACAAGCTCTTCAATAAATGATGTTGGGAATTTTGGACAGATACATGCAAAAAATTAAACTAGACCACCAACTTACACTATACACAAAAATAAACTCAAAATGGATAAAGGACTTAAACATAAGACAGGAAACCATAAAAATACTGGAGGAATCCACAGGGAGAAAAATTCTAGACATATACCAAAGCAGTTTCTTTACTGATACTACTCTTAGGGCAATGAAAACTAACAAGAAAATAAACAAATGGGACTACATCAAAATAAAAAGCTTCTGCACAGCAAAAGAGACCATCAATAAAACAACAAGAAACCTCACTGCATGGGAGAACATATTCACCAATGTTATCACTGATAAGAGTTTAATCTCCAGCATTTACAGGGAACTCATACAATTTAACAAAAAGAAGGTAAACAATCCCATCAAACAATGGGCAATGGACCTAAAAAGATACTTTTTGAAAGAAGACAGAAGGAATGCCAAGAGAAATATGAAAACATGCTCAAAATCACTAATTGTCTGAGAGATACAAAATCAAAATAACAGTGTGATATCATCTCACACCTGTCAGAATGGCTATCATCAACAAATCAACAAACATGTGTTGGTGAGGATGCACAGAAAAGGAAACTCTTTTGCACTACTGGGGGGAATGCAGACTGGTGCAGCCACTGTGGGGAACAGTATGGTGTTTCCTCAAAAAACTAAAAACGGAATTCCCATTTGACCCAGTGATCCCACTTCTAGGAATATACCCCAAGAAACTAGAAACACAAATCAGAAAGGATATATGCATGCCATGTTCATAACAGCACAATTTATCATTCTACCTATAAAAAAGTAATATGCAATCATCCACAAGTGTTTGCTGTTTTTTTTTAAACAGGATGGGGCAATTGCTTCTGCCTGAAGGCTAATTGTTATTCCCAATCTCTTAATGGGCCTCAGCAACTCCACACCATGAGGCAAAATGTTTTTCAAGACTGCTTAAATAGCAATTGCCTGTCTAAGATGACTGCCACAGTGTGAGGGTATGACTCAGCACAGGAAACCGTGGTGTCTGCCTTCTGAGCTCTAATTCCAGAGCCCCTGATCCTGGCTTCTGCTCACACAGCTCCAGTCCACTCTGCTCTTCCTCTGCCAGAGCACAAGGTTCCACGTGGACTTTGTGTGTTGGCACTTTAAGAGGATCTCTGAAATCCACTCGCCTTTCCCTGGCAGAGAGCAACCCTGCTGCTTTACACAGCCAAATGTTATGTGGGTACCATTCTCAGTTCTGGTGCTCTCTGGTGGGGGGATAAGCTTGGGGATTAGACTCCAGAGTTCTCAGTGGTAACCCCTCCCCGCCGCCCAGCTAAGATATCTCTCCAGAACTTCAGGTGCTGTCTGTGAGAGCCTGGCCAGTTTTTTTGTGACTCCACCCTTCCTATGAGTCTCTATAGTTTTCACTTTCCGTCCTCGGTTACCAGGGTTCTCTCCAGTGAGTCTTCTGTTGATTATTCACTAAGCTTTTCAGTATTTTAGTTGCATTTCCAGTTTGGTCCTAGGAATGTGTTCATGCAGCATCTACTTACTCCACCTCCATTTTTAATCTTGCCACCAATTATTTACTATGTAACTTTGGGCAAGTCTCAACTTCTTCATTCTTGTATGTAAATAAAGTTAAAAATATTACTATCTTGCAGAATATTGTGAGGATAAAATCAGATAATGTCTATAAAAAGCACAAGTCAGTGTCTGGCACGAGATGAGGTTTTTTAAATGAGAAATTTTAAAACTTAACGCCTGTTCTTCATTTAGATCCTTGTCCCTTTCTCCAAATATTTGTGAAATTGTGGCATTTTTAAAAATTCCTCATTAACAAAAATTCTTTTAAATATTTTCATTACTTTAAAAAAAAAGGAAATATTTCATTGATAACTAGTTCTTGCGACAAGATAGATTGCTGACATAAGCATTAGGCTATCACTGTGATGACGCATCCCTGTAATACAAATGGCTGGAGACATAGGATCAAGAATAAAGGAATAGTTCCCAAAGATGAAAGAAATGAATAGAGAAATATTTCAAATGCATGGGTTTTATTCAAAACAGAGATATATCTAAGATATTTCTTAAGTGGAAAAATGGAGGAGAGGAATATAAAAGATGGTTGAATTCTATAAGAACAGCCCATCCTTAAAATTTTTTAAGGTTTATCTGATTTGATAGTCAGAAGGGATATTGTTAAACTTTCCGATGCAATATAAAAGATGGTTTGTATCTAATTTCTGAAATGATATAAGGTTAACAAAAATTAATTAGGCACTCTTTCATTTAAATGGACCCAATGAACTCAGTCCCTGTGAAGCATTTGAGTCACCTTTAAAACCAACCTGTACCCGGAGCAGCGGCTGCCAGGCTGGGAGTGGCCAGGCCCGGAGCAGCCGGGTCTTATGCGGCCAGGCCCGGAGCAGCCAGGCCCGGAGCAGCAGCAGCCAAGTCCAGAGCAACTAGGTCAGGAGCGGCAGTGACCAGACCCGGAGCAGCTGGTTGTGGAACGAACCAGAGCAACAGAGGCCAGGCCCGGAGCAGCCAGGCCTGGAACAGCTCGCTCCTCGCCTGCCCCTGCCCCATGGCTGCCTCTCAGACATGGCTGGAAACTTTTGCGGGAACTTGAGGGTCTGCTGAATCAAGTGATGAAGGCTTAGATCTGGATGTGTTGAGTTAGTATAGCGCTGGGGTGTTGATCTGTGAGTGCCTTGGGTGTGGCCTGGATGAGGCTGGGTGACCTATATGGAAATGTCTTTTGTGTGAAGTGTATCATTGGGCATGTGGAGGTATTATTGATATGAGAAAATGCTAAGTAACTGATTTACTATCTGAAAAGGGATTTACTATCGGAGAAAGGGAAGGAGGAAGAGACTGAACATAAACTGTGCACCTATGGATGAGGACAATGGGGGATGGGGAGGGGGCGGAGGGTGGGGTGGTAACCTGGTGGAGGGGGGAAGAAATGAGGAACCTTTGTAATAATATGAACAATAAAGATTGATTTAAAAAAATAAAAAAATAAAAAAATAAAACCAACCTGTAGTGTGAAGAAACCCTACAGACAGGCTTAGTGTTGAAACAGCATATGAGTTGGGTTTTGAAGGATGGGTAGGAACCTATATGTAGGGCATCAACATGCAGAACCCTGCTCCTTTGTCTGCCTTGAGGGCAGTGGGCCAGGATTAACCAAGCCACAGAAGAAACACAGCTTCCTGGAGTTGCAGTTCTACTTGATAACAAGCAATTTGAAATATTAAAATAAATACAGCTATAGTAAAAAATGATATTCAAAATGTGTATATATTTTGAATACAAATTAGATACTTCAAAGAGATACTACTGGCTTTGGGATGTGGAGACAGCTCAAGGGTGGGCATTTCCTTTCCTATGCCCACTTCATACTTTGGGATGAGAAGCACCAGATGGGAGAAAAAAATAGATTCAGCGTATCTGATGAAAATACAGCAGACACTAATTAGATGATCTATTTAACATCTCTGAACCCCAGTTTCTTCTGCAACATGGGCATGCAAAGGCCTACTTCCTAGAGTTGCTTTTGTGGATTAAATATAAAGACAGGTGTTAAGGCTGCTACTTCCCACCAGCCCTGGTTGTTTCTCCAGAAATGTTCGGTGTACCTGAATCTAAATGAGAAAAACTGTTGAAGCAATAGATGGAGGGCAGGCATATTTGGAGAACATGGATAGACATATAAGGTTCCTGAAGTATGGAAGAGGAGGTTAAGCCCTATCATGTGGATGCTACCCAGACAAGAAATATCCCTTTGACCCAATGGAGATGTATTTAAACTGTATTCATTCAAATGTGGACAACAGTAGAGATATTTGACATAAGCATAACTAAGCAAGAAATGGCTTAGTGGGAGTATATATCTATATAATTTTTTTAGGGCTAATCATTAGGTAATGTCAGATGTCCATAGTGTTTGATTCAGCAACACGCCATCTAAAAATCTGTCCTGCAGATATGCTTACATATGAGTAGGATGACATAAGGACAAGCATATGCACTGCAGATAAAATAATGGAAAAGAAGAAAGCACTGTGAATGCTTGAGCCTTGAACTTGTTACATAAATTATGGTGCAATCTATAAAACAATCCTATGCAACCGTTAAAAAAGGCTAAAGAACTTATAAAATTTGTTGTCAAGTCAAAAAAGCAAGGTGTGGAACAGCATTCTGGTATGTGTAACAAAAACTACTATGGGCTCACCATACCCCATTTCTTCTCTGTGCTGGCCAGACACCCACTACTCTTCCTATGGTCACATGCGTCTATATGATAAAGGTCTGGCCAATTGCAAGCCATTCCCAAGCCTGCTCCCTCTAACCCTCTCGATCATCATGTTCTGTCTTCCTTCCTTTGTTGGCTCATAGAAATATATATGGCAGATGCCCCAAGTTCCTGGAACTGACACAAACATCAAATTAAAGGACACTGTGACAATGACTCCTAGAGAAGACTGTAGTGCTCCTGTCACTCTGGATTTGGACATGAGCAAGAAATAAACCTCAAGATGCAAAAAACAAAAGAGCCTTTTGATTCCATGCTAGCATGGGCTCTGTCCCACTTACACTGACAGGTGTGGTGGAAGAGAGCGAGCTTCAACAGATCAAAGGGTTTTACAGGGGTGGTGATATCACTGCTTTGGCTGACCCTGATTGGTTGGGTGATGGTTAGGGTCTAGTTACAAAATGGAGGATCAGGAGTTAGCACCATCCTGCCCTTTCATTCCCCCCATGTCTTATGTGCATGAGTCAAATCATTGACTCAGCCCACTTCCTTTAAGGGTATTCTCTGTTCTGTTTAAAAATGCTCTTACAGTTACCAAGACCCCCAGTACCATAGTTCCCATCAGTACTGTCCTCGCTGTCTTCACTGTAGTCCAATTCCCCTCCTGAAGGCATCAAGTCTCCTCCTGGCCTGCTTGGAGCCCAGGCTGGGGATCTCACAGGTGAGGCTGATAGTTGCCAGGATCCAGGCCATTTTCTGGTGCAGGAGCTGAGAGTGGTGTAGCCAGGTCTGGGTGCCTTCTACTTCAACAGCCGTGGGCATGCTCAGGATAACAGTGTAGCGTCCCTTTCGGGTTGGGGTGAGTCCTTGGGCAGTGAATTTCTTTACCCATACTGAGTCCCAGTCTGGAAGGGGTGTACAGGGTCCATGGTGGGCACTGGCAGTGCATCTCTGGGTATACTGCAGAGCCTGTAAGGACTTGAACAAGGGAATAAATTCCAGCTTTCAGTTTCCCCCTGACCCTGGGAAGGATGGAGGGAGGTTTACCATACATAATCCCAAAAAGAGGAGAACTTGTCCCAGTAGAGGGTACACTGGCCCATAAGAGGGCGAAGGGCAGGGGGTTGGTTCAATTTTCACCGGTTTTTAGGACAAATTTAATTAAACTTTTTAGAGTCCTGCTCATGCCTGTCCTAAGACTTGAGCTATACTTTGAGATACCTTGGCTACAAAGGTTGGGCTGTTATCTGCTCCTGTGACTATGGGCAGCATGAATCTAGGTATAATCTCTTGGAGTAATTTCTTGACTACTATAGAGGCAGTTTCTGTCCTAGTGGGATATACTTCAACCTAATCTGAGGTGTCTAGAAAAACTAGCATGTACTAGTACCTTAATGCTGGTGGCTTAATCTCTGTGAAATCCACCTCCCAATGCTCTCCTGTGGAAGTTCCCTGGGGCCCAAATTCCCAGGGGGACCCCCTTATCTTGCTTAGCATTTACTTGTGCACAGACAATACTTCTAGTGACTATGCTTTCTTATCTAAGCTTGGTAGTATCTGTCTCACAGAAGTTCAGAAGTCTTGGTGACGCCTAAGTGGGTAACCTGGTGTCATTGGACAACTAACGTCTGACCTAGAGCCTCTGGGACCAACAGTCTGTCATCTGGTAAGGTCCATCAACCATCTTGTACTTTGATGACTTGCTTCTGTTCTGCCAATTACTCCTCTTGTTCTGTGTAGAAGGAGGTTCATCGTAGGTCAGGGTCCAGTAGGGTTACTAAGACTTGTAAAGGCCCCACTGGTTTTTGGGCATAATGTCCTTTCCAGCTGCAGTTGGTAACCCTCTTTCCCTGTGGATGGCACAGTGTCCCCATCAAAGGGCCTGGATTAAGGACAAAAGTTCAGGAACTGTGTCCAAATGGTGTTATCCAGAGTGAATACCATTGCCTCTGCATATCAGATCCCATCCTGAATGTAACTGCTCCCATCCAAGAACAGTATCTCGTCTGGCAGTACTGTGTCTGTTACCTCTATGCAGTCATGAATGGGTTCCTCTGGATCATCATCTGGAAGCAGGCTGGCAGGGTTGATGGCCAGTGTCTGGGTTGTTGTCAGGGCTAGCTCCTGACCCAGAGTCTGCTTATCTGCCCCATTCACCAGCAATGCTGTGGTGGCCACTGCCCAGAGGCACACTGGCCACCCTGCTGCCATAGGGTCTAGTCTCTTAGACAGATAGGCAACAGGTCTCTTCCAGGGACCTAGAGTCTGAGTGAGAACCCCTTTGGCAATGCTCCTTACCTTACTCACATAGAGGTGGAAGGGCTTCACGACGTCTGGCAAGGCTAGGGCAGGTGCTGAGATGAGAGCCTTCTTTAGCTCCTCAAAGGCTCGTTGTTCCACTTTGTTCCAGTTCAGCAGCTGTATTCCCTCAGTTCTGAGGTCTCTGGTGGCTCCCTGGACTGATGTCTTCTTAGAGGTTACTGGTCCCATCAGCTCCGTCAAGACTGAATAGGCTGTCCCAAGTGTCCACCAGGAAACTAACAAGTTTGCCTCTCACTTGTAAGGTTACCTTAGGGGCTTAATGGAAAGGAACCCCGGTCCTGTCAGTCCTCTTCCTCTAAGTTAAAGACTCTTGGAGTCTGAGTTGTTTCTCTAGCTAACCTTCCAGGACATTCTCTCTTTCAGTGCCCCTGCTTCCTACAATAAGCATACTAATTCCTTCCTATTAGTTGCTGGCCTTTTCTCTCTTTCTCTGTTCTCCTTTCTCATCACATGTACAACCTTTACAAAAACCTTTATAATTTCAAATTAACTTTCAAATCTTCTTTCTATATCCTTCAAAAATACATATCCATGCCTCAAATCTTATAGAAAAGGCAAAGGGAGTAGGGAGCAGGTCCAGTACCCTATTCCCAGGTCTCCAACCGCTTGAAATTTAAAATGCCACATTTTTCCTACAGATACAGATCTCAGATTCTGATAAGCCTAAAAGGGAAATGGGGGAATTTCTAACTGCACCTTTAAGCCTCCTAACATAACACGGTGAAAAGTGTCGCTGGGGATTCTTGGGTCTCATTGGGGTACAGGAGGTCACAAGGGAATTTCTCTCCAGGCCACTGCCTACTACCACCCCCAGCTACTCTAAACAATCCCGAGATGGGATGGAGGCCGGGTGGGTGGAGACAGGGAGCATGGCTTGGGTCCCAGGTGGTGAAGGAGATGCTCCCACTGAGGCATTTTCATCTGGCAGTCCACTATCCATTCCCACTGGGAAAAGCACTTGCCTCCTGCTAGTAGGGTACCCGGTGACCCCTATTCTGCCATCAGACTCCCTGACCTTTCTGAAAAGCCCCTCTGCTTGAGGGTATTTCCATTAATATTACTAGTTTTTAAACTATAACTTAAGAGTTGACACACACACACAAGGACCAGGTGATCCACAAAATATTTTCCTTTTCTTCTAAAGATTTTACAATGTACTGTAATCATTAATCACATCAAACTTAAATGGCCAATTGAGACAAACAGTAGTTAACTTTAGAATTTGGTCCCTGCTTTTAACCTTTTGGACCTCAATTGTTACAACTTCATACCTTAAACATGGACAGAAATTTTGTTAGGTGGGCTGATTCCCTTCTGACAGAGAGCAAGCACCTCTGGTAAAAAGGAAACCCAGTGGCCACTTGGGGAAGTTTGCTATGTTCAGAGCACTCAGCCTTAAACAAATTAAAGGTTTCTTTCTTTCCTTTTTTTTTTTTTTTTTTTTTTTTAATCAGACCAAACAAGTAATATATTTTGAATTTCCAACTACCCAAGAGAAAACACATTTTATCCTCTCAAAAACAAGTTGATATACTCTAGGCATTTAGTTACCACAATTATATAACTTCTACCAATTCAATTTGAATCTTAAAAGTTTCAGAGCTTTGCAAGTCAAATTTTAGCAGTTCTTTAAAATCTAATAATTAACTTTAAACCATTATTTTTTTTTTTGTCTGGGGAAATTGAAAAGCAAACTTGTAGGTATTCACATGTAAACTTGTCCCTTGGCTAGCAAAAGGTGTAGCTATTTAAATGCAAATGAACACATTCCTCAAAGTTAGCTGCTGGTGGAAATTGGATTACCTGTCAAACCTGCTATTTACTTCCTGCTGGTTACTTGGCTCAGGGCAGGAAATTTCAAATGCTCTGGGAAACTAGCTTGTATTTCTTTGTTCACCATTCCTGAAGCCAAAACAAAACAAAAACAAAAACAAAAACAGAGTTTTCACTCTGCACACAGAAAAGAGTCAAGCCCAGAAACTATGCTCACTCGTTTTTAAACTGGTCTTTTCCCCTTACATGAGTACAGAAATCCCCAATGCATAAAAAAAGATGGCGAATATGAGGCCTTTTATGGTGCTTTCTTGGGAGTGGTGTCCACATTGGATCGCCACGTGTCTCTTCTCCCCCACCTCTTGCCTGCTCTGGGGGGAAAGAGTAGCAAATTTACAAAGAAGAGCAAACTGAATCCTTTACTTATACAAACATGCAAACAAAGAACACAAATAGACAGAGGGCCCCTAAGAACAGTCTTCCAACTCTGTAGAAGCAACACCAGAAGCTAGACGACAGCCTCACGCCGACCGGTGGCCCTCTGGTGGCCATCCAACATTGAAAGCTAGTCACTCACTAGTACAACAAGTCTGCCATCAGCCCTTCCAGACCTCCACAACACAGAAAATCACAACAACCAACAAGAAGAGGGCACCCAACATCAACATTTCAACTCCTTAGAAGAAAAACCATAGAGGTCGGCCTCAGGCCAATAGGCGGAAGTGACCTGCTTCGTCCTGAGAGGGGATTCCACTTCCCTCCTGCCTGAGAGGGGATTCCACGTCCCTCCTGGGAGGATCAAAAAGTCTTTCAGCCGGAACCAGTTTGGCTCAGTGGTAGAGCGTCGGCCTGCGGACTGAAGGGTCCTGGGTTCGATTCCGGTCAAGGGCATGTACCGTGGTTGCGGGCACATCCCCGGTAGGGGGTGTGCAAGAGGCAGCTAATCGATGATTCTCTCTCATCGATGTTTCTAGCTCTCTATCCCTCTTTCCTCCTCTCTGTGAAAAATCAATAAAATATATTAAAAAAAAAAAAAAAAAGTCTTTCAAACCCTCTTCCAGTAGTGCATCCACCTAGACATCTTTGGGCACTACCAACATGAAGGGATTCCACATCCCTGCAGAGCCAGCTCACACAAGCACACAGACACACACACACCTACCGTGGCCAGTCAGGCTCTCCGGATCATGGTCCCTGTGGGTTTGGGGACTCCAGATGAGCCCCCAAATGTTATGCCCAGATTTCATGATCCCCAAAGACCACCAGAGAGCCGAGTCTGATGCAAAAAACAAAAGAGCCTTTTGATTCCATGCTAGCATGGGCTCTGTCCCACTTACACTGACAGCGGTGTGGTAGAAGAGAGCGAGCTTCAACAGATCAAAGGGTTTTATAGGGGTGGTGATATCACTGCTTTGGCTGACTCTGATTGATTGGGTGATGGTTAGGTCTAGTTACAAAATAAAAAATCAGGAATTAGCCCCGCCCTGCCCTTTTAGTACCACCTTGGAGACAATGAAGGAATAGTCAGAGCAGGGAGGAGGCTGAAGTTGGGGTCACAGAGAACCACAGGAAGTACAGGGTATGAGAGAGGAGCTGCTCCCTCCTTCAGACATCCAGTTACACTGCAACCTCAGATAAACACACTTTTCCAAAATAATTTCTTAGTACTAATTTTGGGACATACTCTCTCTCAATTATTCATTATTTATCTGAAATTTAAGAGAGAGAGAGAGAGAGAGAGAGAGATATTATGAAGAATAAAAACAAGTGAGCAGCCAAAACCAGTTTGGTTCAGTGGTAGAGCGTCAGTCTGCGGACTGAAAGGTCCTGGGTTCGATTCCGGTCAAGGGCATGTACCTTGGTTGCGGGCACATCTCCAGTAGGGGGTGTGCAGGAGGCAGCTGGTCGATGTTTCTCTCTCATCGACGTTTCTAGCTCTCTATCTCTCCCTTCCTCTCTTTAAAAAAATCAATAAAACATATTAAACAAAACAAAACAAAACAAGTGAGCATATGGGTAGACCTTGCTGGCTGGGAATGACCCAGGAACAATTGACTCTATCTACCCTCCTTGATGTCAATTGAAATATGGTAGCAATCATACTTGGGTAAAACCTGCTGTTTGAATTTTAACCTTGCTATCTGACTTTGACCTTCGATTACTTGCTTAAACAATAGGGTAGTTACAGGAGATTGACTCCCACTGACTCAGTAGCTTCAGGGGTAGAAACTATAGATAACCTTTAGTTCTGCTTTTGTATTATGGGCAAGATAGGGCCACATTCCAAAGTTCAGCAGGGTGTGACTGGGAACCAACCCTGCAGGCTGTCCCCAGTCTTTAGAACACACATGTCAAACACAAGGCCAGAGGGCCAAATCCGGCCAGCCAGGCCTTGCAATGTGGCCCACACCGCGCTGTCATTACTGCACTCCGCTGCGTTCCATCACAATGACGCGCGGTGACATAGGAGGCCTGTGATCTCGCCGGCCGCCTCGCATGCGCATAGATAACAAGTCACGCGAGATTCAGGAGGCATGACCTATAGTCCGGCATCCGATGTGGTTGTGTGGGTGGCAGAGCAGAGGTGAGAGTGAGTGTGGGGGCATAAAAAATACACAGCAGAAGCTGCCAGTTCCTGGCATAAAGTGCAGGCATAAAAATCGCAACAGAATCTGCTATCTGTACCCAGCCAGGCATTTATTGACTGACTTTTTTTTTCTCCACTCCATCTGCCAAATCAAGCTATCCCTGTGCAGTTTTCAACTTTTTCCTTCTAACGCAGATTTCCAATAAACTACATCTTTTACTGCCAATATTGATCCCAAAATGTCCAGGAAAAGAAAAGTTGACGGTGAAGGCAGACAATTTAATGACAAATGGGAAAATGAATACATGTTTGTGCTTAGAGAGGGCAAACCAGTGTGTATATTGTGTTATGAGACAGTGTCAGTGATGAAAGAGTACAATATACGTCGTCATTTTGACACCAAACATAATGTTAAGTATGGCAAATATACTTTGGAAGAAAAGCATAAAATTGTTAAAGAACTAAAAGGCAAACTACAATCACAGCAGCAAATGTTTACAAAGGCTACAGCGAAAAATGATGCTGCAGTGAAAGCAAGCTTTATAGTGGCTGAAGAAATTGCCCGTACTTCAAGGTGTTTTTCAGAGGGTGCCTTTTTGAAGCAATGCATGCTAAAAGTGTGTGAGCAAGTATGCCCAGACCAGATACAGAGTTTTCAAAATGTCAGTTTGTCAAGAAACACCATTGCAGATAGAGTTCAAGAACTCTCAGGAAATCTATCATCACAGCTGGCCGAACAGGCATGCAGTTATCTCGCTTTTTCACTTGCTATCGATGAAAGCACAGACAACACTGATACAGCGCAGCTGTCCATCTTTATACGTGCTACGAAGACCGACCTCTCTGTCACTGAGGAACTTTTGGATGTAGCTGCCATGCATGGGACGACGACTGGTAGAGATATATTTGAGGTTGTGGAGAAATCTATAAATAATTTTAAATTACCCTGGGAAAAGTTGGTGGGGCTAACTACCGATGGCGCACCTTCAATGTGCAGAGAAAAGAAAGGCTTGGTTGGACTAATGAAGGAAAGAATGCAAAAAAGTCACTGCCACACACCCTTGATTACTTATCATTGCATTATCCACCAAGAGGCTATGTGTGGAAAAGTTCTGGACATGAATGACATAATGACCACAGTCATTAAAACTATTAACTTTATACGGGCACGTGGCCTGAATCATCGCCAGTTCCAGCAGTTTTTACAGGAGGTGGGTGCAGAGCATGGAGACGTGCCATACCACACAGAAGTAAGATGGCTGAGCAAGAGCGCAGTCCTCAAAAGATTTTTTGAGCTCAGAGAACAAATTGCTCTTTTCATGGAAAGTAAAGGAAAGCCCTTGCCTGAACTGTTGGATCCTGCCTGGCTATGTGATTTTGCTATGATGTGTGACATATGCGAGCATCTCGCCCAACTGAATCTGAAGCTGCAGGGATGCAAACAAGTCATCATGAAGATGTCTGCCATGATCACAGCATTCCAGTGTAAACTTCAACTATGGAAGTCCCAACTGGAACAGGACAATCTTGCCCACTTTCCCGTTTGTTTGAGTATCTCAACCACTATTTCTGGTACTTTTCCTTGCAGTCGGCTGGCTACCAAAGTTAGCCATTTACTAAGTGAATTTGAGCGGCGCTTCTCTGACTTTAGAACACAGCACTCAGGCTTTGACATCTTTGCCAATCCTTTTACAGTTGATGTCAACAATGTGCCCCATCACCTTCAGATGGAGATAATCGAGCTTCAGTCTGACAGTGGCCTGAAATCAAGGTTTCAGGATGTTGAAATTGAGGACTTCTACCCTCTACTGCCCCCTGACTCAATGCCAGAGCTCCGACTTCATGCTGCCCGTATTCTATCCATGTTCGGGAGCACCTATCTTTGTGAACAGATGTTTTCAATAATGAATCTGAACAAAAACAAGCACAGATCACGCATTACCTATGACAACCTCCATGCTGTTTTGCAGGTTGCTACAGCCCAAGAAATTAAACCGAACATTGACTCATTGATCCGGGGAAAACGGTGTCAGACATCTAGCCAGAAAACAAAACAATGAGCATTTTAGGTACATTCCAATATTACTGTTTTGCTTGATACCAATATTACTGTTTTGCTTGATAGCATGTGAGTTGGTTAACAGCACTGTAAGGAAAAGATTGTTCCACTCATTTTAAATTCACATTTCTGGTTAACATTGTCAGTTTATGACTGTTCAGTAAACCATTCAGCCCACGATTTAGGCTGGATTTTAGATTTTGGCCCCTTCTCTGATTGAGTTCGACACCCCTACTTTAAAATTTAGTCTTTAGGATTTAGGAACAGATAACTGATTGGCCAGTTCTTTGTCCTGAGGGGCCAATCAGGGTTAGCTGAGGCAGTGACATCACCACAGACCTGAGTTAAACCCCTGGACTGGGTGATATTCGCTCTCTTCCTCTTCCGCCATGCTGCCGGCGTGAGTGGGATAGCCCATGCTAGCATGGAGAAGGCTCTTTTGTTTATTGCATTGGACTCGGCTCCCTGGTGATCCTTGGGGATCATGAATTCATCTTGGATCCCCAGCCAGGACCATGAGGAACCCCAATCCGGAGAGCCTGACTGGCCACGGTAGGTGTGTGTTTGTCTGCGTTTTTGTATGAGCGCTCTGGAGGCACTGCCCCTCCATTGGGGCTCTCACCTGGGTGTTTGCCGGCTGCTGCGTCAGCCAAGGTTTGAGCCCAGATTCGAATCTGTAATAAATTCTAGCATGCTTAATCAAATTGGCTCTGGTGGTCCATCTCTTGGGGACTCGCTTCGTAACATCAATGACTGGGGAAATAACATGCATGCAACAGAAATCCTCTGGATATGCCTAGCTGATGTGCCTCAGTGGTTGAGCATCAACCTATGAACCAGGAGGTCACAGTTCAATTCCCACTCAGGCACATGCCCAGGTTGTGGGTTCAATCCCTATTAGGGGTTGTGCAGAAAGCATATGATCAATGTGGGGGCTGTTTCTCTGTTTTCTACGACCCGCATGAAAAACAACAGGTTCCTGAGTGGAGGAGCTGGGGATTAAGAAATTAAAGGGGGAAAAAAGAGACCAATAGACAGAAATAGATTCAAGCTGGGACCTGGGTAAGGGGCTGCCACTCCAATGGAGAGACAGACAACATCCACCACAGACAACACAGCACATTTATTTATTTCCAAAGAGGGGTTTAAGGTCAAAGAAGTTTTGGGTGTGTCCAGGTCCTATTCATTCCTTCATTCCTGGGATTTACCATATCAAGACCTGGGTAAGTCAAGGTCCTATTAGTTCCTCATTCCAAGCACACAGATAAAGATAAGAAATCAGCACTGATAGCAGTCTCCCACATTTTGGGGAAACATGTTCCCAGGGAGTGGCTATGCATACCCCTTGAGTTCATTCAGCTGATGATAATTAAAGGTCATCCAGGTGCATTCCCAAGGGGCCCTCTACAGATAATAATTCTCTCTCACCTTGGTGTTTCTATTTCTCTCTATCTCTCCTTTCT
The DNA here is from genome assembly GCF_964339955.1 of Pipistrellus hanaki. Classification (NCBI taxonomy): domain Eukaryota; kingdom Metazoa; phylum Chordata; class Mammalia; order Chiroptera; family Vespertilionidae; genus Pipistrellus; species Pipistrellus hanaki. Next base: position 100,635,275 of record NC_140504.1, on the reverse strand, counting down.
TCTCTGAAATCAATAAGAGGAAAAAATTTAAAGAAATCATCTGGATTTCATAATTAGGGAGTGGTTAGTGATCCTTTTTAATTGATTTCAAACAAGAAGTAGGTGCCCCAGGGTAAGGGAAGGTGAACAACAAGAATGTGGCAGAAGCAGGCTTTGGACCTGGTAGGAGTGCAATGGCAGGCTCTCCCAGGAGCCTGGTCGATGCTTGTTCCATGAGGGCAAGGGCTGAAGGAGCAGGAATAAAGGCCAGAGGCCACAGAAGGAGGAGGCCACAGAGCAATGAAAACATAAAATGTAAGGGAGAAGTTTAGGAAGGCAAGGAAGGAATATGAGCAGCAAAAGATAATGAGTTAACATTTTTTAACAGTGGGGAGAAATTCTACTCTTATAATTGAAATCTGTGGAATGATCAGGTAAACATGGTTATTCAAAGTCAGAAGCATTCTTCCATTCATTCCAGACGTTTCCTTCGGAGCCCTGGTACTTGGTAGGTTTACTCAGGAAATAGACATTACCTTAAGCAGGTTGATGTGTAAGAAACACCATGTCACAGTCACACAGACTTTCAGAGATGGAGGATGCCACAGCAGGCAGCCATCCCAAAGTCTGAAACTGATCTTTACCAAAGCCCAGGCTCTGTAGAGGAGATGGTGGCAACAGAAAGTGGGGGAAGCTCTTTGGTGCCCCTTAATGCTGCCCTCCAATTTCTGCCTGAGCAGCTTTGATGTCACCAGTTTCACACCAATTTCAGATTTTCTTTGAACGAAGGGGTCCTGTGCTAAAACATGTTTGCAACCCTAACCTAATACCATCCCCCAGAAATGTCAAGGGACATATTAAAGGTCACAAGGACACTCACAGCCACCACTGTTAGAAATCCTAAACAAGAACTGTTTCTGTTTTATTATATTTACTAGTGGCCTGGTGCAAGAAATTCATGCATGGTGGGAAGGGGGGCAGTGTGTGTCCCTCATCCCAGCCTGCACCTGCTCCAATCTGGGACCCCTCAAAGGATATCTTACTGCTGGTTTACAGGAATCAGGCCTAAACCAGCAATCAGACATTCTCTCGCAATCTGGGACTGTTGGCTCCTAACTGCTCACGTGCTTGCTTACCTGATTGCCCCTAACCACTTTGCATGCTGGCCTGCTTTCCCCCAACTGCCCCCCCACACTGGCCTGCAAGCCCCAAATGCTCCCCCCACCAGCCAGATTACCCTCAATTGCCCCCATGCCAGTGTGCTTGAACCCAAATGTGCCCCCTGCCAAACTGTTCACCCCCAACTGCCCCCCTTCCTGGCCTGCTCACTCCCACCTTCCCTCTCCACTGGCCTGCTCACCCCCAATGGTTCCCCCTCCCTCCCTCTCCCCTCCACTGGCCTGCTGTCCCATCCCAGCCTGATCACCCAAAACTGCATTCCCCTCTTGGCCTCTAACCGCCTCTACCTCAGCCCGGCCATCATGGTTTTGTCCAGAAGAATGTCTGGAAGTTCTCCTGGAAGGTCTTCCAGTTTAATTAGCATATTACCCTTTTATTAGTATAGATAGAGATCTGGTGCATGATTGGGGCCAGCTGGTTTGCACTGAAGGGTGTCATGCAACAGGGTAGAGGTTCCCTTGAGGCATGAGGTGACCTGGGTGAGGGGCCTGTGGTGGTTTGCAGGCCGGCCACACCCCCATGGGATGAGGGTCCCTGCTGGGGGAACATAGCCAACCTGGGTGAGGAGCTGATGGCTGTTTGTAGGGTGGCCACGCCCCCAGCAGGGACTCTTACTACTCATGGAGGCATGGCCAGCCTGGGTTAGGGACTGAGGGCCGTTTTCAGGCTGGCCACAGCTCCTTCAGGGTGGCGGGGGGTGGGGGGGGGTCCTGCTGGGGTTCATGGCCACCTGGGGGAGGGTGTGAGGGTTGTTTTCAAGCTGGCCACACTCCCTTTAGGGTCAGGATTCCCACTGGGGTGCCTGGCCAGCCTGGGTGAGGGGCTAATGACTGTTTGAAGGCTGGCCATACCCCCCAGCTAGACCCTAACCCCATAGGGGCATGGCCAGCCTGGGTGAAGGGCTGAGGGCTGTTTTCAGGCTGACCATGCCTCTCAGTGATCCAGGTCCCCAGCTACTCCTTGAGCAGAGGCCAGGGCTGGCTAGAAGCTTGGCTTCCTCCATCACCAGAGCAACCCAAGTCTCCTGCTTGCTCCAGCTCCATGGTTGTGGCCATCTTTGTTGGGTTAATTTGCATACTCGCTCCTGATTGGCTGGTGGGAGTAGCAGAGTGATGGACAATTTGCATTTTCTCTATTTTTTAGTGTAGATGTTCTGAATTTTGTTTTAAATACTTTTAAACAATGTATCAGAGTTAAAGCCTCTCCCTCCACCTCTTGCCAGAAGTAGGCAATACTCTGAAGTTAGAAAGTGTTCTTTCCATAACTGTATTCCTGTACTTCATATATATACATCCATAAGCAATACTAGTAATTACTATTATTTGTGTATTTTAAATTTTACATAGTGATGTCAGTGGAAGAGCAGCATAAGAGTGCACCTTATCCTCATCTCTGAAATTTCAACAAGTGAAACAACTATAATTCAACTATAATTCCTGTATCTGCTCAAGACAGACCCACACCTGATAGACTGCATATTGAAACATCTAAAGATGGGCAACTTGAAATAAGCAGGGAGACAAGAAGGGAGAAAAGCTCAGATGGCACGCAGACAGAACCCTGCAGTGGAGAGCTCACAGCCTGGCCAAGAGAGGAAGGAAACTGGCAGTAGCAGGTGCTTCCTTCAACCAGGAGGAACAAGAGCTATGGGGAGCAGCCCAGCAGGGTGAGCAGTGAGAGAGTTAAAAGTGTTCAAGTTAGCAGATCTCTGACAGAGCATGGGATTCTGTCTTGCTGCTCTCTACTCTTGGGCTGGGTGGTGGTATATCAGAGAAAGAAATGGAACCATAGAGCCCTACTATTACTATGACTCCCTGAACTCACCTCCCATTGACCTTGGAGTCTGGTTCAGGAGCACATTATCTGTCAAACAAGAGCTGTTGCAGTATAACTTACATTTCCCTCTGTGACTAGTCCCCACAAGGGGTGCTTGGGGCAGGACTCCATAGAGGCCAGTGGTCACTAACACTAACCCCACCTCCAAGCAGCATGGCTGTAGCATCTTATGGAAGCATGCAATGTGAAAGTCAATACTGGGAGATCACATCAATAAAAATCTTGCAATTCAGCACCATCTACTGGAAAATAGTAGAAAGACTTCTTCAGAGATAAATGTGTAGGCAATGGAGAATATCAAATACCATAAGTAACCATGGTAATGAGGATGATAAGAAAGAAAATGAAGAATATCCAGAGAGAAAGCTGGAACACATGGAAAATATGTGATGTGAATGACAGAGATTTCAAGATTGCCATTCTGAAAATATTCAGTGAGGTGCAAGAAAACACAGACAGGCAATTTAGTGCACTCAGAAAATAAATCAATGAACAAAATGAGTACTTTACCAAATAGGTTGAAACTTTTTAAAAAAAACCCAATCATACATCCTAGAAATGAAGCATGAAATTAAGGAGATACAGAGTGAACTACTGAGCATAGAAAACAGAGCCAAGCAAATGGAGGAAAGAATTAGTGAGAACAAATATATCAATCAAGAAAGATTCAGAGGGAAGAAGATATATGCCCAAGCATAAATAAAAATTAAGGAGCTCTATGAGACCTTTTTGACTCCATCAGAAAAAGCAATATTAGAATTATAGGCATTGTGGAGAAAGAAGAGGAGGAACATGGGATGGAGAGTTTATTCAAACAAATAATGGATGAGAACTTCCCAAATCTATGGAAAGTACTAGACCCTCGAATCCAATAAGCAAATAGAACACCTAGTTACCTCAATCCACAGAGATTCTCTCCAAGGTACTAGGTATTAAAACTGTCAAAAACTAATGAAAAATAAAAAATTCTCAAAGCAGTAAAGGAAAAGGAAGAAGTTACCTACAAAGAAAAACTGATCAGAATTGCATCCAACTTCTCAACAGAAACTGTACAAGCCAAAGGGGAGTGAAACAAAATATTCAAGTGTGTGAAAGAGAGACATTACCATCCATAAATAATATATCCAGCTAAATTATCCTTGAATTTTGATTTGAAGGAGAAATAAAGACATTCACAGAAATACAGAAGCTGAGGGAGTTTATTACCAGGAAACCTCCATTGCAAGAAATGCTCAAGGGAATTATTTTCTACCTAAAACAAAGAACATAAGGTCACAACAATCTGAGTAAGATCACCAAAAAACTTACAGCATAAACAGAGATAATTTGTGATAAAAACAAACAAACAAAAAAAAAACCGACATAAAAGGGAGGGGGTTAAGGTCTGAAAGGAAGTCAGATGCACTCAAAGGGAATAAAAGCTATGGACTATAAGCAACTTTATTTTTTATAAAAATAGTGGTAAGCACACATAAAAATCCCCAATCTAAGAAATATAGCTTTAAAAAAAGAGGAAACAGGGGAGGAGGTAAGATGGCGGAAGAATAGATAGGCGGATTCTGAGCCCTCTCCTGAAGCAGAAAGAGAGAGCAGCTGATAGTCTTGAGCTGTGAGTGTTTATTAGCAAGCTGGGAGACAGCGAACACCAGAAGAAACTGCTGGGGGGCAGCTGACAGAGGTACCCCTCAAGCACCCACACGGGCTACATCCCTGCCAGGAGCTATCTACCGGCTTGGATGGGGAAACCTTGCCATCTTGAAAGGAAGATAGGATCGTGTCAGAGGCCTGAATATCCACAGCCACAGTGACCACCAAGCAGCTGTGACCCTCAGAATGCGGATCCCAGGCGGCGCTAACACCTGGCCACACTGGAGTGCCCCACTGCTTGGTGAAAAGGTCAGATTTCGCGGGGAGAGGGTGGAGAGTGCTGGCGGCAAAGACAAAGCCTGCGCGCACAGAACATGCGCGGAAGCTGGAGGACAAGGGTGGTGATTACAAGTAGAAGCCCCAGCTGTTGGGTGGGTGTCACCCGTGAAAGTGGAAGGGGCTCCTAACAGGGGAGATATCTAAAGAGCAACACATTTGGATCTGGCTGGGAGGGATATCTGAGAATTTCGGGAGATTGCAGTTGCTGGGACTTGCCCCCTCCCCCCTCCGTAGTTCCTGCTTCAGAGAGGACAAAAAAAAAAAAAAAAAAAAAAAGCTGGAGAGGCTCTAGAGCAGGGGTCCTCAAACTTTTTAAAGTGGGGGCCAGATCACGGTCCCTCAGAGAGCTGGAGGGCCGGACTATATGAACTACTAATTCCTACTGTAACACCTTGGCTGTGCTCAATGCCCAAAAAACCTGGCGGGCAGGATCAGACTCCCCTGGGGACTGCATGTGGCCCGCGGGCCGTAGTTTAAAGACCCCTGCTAGAGTCTGGGAAGTCAACCTAGAAACACTGCCCCCGGAGGCTAATTCACAAATTGACTCTAGTGTAATAAAAAAAAAGCAAAACCTGCCTAAAAATCAGGACTGGATCATAACAATAGAGGAAGCGAATGACCTTCATTACTGCAAATTTTATTTAAATTTTTTAATTTTTATTATTTTTTTTAATTTTTAAATTTTTGGTTTTTATTTTTGTTTTTATTATTTGCAACGTTTACTCAAGAAACTATTTTTTTTCTTTTCTTTTTCCTCACTTGATTTTATCTTTATAATTATTACATTGTATATGTAATCAACATTATTACTACTATTAATTTACCTTTTTCATCTTATTTTCTTTTGTTTCTTTTTATTATTTTTATTTCATTTGATTATATAGATATTTTTTTATTTCAGGATTACTGTTCTACAGTCTTTATCAATCTTTCCTTCTCCAACGCTTTATTCTATCTCAACCCTACCTTTATGCCTTCACCCTCTTTCCGATCTTTTCCTTTGGTACCCCGTTTATCTTAACCCTTTTCTGCTCTAGATTTTCCCCATTCCTTCTGTCTACCCCCTCCTAAAATTTCACCCTACTTGTATATATCTAATTTCCAACTACCTGCTCCAAGCCCATTCACACCTCCCTCGCAGTTGTCCTAACAACAAAACAAAACAAAACAAAAAAACAGTCTTTCTCTCTAACTCTTTGAAGTTGTATGTTGAATGTTAACTATACTGAAGTTGTATGCTTTTTTTTTATAAGATTGATTTGCCTATGCTTTTTGTTTGATTGTATGTTTTTGTTCGCTGGGTTCTAGTCACCATTATTGGTGATTATTAATATTGCAAACACATTTCTATTCAGTGCCTGTGTGTTGTACCTGGTTGTGTTGTATTTTGTGCCTTTAAATCAAAGCAGGAGAGAGAGAGAACTACACAACCAGACATCCTAGATCATGGGAAGACCAAAAAACAGTCCGCAAATGAAAGAAAAGCAGGCTTCACCAGAAAAGGAAGTAAACGAGATAGAGTCAAGCAACCTACCAGAGCAAGAATTCAGAGTAATGATCATAAGATGGCTAAAAAGAATGGAAGACAAATTTGACAATATGAGTAAGACCCAAGAGGAAATGAAGAAGAACCAAGAAGAAATTAAAAATGACATTGCTACTGTAAAGAACTCAATAGAAAGCATCAAGAGTAGATTAGAAGAAGCAGAGGAACGCATCAGTGAGCTAGAAGACAAGATGGAAAAAAATACCCAATTGGAACAGCTTCTGGAAAAAAAAAAATTGAAAAACATGAGGAAAGTCTAAGGGAACTTTGGGACAATAAAAAACAAAACAAAACAATATTCGAATAATAGGGGTTCCAGAAGGAAAGGGAATTGAGGAAGACATGGAAAACGTATTTCAAGAAATTATGACAGAAAACTTTCCTGAGATAGAGAAGAAAAAACCCACACAAATCCAAGATGCTTGCAGAGTCCCAAGCAAAATGAACCCCAGAAAACCCACCCCTAGGCACATTATAATTAGGCTGGCAAATACCAACGACAAAAAAAGAATTTTAAAAGCAGTCAGACAGAGACAGAAAGTTACATATAAAGGAACCCCCATCAGACTAGCAACTGATTTCTCCACAGAAACTTATCAAGCCAGAAGGGAATGGGATGAAATATACAACGTCATGCAAAGGAAGGGTCTGAATCCAAGAATACTGTACCCAGCAAGGCTATCAATCAAAAGTGAAGGTGAAATCAGGAGCTTCACAGACAAAAACAGACTAAGGGAATTTATCTCCACCAAACCAGCAATGCAAGAAATGTTAAAGGGTCTACTGTAAAATTAAAGAAATTGAAAGCAAAGAAGGAACACAAGGGTATAGAATAAAAATGGCGTCAAATCAGTATCTATCAATAATAACTTTAAATGTAAATGGTCTAAATGCTCCAATCAAAAGACATAGGGTAACGGATTGGATAAGAAAACAAGACCCATATATCTGTTGTCTACAAGAAACCCACCTCAGAAAAAAAGATGCACACAGACTGAGGGTGAAGGGATGGAAAAAGGTTTTCCAGGCGAATGGAAATGAAAAAAAAAAGCTGGGGTAGCAATACTTGTATCTGACAAATTAGATCTCAGAGTGAAGGACATAACAAGAGATAATGAAGGCCACTTCATAATACTAAAGGGAACAATCCAACAAGAAGAAATAACCCTGGTAAATATACATGCACCCAATACGGGAGCACCCCAATATATAAAAAAACTGCTGGAGGACATTAAGGGAGAGATTAATAGCAATACAATCATAGTAGGAGATTTTAATACCCCACTGTCACCCTTTGACAAATCATTTAAACAAAAAATCAGCAAAGAAATATCAATCCTAAATGACTCGCTAGACCAGATGGAATTAATCGACATCTTCAGAACATTCCACCCCAAAGCCACAGAATATACATTCTTCTCAAGCGCACATGGGACATTCTCAAAGATAGACCACATTTTGGGACATAGGCAAAGTCTCTACAAATTCAAAAAGATAGAAATCATATCAAGCATCTTCTCAGATCGTAGTGGCATAAAACTGGAAATTAACTACAATGAAAAAAATCTAAAGAAATCAAACACATGGAGACTAAACAGCATGCTATTAAACAAGGACTGGGTTACCAAAGAAATCAAGGAAGAAATTAAAAACATCCTGGAAACAAATGACAATGAAAACACAACTATGCAAAATCTATGGGACACAGCAAAAGCAGTTTTGAGAGGGAAGTTCATATCTCTACAAGCCTATTGAAAAAAACTAGAATAAATGGTAACAATTGATCTAACTCTACAACTCAAAGAATTAGAAAAAGAGCAACAAGAAAAGCCCAGTGTAAGCAGAAGGAAGGAAATAACAAAAATAAGAGCACAGATAAACGACATAGAGACCAAAGAAACAATACATAACATCAACAAAACCAAGAGCTGGTTCTTTGAAAGAATAAACAAGATAGATGAGCCTCTAGCCAGGCTAACCAAGAAACAAAGAGAGAGGACCCAAATAAACAAAATCAGAAACGAAAGAGGTGAAATGACAACAGACCCCGCTGAAATACAAAGAATTGTTACAAAATACTACGAACAACTCTATTCCAACAAACTGAACAACCGGGAGGAAATGGACAGATTCCTAGAAAAATACAACCTTCCAAAACACAATCAGGAAGAATCTAAAAATCTCAATGGAGCAATGATTTGGGAAGAAATTGAAACAGTCATCAAAAAGCTTCCAGCAAACAAAAGCCCAGGGCCAGATGGCTTCACAGGAGAGTTTTACCAAACATTCAAGGAAGAACTAAAACCTATCCTCCTAAGACTTTTCCAAAAAATTCAACAGGAAGGAACACTTCCAAACTCCTTCTATGAAGCCAGCATCACCCAAATACCAAGACCAGATAAGACAACTCAATGAAAGAGAATTACAGGCCAATATCCCTCATGAACATAGATGCCAAAATCCTCAACAAAATTCTAGCAAATCGGCTCGAGCAGAGCATCACAAAGATCATACACCATGACCAAGTAGGATTTATTCCATGAATGTAAGGTTGGTACAATATCTGCAAATCAATAAACATGATACATCACATAAACAAATTGAAAGATAAAAATCATATAGTCATATCAATTGATGCAGAAAAAGCATTTGATAAAATGCAACACCCTTTCCTGATAAAAACTCTCAACAAGGTGGGAGTACAAGGATCATACCTCAACATAATAAAAGCTATATGTGATAAACCCACAGCCAACATCATACTCAATGGGCAAAAACTAAAACCATTTCCCTCTAAGAACAGGAACAAGACAGGGATGCCCACTATTGCCACTCCTCTTTGACATAGTACTGGAAGTACTAGCCATTGCAATTAGACAAGAGAAGGAAATAAAAGGCATCCAAATTGGAAAAGAAGAAGTAAAGTTATCCTTATTTGCAGATGACATGATATTGTATATAAAAAAAACACAAAAGACTCCATTAAAAAACTAATTGGCTTAATAAATGAATTTGGCAATGTAGCAGGATACAAAATTAACGCCAAGAAATCTAATGCATTTCTATACACCAACAGCGAATTTATAGAAACAGAGACTAAAAAAGAAATTCCATTTACCATCGCACCAAAAAAATTAAGATACCTAGGAATAAACTTAACTAAGGAAGTAAAGGACCTATATGCGGAAAACTACACGACACTGAAAAAAGAGATACAGGAAGATGTAAACAGATGGAAGAACATACCATGTTCATGGATTGGTAGAATCAACATCATCAAAATGTCCATACTTCCTAAAGCAATCTATAGGTTCAATGCACTCCCCATTAAAATACCAACAGCATATTTCACTGACCTAGAAAGAACTCTCCAAAAGTTCATTTGGAACAATAAGAGACCCCAAATAGACACAGCAATCCTGAGAAAGAAGAGTAAAGTAGGAGGGATCTCAATACCAGACTTCAAACTGTATTACAAAGCCACTGTTCTCAAAACAGCCTGGTACTGGCACAAGAACCGACATATAGATCAATGGAATTGAATCGAGAACCCAGATATCAACCCAAATCACTATGCTCAATTAATATTTGACAAAGGAGGCACGAATATACAATGGAGTCAAGACAGTCTTTTCAATAAATGGTGTTGGGAAAATTGGACAGATACATGCAAAAGAATGAAACTAGATCACCAACTTACACCATACACAAAAATAAACTCAAAATGGATACAGGACTTAAACATCAGAGGGGAAACCATAAAAATACTAGAAGCATCCACAGGCAACAGAATCTCAGACATATGCCAAAAGAACTTCTTCACTGATACTGCCCCTAGGGCAATGGAAGCTAAAGAGAAAAGAAACAAATGGACTACATCAAAATAAAAAGCTTTTTTACAGCAAAGGAAACCATCAATAAAACTACAACAAAGCCCACTGTGTGGGAGAACTTACTTGCAAATGTTACCACTGATAAAGGTTTAATCTCCAACATCTACAAACCACTTATACAACTAAATTAAGGGAAGATGAATGATCCAATTAAAAAATGGGCAATGGACCTAAATAGAATATTTTCAAAAGAAGACAGAAGGAAGGCCAAAAGGCACATGAAAACATGCTCAAAGTCACTAATTATCCAAGAGATGCAAATCAAAACAACAATGCGGTACCATCTCACACCTGTCAGAATAGCCAACATCAACAAATCAACAAACAACAAGTGTTGGCGAGGTTGTGGAGAAAAAGGAACCCTCGTGCACTGCTTGTGGGAATGCAGACTGGTGCAACCACTGTGGAGAACAGTGTGGAGTTTCCTCAGAAAACTGAAAATGGAACTCCCATTTGACCCAGTAATCCCACTCCTAGGAATACATCCCAAGAAACTAGAAACACCAATCAGAAAGGATATATGCACCCCTATGTTCATAGCAGCACAATCTACAATAGCTAGAATCTGGAAACAGCCTATGTGCCCGTCAGCAGATGATTGGATCCAAAAACTATGGTACATCTACACAATGGAATACTATGCTGCCATAGAAAAGAAGGAATTCTCATCATTTGCAGCAACCTGGATAGAACTAGAGAACATCATGCTGAGTGAAATTAGCCAGTCAATGAAAGAGAAATACCACATGGCCTCACTCATTTATGGATATTAAAGAACATTATAAACTGACAAAACAAAAGTCAGATATAAAGACAGTAAAGCAATAAGCAGACTGTAAAATTACAGCGGGGAGAGTAGGGAGATCTGGTGGAGATAAGAGATCAACCGAAGGACTTGTATACATGCATATAAGTACAACCAATGGACACAAAACTCTGGGGAGGGTGGGTATGTATGGGGGGGCAATGTTAAAATATGTACACAGATAATAATTTAATTTAAAAAAATATAAAAAAGAGGAAACAGTGAAACAAAGAATAGAATACCACCAAACAAAAACAACAGACAGAAACACAAAGGAAAAGAAGCAGTGGAGGCACGAAGCTACCAGAAAACAAAAGATAAAATGACTATAGGAAATCACCATAAATCAATAATTACCCTAAATATAAATGGTTTGAATTCACCAATAATGGGGCACAAAGTAGCAGGATGGACCAAAAAAAAACACCCAAAAAACAAAAAAAATCCTCAACTATATGCTACCTACAAGAGTCAGATCTAAGCTGAAAAAAGAAAGGTAGATTCAAAGTACAAGGATGGAAAGTGATTCTCCAAGCAAATAACATCCACACATTCACAGAAAAGCAGGAATAAATATACTTATATCTAACAAAATAGATTTCAAGATAACAAGAGACAAAGATGGACATTTTATGCACCCAACCATAGAGCACCAAAATATATAAAACAACTACTCACAGAACTAAAGGGAGAAACAGATCAAAACACAATCATAGTTGGGGACCTTAATACTCCATTGACAGCTTTGGACAGATCAACCAACCAAAAAATCAATAAAGAAATATCAGCTTTAAATAAACACTAGATCACACAAATGGACATAATTGACATTTACAGAACCTTTCAACCCAGAGCATCAGATTATACATTCTTTTCCATGCACAGGGAACATTCTCCAAGGTAGACCAGATGTTGGGTCACAAAATTAGCATCAACAAATTCAAGAAAGTTGAAAGTATACTAAGCATATTCTCTGAACATGACACTTTGAAATTAGAAATCAACTTTTTAAAAGGAAGTAATAAAACCCCAAAATACATGGAGGTTAAACAACACACTATTAAAAAATGACCAAATCAAAGAAGAAATAAAAGATAAGACCAAAATATGTATAGAGACAAATATATCAAAACTTCTGGGATGCAGTGAAAATAGTAACAAGAGGGAAGTTGATACAATTATAGGCCTATCCCAAGTAAGCAACTTAATATCACATATTAAATATTGAGAAAGTAAAACAAAAGTAACCCAAAGTCAGCAGAAGAAATGAGATAAAAAAAATTATAGCAGAGCACTAACTGGTTTGTCTCAGTGGATAGAGCATCAGCCTGCGGACTCAAGGGTTCCAGGTTTGATTCCAGTAGAGGGAATGTACCTTGGTTGCAGGCACATCTCCAGTAGGGGGTGTGCAAGAGACAGCTGATTGATGTTTCTCTCTCATCGATGTTTCTAACTCTCTATCCCTCTCCCTTCCTCTCTGTAAAAAATCAACAAAAGATATATTTTTTTAATTATAGCAGAATTGAATGAAATAGAGAATTAAAAGACTATAAAAATTAATAAAATAAAGAGATGGTTCTTTGAAAAGCTAATAAAATTAATAAACCCCTTGCTAGAGTCACTAAGGTAAAAGATCTATATAAACAAAATAAAAACGAGAGAGAAGTCACCACTGACATCACAGATATATAAAGGATCATACTAGAATATTGTGAAAGACTATATGCCAAAATATTTAATATTATATCCTAGAAGAAATTAATCCATAAAAATCAATATCCTAGAAGAAAAATAAATGCCTAGAATGATCCTTTCTAATAAAGGAGTAATATGCAAATTAGCCATCACTCCACTACACCCACAGCCATGCCCACCATCCAATCAGGAGTGAGTATGCAAATTAACTCAACCAAAATGGTTGTGGCCACGGAGCAAGCAGGAGGATTGGGTTTCCCTGAAAATGGAGGAAGTCAAACCTAAAAGGCCAGTCAGACAGCCTTTGAGGGGTCCCAGATTGGAGAGGGTGCAGGCTGGGCTGAGGGATATATCCCTCTTGCACAAATTTTGTGTACCAGGCCTCCAGTGTATATCTACACTAATAAAAGAAAATCATGCTAATTGACTGTACCTCCACTACACCCACAGCCAATCAGGAGTTATATGCAAATAAACCCAACTAAGATGATGTGTAAATTTGCATATGCAGGCGGGGCAGGCAGTGCCTGATGTAGCCGGCAGGGTCCAGATGGCCAAATACCCTGCAGGCCAGAAGTCCACCCCCCAGGGTCCAGGTGGCAATTGGGACTGGGCAGTTCCAGCAGGCAGCACCTGATGCTGCCCGCAGGGTCCAGGCAGTTTTAGGGACCCAGGAAGGCAACATGGACAGCACCTGACATCACCTGCAGAGTCCAGGGGGTGATCGGGACTGGGCAGTTCCAGCAGGCAGTGGCTGATGCTGCCTGCAGGGTCCAGGCCATGATTGGGACTGGGCAGGCGACATGGACAGGGCCGACGCTGTCCGCATGGTCCCAGTGGTAATGGGAACCAGGCAGGCCCGGCAGACAGTGCCTGATGTTTCCAGCAGAGTCCAGGTGGAGATCAGTACTGGGCAGTTCCATCAGGCAGCTTCTGAAGTCACTCTTGGGCCTGGGCAGGCCTGGCAGGCAGTGCCTGATGTTGCCTACAGGGTCCATAGGTGGGGGTGGCCAAAGTCTCCGGGATCACTGTCTGCCCTTGGGCCACCTGAGCAAACTGGTGGAGCATGCCAGGCTGAACATTTTAATGAAAATGGGATACCTGTGCTCTGCCCCATTGTACCCTGTCCCTGGAGAAGAGAGGAAAGTGGGCAGTTAGGAGGCACCAGGGCTCCGAAGTGGCTGGGAACAACCTACAGGCGAGCTACCAGGAAGAGGTGCTGAACCATGAGGATGCAGAGGGCTGGCTGATGGAGGTACGCAAAGGTACAGATGAGGCGGCTCTCACAAGCCCTGAGCTGGAAAAGTACATGGACAGCCTGATGGACAAAATCACCTTTCTGAAGAAGGTACATGAAGAGGAGATCACCGAGCTTCCAGTGTAGATCCAGTATGCTCAGATCTCTGTGGAGATGGACATGTTTTCCAAGTCTGACCTCTCTGCCATGCTCAAGGACATCCACGCTCAGTATGAGAAGCTGGCTGCCAAGAACATGCAGAATGCCGAAGAATGTTATAAGAGCCGCTTCACAATGCTGACAGAGAGCGTTGCCCAGAACACCTACAGGTGAGGGCCAGCGATTACTCAAGGCTAAGACCCTGGAGATGGAAACAAGCCACGGCATGAATGAAGTGCTGGAAAAGCAGCTGAGAGACCTAGAGGATAAGCAGAACTCTGACGTTAGTGCTATGCAGGACACAATCAACAAATTAGAAAATGAATTAAGAACTACAAAGAATGAAATGGAACACTATTTAAAAGAATATCAGGACCTCCTCAATGTGAAGATGGCTTTGGACATTGACATTACAGCTTACAGGAAACTCTTGGAAAGTGAGGAGACCCAGCTCAGTTTCACCAGAGTGGGAAGCATAGCCAGCGGCTACTCCCAGAGTTCCCAGATCTTTGGTCAATCTGCCTACTGTGGTTTACAGACTAGCTTCTACTTGATGTCTGCTCACTCCTTCCCTTCTTAATACACCAGCCATGTCCAGGAGGAGCAGATCAAAGTGGAGGAGACCACTAAGGCTGCAAAAGCCAAGGAAGCTAAGGATGATCCTCCTTCTGAAGGAAAAGGTGAAGAGGAGGAGAAGGAAGAGAGAGGAAGGAGAGGAAGAGGAAGAAGGTGCCAAGGAAGAATTTGAGGATGCAAAGGAGGAAAAGGGAGGTGAAGGTGAAGGTGAAGGAGAAGATGCCCAAAAAGCTGAGGATGAGAAGAAAGATTAAGGTGCTGGGGAGGAGCAGGCAACCAAGAAGGAAGATTGAGCCCCTATTTCCTTAATCATTTCAGGAATAATCCTCCCCAAACCAGGTCAACCCCATCACCAACCAAGCAGCTGAGTTCCCCAATACTATATGAATTAAGAAGTCAATATATATAACATTCTGAGGTGACTCACGTTGGACATTAAATGTTATGCTATGACTTCTCCTTATGCAAACTATCTGTTTGCTTGGAGAGTGGCTTCCTGGCTTGCTGTCAGCCTGTGCATGGTCCATGCTTATGACTTCAGGATCTATGACAATGTGAATAATTCAGATGTTTACAATAAAAACACATGAATACATGAATTCACTAATGTTAATGTTAAACTTCATGAAAAAATGGTCCTTTGAATCTTTGTGGTTAGAAATTAAAGACCTCAAATCATGTGCAATAAACAGTAAATAAAGTTACACTGAATGACTATATATATATATATATATATATATATATATATATATATATATATATATTGTAAATATATATATTATACATACACACACACACACACACACACACACACACACACACACATTAAGGGCCAGGAAACATTCAAAGAACTGAGGAACCATTCCCAGATCAGGAAGGAAAGTCACAGGGTGTATATTATTACTATGGATACAGTATTTCCTACTACTTAAAACATATAACATATACAATGTAATGTATTAGATGCCTTCCTATCACATGAAGTGATAACATATTATTCTCATAGAGTAATACTGGTAGATATGTTACATAGTTATGGCAATATGTCATATCCTATCTATATTAATAAAGGGGTAATATGCTAATTAGACCATGAGACCTTCCAGATATCCTTCCAGACAAAGCCATGGTGGTGGGGCCAAGGCAGAAGCAGTTAGGTGTGATCAGGCCAGGAGGGGAGGGCAGTTGAGGGTGATCAGGCTGGAAGGGGGGTACAGCTCGGGGAAAGCAGACCAGCAGGCAGAATGGTTAGGGGAGATCAAGCAGGCAGGCAAGTGAGAAGTTAGGAGCCACTAGTCCCTACATTGCAAGGGGGTTGTCTGACTGCCAGTTTAGGTCCGATCCCACAGGGATCCCAGATTGGAGAGGATGCAGGCCAGGTTGAGGGACAACCCTCCTGCTGTGCATGAATTTCGCGCACCAGGCCACTAATTTATATATATATCCTTCCTAGACTAAATCAGGAAGAATTGGAAAATCTATATAGAAATATAAGCAGTGAGGAAATTGAAATAACCATCAAAACCTTCTTTCAAAATAAAAGTCCAGGAACAGATGGTTTCACCAGTGAATTCTACCATACTTTCAAAAAAGATTTAAAACCTATCCTTTTCAAACTCTTCCAAAAAATTAAAGAAGAGGCCAATATAACCTTAAAACATTTATGCAGCCAATATAACCCTGATACCAAAAGCTGCCAAAGCTAACACAAAGAAAGAAAACTACAGACCAATATCTCTGATGAATACAGATGCAAAAATTCTAAACAAAATATAAGCAAATCAAATATAGTAGTACATCCAAAAAATAATACATCACTATTAAGTGGGATTCATTCCAGGGGCCCAAGGATGGTTCAATATATGTAAATCAATCAATGTAATACACCACATTAATAAAAGAATGTGTAAAAATCATATGATCTTATCAATAAATGCAGAAAAAGCATTAGATAAAATACAACGTCCATTTATGATTTAAAACTCAATAAAATGGGAATAGAAGGAAAGTTCCTCAACATAATAAAGGCCATCTAAAATAAAACCTCAGCTAATATCAAACTCTGATAGTGAAAGACTGAAAGCTTTTTCTCTAAAATGAAGAACAACACAGGAAGTCTACTCTCAACATTCTTATTCAATGTAGTGCTAGAAGTACTAGCCAGAGCTATAAGGCAAGAGAAAGAAATAAAATGCATCCAAATAGGGAAGGAAGAAGTTAAACTGTCACTTCTTATAGACACTGATTCTGTATTTAGAAAACCCTAAAGACTCCACAAAAAACGTTAGAAACAATAAACAAATACAGACAAGTTGCAGGATAAAACATCAATATGTAAAAATCCATTGCCTTTCTGTGTACTAACAACAAAACTTCAGAGAAATAAATGAATAAAATTTCTTGCAATTGCAACCAAAATAATAAAATACCTAGAATAAACTTAAAGAATTTGAAAGACTTATATACTGAAAATGACAAAGCATTATTAAAAGAGATTGAAAAAGACACAACAAAATGAAAAAACATTCCATGTTTATGGATTGGAAAAATCAACATAGTTAAAATGGCCATATTATGCAAAGCAATACAGATTTAATGCAATCTGAATCAAAATCACAATGTTATTTTTTAAAGAAGTAGAATGAGTAATCATTCTATTTGTATGGAACCATAAAAGGCCCTAAATAGCCAAAGCAATCCTGAGAAAAAAGAAGCAAAGCTGGAGGTATCAACTGTCTGACTTCAAATTATAATTCATAGCTATGATAATCAAAACAGCATACTACTGGCAGAGAAAAAGACACACAGATCAATGGAACAGAATGGAGAGCTCAGCTATAAAATCACATATATATGGACAGAAAATGTTTTACAAATAGCCAGAAACACACAATGGAGAAAAAACAATTTCTTCAATAAATGGTGCTAGGGAAACTGGAAAGCCACATGCAAATGAATGAAAGTAGATTACGGATTGTCCCCAGGTACAGAACTTAATTCAAAATGGATCAAAGACCTAAATATAAGACCCAAAACAATAAGCTAATAGAAGAAAATATAGCTACCAAACTTATGAACCTTGATCATAGAGAACATTGTAATGACCCCAAAGGCAAGGGAAATCAAGGCAAAAAGTAAATTAATGGGACTATATCAAACTAAAGAGCTTCTACACATCAAAAGAAACTGACAATAAAAAGAGGAAGCCAATCAAATGGGAGATGATATTTGCAAATAGTAGCTCCAACAAAGGTTTAATTTCCTAAATACATAAAGAATTCAACACCGAACAAATAAGCAATTCAATCAAAAGTGGGCAGAGGGCCTGAAAATACATCTCTCCCAAGAAGACATAGTAATAGATATATGAAAAGATGTTCAACTTCACTGTCAATTAGAGAAATGCAAATCAAAACCTTACACCAGTTATCAACAAGACAAGCAATAACAAGACTTGGAGAGGTTATGGAAAAAAAGGAAACCCTCATTCACTGCTGGTGGGAACGTAGACTGATACAACCACTATGGGAAACAGCCTGGCCATTCCTCAAAAAAAAAAAAAATGGCTACCATACAACCCAGCAACCCCTCTCCTGGGTATATACTGGGGGGTGGGGGGGAAACAACACTAAAAATCATGCATTCACAAAGATATATGCATCCCTATATTCATTGCAGCGTTATTCACTGTGGCCAAGATGTAGAAATAACCAAAGTGTCCACAGTAGAGGACTGGATAAAGACAATGTGGTACATATACACAATGGAATGCTACTCAGCCATAAGAAAGAATGAAATAGTGCCATTTGCATGGATGGACCTTGAGAACATTATGCTAAATGAAATAAGTCAGTCAGAAAAAGCTAAGAACTATATGATTTCACGTATATGTGGAATGTAAAACTGAAACTTGTGAACAAAACAGCAGTGTGCTGGTTGCCAGAGGAAAAAAAGATGGGGGGAGAAGGAGGTTCTAATATATAGAGAAGATTTGACTTTGGGTGGTAGTCACATGATGTAATATACAGATCTTGTAACATAGAAACCCACACCTGAAACCTATATGTTCATGTTGACCAATGTCACCCCAATAAATTTAATAATAAATTAAATAAATTTTATGGAAATTTAACAATAAATATTATTTTGTATCCTATTTACATTCAACACTGTTATTGAATTTATCTACATTAATACAAGTGGTTCTTGCCCATTCACTTAAAACTGCTGTTTAGTTTTCTATTAGATACAGATATCATTATCATGTTTCTCCTTTCTTTGATAAGAGGATTAGGCCAGTTAGGTTTTTTCCTTTTTTTGTTGCTATTATTTTTAAAAATGCAAAGGATGTTCTCATACTGAAGTTTTTATACACATGTGAAAGTTTCTCTAGGAGTGGAAAATACAGGGAACTAGAACTCCTGGGTGATAAGGCATGTGGATCTCAACTACATAGGTACTGCAGGTTACTTTAAATGAGGACAACTGCTATTCCCATAGAACAGTAATATCTAATTTTGCCAGGATGAGGATGCACCAATATCACACTATAGTTTACTTTGCATTTCCCATTACTAATGAAATGAACATATTTTCTTTGTTTATTGATCTTTTGTAATTTCTCTTTAGTGAGTGTTTGGATAATGTCTTTTGCCCAATGTAACATTTTCTCTGAGTAGTTCTTCATAAAATTGGATTACTATTCTGATGTGTTTATTTACATTTCAAGTATATTCTTCTAAACAGTTCTTTAAACTGTTTAACTTTCCTTTTCACTGTTAATGGTGTCTTTTTCATGCAAAAGTTTTTATTTGAATGTAGCACAATTTATTCAATTTTTACCTTATGTGTTCAGTTTTTGGTAAATACTTTTAAAAAGCTCTCCATATTCTGATACCATAAATATATTTTCTCCAAAAGTTTTATTTTATTGGTTGTTTAAAATTAAGTTTTTAATGCATCACAATTTTATTTGTTATATAATATGAAATAGGAATCTAACCACTTCTTCTTCCACATGGCTAGCCATTTGGCCTAGAAATATTCATAGTGTTTGGTAGTTTAACTCTTTCCCACTGACTTCCACTAGCTCTTCTGTTGCTGTCCAGTGTTTTTTTCAAAGATCCATAAAACATTAAATCTAATAAACATTTGATATTTATTATCAAATAGCTAGTCTATTGGATATTTCTAAATATGGGAAAAGATTTATGCAGGCTTGTGTTCACCCAAGCAGTGAACACAAGTTTATACTAGTGACCTTTAAAACAACTCAAAAGTTAAGCACATTTACACCTATCACCCTGCACTTTCAAAGGCAGAGCAAAGGCCTAGGGTATGATAAAAAAAAAATTTAATAAAGCAAGTTACAATGTTTTAGGGACAATTTGATTAAAACTACATAGAAAAAGTGAATATAGAAAAATTAAATGAAAATTTAGACAATTACAGTATCTACATAATGTTATGGGATTATTTGAATTCTTTAAAAAAAAAAACAACTTCTCTGTCTTCAAATGAAGATCTTGAAAAGTAATCATTTAGGGAGTTATATAACAAGTGGAATGAAATCACTAATAAAAATCATACCCATTCTTAAAGTAACAAAGAATTATGTACATCTGAAATGAAATGGGTAAAAGGTGATAAATAATATATGATGGAAAGTTAAGAATTGAGGACCTTGATATGTTATGATTTTTCAGTTTGATCAAATATTAAAAGGGCCTGATACAGAGTCTATCAAGAGTCTAATAGTGTTTGTTAAATGGTTAACCCATGCAATGTCCAAATTTATTGAGTTGTTTTCATTCTTTTCAAAAATGTCTGGAAGATTGAGGATAGTCTCCCTAAATAAAATATTTAGTATCATGAATGTCAATGGTTAAAAACAGTGAATCTCAGAAATATATACACTTTGCATTGAAGTTTGTGGAAGCAGTTCTAGAAACAGCAAGAGAACAATGTAGAGAAAAATTTAATAATCATACATTATCACTGAGAAATTGTGAGAAAATTATACAAAAATTATTATTACTTTTCAAGTAATTAAAATTCCAGAAGTTAGAAATACATGATTATACATGTAAAATTGACAGATATAATCACATATTTCATTGGAGGTAGAGAGTGTCTACAACACCAGGCAAAATTAAGTGGAAAATTGAGAACAAAACATTTACATAAATCTAAATATTTAATTTGGCAGCATGGAGCTGTGAGAAGGACTTTGACCTCAGAGTCAGAAGACCTGGTCCTATGACCAGCTCTGTCCCGATCAATTACAACCAAGTCACCTAAGCTTTCAGAGCTTCAGTTTTCTGCACTGAGACATGGGTAGGGGCCCTATCTGTTTACCTCATGGAATAATGGCAAGTTTGAAATGGACAATGCAATAAGGGAAGCCTTTGTAAATAACCAACTACCTTGGAAAAAGGAATGTATAGTCATTATAATTTAGGCAGGGCTGAAGTTAAGGGTCTGTTTTCTGCACTTACAGACTGGTACAGCTACCACTTACCAATTAATTACAATAAAATTTTTAAGATAACAATTTTAAAATAACAATGTGACATTTCCATAGGACTGTCACTGAAAGAGCCTTCATAATAATCTTTCATTTTAGACTTCACAACAACCCTTTGAGGTGAATACCCTATTTTTGCAGAGGTGGAACCAAAGCTCTGAGAGTTAATGATTGGCCCAAAGCCACAAACTTCAACACAAACCCTAGATTCTAATGGGGAGTCTACCACTTTATTGATAACAATAATGGTAATAAAACTAAAAATTAATATATTTTAAGGACTTATGATGAGCCAGACACTATTCTAAGTGCTTTACATGTATTTTCTTATTTGCAGCTTACAGAGATCCTACAACATGTTTAGGGAATACTCCATTTTACAAATGGAGAAACAGAAGCTTATGGAGGTTGGTTATCTCACCCAATACCACACAGTTGATAAGTGGCATTTGCACCACGTAATATGCTCCAAGAATGCCCTCCTAACCACAATAAGCCATCTGACATCCACATGCAAGCTCAGGTAACTCATTCCACTGCCAGATATGTCCTCATTAGCTGCAAATTCATAAAATCCACCTGGGTTTTTTCAGGTAATTGCCACAACACCCAGTCACTAATGGCCAGAGGTGTCCTGTGCTTCTGCATAAGATTCTTCATGCATGAACTCACCTCATTATCTTTATGAATCCTTACGTAGCAGTGCATGCTGATTTGACTTGACAGCATGCAATTATGACAAGAATAGTTTCAGGTAATTCACCTAATTATTCATTGCACTCTCCCTTCACTCTGGAGTCCCAATTAAAAGACAGATTATATGGTTTCCTACTCCTAACACTAGAACTTCAGTTTCCAAGCCTTTTAGCCCACTACATGTAACTCAGTTTGGCTGCTGATCCCCTGTGGGTCTGCCCTTTGTTGTGTGGACTGCCTACCTCCCCCTATTAGCTGTGGTACTGGCATGGCAGTGGACTCCATTCTAAGGCTGACTCATATATCAAGGAAGAGGAAATAACAAGTGGATAACAGAAGGGCCTGGACCCCCATCTCATGCAGGATTTTTAGTCTTCAGTACTAGGTGAAGCAAAAGGAAAAGCATCCAATATAACTGAAACCTATGCATCAAGAGTGAACTCCTCCAATCTGGAATTGATCTTAATCTCATTAAATTTCTAAATTAAAGAGAAAAAAAAAACCTTATTTCTAACCTTCAGATTTTTGGGGAGTATTTTGACACCACAGTTTCTTTTTTAGTGTTTTAGGTTTGAAGTATGCTTGCAGCTTCCCAATCATAAGATCTGAGGGGGAGCACCCATACTGGGGAAGATGGATGTGAAGGGCTGAGTCAGCAAGGACCACAGTCACAGCAGAAGGCTTAGGGAATTGGGGAGTGGAGAGGAGGTGCTGGAATCAGCAAAAAGTAGATGCCAAACACCCTCATTTAAAATTAAAATTATGTGTTTTCAAATAGTGCATTCATCTTTACTAGGTGTACCGGTTAATAATGCAGGTTTTTTCAATAGGTGGAGTTACACATATGTTGATATATATATATATATATATATATATATATATATATATATATATATATATATATATGATTTGATATGTATGCTATTTTGTTGTATTGACAGTAAGCTTCAAAACTTCATATGACAAATTTGCTGAAGGTGTTAATATAGATATTTTTATGCCTAAAAATGTCGAATTTTGTGCCAAAAAAAACATTTGTGGGAAGTTTTAATACATTATTTTAAAGAAAAGTGCTGCTGAGTACTTTAGGAAGCTTATGGTGAACATACTCTATCTCAAGATACCTGCGAACGCTGGTTTAAGTGCTTTAAAAGTGATGATTTTGATGTGAAAGACACAGAACGTCAAGGTCAACCTAAAAAGTTTGAGACCAAAAAAGTTGAATGAAGATGCATATCAAACTCAAAAGCAACTTGCAGAAAGACTAAATGTTGCTCAGCAAACAATTTCCAAACATTTACAAGCAATGGGAAAGATTTTAAAGAAAGGAAAATGTGTGCCACATCAACTGAATAAAAGACAAATGGAAAACTGAAAAATCATCAGTAAAATATTGCTTCAATTTCATGAAAGAAAGTCTTTTTTTGCATGGAATTGTGACTGGCAATGAAAAGTGGATTTATTTTGAGAACCCCAAACACACAGAATCATAGGTTGATCTATGTCAACCATCAACATAGACTGCAGGGCCAAAATAATATTGCTTCATGATAACACACCATCACACACTTCAAAACTAGTTAAAGACATGTTAAAAGGTCTTGCCTGTCAAGTATTAACCCACCTGCTGTGTTCACCAGACCTTGCTCCTTCAGTTTACCACTTATTCCATTCAATGGCACATGCACTTTCTGAGCAGCACTTCAAAACATATGAAAATTTGGCCTCTGAATGATTTACCTCAAAACAAGAAAAATTCTATTGAGACTGTACCCACAAATTACCTGAAAGATGGGGGAAATGTGTACCTAGCAATGGACATTACTTTGAATAAAGCACTTTTGATGTCTCTCTTAAAATTATCAGGTTTTCTTTGATTACAAAATTTGCATTATTAACTGGTAGAATGGTGCATTAAAAACTTTCTTTATTATCCTGTCTCAAATTTCTTTGCAATGGGAAACTGTGCCTAACCAGGGCAGATGTTAAGGAAGCAGAGTAATATTACAGCACATCTAACACTAAGCACAACTTTTTTTTCTCATTTAAAAGCAATCCTTTAAAGTGTGCACCACTATTTCCTGTTTTACAAATAAAATTTAAAAAAATGGAGAGGCTAACTTGTCCAAGGTCTCAATGTTAGAAGAGGCAGATATAAGATTCAGCTATACATTCAACTGCAAAACTTCAATGGACTAAATATTTGGGTTGCCTCAAAATATATATGTTGAAATCCACCCTCTCCCCAAAGTGCTGGTATTAGAAAGGGGGCCTTTAGAAGATGATTAGGTCATGAGGATAGAGCCCTCAAGAATGTGATTAGTGCCCTATGAAGAAGACCTGAGAGCACTCTCAGTCTTTCCATCATTAAGAACATAGCAGGAAGACACCCATCTACATATGTACCAGGAAGCTTGCTCTCAACAGACACCAAATATGCAGGTGCCTTGATTCTGGACTTCTAGCCTCTAGAACTCTGAGATATGAACATTAGCTGTTTAAATCACCCAGGTTATGATATTTTTGTTTCAGCTGCCTAAATAAGCTAAGATAAATATATGTACTTCCCTATATCACCTTAGAAGTCATTAGAGGTTAAGCTAAAAATACAAAGCTCAGTGGAATTTTAAGATAATCGTTATGTGGGAAAGGAGTTTTTGATAAGGTGAAAAATGAGGTGTTTGGATATTTCTAGTTCTTCTAAAAATGCAATATATGGACATATTTTCAGGAGTAATCTACCTCTATGATTTGCAGCACTTGACAATTTCTATTGTGTACCAGGTCCACTTCAATCTGCCTTGCAAAATTCCAAGGTATATACTAAATAATAAGCTCTAAGAACTGGAGAAACTTTACTCCAAAGCATCATTTTATCCCAAATATGTGTTAACTCATCATTGGGTACTATTACTGAGCTCATAAACTATACACAGGTTTTCAGACTATGGAAGATATGTTACAAGAACATGCCCTCCCAAAATATGCCTTTTTGGCATAGGATTAATTTGAGTTGATTATTTTAAGAACAAGTGGACACTGGAGAAGCTCTGAAAGTAGACTAGCAGTTACCCTTTTGTAAGGGAAACTTATATTAAGAAAATTCTATTTGTAAGGTGATCTCCTTGGTATGAGGAAGAGAAGGATGACTCTAAATCATAAGAAATTTATTATCAGAGAAGGCATAGACTTACATCTGCAGGACAACCTTGCCTTCATTGTGCTTTACTGGTCACCTTCCTAAAACTTGCTATTCCATACTTTTCTTTTTTGTTTTAGTAACCCATCTCTTTGGGTTACTCATTCCCTATATTTCTTCAATGTACATGTGTACATGTGAAATAAACATTTAACAAACCTGTTTATTTTTCTCTTATTAATCTGTCTTTTACTAGAGGGGCCTTAGTCAGGAGCCACACAGGCAAGAAAAAATATTTTCCTCCCTGACAAGGACCATGTGTTGAATGCTGGGATCCCCACCAATAAGCCTTATTCTCCTATTGCCAGCAGTGCTGTCTGCCCCTTCAGGGATTGCTAAGATTGCAATAGTTGCCTCACCCAAGTTATCCTTCTTCCAGAAAAGCCCACATCAAAAGGAAGAGCGATTTGGTACTTTATTGGCTGAGCCATCTCAGACCATGTGAGGATGACTCTATGAAGAACCTTCTGACTCGAAGAGTTAGCCTGTAACTTTTCCATTGGTCCTATCAGGCTTCATTCCTTGTTCATACCCAAGAGAAGGGCACTTACCCCTGGCTTGCTAAACTACACTACGGTATATAGTCTGCTTCTCTGGGAAACCAATATGCACCAGTCAAAAATAAAAGCAAAGAGCACTTGGATTTGCAGGACAATTTTGCTCCACACATTCCCATGAGACATAACTCCATAAGTCAGACAGTATCCAGTTAGTCCTATAATCACAAATGGATCCAAGCAGAGCAAAGCATGTAATAGAAAACAGCTTAAATGGAACATGAGACAAGACAATGAAATGCACAGCTTCCTTTGGGTTCCCATTGAATGGGATGCCCCACTGTGCTGATCAGTGTGAATCTCACCCTCAGGCTGTGAATCAGCTACTAATGAGTAGCTGCATCATGATCTTCAGGAAGACCAGGGAAATGCAATTGGATTGGATCTTATATAACTACTCTTTGGGGACCAACTATGATAAATGGGCACTTGTCTCACTGTTTAATGTTTTCGAAGGAACAAAGTGGAGAAGAGAAATGAAAGATCCATTTTAAGTTTAATACACTCGGACTAAAAAGTCTAAGGAGAAATCTCTTTCTCTGTCCCTTTCTCCTCCTTTTCTTATCTCACCTGTGCCCATCCTTCTTTTCTCTCTTTCCCTCCATCCCCATTAATTATTTGGAGACTAGGGGCCTGGTGCATAAAATTTGTGCATGGGGGTGTGTGTCCCTCAGCCCAACCTGCACTCTCTCCAATCTGGGACCCCTTGAGGGATGTCCGACTGCCCATTTAGGCCCGATCCCACCAGATCGGGTCTAAACAGGCAGTGGGACATCCCTCTCACAATCTAGGACTGCTTTAAAAGTGGAACATAGTTCCACATATCTTGGACTGAGTAGATATAAAAGTGGAGAGAACCACTTCAGAAGTGACTGGTAAATGGGTGGGCACCCACCTACTTCTCCCTGTGGCTGTCTGGGATATTTTTTAGATCTTGACATCAGTAATCTGAGAAGCCATTCCCTTCAAACTACCATCATAGCCAGCATTCCTTCACCAATTCAGTTTGCCACCTAGAATTCAACTTGGCTTTCTGAGACAAGACTGTGGATACAGCTCTTAGAAACTTCAGATGCTGGACAAAGAACTTCTTTCTTCTTTACACTCTATCACTCAGAACTGTGTCCTAAGGAAACTGACCACGGGAACATTCATTTGGGGCAGAGATTGAATCCAACCAGCTGTTCAATTTTGTTTCTTTTCAAAAAGCCTATCTACTCAAGAAATCAGAAACACTAATCAGAAAGGATATATTCACCCCTATGTTCATAACAGCACAATTTACCTTAACTAAGATTTGGAAATAGCCTACATGCCCATCAGCAGATGAGTGAATTAGAGAACTGTGGTACATCTACAAAATGGAATACTACACTGCTGTAAAAAGAAAAATTCTTACCATTTGCCACAGCGTGGGTGGAACTAGAGAGCATTATGCTGAGCAAAATGAGCCAGTTGGAGAAAGATAAATATCACATGAACTCACTCATTTGGGGAATATATTGAACAACATAAACTGATGAAAAAGAAATAGAATCAGAGTCATAGAAACATTGAAGAGACTGTCCAACCTATGAGGAAAGTTCGGGGTGAGGAGCTAAGAGATCAACCAAGGGACTTGTATGCATACATATAAGCATAACCAATAGATCCAGATGGGTGAGGGGGGGGTGAGGGCATGTGCTGAGGGGGGAGGAGGGGCAGTTGGGGAAAGGTCAATGGGGGGAAAAGAAGACTTATGTAATACTTTATAAAGAATTTTTTTTAAAAGGAAAGAAAATCATACCAAGTATCTTTCAAAATATTAATAAATGTCTAAACTAAAAAAAGAAAAAATGCAAAGATACACAATGGAAAGTTATGCAGCCATAAAAAGAAAGAAATTCTGCCATTTAAAGCAACATGGATAGACCTTAGGGATATTATGCCAAGTGGAATAAGATACAGACAAATAGTGTATGATCTTGTTTATGTTGAATCTAAAAAAAAAAAAAAAATTCATGGAAACAGAGAAGAGACTAATGGTTGACTGAGGTGAGAAAAGAGGGGTTCAGAATTGGATAAATGGAGTTAAAAGGTACAAATTTCTAGTTATACAATAAATAACTCCCGTGGACCTAATGTACAGCATGATGATTATAGTTAACAATACTCTCTTACATATTTGAAAATCTCAAAGAGAGTAGGCCTTTTAAGTCCTCATTACAAGAAAATAATTGTAACTATGTGAGGTGATGTATGTTAACTAGACTTATTGTGGTCATCATTTCACATTATTTACATACATCAAATCATTATGTGGTACACCTTAAACTAATATAATCTTATATGTATTATATCTCAACAAAACTGGGAAAAAATAGCTTTATGCCAATAAAAAGGTGGGGGAATACTTAGAGGCTTGAGACATTTCTGAAATAATTTCTCAGTCCACTTTCTACAAAGTTGAACAAAGGTGGAAGAAAACAGATACAACAAATAAAAAATGGTTCAGTTACAACAGATCTCTTAACCAGTGTTAGGATGAGAATAACTAAGTTTATCTAGACAGCCTCATCTACTCACTGCCAAACTTGAGCTTCCCAAAGCCATCACAGTGTGGAAGCATAGGCCTGGATCCCTACTTTCTGCAGACTAGAATAACTGATAGTATCCTACAAATGTTTCTCCAAACCCCACCTGCTATTCATTGTGATGCTTGCTTTTCTCAGTATGCCTAGAACAGTTTTAGAGGAATTTCTTTTTCTGTCTTTTCTTTCTCTTCTCCCTGTATTAACTTGTGGTCCACACTCTGGTGGTCAAAGTGTTCTTGTTACCAAAACAACTTTGCCGTCTGGCTCTGCAATTAGAATAGTTAAGGAGAGGAAAAGAATAGAAAGAAAAAAAAAAGTTTATAAATAAATATGTAAGAATTAAGACTCTGGAGCACAACAAAACTAAATCACCATTAAAAAAGTTGGACAGTAGAAAAAAATTAAGACAATGATGTTTTAATGCTGCAAATACAAAATGATTTTTAAGTCATATGGTTATTGTTGCTCTAAGCCTTAGAGTCTAAGGACTTCCTTAAAACATCTGTAAACTATACAGTATTATTATGAACACAGCTGATAACAGCTTCAGAGTGACCTGTCTGCAGTCTGGCATTCTCTTCATGGAAACAATCCTATTTAATAAAGAGATAATATGCAAATTGATTGTCATTCTAACACACAAGATGCCGCCCCCATGTGGACAAAGATGGCTACCACAAGATGGCTGGCAGGGGAGGGCAGTTGGTAGAGGACCAGGCCTGCAGAGGAGGGCAGTTAAGAGGGACAAAGCTGGCAGAGGAAGGCAGTTGGGGGTGACCAGGCTTGCAGGGGAGGGCAGTTAGGGGTGACCAGGTGGCAAGGGAGGGCAGTTTAGGGGTGACCAGGCTGGCAAGGGAGGACAGATAGGAGTAATTGCGCCAGCAGGGGAGAGCAGTTGGGGGCGACCAGGTCTGCAGGGGAGGGCAGTTAGGGGCAATCAGGCTAGCAGAGAGTGGTTACAGGGTGATCAGTCTGGAAGGCAGAAGTGATTAGGAGCAATCGGGCAGGCCAGCAGGCAAACAGATGGGAGCCAGAAGACCTGGATTGTGAAAGGGATGTCACACTGCCAAGATTGGGCCTAAACAGGCAGTCAGACATCCCTCAAAGGGTCCCAGATTGGAGATGGTGCAGGCTGGACTTGGGGACACCTCCCCACTCCATGCACCAATTTCATCCACCAGGCCTTTAGTAGAGAGGATAGATGACTCAGCAGTGTTAACTTCAAAATAACCCCTCACCATATGATTGTGTCACTTGTCATACAGGAAGTGAGGACTTGACAAAATTTTCACTGGGTAATTTCTTTTGACTTTTCACATTACAGTCAACTGATTTATGAATGACAGAAGTATAAATTTAACTGTACTGGCAACTTTTTGAAAATTTACTGGGTCTGCAAGACCTTTCTAGCCTAATGATCTGCTGACTCTTCCTACTCAATATCGCAAAAGCATAGTATGTTAAATAAATTAATGAGAAACATTCATTCATTCATCAGTTTTAAACCATAGTTGTGATTTTTCCTTACAAACTGCCCAGGTTCTTTTCCCAGCATTACAAAAAGTTCAGCACTCTGGAGAAAGAGGCTGCATGTAGATACAAAAAGGAGTCCAGAGATAAAAGATAATTTTGAAAGGTATTGGGGGTCAGAGGAGCTTCAGCTAAAGGTAGTTAAACACTCTTTCCTTGTTTAGGACCCTGTGCTTTTATTACAAAACAATTTGTCCCAAGGCAAGGTGGAAATATACACTTCAAAAGTAAGGTATCAAAGGGTAGAATAGAGAAGCATTATCAGTTTGGGAAATAGCCTACAGCTGTTCAGGTGTTTGGCCAACAAGAGGCAATAAAATGCCCTGAGCTGTCTGGCAGTTAACAATCCTATTCAGGTTTGGGGGAAGTGCCATTTAGTTGTTTCCAACAGGTAAACTACATGTGTGGCTCACCCTTGTTGAGCTGCCCAAGTCCCATCAACCTTTTGTCAGAATCCTTGTAATATTACATGCTGGAATTGGTTTATGGCACAAATCAGCCTCTTCCTTGATTTCTAACTTCCCCATTTCTGCCCACCCAGCCCCTGTGTGACCCACAAACCAGGATGGCTGAAAAAGAAGATTCCCTTCCTCTTTTGCCCAGCCAGTTCCAACTCTACAGTATCTTCTTTCCTTGAATCTCTCCCATCTTCCCCTTGGATACTGTCCAACTTAGGAAATATTTTAAAGAAGGATAATTGATTGATTTGGATGTGGTGATATATGTATTATGTGGAAGAAGAGCCATTCCAAAGGGCTTCTCCATTAAAACTTTTTCTTTCTCATAATGTTCTCTACCCCATTTGCAGTCAGCTAGCTGCTCACAATTTATAGAAAATACAATAGAATTGCATCTTTTGAGTGCCTATGGTTCTGAGCCCACTCCTTTGATGACTGCCTTTATGAATGACAGAAGTATAAATTTAACTGTACTGGCAACTTTTTGAAAATGATCTGCTGACTTTTATTCATTTATTCCTATACCCTGTTTCCCACAACTTACTAATAAACTTCTTGGGACCATCCCTTGAGAGTTGAAATGGATGGAACACATTCAGTTCATCTGTGTTGAAAGAATGAGCTAATATGCCAAAACTGGTTTGGCTCAGTGGATAGAGCATCGGCCTGTGGACTGAAAGGTCCCAGGTTCAATTCCAGTCAAGGGCATGTACCGTAGTTGTGGGCACATCCCCATTGGGGGTGTGCAGGAGGCAGCTGATCAATGATTCTCTTTTATCTATATTTCTAACTCTCTATTCCTCTCTCTACCTCTCTGTAAAAAAAATCAATGAAATATATTTTAAAAGAAAAGGAAAGAAAGAATGAGCTAATAATGGAGAAAGTTATTTTATCACAAGCAAATTTTTAAACTTCCTATTGATATTAAATTCAGAAATGTTTAGTACACACTATGGTATTCCTAAATGTTACATAACAAATTAATATTTGCAAAACCACCATGAGTAGGAATGTGTTTGTTATATTAACAACCTCCAATAAAGGTTACCGCTAGGGAAATGCAAATTAGGGGATAGGAGAGAAAGAAGAAGAGTAAAAAGAGAAGAGGTAGGGAGAAAAATAAAAAGATAGGGGGGGGAGGAGTGTCAAAATGAAATTGGAAAACAAGGAGAAAGAGAGAGAGAGAGAGAGAGAGAGAGAGAGAGAAGAGACTAAGAGATAAAAGGGGAACAAACTATATATATATGGGGAGAGAATTTCAATAGAACAACCTCTAACCCCAGCAAATCCTGGCAACAGTACCTGGAGAATAATACAAGCTACAACACCCACTAATATCCAGCAAAGCAAGAGAAAACAGGTGTAAACAAACAAACAAAAACAAAACAAATAAGAAAATACCAAGCAACAGCAACAACAAAAGAATAAGCAAAATAATCTCACTAAAAAGCATAAAAATACAATATAATCAACATTCACACAAACAGCATCAAAAGGACAGAGAGAAAAAAAATTTTTTGTTTTGTTTTGTTTTGCTAGCTAATACAGCTAAGAGAGGAGTATGTGTGCACTTGGCACAGGGGATTGGAAATTAGATATATAAGTAGGGTAGAAATTTTAGCAGTGGGGAGACAAAAAGGGTAGGGAAAATCTAAAGCATGAAAGCGTTCTGATAAACAGGACAGCCAAAGGGGAAAGGTTAGTAATAGAGTGATGGTGTAAAGGTCGTGTTGAGATAGGGTTAAATGATGGTAAAGGAGAAATTAAAATAGAATTAAGAACACTAATTCCAATGTAAAATAAAGAGAAAATAAAATGCCACTTTTAAAAAAAGAAAAAGGAAACAAAAAAGTTAAAATAGCAGTAGTAATAATGCGGATTGAACCTAAAAATGTAAAAATGAAAAAGGTAAAATCAAGTGAGGAAAAAAGGAAAAATTTGTTTCTTAAGTAAAAGATGCAAAAAATGAAAAGAAAAAAATAAAAAATTAGCAAAAAAAAAAAAAGTGTGCATTTGTGAAGGCCATTCACTTCCTCCGTTATTCTGTTTGGCACACCTGTTTCTCAGTCCAGACAGTAATACAGTTCCCTGCATTCCACTGCACCTCAGTGTTGTAAGCTAGTTCTTAATTTTAAGATGGCGATTTCTTAGTTTTTGGTTTTTGCTTAAATAAAACTAATAATAAACACAGTCAATTTGTACTTCAGCCTCTGGCAGTGTTTTTGGATTGATGTCCCCGTCTTTTTGGCTGCTCTAATCTTCTTTCTTTATGGCACTCAATACCGATTTTTGCCTCAGAGCTGAATCCCAACTGGTCTCTCCCTGCTCTGCTTCCCAGCTTCCATAAAAGCAGTTTCCCCCTGCCGTCTCTCAGGGCCAGCCAATCTAGTTGGTCTCTCCTTTGTAACCAGAAGCAAAGGGTTGGAGGGGAACAAGGCCAGGAGACAAATAGACTGGATACCTTTCCAACTCCTATGTTCTCCCTCCGTGTCAGATCAGAATGGGTTGCTCCCTAGAGAACCCCACTATTAGCAACCTTGAGGACCCCTGTCCAGTCTCTCAGATCATGCCAGACCCAACAGCCGTGGCTTTTGTAGACACAGATTTCCATGGACACAGATTTCCGAGGTCCCAGCATGTGCGCTTTTGTCTCTGCCGCCTCAGCGGCCGCAGCTTCTGCTGCCACAGCTTTTGCAGCTGCTGCCTCCCCTGCCGGGACCCAGACACCCCACATTATCCCCGGCAAAATCCAACCTTTCTGTGGAATCCGCGTGTCCGCACCAACAAGGGCCCCACAGCTGCTCGGTGGTCTCCACAGTTGTGGTTTTTTCAGGTCTCAGATAAGGTCCTCAGTTGCAGCTCTGATGTGGTTGTGAGAGGCAGCAAGTACAGGTGTTTACGTATGCTGCATCTTTCCTCTTCAAAAAATACTATTTCTTGAACAAAACAAGCTAGTATATATTTCCTGAAATTTTTGTATGTTTTACAGGTGGTATAAGAGCACAGTATACTGCTGCTTATATAAATACCAACAACTCTCATATTTTCTAATTTTATACCTTCCTGTTAGAAGGAACTCAGGGAGCCATCAAGTCCATTGCTGTTTCCAAATGCATCCATGCCTAGTTATCCCAGAAATACACGTGCTCTTATAAATCTCCCAAAAGGCAATTACTACATAGCATAGAAACTCGTTCCAACCTCTCCCAATCCTGAAGTCAGGAATTTCCTTTGAGCCTCTAAACTACCTTCTTCTGAGAAAAAAAATACATAAATTATTTTCCCACCCTGTCTTTAACCTGTACCACAAGGGAAGGGACTCAGTAAGGTCACACAGAGGCATCTGTGACTGCTGTGTTGGGTTTCTTCTGGTACTCTGATTCCCTCCTCTCCATCTACCTGTCTAACTGTGACTCCCCAAGCCTCATCTGAGGCACCTTGCCCATCTCTGTCCATAGGGCCACCAGGGAGGGGACCTGTGCAGTGGTGTGGGCTCCACAAACCACTCAGTCCTCAGGGTGAAGTGTTGTGGGTCGCAGATCTGCCTCTGACCAGTAGTAGAACCCAGACCCACCCTGTGATTTCTGTAGATATGTATTCATTTTCTGTATATTCACAACTAAGTCTAGTTAACACCTTAGTTTTTTCAAGCATTAAGCATCTAGGACACTCCACTTCTACCAATACCAAGATGGTAACTTCCAAATATTCTAGCTGTATGTGCTCTACCAAGCTTTCAGACTCTTGTTTATTCATTCATTTACTCATTTATTCAGCAACAACTGTGCATCAGGCACTGTGATAGCCTTTGAAAATACATTAGTCAATGAAAATGCATGGTCTCTGCCTTTGCAAAGTTTACAGTCTAGTTTACAGTAAACAATAGGAAATGATCATTAATAAGTGAGAAAACACATATATAATTTCAGATTGTGCTAAATAAACAAAACAAGGATTAGGGAGAGAGAGAGAGAGGGAGAGGGAGAGAGATGATACAATGTGAAAGAATTTGCAGGGAGAATTTGCAGGGACAAGCACTCTCTGAAGAGATAACATTTCACACAAAAAGCCAAGATTCTAGGGATAAAAATGTTCCTGACATCTGAAAGGCAGTACCATTTTAGACAAACAGGGCACCATGAGCAGAGGTCCTGGGCAGCTGGGCAGAATGCTTTTCGTGTGAAGAGGAAGATTGCAGTGCAGGGAAGGGGAGGGAGCATAATAGTGGCATTTCCTTCCTCACCATATTCACTTGTATAAACACAGAACTTAGAACAATGCTTCCCCAACTTGTCTTCCCATTAGAATCACCTGATAATCTTAAAATTTCAAAGATTAGGTCCCAGGCCAAAGCAATGAAATCACAAATTGCAGAGGGAAGCACAAGCATCAGGGATTTTAAAGTTTCAAGTGACTCCAAAGTGCAGACATATTTGGGAATCAGTGACTCAAGTCAATTTAGCTCTTAAGTTCTTGTTTTATTCACCTATGAAATGATGGGGTCTAAGTTCATGAGGTTAGGCCTGTTTCTTGCTCTAAATCAGATGACCTCTATGTAACTCTGAAGGAATTTTCACACATCCTTATTCTCAAATCTTTTTTTCCCTCTTTCCCTTCTGTCTTGTGATTCTCATATTCTCAAACCTGGAGGTCTAAAACCTCCAGGTCTTGGCTGCTTCTCTCACACTGTGCCTAAACCATATGAAGCAGGTTCTGTTGACCCACAGTGTCTGAAGCCTTCTCACCCAGACCACAATGCCCTACAGCCTCACCCTGTCCATCCTTCCCATCCTTCCCAGTGCTTTTCTGAACTTGATTCCTACCACCTGTTCAAACATTCAGAGCACTTCTCAAGGGCAACCTCCTACAGGAAGCCTCCCTGACATGTTCAGGTAACTGTGACAATTAATCTGTAGAGTTTTATAGTCTTCATAGTCCCTATGATAAAATTTAGAACTAAATTACATATAGACATACACTAGTCTTATCTCCTTAATATATGTTAAATAAGTTAGAAAATACACACACATTTTATTAATCCCTGGCATTTTTTAAGCATTCAAATATTACCTAGTGGCAGTGAGGATGGATTAGTGTTGGAGGTGGTGTTAGAAGTGACCACAGGAGTAGTATAGAGAGACAGAGGAGCAATATGAGGCCTCATGGGAGCCAGGTATTTTATATACATCATCTCAATTAAATAGGAAAACAACCCTACAAAATAGTTCTAATCTCTCACTTTATAAAAAAATAAAAAAAAAATTAGGACTTCCTGGAAGATGGCGGCCAGGTGAACACTTGTGCGTGCTGCCTCTCACAACCACATCGGTGCTGCAACTGAGGATCTTACCTGAGACCTGAGGAAACCACAACTGTGGGGGCCCCGATCGGTGCAGACACGCAGATTCCACAGAAAGGTTGGATTTTGCCTGCAATAAGGTGGGGTGTCTGTGTCCCAACAGTGAAAGCAGCAGCAACAGAAGCTGAGGCCGCTGTGGCGACAGAGACAAAAGCGTGCACGATGGGACCTCGAAAATCTGTCCACAAAAGCCCCCCGCTGTTGGGTCTGGTGTGATTCGAGAGAGTGGACGGGGGTCCCCAAGGTTGCTAATAGTGGGGTTCTCTAGGGAGCAACCCACTCTGATCTGACATGGAGGGAGAACATAGGAGTTGTAAAGCAGTCTGTTTGTAAGTGCACACAGACTAGCCCATCGCACACCTAGGCTGGTTGCCCTACAACACTTTGCTTCTGATTACAAAGGAGAGATCACCCAGATTGGCTGGCCCTAAGAGACAGCAGGGGATAACTGCTTTTCTGGAAGCTGAGAAGCAGAGCGGGGAGAAATCCTCCAGGGTTCAGCTCCAAGGCAAAAAAAAAAAAAAAAAAACGGTATTGAGTGCCATAAAAAAAGAAGGCTAGAGCAGCCAAAAAGATGGGGACATCAATCCAGAAACACTAGGGTCTGAAGTACAAACTGACTGTGTTTATCACTAATTTTATCAGAAACCAAGAAACTAAGGAATTGCCACTGAGGTGCAGCAGAGTGCAGGGAACTGCAATACTGTCTGGACTGAGAAACAGGCGTACCAAACAGAATAACAGAAGAAGTGAATGGCCTTTACAACTGCACACTTTTTTTTTTGCTAACTTTTTTATTTTTTATTTTATTTTCATTTTTTTGCATCTTTTACTTAAGAAACATATTTTTTCCTTTTTCCTCACTTGATTTTAACTTTTTAATTATTACATTTTTAGGTTCAATAAGCATTATTACTACTGCTATTTTAATTTTTCTTTAAGTGCCATTTTATTTTCTCTTTATTTTACATTGGAATTAGTGTTCTTCATTTTATTTTCATTTCTCCTTTAACATTGTTTAACCCTATCTCAACATGACCTATACACCATAACTCTCTTTCTAACCTTCCCCCTTTTGCTATCCTGTTTATCTAAACCCTTTCCTGCTTT
The DNA here is from genome assembly GCF_964339955.1 of Pipistrellus hanaki. Lineage (NCBI taxonomy): Eukaryota > Metazoa > Chordata > Mammalia > Chiroptera > Vespertilionidae > Pipistrellus > Pipistrellus hanaki. The sequence goes on along the minus strand of NC_140504.1, from coordinate 100,598,436 downwards.
AGATTTTCCTTACTCTTTCTGTATCACCCCTGCTAAAATTTCTACCCTACTTTATTATCTAATTTCCAATCCCCTGTACCAAGTGCATACACACCCCTCTCTGAGGTGTATTAACTAGAAGAAAAAAACAAAACAAAACACACAATTGTTTTCCTCACTGTCCTTTTGATGCTGTTTGTGTGAATGTTGATTATATTGTATTTTTATGCTTTTTAGTGAGAGTATATTGCTTATTCTTTTGTTGTTGCTGTTGCTTGATATTTTCTTATTTGATTGGGGTTTTTTTGTTTGTTTGTTTGTTTTTTTTTTTTTTTACTTCTGTTTTCCCTTCATTTGCTGGAAATTAGGGGGTGTTGTACATTGTATTATTCTCCAGGTACTGCTGCCAGCATTTGTTGGGGTTAGTGGTTGTTCAATTGAAATTCCCCATATATATAGTTTATTCCCCTTTTATCTCTTATTCTCTCTCTCTCTCTCTCTCTTTCTTCTCCCTGTTTCCCAATTTCATTTTGATACTCATATATATATATATATATATATATATATATATATATATATATCTTTTTCCAATCTTTTTCTTTTGCTCCCTCCCTCTTCTCTTTTTACTTTTTACTCTTTATCTGCTATCCCCTAATTTGCCTTTCCCTAGTGATCACATTTATTGGAGGTTATTTTTTTTAATATATATTTTATTGATTTTTTACAGAGAGGAAGAGAGAGGGACAGAGAGTTAGAAATATCGATGAGAGAGAAACATCGATCAGCCACCTCTTGAAAACCCCCTACTGAGGATTTGCCCGCAACCAATGTATGTGCCCTTGACCAGAATCGAACCCGGGACCCTTCAGTCTGAAGGCCGATGCTCTCTATACACTCAGCCAAACCAGTTTCAGCTATTGGAGGTTATTAACATCGCAAATGCATTTCTGTTCAGTGCCTTGTGTGTTGTACCTGGTTATGTTGTACTTTGTGCCTTAAAATCAATGCAGGAGATAGAGATCTACATAACCAGACATCCTGAAAAGAGAGACCATGGGAGACAAAGAATCAGCCCACTTATGAAAGAAAATCAGGCACACCAGAAAAGGAAGTAAACAAATTAGAGGCAAGCAACCTAACAGAGCAAGAATTCAGAGTAATGATCATAAGATGGCTAAAAAGAATGGAATACAAATTTGACAGTATGAGTAAGACCCAAAAGGAAATGAAGAAGAACCAAGAGGGAATGAAGATGAACTAAGAAGAAATGAAAAATGGCATCGCTACTATGAAGAACTCAATAGAAAGCATCAAGAGCAGACTAGAAGAAGCAGAGGACCGCATCAGTGAGCTAGAAGACAAGATGAAAAAAAAGACCCAATTAGAGCAACTTCTAAAAATAAAAATTAAAATTAAAAAGTAGTAGGAGAGCCTAAGGGAACAAAGCAATATTAGAATAATAGGGGTTCCAGAAGGAAAGGAAACTGAGGAAGGCATAGAAAAAATGTTTGAAGAAAGAATGACAGAAAACTTTCCTAATATAGTGAAGAAAAAACCCACACAAATCCAAGAAGCTGGCAGAGTCCCAAGCAAAATGAATCCCAAAAGAACTACGCCAAGGCACATTATAATTAAATTGGCAAACACCAATGACAAAGTAAGAATCTTGAAAGCAGCCAGAGAGAGACAGAAAGTTACATATAAATGAACCCCCATCAGACTAGCAACTGATTTCTCCACAGAAACTCATCAGGCCAGAAGGGAATAGGATGAAATATACAAAGTCATGCAAAGGAAGGGTCTGAATCCAAGAATACTGTACCCAGCAAGGCTATCAAACAAAATTGAAGGTAAAATCAGGAGCTTCACAGACAAAAAAAGACTAAAGGAATTTACCACCACCAAACCAGCAGTGCAAGAAATGCTAAAGGGTTTATTGTAAAAATAGAGAAATAGGAAGCAAAGAAGGAACACAGGGGTATAGAATAAAAATGGCGTCAAATAAGTACCTATCAATAATAGCTTTAAATGTAAATGGATTAAATGCTCCAATCAAAAGACATAGGGTAACAGATTGGATAAGAAAACAAAACCCATATATCTGTTGTCTACAAGAAACCCACTTCAGAAAAAAAGATGCACACAGACTGAGGGTGAAGGGATGGAAAAAGGTTTTCCAGGCGAATGGAAATGGAAAAAAAAGCCGGGATAGGAATACTTATATCTGACAAATTAGATATCAGAGCGAAGGACATAACAAGAGATAATGAAGGCCACTTCATAATACTAAAGGGAGCAATCCAACAAGAATTAATAACCCTGGTAAATATATATGCACCCAATATGGGAGCACCCAAATACATAAAAAAAATTTCTGGAGGACATTAAGGGAGAGATTAATAACAATACAATCATAATAGGAGATTTTAATACACCACTGTCACTTTGGACAGATCATCTAAACAAAAAATCAGCAAAGAATTATCAATCCTAAATGACTCACTAGAGCAGATGGAATTAATCGACATCTTAAGAACATTCCACCCCAAAGCCACAGAATATACATTCTTTTCAAGTGCACATGTGTCATTTTCAAAGATAGACTACATGTTGGGACATAGGCAAAGTCTTTACAAATTCAAGAATATAGAAATCATATTAAGCATCTTCTCAGAACATAGTGGCATAAAGCTGGAAATTAACTACAATGTCTAGCCAGGCTAACCAAGAAACAGAGAAGACTCAAATAAGCAAAATCAGAAATGAAAGAGGTGAAATAACAACAGACTCCACCGAAATACAAAGGATTGTTAGAAAATACTATGAACAACTCTATTCCAGCAAGCTGGACTACCTGAAGGAAATGGACATATTCCTAGAAAAATACAACCTTCCAAAACTCAATCAAGAAGAATCTAAAAACCTCAATAGACCAGTGACTTGGGAAGAAATTGAAACAGTCATCAAAAAACTTCCAGCAAACAAAATCCGAGAGCCAGATGGCTTCTCAGGAGAGTTTTACCAAACATTCAAGGAAGAATTAAAACCTGTCCTCCTCAGACTATTCCAAAAAATTCAAGAGGAAGGAACACTTCCAAAGCTCTTCTATGAAGCCAGCATCACCCTAATACAAAAACCAGATAAAGACAACTCAATGAAGGAGAATTACAAGCCAATATCCCTCATAAACATAGATGACAAAATCCTCAACAAAATTCTAGCAAATTGCCTCCAGCAGAACATCAGAAAGATTATACACCATGACCAAGTGAGATTTATTCCAGGAATGCAAGGATGGTGCAATATCCTCAAATCAATAAACGTGACATCACATAAACAAATTGAGAGATAAAAATCATATAGTCCCATCAATTGATGCAGAAAAAGCATTTGATAAAATCCAACACCCTTTCCTGATAAAAACTCTCAACAAGATGGGAGTACAAGGATCATACCTCAACATAATAAAAGCTATATATGATAAACCCACAGCCAACATCATACTCAATGGGCAAAAACTAAAACCATTTCCTCTAAGAACAGGAACAAGACAGGGATGGCCACTCTCAGCATTCCTGTTTGACATAGTACTGGAAGTACTAGCCATTGCAATTAGACAAGAAGAGGAAATAAAAAGCATCCAAATTGGAAAAGAAGTAGTTATCCTTATTTGCAGATGACATGATATTGTACATAAAAAAAAAAACCAAAAGACTCCATTAAAAAACTAATTGACTTAATAAATGAATTTGGCAATGTAGCAGGATACAAAATTAACACCAAGAAATCTAATGCATTTCTATACACCAACAGTGAACTTACAGAAACAGAGACTAAAAGAGCAATCCCATTTACCAGCACACCAAAAAATTAAGATACCTAGGAATAAACTTAACTAAGGAGGTAAAAGGCCTATACACGGAAAACTACACAACACTGGAAAAAGAGATAGAGGAAGACATAAACAGATGAAAGAACATACCATGTTCTTGGATTGGTAGAATCAACCTAATTAAAATGTCTGTACTACCAAAAGTAATCTATAACTTCAGTGCACTCCCCATTAAAATACCAAGAGCATATTTCACAGACCTAGAAAGAACTATTCAAAAATTTATCTGGAATAAAAAAAGACCCTGAGTAGATACAGTAATCCTGAGAAAGAAAAATAAAGTAGGAGGGGTCTCAATACCAGTTATCAAACTGTATTACAAAGCCACTGTTCTCAAAACAGCATGGTAATGGCACAAGGACAGACATATAGATCAATGGAATAGAATAGAGAATCCAGATATTGACCGAAACCATTATGCTCAATGAATATTTGGCAAACGAGGCATGAACATACAATGGAGTCAAGACAGTCTCTTGACTCCATTGTATGTTGGACAGATACATGCCAAAAAGTGAAACTAGATCACCAACTTATACCATACGCAAAAATAAACTCAAAATGGATACAGGACTTAATATAAGATAGAAAACCATAAAAAATATTAGAGGAATCCACAGGCAGCAATATCTCAGACATATGCTGAAAGAACTTCTTCACTGATACTGCACGTAGGGCAATGGAAGCTAAAAATAAACAAATGGGACTAGATAAAAATAAAAGGCTTTTTTACAGCAAAAGAAAGCATCAACAAAACAACAAGAAAGCCCACTGTATGGAAGAACATATTTGCAAATGTTATCACTAATAAAGTTTTATTCTCCAACACCTACAGGCAGCTTAAACAACTTAATAAAAGAAAGATAAATGAACCGGAAAAAAAAAATGGGTAATGGACCTAAATAGAATCTTTTCAAAAGAATCCAGAAGGAAGGCCAAGAGGCACATGAAAACATGATCAAAGTCACTAATTATCCAAGAGATGCAAATCAAAACAACAATGTGGTACCATCTCACACCTGTTAGAATGGCTAGCATCAACAAATCAATAAACTACAAGTGTTGGCGAGGATTCAGAGAAAAAGGAACCCTCATGCATTGCTGGTGGGAATGCAGACTAGTGCAGCCACTGTGGAGAACAGTAGGGAATTTCATCAAAAAAAAACTGAAAATGAAACTCCTATTTGACCCAGTAATCCCACTCCTAAGAATATATCCTAAGAAACTAGAAACACCAATCAGAAAGCATATATGCACCCCTATGTTCATAGCAGCACAATCTACATTAGCTAGGATTTGGAAACAGCGTAGGTGCTCGTCAGCAGATGACAGGATCAAAAAACTATGGTACATCTACACAATGGAATACTATGCTGCCATAATAAAGAAGGAATTCTTAACATTTGCACCAACCTGGATGGAATTGGAGAACATTATGCTAAGTGAAATAAGCCAGTCAATGAAAGAAAAATATCACATGATCTCACTCATTTGTGGATAATAAAGAACATTATAAACTGATGAACAAAAAGATAGATATAGAGACAGTAAAGCATCAAATAGACTGTCAAATTACAGTGGGAAGGTTAGGGAGAGGTGGGGGAGATAAAAGACCAACTGAATGACTTGTATGCATGCATCTAATCATAAATAATGAACGCAAAGCTCTGGGGGAGTGGGGGAGGCAATGGTAAGATATGTACACATATAATACCTTAATTAAAAAATGGGGGGAAAAAAGTTTTCTGACCTTAGGCAAGTTACTTAATGTTTTAGTACCTCAATTTCCCCACATAAAATAGATGCTGTGAGCATTAATACATGTAAAGTACTTATTATAGTACTAGTGGCCTGGTGCCTTGAGTGGAGGCCTGGGCCAGCAAGGGCAGACAGAAAGCTTGGCTTCCTCCATTGCCTGGGAAACCCAAGCCTCCCTCCTGCTCTCTGTGGCTGTAGCCATCTTGGTTGGGTTTATTTGCATATTTGCTCCTGATTGGCCTGTAGGTGTGGCTTGTGGGCCTGGCTTATGCATGTAGCAGAGTGGTGGTTAATTTGCATAGTGCTCTTTTATTAGATAAGATAGATCCCATCTCTATGCTATGTTAACTATTATTATTATTGTATTTTTATATAATAGACTAGAGGCCCATTGCACGAAATTTGTGTACTGGGCTGTGTGTCCCTCAGCCCAACCTGCACCCTCTCCAATCTGGGACCCCTTGTGGGATGTTCGACTGCCTGTGGGATCAGACCTAAACAGGCAGCCAAGACATCCTTTTCACAGTCCCGTACTGCTGACTCCCAACTGCTCCCCTGCCTGCCTGATTGCCCTTAACAGCTTCTGCTTGCCAGCCTAATCACCTTTAACCACTCCCCTGCCAGCCTGAACATCCCCACTGCCCTTCCCTGACAACCCAGTCACCCCCAAATGCCCTTCTCTGCATATTCACTCTTTATTAGATAGGGTTTTTTCTTTAACATATTGGACAGCCCTAATTGATTTGGCTCAGTGGATGGAGCATCGGCCTGCAGACTCAAGGGTCCCAGGTTCGATTCCAGTCAAGGGAATGTATCTTGGTTGGGGCACATACCCAGAGGGAAGTGTGCAGGAGGCAACTGATCGACTTTTCTTTCTCTAAGATGTGTCTAGCTCTCTATCCATTTCCCTTGCTCTCTGTAAAAAATCAACATATTGCTTTTAAAAAAAGAACATTTAAGATTCCTCCATATTTGCCTGACTGGGGTGACTCAGTGGTTGAGACTCCATACTGCCACTGCTGGCAGGGGATCATGCCATGGGGGTGTGCGCCCCTTCCAGGCTGAGACTCCAGCCCAAGCTGTCACTGCTGCAAAGGGATCGTGCCCTGGGGGTGTGCACCCCTCCCAGGCTGAGACCAAAGTCCAGGCTGCAGCCACTGCAAGGGGATAGCACGATGGGGGTGCATGCCCCCTCCCAGACTGAGAACCCAGGCTGCTGCCACTGGGAGGAGATTGCCCTGTGGGGAGTGAATTTGTTTGTTTTTTATAATGGGTATAGAGGGACTCTGGGCAGCATTATGCCAGGCTGCTTACTCTGCCAGCTCTCAGCGGCAGCCCTCCCTGAGACTGGGGGACTGCAGCAGGGCTGAGAGTACTGGGGGCTGCTATCTTGTGGTTATGGGTGCCACCATTTTTGTTGCAGAGTGATGGTTAATTTGCATATTATTCTTTAATTAGATAGGATGTTTAGCAAATGTTAGTCCTTCAGGCCTTCACTAACCATATAACTTGAGTTAAAATATAGATTGCATATTATTGCTATAAATAGTTTGAATCATCAGTTCATTGTCTTGAGGAGCAGAATCATCTGCTCCTAGAACTGAGCGCAGACCTTCTGAGGCCTCACAGTCCTGTGCTCCCAGGTCTTCCTCTGTAGTTCCTTGAGGACACAGAAGCCCAGCAAAATAGATAGAAGGCTATTTCCTTAAAATTAACTTTTAAAAACCTACAGAGGACAGTGCCAGTGACTTCCAACTTTTTAACCTTCCTTTGGTTAACTCTTCACAGCAGTCAAGCCTTTCACTGACCTCAGAAGTTCCTTCGAATCAGTCTTCTCATTCTGAAAAGAGAGCAAGATCTCCTTTTCTGCAGAGCCCTTCAAATAAAACCAGTCACCCTGATGTTCCTGCAAGAGGCATCCACAAGCCTTGACCTGAGGCTGCCCTTGATGCTCTGTTGGTGTGACCTGCTTTCTTCACCTTTCTGAGAAAAACTCAGCAACATTTACCAAACACTCACCCCATCAGAAGCATTCAGAGTGGAGAAGTAACACTAACTAGAAGCCTGTCTGAGAGAAAGGGATGAGTGTCCTAAGCCCATGGTTTCTGGGAGGAAATAGGAATGGCTGATAGATTCCTGGGCTGGAGTCATTCTTGGTCTGAATTCTGAAAGACTTTTGCAGCTAAAAGGGAGCTTAGTGATCTCTATTTCCTTTCTTCCTCATTTTAAAGATGAGAAAAGTAAGGCCAGAGGTTAAGTCACTTAAAGTAATGCATCTAACTGAGAAAAAAATTATTGGGATTTAAAAACTCAAATGCTCAAGAGAGGATCCAATGCTTTCTCCATAAAACCTGCTATATATGAACCAGTAAAACCTTGGAAAGAACCTTCCAGGCAGGGAAGGTGGGGAGTGTTGTGAGCCTATCCCTTGGGCTAGTGTGGAGACAGGGTCAGACTGGGGCAGGACACATGGATCAGCAGAGTTTAGCCACATTTTGTCCAACAACCCAATTTTATTCTGAGCAGTGCTAAGATGAAATAGATGCCTTATGATTTTTTAAAAGAAAGATGGCTTTAAAAACCTTGCTGATTCACTATGTAACTATTTTCTTTAAACTTTGAAAAACATGCTGCCAAGGGAACTAAATTGGCCCTATTATACTGCTAAGTATATTCTTAAGAATCAGATATATTTTAATATGACTTAGTTAAATGGATTAAAAATTGCTGAAACCAGTTTGGCTCAGTGGTAGAGCATCGGTCTGCAGACTGAAAGGTCCCAGGTTCGATTCCGGTCAAGGGCATGTACCTTGGTTGCGGGGACATCCCCGGTAGGGGGTGTGCAAGAGGCAACTGGTCGATGTTTCTCTCTCATTGACGTTTCTTGCTCTCTATCTCTCTCCCTTTCTCTCTGTAAAAAATCAATAAAAAAAAATATTAAACGGATTAAAAATTTAAACTTTGTGGCTTAAAATTTCACTTCTCCACTACATAATGAACAAAATGTCCACATGAATTCAGAAGCTGTGCCATATATTGTAATGTGGAATTCTAAGAGGTTTCAATTGTCTGTCCCTCAGCTCAGACTACAGCCCTTGAGCACAGGGCATTATGAGTGTCCTATGAAATATGGGGGCCCCCAGTGATGTGTAATGTAACTCTCAATGCTATCAGGACACCAGAAGCATTGTTCTTTATGAACAGGATCTGGGGACACAGACCTGAGTGAGCAGTGCTAAGTGCACCAGCTGCTGTCAATCAATACTTTGACCATTAATAATCATTTAGGCTTTTGTCCAATTTAGATTAGTATCTTTGCAGCGTATATTTTAAACTAGTTATGGACTCTCATCCTTCCATTTTGGAATAATGAGAGCCACAGTATATCATGAGACACAATTACCCATTACTATTCCTGGTGAGTAAAAAAATTGTTAGAATATTGCCACTAATTTTTCCCCTTTTTTTATTGATTATGGTATCATATAATTGTCCTCATCCCCCCAGTCCCATCCCAAACCCCTCCCTACATATGCCCTCACCCCTCCCCACTCATTGTCCATGGCCACTGGCCAGGCCCATATGCATGCACACAAGTCCTTTGGTTGACATGTATACATAAGGAACTATTTGACATTGAAATTAGGACTCAAAAGAACTATTGGTCCAGAAAGGAACTCACTACAGACTGATTCATTTGCTTCTCAGCATAACCATTATGGCTTTTCTTAGTTTAGGTTCTTACAAGGGTATTTCTTAGATCACAAGATCTCATACATCTAGAGGAAATGATGAACAACATAGACTGATGAACAAAAACAGACTCCAAGAAAGAGAAGCACCGAACAGACTTTCAAACCTCAGAGGGAAAGTAGGGGAGGGTGGGGGTAAAGGGGAAGAGAGCAACCAAAGGACTTGCCACTAATTTTTAAAAGCATCCTGTGGCCCTTAATACCAAGAGAAAAGCTATTTTTCAGATAGTGGATTTATTTGGATTTGGAGTAGCAGCTCTATCTCCAAAGAACAAATTCAAATCAAATAATACTTGCAAGGGTGGGCAAAACTAGGTTTACTGTGACATTGTAATATTCTTTTGAGTTAATAAAGCTATTTGTAATAATTATAATCTGAATGTCTCTTTTCATATGAAGAACTGTATACATATCTTTGCTCACCCCTGTATTTTAAGGATAACAAATTGAAAATTGTTTATAACAATAAGTAAAAGAACAGTGAAATGTTACATTTGATCATTTTTTTATTTATTTTACTTTAACTGCTCATTTCCTAAGGCCCTGTTTCCTAGATTGCTTTCATTGGATTCTCTGGTATACTGATAAAATATATTAATATCTATTATGTCTTCTAAAGACTATTTGAAATATATCAACTGAATACCATCAGAAAGGCAGATGGCACACTGGTCTAAGATATTACAGAAAATTCATTGTTTCAGAAAAATAGCTATGTTTCTCAATACAAAGAAAATGACCCATTATTCCCAAAATTGAAAACAAGAGCAGTATTCAGTCCATAGAGGACTATTAGCCAACTTCATTGATAAGCATTAGGTACCTCTCCAAAAAGTTTTAGAAGATGTTTCATTACAAGTATATCCATTTATAGGGTGGAGATGACTGAGGTACACTTAACTCTCAAATGTTCATCTCCTTTAAAAATTTTTTTAATTTAAATTTTAGCTATAGTTTGTTTTTTTCTTCCCCATTAATTAATTATCATCATGATCTTGGCAGGACCCCAGCAAAAACCAAATTCCATCCTTGAAGATATATGGCCTTATTCTGAAATTTCCCTATTTGAACTCCCTAGAAAGTGGAATCTATATGATTAATCCTTAAGCATAAACAGTATGAGGATGTAACTGGGGCTCACAGACAACTCTTCTCTCCAGGACAATCATTGAGAGAATTGACTCATTTTAAAATGCCTTTGGCATCTCTTGGAGACAGAGGTTAAATCCCAGCTCATTGGCTAATTAAATGACCTCTACCTCTATAAGTCTTTGTTTTCTCTCTTGTGAAATAAGGATGTTGGACCTGTGCTCTCTAAGACCTTGTTTCCACCTGTGAATTTCAAATTCACTTATAGCTACTAAGCAATTTATTTACTTGGCCTCTCCTCTCCCCTTATCATTTAAAGTGCTTATTAGAAAGTCTCATCTTGTTCCTCTGTTGTTTTAGACTCATTGGTTATATCACTGAAAGAATAAGCACTGAGATTTAAACTTTAGATCATCCCTAAAGAACTATGAGAAATCACATCCTTGTGGACTATTTCAGAGACTATCAGTGAGTGTTCTTTTAAGATGAACATGAACCTTATTACATACAAAGATGAGTAAAAGCACATTGACCATAATAGTAGTGGCTGTTAAGTTTTGGGGGAGTTATTTCACTTCTTTGAGATTTAGTTTCTTCTTCTGTATAATGAGAGAGCTGGGGAAGATAACCCTCTAAGATCCTCTTAAATTCCAACTTTAATTTCATGTCAACAAAACATTAAACACCACTAAAATAAAAGTCTTTTAATTGATTATAGTTCAAGATAATTCAAGGATAACAAAATTCTAGTAGTGGAATATGAATGTCTACAATTTTATAATCCTTTTACAATGCACTGTTTCAGAAATTGCTTTCAATAATTTTTGCATAATGATAGAAATCAGAGAGCTCATCTTAATCTCACTCTCATTAACCTTAAACCTAAATTGCCTTAACAATACCAATCTAGAGAAATACTATTTCAACTATGGTGCAATGTGCTAATATGTTATCATTTCAATCACTACTTAAAAGTATAGGATCTCTTACCCTTTGAGTCGGTATGGAGGAACCTGGAAAGTATTATGCTAAGTAAAATAAACCAGTCAGAGAAAAGCAAGTACCATATGATCTCACTCACATATGGAATCTAATGAACAAAATAACCTGATGAACCAAATAGATCCAGAGACATAGAAGCATGGAACAGACCATTGAATCTCAGAGGGAAGGCAGGAGTGGGTAGGTGGGTGGGTGGGAAGAGATCAACCAAAGAATATGTGTATATATATATATGCATAACCATGGACACAGACAAATAGGGTGGTAAAGGCCTGGGGTGGGGGTTAAGGGTGGGCTAGAAGGGGTCAATGGAGAAAAAAGGGGCATATGTAATACCTTCAACAATAAAGATTTTTAAAGTATTTCATGGAGTTTTTGAGGATTAAAGGTAGTCTGAAAATTTTCAGGTACTAAATAAAAGTTACATTTATTTGTTGTGAGTACAAAGTATATTTTAATTTTAATGTCACAAAGTTTAATTAAAAGTTTTATACAGTACAACAATATCTCTATCATAGATAAGCTGAAATTGGTAAATGAGGCTCAGTTCATTCAAATTCAGGGCTGTAAATAAATCTTTCCCTCTAATAAAGAGTTCTAATTTTAAAATCTGTAGTTTTGCTAAACCATATGTAGCCCTTAATTTAATGCCTAGAATTACATTTCATATCCTCATTGATTATCTATTAGCTAACTCAAGAGAAAGATCCTGGCCTACTGATGATGGAGAAGGGCAAGTGTCTGGAGCTTTGGCTTGACATCTGACAATATCACTTCTTTTCTGTTTGACTATTTCTCTTCAACCAGATTGTGGTTTTCCCCCCTCAAGCGAGACTTTTGTTGTTGATTTAAGACTCTCAATACAAAGAAATTTAATTCTGTGCTCTAAAAGGCTTAGATTGTCAGTTTCCTGAAAGGAATTACACTGCTCAGCCTGAACTCTCTGCCTCCTGCTCCAATGTCTCACAGTGGGATCCAGTTATGGAGAGGCAACCTGACTAAGCATCGTTATTATAGGGATTTTGTTAGGTTAGCATATAAAATGTGGTTTGATCCCATCCCTGAACCTCAGTGACATTAAAGACTTTAGGACTTCCAAAATAATGGAAGCAAAGTAAAGTAAAAGCATATTCTTTGCTATGAATTATAACAATGCCACACCTGTCTCCACTGTGCTCAAAGTTCTTATACATTATCAGGCTGAGATAACAGTGGTAAGATCAGTTTTTAAACCACTGGTGGCTTGGATTTTACTTTATTTTTTAAATTAATTTCTTTATTGATTAAGGTATCACATATTTGTCCTCAACCTCCCATTCCAATCCCCCATTCTCCCCCCCCACTCATCCCCCCCCCCCTATTGTCCTTGACCACTGGTTAGGCTCATAAGTGTGCACATAAGTCCTTTGGTTGATCTCTCCCTTTTATCCCCACCCTCCCTTTGAGGTTCAACAGTCTGACCCATGGCTCCTTATCTCTGGGTCTATTTTTGTTCATCAGTCTATGTTGTTCAACATTTCCCCTAGATGAGCGAGATCGTGTCCTATTGAAAATATACTTATAAGAATCAAAAAAGAGAGAAGCAATAATCGTTATTCTGAAAGGCATATGAATTAGCCTGTAGTGAACTTCTTTCTGGGCCAACAGTTCTTTTGAGACCCAAATTCAATGTCAAACCGTTCCTTATATGTACATGTCAGCAATGATATTTCATTTCTGGATGGTGCGCAAATAGTAATGCAGATCCAACCCTCTCTGATTTGGTCCTAAGCAACCTGCGGTGATACACAGCTGCTGACTGCTATTATGGTAGGGCATCATCAGTGACTTCCATCTCTGGACTGCTTCTCTTCTGTCTTCATGGTTGGAGTAGTCCTGTCAATTCCTCTCTGTTGCCAAAATTCACATGGTCTCAGAGTTGTTTTCCAAAAATATACAAACATATTCTCAACCAAAAGTTAATAAAGGAATATTTTCTATAAATTTGACTTGGGATCCTTTTTCATTTGCCCAAATGATTTTTCCTCTGGCTTGTTTTGACACCATGTGTGGTTTTCATGGGTATCTTGCTGATAGCATAACAATTTTCTAGATGTAATTTACTTTCAGAATATTTTTCCTTACAGGATATTCTTTTACTTTCACCCTTTTTTATTTAAATATTAGGAGGCTTTTGAAAATTTCATAATGTAGTCTTGATAGTTTTTAAATTTTAATTTTTTACACTATAATATGACTGCTTTAGGTTCTTTTCCTGTTGTGAGATTTTATCCCAAGATGAACTACCAATAAAAATTTTAGTTAACACTTTAGGGACAGCTTTTTGTCAAGTGCAATTAGTTTTTCTAGGATATTCGCTTATTTCAATTAGCCGATTTAAATTAGCCTGAAAACTTGTCTACTATTTTACTGCCAATTTTATTACTCTAAAACAATCTTATTTTACCTTGTAAATATTAGGGGAAAGGATTATTTTCCTTCTTGAGTAGGCATTCCTGGTGTTAAGCTGAATTTAGATATCAAAAACCCACTTCCCCACGCCATGTTTACAAGACAACTCAAACAAGTCTTCTTATAGTGTGAGGGCACCTGCTATCAGCCAAGTCTCTGTCTTTTACCCGGGTCCCAATTTGAGCTGGGCATGGGAAGTTAAGCAGCCATGGGGGCAGGAGATTCCCTTAGCAGGGGTGAGTTTTCAAGCCCCTGCTGCCCCTGCAAAGTTTTGGGGGTGAGGGTCTGTGCCCCACCTTAGTTGACCCTCAAGTTCTCTCCTGATGGCCCCTCTTCAACTGTCTGTCTTAGGTGTTCCTTCCATGAGGAATCTTACCCATCACTGGCTAACCAGCCATCCTCTGGGGCCAAACAGGGTGATGGGAGATTCAGTTCTGTCTCCTTGGTATTCTATGCCCCCATGGCCTCCACGTCCAGCTCCTGCCTTAAGATTCTCCCACGCCTGCTGGTGGGGCCCCAGCACTGATCACATATCTTGTGTAACCCAGGTTTCTTCTCCAGGGAGAGCCCAGCTCGCCCCACTGGGTGAGAGACAGATCCATGGTACCAGTCATCACAAGGCTTCAACCCCGACATGAACAGAAAGCTCAGGCAGCAGCTGTGGGCAATTGGATTATGAGAAGAAGGTCCCTCTTGGCCAAAAGATCAAGAGGAGCCAATATAGAATGCTCAGGTGCCTTCCCAGGAGGCCCTCTACACAATGGAAGGGATTAAATCCTTTCAAGTCATTTTTAAATTGCTGCCAGACATTCAAAGAATTGGTTTGTAAGTATGCTTGGGATAATTGTATATTATTATTTTGTAATTTTAGAATATTAAGAGATGTGTTACCTTTGTATCCAAGCACCAAAAGATGATTTTTTATTGATCCCCAAGGGTTCGAGGTACTATTATAAATAATTGGGGTAACACAAATCTGGGGAAAATTTTAATTACATTATAGAATAATATCATGTAAGGATATTCTTTGTTCTAGGCCATGACAATTCCGTTTCATACTGGCTGTCCATTTCTTTTTCCAGGTCTTAGTTACATTTTCTGGACCTCTCCAAGGGTGATAGTAGTGACACCCTTTCTTTGGTGTCCACACAAGCCAAATTCCGCTCTTTAATTTTACACACAAAAGGTCAGTGTTTTGATTTTGTGTCATACAAAAGGGAAGCTTTGTGGAGACCCCTGTGTAATTACACTTTCTTGCCCCTACCATGGTCCTCCTAGATGACCAAGGTGTTTGGTATTATTGGTGACTACATTAGGTGGGGGATCATCCCATGTAAGGGGTCTTACCTGTGAAGTGTCAGGAGCATAATTCAAAAATATTTCCCCATTTCCCCCAGGTAGTATTACCGAATATTGCTAGTACAGCTAGAAAGGCATTCTTACACATTCTTGAATTTCTGGTTACCTCACAATTTCTTCCCTGAGGTTATACGTTCTGATTGGCATTTCTCTGTCTTTGGATATATGTGTGTGTGTGTGTGTGTGTGTGTGTGTGTGTGTGTGTATTTCTTGCCCCCCCCCATTAGTTTATGTTGTTTATTATATTCCAAATGAGTGAGATCATATGATATTTATCTTTCTTTCTCTGGCTTATTTCACTTAGCATAATGTTCTCCATCTCCATCCATGTTGTTGTAAATGGTAAGAGCTCCTTCTTTTTTACCACAGTGCAGTATTCCATTGTGCAGACATACCACAATTTTTTAATCCACTGATCTGATGATGGGCACTTAGGCTGTTTCCAAATCTTAGCTATGGTAATAAATTGTGCTGCTATGAACATAGGAGTGCATATATCCTTTTTGATTGATGTTTCTAGTTTCTTGGAATATATTTCTAGAAGTGGGATCACTGGGTCAAATGGGAGTTCCTTTTTAGTTTTTTGAGGAAACTCCATACTGTTCTCCACAGTGGTTGCACCAGTCTGCATTCCCACCAGCAGTGCATGAGGATTCGTTTTTCTCCTCATCCTCACCAGCACTTGTCATTTGTTGACTTGTGGATAATAGCCATTCTGACAGGTGTGAGATGATACCGCATTGTTGTTTTGATTTGCATCTCTCTTATGATTAGAGACTTTGAGCAGGTTTTCATATCTCTCTTGGCCTTCCTTCTCTCTTTTTTTTTGAAAAGTGTCTATATAGATCAGTTTCCCACTTTTTCATTGGGTTGTTTATCTTCTTTTTGTTGAGCTGCATGTGCATGAGTTCCCTGTAAATGTTGGAGATTAAACCCTTATAATTGATATCATTGGCAAATATGTTCTCCCATATTGTGGGCTTTCTTGTTGTTTTATTGATGGTTTCCTTTGCTGTGCAAAAGCTTTTTATTTTGATGTAGTCCCATTTCTTTAATTTCTCTTTAACTTCCATTGCCCTGGGAGCAGTATCAGTGAAGAAGTTCTTTTGGCATATGTCAGAGATTGTTCTGCCTATAGATTCCTCTAGTATTTTTATGGTTTCGCTTCTTATGTTTAAGTCCTTGATCCATTTTGAGTTTATTTTTGTGTATGGTATAAGTTGGTGATCTAGTTTCATTTTTTTGCATGTACGTGTTTAATTTTCCCAACACCATTTATTTAAGAGACTGTCCTGACTCCATTGTATGTTCATGCCTCCTTTGTCAAATATTAATTGAGCATAGCGACTTGGATCAATTTCTGGGTTCTCTATTCTATTCCATTGATCTATATGTCTGTTCTGTGCCAATACCAGGAAGTTTTGAGAACAGTGGCTTTGTAATGCAGCTTGATATATGGTTTTGAGATCCCTCCTAATTTGTTTTTCTTTCTCAGGATTGCTGTAGCTATTTGTGGTCTTTTTTTATTCCAGATGAATTTTTGGAAAGTTTGTTCTAGGTCTGTGAAATATGCTGTTGGTATTTTAATGGGAAGTGCGTTGAATTTATATGGAAATTTTGATGATATTGATTCTGCTGATCCATGAACATGGTATGTTCTTCCATCTGTTTATGTCTTCCTCTATCTCTTTTTTCAGTGTTGTATAGTTTTCTGTGTATAGCCCTTTTATCTCCTTAGTTAAGTTTATTCCTAGGTATCTTAATTTTTTTTTTTTTTTGGTGTGATGCTAAATGGAATTGTTTTTATTGTCTCTCTTTCTATAAGTTCATTAGTTGTGTATAGAAATGCCATGGATTTCTTGGCATTTATTTTGTATCCCACTACTCTGCCAAATTAATTTATTAATTGCAGTAATTTTTTTATGGAATATTTAGAGTTTTCTATGTACAGTATCATGTCATCTGTAAATAAGGACAGCTTTACTTCTTCTTTTACAATTTGGATGCCTTTTATTTCTTCTTCTTGTCTGATTGCTATAGCTAGTACTTCCAGCACTGTGTTGAACAGGAATGGTGAGAGTGGGCATCCCTGTCTTGTTCCTGTTCTTAGAGGAAATGGTTTTAGTTTTTGCCCATTGAGTATGATGTTGGCTGTGGGTTTGTCATATATGGCTTTTATTATGTTGATGTATGATCTTTCTATTCCCACCTTGTTGAGAGTTTTTATCAAGAAAGGGTGTTAGATTTTGTTAAATGATTTTTCTGCATCAATAGATAAGACTATGTGATTTTTATCTCTCAATTCGTTTATGCGATGTATCACGTTTATTAATTTGCAAATATTGTACCATCCTTGCATCCCTGGGATAAATCCTACTTGGTCATGGTGTATGATCTTTCTGACGTACTGCTGAATCTGATTTTCTAGAATTTTGTTGAGGATTTTGGCATCTATGCTCATGAGGGATATTGGCCTATAATTCTCTTTCATTGTGTTATCTTTATCTGGTTTTGGTATTAGGGTGATGCTGGCTTCATAGAAGGAGGTTGGAAGTGTTCCTTCCTCTTGAATTTTTTGGAATAGTCTGAGGAGGATAGGTTTTAGTTCTTCCTTAAATGTTTGGTAAAATACCCCTGTGAAGCCATCTGGCCCTGGGCTTTTGTTTGCAGGAAGCTTTTTGATGACTGCTTCAATTTCATCCATAGTTATCTGCCTATTGAGATTTTTAGTATCTTCTTAATTATGTTTTGGAAGGTTGTATTTTTCTAGAAATGTGTCCATTTCCTCCAGGTTGTCTAGTTTATTAGAATAGAGTTGTTCATAGTATTTTTAAAAAATCCTTTGTATTTCTGTGGGGTCTGTTGCTATTTCACTTCTTTCATTTCTGAATTTGTTATTTGGTTCCTCTCTCTTTGCTTTTGGTGAGCCTGGCTAGAGGTTCATCAATCTTGTTTATCCTTCCAAAGAACCAGCTCTTTGTTTTTATTAATCTTTTGTATTTTTTTTTGTCTCTATGTCATTCATTTCTGCTCTGATCTTTATTATTTCCTTCCTTCTGCTCACTGTGGACTTTTCTTGTTGCTCTCTTTCTAATTTTTTTGTTGTTGAGTTAGATTATTTATTAACCCTTTTTCTGTTTTTTGTTTTGTTTTGTTTTGTTTTGAGGTAGGCCTGTAGAGCTATAAATTTTCCTCTCAAGACTACTTTCATTGTGTCCCATAGTATTTGTATTGTTGTGTTTTTTATTGTCATTGGTCTCCAGGAATTTTTTAATTTCTTCTTTGATCTCATTGTTAACCCAATCATTGCATACTATTCAGCTTCCAAGTGTTTGAATTTTTTGGAGTGTTTTTATTGTAGTTTATTTATAATATTATGCCATTGTGGTCTGAGAAAATGCTTGATATGATTTCAATCTTTTTTAATTTGGGGAGATTTTGTTTGTGACCCAATATGTGGTCTATTTTTGAAAATGTCCCATGTGCACTTGAGAAGAATGCATATTCCCTGGCTTTGGAGTGAAATGCTCCGAAGATGTCAATTAAGTCCACATGATCTAGTAAGTCATTTAGAATTGCTCTTTCTTTGCTGATTTTTTGTCTAGTTGATTTATCCAGTAATGTCAGTGGTGTATTAAAGTCTCCTACTATGATTGTATTGTTGTCAATTTCTCCCTTGATATTTTCCAGATCTTTTATGTATTTGGGTGCTCCTACATTGGGTGCATATATGATTTTTAGGGTTATATCCTGTTGTTATATCGATCCATTTATTATTATGAAGTGGCCTTCCTTCTCTCTTGGTATGGCCTTTACTTTGAGATTTATTTTGTCAAAAATAAGTATTGCTACCCCAGATTTTTTTTCATTTCCATTTGCCTGAAAGATGTTTTTCCATCCGTCCACTTTCAATCTGTGTGAGTCCTTTTTTCTGAGGTGGGTGTCTTGTAGACAGCATATATATGGGTTGTGTTTTTTTATCCATTCAGCCACTTGATATCTTTTGAGTGGAGCATTTAGTCTGTTTACATTTAAGGTTATTATTGAAAGGTACTTGTTTGTAGCCAGTTTTATGTTTTGAGACTATGTTCCTTCTTACCTTTTCTCTTTACACCAGTCCCTTTAGCATTTCTTGTATTGCTGGCTTGGTAGTGATAAACTCCCTTAACAGTTTTTTTTTTTTTTTTGTCTGTGAAGCTCCTTATTTTTTTTGCCCGTGAAGCTCACGAACTCACAGAAGCCTGCCCTTCAATTTTGAATGATAACCTTGCTGGATAGAGAATTCTTGGATTTAGTCCCTTGGTTTGCATCACTTTGTAGATTTCTTTCCATTTATTTTTTCTGGCCTAATGTGTTTCTTTTGAGAAATCATTTGATAATCTAATGGGGGTTCCCTTGTATGTAACTTTCTGTCTCTTTCTTGAAACCTTTAAGATTCTCTCTTTGTCTTGAATATTTGCCATAGTAATTATGATGTTTGTTGGTGTGGGTCTTTTCGGGTTCATCCTGTTTGGGACTCTCTGAGCTTGTATGACTTTTTTCTTTGCTACATCAGGGAAGTTTTCTGACATTATTTCTTCAAATATTTCTTCTAACCCTGTTCTTCCTGTTATTCTGGCACCCCTATTATTCTTATGTTGCTTCATTTCATGTTGTTCCATAGCTCCTTTAGGCTCTCCTCCTGTCTTTTCATTTTTTTCTCCAATTGCAATTCAGTTTGACTGTGTTTTGCTTCTCAATATTCTAGCTCACTAATTCGGTCCTCAGCTCTTCCTAGTCTACTGTTAAAGCTTTCCATGATATTTTTTATTGCTACTATATCACTCTTCATTTCTTCTTGACTCTTGCATAAGTTGTTGATTTTTTTTTCATTCATTTCTTCTTGACTCTTGCATAGGGTGTTAATTTTTTTCTTCCATCTGATTTATGAACTCTATGACTCTTATTCTGAATTCTTTTTCTGAAATATTGCATGCCTATCTATCACTTAGCTGCTTTTCTGGCATTTCCTCCTTTTCTTTGGTGGCATCTTTGTTTACCAATTTTTGGTCTCACTGGCTGATCTAGATGTCAAACTGTGCAGGGGTTACTCCTCGGGTGGCAGTAGCTTCTCTGGCTGCAGTTGCTCTACGGTAACAGCTACTTCTAAGTTGGCAGAAGTTCCTCTGATGGGTGCTGTTTGCAGCAGTGGTGCCTTCTCTGGCTGGTGGGGGACACTGCTTGTATAGCTTCTGTTCCTTGGACGGTGTTGGGCTGATTATGAGATTGCTGCAGAATTGGCTGCTCCCTCAGCTGCTGCTCCTTGGACAGAGGTAGGCCACGTTAAGCTGCTGTTCTTAGGCCTGTGGCGGGTTGCTCGTGGGTCTGCTGTTCCTTGGATAGGAGCAGGCTGCTCATGTGTCTGCTGTTCACATGTTTGCAGTGCCCTGGGCTAAAGTGTTGGGCCGGTCAGAGGGCAACCTGCTTCCGAACTCACAGAAGCCTGCGTCCTGGGCAGCTGGAGCCTCATAGACCATGGGATCACAGCCTAGGTAGCATGTCCCTGGCAGGGGTCTCTGTAGAGTCCCAGGTGTTATCTGAGGGCACTCTAGTTGGAGTTGAGGTTGGGAACCCAGTTACAGCAGCTCTCCCCTTCAAAAAGGCTAGGCCCCTTAGGACAAGCTTGCCTTCCGGTACTGTTTGCAATGGTGGCAGAAGCTGCCTAGTTAGGCGAGCCTGATTAGCCTGCCCCTGAATGTCCTGTGGGATCTAACTGTGCCTCACTCACTTACTTACAAACATATACTGCACCTGACCATACGCTCTTTTTTTACTCCCTCACTCACTGCCGCATTCTTCTTGCCTCTGTAGTTGTTTCTGGAGTTTGTTGACCATTTTGTGGATGAAGTTTCCTCTCCAGGTGTCTGGTTATGTGGCTTGCTCTCAAGCCCCTTGGCCTGACTGGATAAAATTCACCTCAACAAGACTCAACACCGAGGGAACTTAGCACAGTTGTACTCGTGACACCAAAACCCCAGTATAAGTGACCTCCTGAGAAAAGAGATACATGACAGCGAAAAGAGAGCAAAGAGAGAGAAAAAGATATGGAATAAAAGACAAAGGAATAAGAGGACTGGAGCAGAATCTGTAGAGGCTAAGCTTATATAATGAAAATAAGATTGAGAATTGGATGAATATTGGGAGGACCTCAATTTAGTATTGAGGAAATAGAAAGGGAATAAGTGGATGAAAGGAAAGAGAATGAGAAGAAAAAAATATAAATTTACAAATAGAAATTGATTTTAAAAATGGTATAAAAATTAAAAATAGCAAATAAAAAGAAGTGATGAGAAATAATGTGAACAGAAATAAAAGAAAAGCAGCAAACCAGAACAGGAAAACAAAGAAAAAAAGATAGAAAGAAGAAAGAAAGAAAAAAAGAAAGAAAGAAAGAAAGAAAGAAAGAAAGAAAGAAAGAAAGAAAGAAAGAAAGAAAAAATAAAAATAAAAGTGAAAAAAAGTAGAGTGTCTTTCTTTGGCTGGCTTATGATTCCATTTTTCTGTAGAGTTCTGTTTATCAGTTTCCCAGTTGCTAGGGCTAAATATACTCTTTAGGCCCATCTTATATCCTCAGGGAGTATTCAGATTCCTTGTTTTACTCAAGGTGTGACCTGGGTGTGGCTATGTTGGTTGCATGGAGACTGGTGGGCGGGGCTATCTCTCATGAGAAAATGCCACTAGGCTTAGATGACTCAGCAGCAGACCCACCACCACCTCCCCTATGTTGTAGGGTCGAACCCTGGGTTCAAAATAAGACCACCAGAGGCTGATTAATTAATTTAAAAAAAGCAGACAAGGATTTATTGAACTGGTCAGGACAGCCGCGAGAGCACCACACGCAGGTGGTCTCCACACGACTGCACTGTTTCAGGGGTAGGCAATTCCTTTTAAAGGTTTAAACCACAAGAATTTTCCTGTTGTTCCTAAAGACTAAATTCTAAAGACTGGGGACAGCCCACAGGGTTGGTTCCCAGTCACATCCTGCTGGACATTGGAATGTGGCCCTATCTTGCAATAGATAGTGATAACACAGAAGCAGAGCTCAGGAATAAAATGTGACAAAGATTATCCAGACTGTGCTTTCATATTTTAAAGTAAAACCCAGAGAGTGGGAAGATGGCAGCGGAATAGAGGGACGTGTCCTGAGCCTTGTCCTGGAGTGGGTGGAGAGAGCAGCTGAAACGAGTGGAATTCAGCCTGAATTTGGCAAGGAGATGCAGCTGGTAAGATAGTTTGCACCCAGGAAGGGCAGAAGTCCCCAGAAGTAAGGTAAAATCAAGGATCTAAGAGGGAGAATCTGCTGAGCCTCTGTGTCCAAAGAGGCATCTCCAGGGTGCCGGCCACGTCCCTGAGGACAGGCTAAGCATCAGTCTGTGAGAAAATAAAAAAAAGTGGGTCTTCACCTGGAAGCTGAGGTAAGTACCCGGTGTTTTAATCAGATGCAAGAGCCAGACTTAGCAGGGTTAAAATTCATATAGCAGTTTTGACCAAAGTATGGTTTCCACTATATTTCACCCTAGATCACCCACTCTTCCCCAATTCCACAGGCCCTCACCTTCTCCTGCACCTCAGTCACGGGTAAGTATCTGTATCCAAAAGTTCCCACAAACCAGGTTCAGTGGGAGGAGGCACAGGCCCCAGCGCGAGGAAGGACTGTGTCCTGAGACTGCATCTCTTTTGCCTGCACTGTGCGATCCAGCTAGCCTTTCAGAGTTTGTTCAGATCTAAAAAATCCCGTCCCAAGGTCCAAAATCCCAAACCTCCCGCAGTCCCTTGGTTCTTCCCCCCCCCCCCCCCGCCCCCCGCCACTTTTTTTTATTTTCTCACAGACTGATGCTTAGCCTGTCCTCAGGGACGTGGCTGGCACCCTGGAGATGCCTCTTTGGACACAGAGGCTCAGCAGATTCTCCCTCTTAGATCCTTGATTTTACCTTACTTCTGGGGACTTCTGCCCTTCCTGGGTGCAAACTATCTTACCAGCTGCATCTCCTTGCCAAATTCAGGCTGAATTCCACTCGTTTCAGCTGCTCTCTCCACCCACTCCAGGACAAGGCTCAGGACACGTCCCTCTATTCCGCTGCCATCTTCCCACTCTCTGGGTTTTACTTTAAAATATGAAAGCACAGTCTGGATAATCTTTGTCACATTTTATTCTGAAAGGAATGACATTGTAAGTTACACAGAAAAAGCAACACTGAGAGTTTTAGATGTTAAACAAGTGCATTTCCCTACCCCCTACTCTGGAACAAAAATGATACATAGGAAATAATACTAATAATGACAATAATTACAACTTAGAAAGTCTGAAATGAGGCTAAGAAATAAAAAGTACTGCATTAAAAAACTCATATATCAGAAGATAAAACATTGCTCATATAATTAAAATGGATTTTGACACAAATAGTGCATAAGGGGGTGGAGAGTGTTTCTGCAAGTTTTCTTGAAAACTTTTTGACGTAGGGCATTTACTTCAGACATTTTTGTGATAATAATTCTAGAACTTTGTAATGCCCCCAGGTATCCCCGTTAGGCAGACATCCTCCCCAGTCTATCTTTACAAAGAGCTTCAGGTCTGACTCCACACATGACAATGTCCCCCCATCTTTCCACAGACTTTCCAGGTGCCTCCTAGAACAGGACTCTGCTTTTATAGGGTGACAAGGAAACTATCAGCAGCTAACTGTAGAGATGAGCATTCCTTATGCTACAGCACCTTCCACCAAGCTACTGACTTCTTTTTTTTTTTTTAATATTTTATTGATTTTGTACAGAGAGGAAGGGAGAGAGAGAGAGAGTTAGAAACATCGATGAGAGAGAGTCATCGACCAGCTGCCTCTTGCACACCCCCTACTGGGGATATGCCCGCAACCAAGGTACATGCCCTTGACCGGAATCGAACCCGGGACCTTTCAGTCCCCAAGCCGATGCTCTATCCACTGAGCCAAACCGGTTTCGGCTAGACTTCTTGGTGGGGGCATTTCCTCCAGCTTTGGCACTGAGCCACCTAAGCAGGAGTCTCCAGTTTCCCAAGCAACAGGCTTCTCTTCAGCCCTGCAAGGGTTGCACTCACCATACACCATTGCTCCCTGGTCTCATGCAAGAAGCAAAAATGATAATTTTTAAATAACCAGATGGTCAAAATGGTCAGGATGAGCAGACAATTGAAGATGAACAGCTGCACAACTCTCTGGTGTTGGAACTAGTCCTTATCCTTCCCTGCCAGGAGTCTGTGCTGCCTCTCCATCCCACTTGTGTAGGGATCCTCATAAAACCTGGCAAGGGCTATTTTATCAGATTTCTGCCAAGATAGCCAGCTGCCAGAGGATTTCAAAGTAAACACTCACTAACTTGCCATTTGGTGAGCATTCTACTGGCTTGGCATTCACATGGGTTCTAGTTACAACTTCCTGTTTCTACCTTAAAGCAGCCCCATCCTTTTTCAAACTCTGTGGTTTCATCCTGACTCTCAGTCTTAAAATAATACACTTCATAAAATTATCTTCCACCTGGGACAAACCTTTGATCTTATTGGTTCAAACAAGTCTCCTTTAGCTGTATAACTGGTGAACAGTAGATAAAGAATAAAACAGATAACCATACATTTAAATAAATAAATAAATAAAACATCACATCAGCAACATTTTCTTTTTTTTTTTTAAATATATTGATATTTTACTGATATTTTACAGAGAGGAAAAGAGAGGGATAGAGAGTTAGAAACATCAATAAGAGAGAATCATCGATCAGCTGCCTCTTGCACACCCCCTACTGGGGATGCGCCTGCAACCAAGGTACATGCCTCTGACTGGAATCGAACCCAGGACCTTTCAGTCCGCAGGCCGACGCTTTATCCACTGAGCCAAACCAGTTTTGGCACATCAGCAGCATTTTCTAAGTTCAAAAACCCAATCCTTGAATTAGGACCTCAACTCACATGGGAGACTTTTCCTCCCCAACCAAAGCCACCACCAGTGTGATGGGATTTATATCTCTAGTTTGAACTAAAATTATTTCACAGGGATTTTTAAATTGAGACACAAGAAACAATTTAGTATGTGACTCTCTCTGACTTTCTAAACAAGAGCAATATTTAAACTCTGAATCAGTTTTTCTTTTAACAATAATAAATTAAAGCAAAAGACAAAAAGAATTTTCTCTATTTCCACAACTGTACTGTTTGGATATGTTGTCAAAAAAGAAAGGAAACTAAAGACTCACATTTGAAGAAAGAAATCACACCTCTGCCCTCAGCAATGCAACATACGTCATACTCATATTTTGCTCTGTAGAGATTCTGGCCCAAACATTCAGGAGCCACAGAAATTTGCCTCGGAGGACAGACTCCTCTATCCTATAGCAGACAATGTAGTTCACTGAGGAATATCCTCCCACCTGCATTGAAAGCCCCAGAATCACAGGGCTCAAGCTCAGCAGTAATGATTCTTCAGGTTGGCAGGCTGTTTTTTTTTTGTTGTTGTTGTTGTTTTAACTCATTTTATGCTCTCTGAAAAGTTCAAGACAGTACTCCATGGCTCTGCCGCTTTCTCAGTGAATGCTACGATGTGTTTGCCATCTTGACCCTATAATGCAATTAGATACATCCCAGGGTACATGAGGGTTTTCATCATGTCATGAAATTATCATAACTTAGGAGTATTAATCATCTACTATCTCCATACTTGGCATAATTCAATCTGTACAGTATAAGTGATTCATTGGGTAGGATGAGTCCAAATACTCCTCAGAAAGTCTGTCACTAAAAGCTAGAGGTCAAACATGTAATATATTGGGAGCTAACTAGCTCCTGATAGCAGCTTCATCCACTGAGAAAGGTTGATCCACTCATTTAAAACTGCTGATTCTGCTGGTTTGCCTTCTGTGACTTTAGAAGCTGACTTCCTTTCTGGGTTGAACTCAGTAGGGGATATTTGTGTGTGCTGCAGATATTCTTTAACACTCTGCCCTCTTTGGCGTACTTATCTGTGATGACTAATATTAAAATTGTTCTGAAATCTGTCAACTAATGTTTGCAAGCACTTTGTGAGCTTTCACTAGTAGTTCTATTTTCATCTTTTTGCAACCTCACAAGTCCAGACTTAAGTTGTTCGATTTAGGAGATAACTCAAACTTCAAACCTGGGAATGTTCTGTCTTTGGGTGGGCGGGGGCAGGGGCGGGGTTGGGACTAGGGGAATCATTATTTATTTATTTTGATTCCTTTTTTCCTTTTCATAATTGTGAGTACTCCATCTGGGTAGAATAAACTTTCTTTGTTGTCTTATCCAATCTCACTATCTTATGCAGCGAAGAGACTCAGTAAGAAGCATTGAAAGCCCATAAAATTTTTTGATAGGCTCTTACATTTGTTTTTAAAAGTCCTAAGTGTGATGTCAACATATTCAAATAAGTATATAGCTAATAAAAATAATATGCCCGGCTTCTCTAGAAAAAAAATGATAAGATCTGGCATACTGGGTCTTCTTTCCCATGGGGCCACAGCTGCTAGGGCTGAGTAGGTGCAGCCTCTATTTACAACCGTTTTGCCACAACTCCCATTTATCCCATTTCACTTATTACATTCCGTTGTACCAAAGTAAGAAAATGAAATAGATTTCTTCATTAACTTTTGGTTGAGATTTCTGTATTAACTTTTGGTATATTTTCAGAAAACAATTCCAAGACCATGTGGATTCCTGCAACAAAGAGGAATTTATAGGAGTGCTCCAACCATGAAGACAGAAGAGAAACAGTCCAGAGATGGAAGATGCTGATGATGCCTTGCCATACTAGCAGTAAGCAGCTGTGCATCACTTCAGGTTACCCAGGACCAAACCAGAGAGGGTCAGACCTGCATTACTACCATTTGTCCACCATCCAGAACTGAAATATCATTGCTGACATGTACACATAAGGAAATGTTTGACAGAAATTGGGACTCAAAAAAACTGTTGACCCAGAAACTCACTATAAACTGATTCATTTGCCTCTCAGCATAACCATTATTGCTTGTCTCATTTTCGGTTCTTTTAAGTGTATTTCTAGTATCATGTGAGCTCACTCATCTAGGGGAAATTATGAACAACATAGACCGATGAACAAGAACAGCATAGATCAGACTGTCAGACATCAGAGGGAAGGTAGGGGAGGGTGGGGATAAGGGAGAGAGATCAACCAAAGGACTGTGTGCATGCATATGAGCCTAACCAGTGATCATGGACAACAGGGGGGTGGGAGCATCATGGGGAGGGGTTTGGGATGGGAATGAGGGGGATGATGAAAAATAAGTGATACCTTAATCAATAAAGTAATTTTTAGAAAAGAAAAGAAAATAGAAACACATATTAATATGTTATCTACTAGGGACCAGAAAATGTGCTGGGAAATTTAATTGTATTTAATATTCATAAAAACACCTCCATGATGAGAGATTTAAGGTTCAGAGAGGCTTAGTAACATACCCAAGAGTGAACAGAGAATAGAAATAAATTTATATGTTGGTTTTAATGGCTTAAGATGCATTTCAGTCAGAGTAACAAACTCACCTTGGCTTGTCAGAGGCTTCTGTATCCAAGGGAACTCCACAGTCCTGGGTGAACCAGGGAAGAAAGTCACCCAACCAGCTAAGGCTCTAGAATTTCCCAAATCCTGTACTATCGATAATATCTATTCTTTAATATATATACTAGAGGCCTGGTGCACGAAATTCATGCATGTGGGGGGGTGGGGGGCAGGAGGGGGTGTCCCTCAGCCCAGCCTGAACCCTCTCCAATCTGGGACCCCTTGAGGGATGTCCTACTTCCCATTTAGGCCCGATTCTACTGGGCAGTCGGACATGCCTCTCACAATCCACGTCTGCGGCCTCCCAACTGCTGGCCTGTCTGCCTTCCTGATTGTCCCTTACTGCTTCTGCCTGCCAGCCTGATCACCCCCTAACCACTGCCCTGCCAGCTTGCTTGATGCCTAACTGCTCCTCTGCCAGCCTGATTGCCCATAACTGCCCTCCCCTGCAGGGCTGGTTGCCCCTAACTTAAGGTGACCAGATCGTCCCGCTTTTGGTGGGACAGTCCTGATTTCTAACAATTTTTCTGATGCCCCGTGGCTTTTTTAAAAAGTCCCAATTTTTGGAAAGATTGGAAGGATTCTTTCCAAAAATTAGGACTTTTTTAAAATGCCATGGGATGCAGGAAAAATTGTTAGAAATCAGGACTGTCCCGCCAAAAATGGGATGATCTGGTCACCTTACCCTAACTACCTTTCACTGCCAGCCTGATTGGCCCTATTGCCCTCTCCTGCAGACCAACTGCCCTCCCCTGTAGGCTTGTGTCCCCCCCAACTTCTCTTTCCTGCAGGCCCAGTCATCCCCAACTTCCCTCCTCTGCTGGCCTGGTCATCCCTAACTGCCCTCCTCTGAAGGCTTGATCTCTCCAATTGTCCTCCCTTGCAGTCCTGGTCCCTCCCAACTGCCCTCCCCTGGTGGTCTGATCACCAACAACTGCTCTCCCTTGCAGGCCTGGTCCCACCCAACTGCCCTCCCCTGCTGGCCACATGGAGGCAGCCATCTTTGACCACATGGGGGCAGCCATCTTATGTGTTGGAGTGACAGTCAATTTGTATATTGCTTTTTTATTTTATATATATATATATATATATATATATATATATATATATATATATATATTTAAGAGAGGAAGGAAGAGGGAGCGAGAGATAGAAACAATGATGAGAAAGATCACTGATTGACTGCCTTCTGCATGCCCCCCACTGGGGATCCAGCCTGCAACCCAGGCATGTGCCCTTGACCAGAATCAAACCTGGAACCCTTCAGTCCACAGGTTATGTTCTATCCACTGAGCCAAATCAGCTTGGGCAATAATAACTATTCTTTATGAGATTCCTGAAAGAGATATTCACACATGGAAGAGTATCAATTAAGAATATAGACATTGTTGCCAAAGCCGGTTGGCTCAGCGGTAGAGCGTCTGTCTGCGGACTGAAAGGTCCCGGGTTCGATTCTAGTCAAGAGCATGTATGTTGGTTGCAGACACATCCTCGGTGGAGGGTGTGCAGGAGGCAGCTGGTCGATGTTTCTCTCTCATCGATGTTTCTGGCTCTCTAACTCTCTCCCTTCCTCTCTGTAAAAAAATGAATAATATATATATATATATATATATATATATATATATATATATATATATACACATTGTTTTATTAGTGGTAACTGTAACTGTTAATGCCAGCCTCTTATGAAGTTGGGCCAGAACCCAAAACTTGGGCACAAGGCCTAGAGAAGAATTCTTGATTTTCCTTTAATCCAAGTATTAACACTTTCTGGCAACTGAGTCATAAGTTCTTGCTGCAAGTTGCAATTTGCAGGTGAAAAAAGTAAAGAGAAAAACAGATGTGAGTATGCCCTACTTCAGCCTGCCCAGTCAGCCCCACGGTAGAAAACACTTGAAGAGAGGAACACTTGCAGGCAAGGTGACCTTATATAGCATGGTAATCCCACCCATTGGTGAGGTGACCGGCTAGAACCTGTAGAACAGGCTTTAGTATCTAATCAAGTATTTAAGGCCTTCTTGTTCTTGGATAGCACAGTGGAGATTGTGGGCTCAAAGCATAGAGAACGGAATATTTCCTAGGTTGAGGAGAAATGCTGAGAGTTCCCCTTCTCTGCTTCCTGGAGCCCCAACCTGACCAATTTCAGTTCTTTCTCCATTATTGAGCATAACAGAAAATACTAGTCAACCCAGGCCCTGGATTAGAGGAAAATCCCATTGCCTCATTAACTGGGCCTCTTTTCTGATATTTATTCCTCTCTGAGACTGATGAGATGGGAGTTTCGTATTTGTCCTCCAACCCTCCTAAAATGGGCAAGAATACACCTCTAATTAAGTTTACTTGAAAGTCACACAATGGAGAGATCCAAGATGGCTGCTGACCAGAGGACAGGCTAAAAGATAGTGTGTGAGTGAGAGAGAAAAAGAAGAGTGTGTGGATGTGAAGGGAGTGTCTATATTTGTGAGTGAGGGACAGTTATATTCCACTGGACTGTTGGAGACTGGCGGACTGGGCTCCTCTGGCCTGACAGCCTTTACTACTGCTGAAATCTCTCCCAGAGTGGCCAGCTCTGCCCCAGAAACCATGCCATCTTGGATGGGAGAGTGGCTGTTGAAAGAAGCTCAGCCTTACTTTCAATTGGGGAGACATCAGATAGCTCCTGGGACCCTACAACCACAATGCCCAGAGACCAGCTGCCTCAGCTGCAAAACCATGAACATTAAGACTCCAGCCTCCCTGGCCATGATGTCAAAAAAGTTTGTCCAAGGGGAGACAAAGTGGCAGCCAAATATGCAGACAGGTCCTATGTCTTCTCACACAACAGATAGAAGGAACAGCTGAATTGAATAACACCCACTTGGATTGGTGAATTAAACGCAGGTGGTGAGGCAATCCATGGACAGAAAGGTCAGGGATTGCCTGGAAAGAGATGAGATCTGGGATTCAGGCTGGAGGGAGAAATGCATGCAGCACAAACTGGAGTCTCAGAGGGAGACTGCACTCCACCAAATCTGCATCCCTTGGGATCAGTGTAGCTGTCTAATGTGGAAGGGGGTTCACGGGGCAGCCTGAAGTTCTATCTTGGCCTTGCAGTGCCAAGGGAAGAAAGACAGGGGTCGGCACAGTTCCTTTGTCTTTTTTACTTTCTTGCTTTTGCTTGATAAGCCCAGTACATAGGATCTTCCAATTAAAAACACTCACCAAGACTACAGGGGAAACTGGGGATCAGAGTAAGAAGAGAAGAGCAGGAAACCAGCTCTGGGTCAGTCTTATCCCTCCAACCCAGAATTAAGTGCAGCAGGGCAAGAAGAGACTAAATACTGGATGGAGGGGCCATTTGGTTAAAAAACAAAACAAAACAAAACAAACAAAAAAAAATAACAACAACAAAAAAAACTGCCTGCCAGGGGTTGTGTCAGAAATTGAGTCTTGTATAAATACAACTGAAAGCAGGCAGAGAAAGTGAGCAAAGAGGTCCCACCTGCTTGAAAACAAGGTTGTGGCTTATGACACAGAGGAGCAGTGAATCACAGGGAACTTCAACACTGTGCTTACTACCTGACAGGAAACAGATGTGCAAGCCAGAACAGTAGAGAGGGGTCTTAAACCAGCCACCCATGGGTCATTGAAGCCCTGCAGAAGTGAAAAACCTTTAATACTTCACTTTTTTTATTTTTTATTTTTTATTTAAAAACTAAATTTTTCTCACTTTATTTTATTTTTTTATTATTATACTAGATGCCCAACACACAAAATTCGTGCACAAGTACACTCCCTAAGATTGGCCTGCAATCAAGGCCATCTTCCCCAGCTGCTCAAAGCTGGCCCCACACCCCACCACCATCCATCTCCAGTTCCCTATTCACTTTCAGGTGATCGGTGCCTGACGGCCAAGGGAAGGGACCAAGAGGTGGTCAGTGGCCTCATAGTGACTGGTCCAGCAATCTTTCTGGTTGTTCTGCCATTAGGGTCAATTTGCATATTGCCTTTTTATTTTATAAGATAGAGGCCTGATGCACAGTTGGGGGCTGGCTGGCCTGCCCTGAAAGGGGCCCAGATTATGGTGGGTGTTGCTCACTGGGAGTTTTGCAGGCTGTGGGGTTTGTAGGACTGTGGGGTTTGCAGACTGGCCACACCCCGATACAGCTGGGGGTCCCAGGTGGAGAGTAGGGCCAGCTTGGGAAAGGAGCTGCAGACAGTTTGCAGGCCAACCCTGCACCCAGCTTTGTCCAGAAGGACATCTGGAATGACATCTGGAAGATGTCCCGTTATCAAGTCTAATTAGCATATTACCCTTTTATTAGTATAAATTTTTATTTTTTATTTTTATTATTATTACTATTATTTTACTTTTTAAAAAGTTTTATTTTATTTCATTTTTTCTTTATTTTATTTTTGGATTAGTGTTCTACATTCTATTTTTATTTTAATTTTAGCATTATTTTACCCTATCTCAATTTTTCCTTTATGCCAACACTCTCTTCCTAACTTTTCCCCTTTTTGGTCCTGTTTCTCTGACCCTGTTCCTGCTTTAGTTTTTTTTCTATCCTTTCTTTGACTCCCTCTTAAAAATTTATCTTACTCAAATTTCTTTTTCCTTCCCCTGCTCCAAGTCCATGCACACTTCTCTCTTCTCTTTCTTTACTAGCC
This sequence comes from Pipistrellus hanaki, assembly GCF_964339955.1. Taxonomy (NCBI): domain Eukaryota; kingdom Metazoa; phylum Chordata; class Mammalia; order Chiroptera; family Vespertilionidae; genus Pipistrellus; species Pipistrellus hanaki. Next base: position 100,565,908 of record NC_140504.1, on the reverse strand, counting down.
AATTTTTTTTCCTTTAATTTTTTTTCTTTTTCTACCTTTCTGTCCTATTTTGGTTGTTTATTTGTCTGTTAGTTTGCTTTTTTTCTGTTTTGTTTTTGTTTGTGTTTTTTGTTTTTTGTTTGTTTGTGTGTTTTTTGCTTCTGTTTTTCTTCTCCTGGCTTGTTCTCTTCTTCTACTAATAGTTTAATTAGTTTCAATCATCAACTCAGGCCTATCTATTCTCCTTTTCCAAAAATAAATGAATACAAGATAGATAGAATAAAGACAGGGAAAAGAAATATATATATGTATGTATATATTTGTGTATTTTTTTCTTATACACTCACTCTCTTTATACATCATCTATATGGAATTTTGGCCATTTCTCCATTCATTCAATTCCTTCACATTACCTTCTAGAAATAAGCTCTGCCTTTTCAGATTCATCTGGGTGTTTATTGTTTGGGTGTTTGTTATTTTCACTTTCTGGAATAATTGTTGGGGTTTTTTGAGTTTTCTCTATATATACATATATATTCCCCTATCTTTTCTTTCTTTTCTCTCATACATATTTTCCTTTTCTCAATATTATTTTTGCACTATTTTCTCTTCCCCCAATTCTATTTTTTCTGGTTGTGACCTTTATTTGGGGTTACTGGTATCATGAATACATTTGTGTTAGGTGTCCTGTGTGTTGTGTCTGGTCATGTTGTATTTTGTGCCTTTAAGTCAATGCAGGAGAGAGAGAGAGAGCATGCTACATAACCAGACACCCTGAGAGGAGCAATCATGGAGAAACAAAGAAACAGTCCCTAGGCGAACGAAAAGGAGTAATCACCGGAAAAGGAAGTAAGAAATTTTTCAGAGAAAGAATTCAGAGCAATGGTCATTAGAAGGCTGAAAAGAAGGGACGACAAATTCAATAATATGTGTAGGAATCAAGAGGAAATGAATAAAAACCAAGAAGAAATGAAGAATGGCATTGCTGCAATAAAGAACATAATAGAAAGCATCAACAGAAGATTAGAAGAAGTGGATGACCACATTAGTGAGCTAGAAGACAAGGTAGGAAAAATACCCAACAAGAGAAGCAACTGGAAAATTTTTTTTAAAAAACAGGAGGAGAGCCTAAGGGAACTATGGGACAACACAGAATTAAACATCTGCATAATATGGATGCCAGAAGAAAAGGAAACTAAGCAAAGAATAGAAAACCTGTTTGAAGAAATAATGACAGAAAACTTCCCTGATATTGGAAATAAAAAACTCACACAAGTCCAAGAAGCTCACAGAGTCCCAAACAGGATGAAACCAAAAATACTGACACCAAAACACATTATACTAAATTTTCAAACACCACAACAAAGTAAGAATCTTAAAAGCTGCCAGAGAGAGACAGAAAGTTACCTGCAAGGGAACTATTGATTTATTTTTCAACAGAAACACTTCAGGCCAGAAGGGAATGGAATGAAATATACAAAATCATTCAAAGCATGGGTGTGAATCCAAGAATACTATACCCATAAAGGCTATCAATCAAATTTGAGGGTGAAATTTGGAGCTTCACAGACAAAAAAGGACTAAGTTTATTACAACCAAACCAGCAATGCAATAAATGCTAAAGGGTCCACTATAAAAAGGAGAAATAGGAAGGGAAGAATAAACACAGGCATAAAGAATTAAAAAAGCAACAAACAAGTACCTATAAAAAGTAACTTTAAATGGAAATGGGTAATATGCCCCAATCAAAAGATATAGGATAGCTGAATGGATAAGAAAACATGTCTCATATATCTGCAGTCTACAGGAGGTCCACCTGAGAACAAAGAACTCACACAGACTTATGGTGAAGAGACGGAAAAAGATTTTTCAGGTTAATGGAAATAAAACAAACAAACAAAAAAAGTTGGGGTAGCAATATTATATCTAACAAATTAAACTTCAAAGTGAAGGCCATGACAAGGATAAGAAAGGCCACTTCATAAAACTAAAAGGGGCAATTCAACAAGAAGGTATAAATTTGGTAAATATATATACACCCAATACAGGAGCATCTATATACATAAAAAACTTCTGGAGGATATCAAGGGAGAGATTGACAGAAATACAGTCATAGTAGGGGACTTTAATAACCCACTAACACCACTGGACAAATAATCTGAACAAAAAATCATCAAAGAAACAGCAATCCTAAATGATTCACTAGATTTGATAAAATTAATTGAAATCTTCAGAACATTTTACCACAAAACCACAGAATATGCATTTTTTTTAAAGTTCACATGGGTCATTTACAAAGACAGACCACATGTTGAGGCACAGGCAAAGACTCTTCAAATTCAAGAAGATTGAAATCATATCAAAGATCTTTGCAGATAACAATGGCATAAAATTAGAAATCACCTACAATAAAAAATCAAACACCTGGAAGCTAAATACCCTGTTTCCCCGAAAATAAGACAGTGTCTTATATTAATTTTTTCTCCCAAAGTTGCACTAGGTCTTATTTTCAGGGGATGTCTCATTTTCAGGGCAACACAGTAGCATGCTATTAAACAATGATTGGGTTACTAAAGAGATAAAAGATGAAATAAAAAGCATCATGGCAATAAATGACAATGAAAACACAATTCAAAATTTAAGGGACACAGTGAAAGCAGTCTTGAGAGGGAAGTTTATACCTCTACAGGCCTACCTCAAAAAACAAAAGAAAAAATGTAATAAATTCTCTAACCCTACAGCTCAAAAAGTTAGAAAGAGAGCAACAAGAATTCCTAGCATAGGCAGAAGCAATCAAATAATAAACATCAGGATGGAAATAAACAATATAGAGACCAAAGTACAATACAAAAGATCAACAAAACCAAGAGCTGGTTCTTTGAAAGGATAAACAAGATTGTTGAACATCTAGCCAGGCTCACCAAGAAGCAAATAGAGAGGACCTACATAAGCAAAATCAGAAATGAAAGAGGTGAAGTAACAACCAATCCCACAGAAATACAAAGGATTATGAAAAAAATACTATGAACAACTCTATTCCAACAAAATGGACAACCTAAATGAAAAGGACATATTTCTAGAAAAGTACAAGTTTCCAAAACTCAATCAGTAAGAATCAAAGAACCTGAATAGGCTGATAACTACCAAACAAATTGAAGCAGCAATCAAAAATCTTCCAGCAAACAAAAGCCATGGACCAAATGGCTTTACAGGGGCATTCTACCAAGGATTCAAAGAAGAACTAAAACCTATCTTCAGACTATTCCAAAAAATTCCAGAGGAACATACGCTTCCAAGATCTTTCTATGAAGCCAGCATTACCCTAATCCCAAAACCAAATAAAGACACCAAAAAAAGAACTACTGGACAATATCCTTGATGAACATAGATGCAAAAATCCTCAAAAAAAAAAATCTTACAAATCAAATCCAGCATTACATTAGAAAGATCATACAACATGACCAAATGGGATTTATTCTGAGGACCAAGGTGGGAACAATATCTGCAAATCCATAACTATGATACATCAAGAAAACAAATTGAGAGACAAAATCACTTAATAATATCAACTGATGCAGAAAAGCACTTAAACAAATCCAAAAATCTTTCTTGATAAAAACAAAAAACAAAAAACAAACAAAACAAAACAAAACAAAAAAACTCTCAGAACAGTGGAAATAGAGGGATCATACCTCAACATAATAAAAGCCTTATATGACAAACCCATACCAACATCATATTCAATGGGCAAAAACTAATCTCATTTCTGATAGAATGGGAGCAAGACAGAGATGCCCACTTTCACCATTCCTGTTTGAAATAGTACTGTGAGTGCCAGCAATAGCGATCAGACAAGAAGAAATAAAAGTTATCCATAATGGATAAGAAGTAAAATTGTCCTTATTTGTAGATGACATGATACTGTACATAGAAAAACCCAAAGATGCCATTAAAAAAAACTATTAGACTAATAAATGAAATGGGCAATGTAGCAGGATACAAAATTAACACCCAGAAATCTATGGCCTTTTTATACACCAATAATGAACTCACAGAAAGAGAAACTGAAAAATCAATCTCATTTACCATTGCAACAAAAAAAATAAGATATCTAGGAATAAATTTAACTAAGGAAGGTAAAAGACCTGTACTCAGAAAGTACAGAACATAGAAAAAAGAGATATAGGAAGACATAAACAAATGGAAGAACGTACTATGATCATGAATTGGTAGAATCATCATTAAAATATTCATACTATCCAAGGCAATCTCAATGCAATCCCCATTAAAATACCAACAGCATATTTCATAAACCTAGCACAAACTCTCCAAAATTTCATCTGGAATTAAAAAAAAAAAAAAAGATGAACAGCAATCCTGAGAAAGAAGAACAAAGTTGGAGGGATCACAATACCAGATATCAAGCTATATTACCAAGCCATGGTTTTTAAAACTGCCTGGTACTGGCACAAGAATAGACCAATGAAACAGAAATCAACCCAAGCCATTATGCTCAATTAATATTTGACAAAGGAGGCAAGAGCATACAATGGAGTCAAGACAGTCTCTTCAATAAATAGTTCTGAGGAATTTGGTCAGATATATACATAAAAATGAAAATAGATCACCAAATTACACCATATACAAAAGCAAACTCAAAATGGCTAAAGGACTTAAATGTAAATTGGGAAAACCAGAAAAATCCAACAAGACTACATAGGGTTCAAAATAGCAGATATATGTTGTAGAGATATCTTTACTGACACAGCTCCTAGGGCAATGGAGACTAAGGAGAAAATAAGCAAATATGACTATATCAAAGTAAAAAAAAAAAAAAAAAAAAAAAAAGAAAACAATAAACAAAACAACAAGAATGCCCAGAGCATAAGAGAAGTTATTTTCCAATGCTATTTCAGATAAGGGTTTAATCTCCAAAATTAACAGAAAACTCATACAACTTAGCAAAAGGAAGATAAATGATCCAATAAAAAAAAAAAAAACGGGCAAAGGACATAAATAGACACTTTTGAAAGAGGACATACAGAGGCCAAAAGACATATGAAAACATGTTCAAAGTCACTAATCATCTGAGAGATGCAAATCAAAACAAGAATGAAGTACCATCTCACACCGTTGGAATGGCTATTATCAACAAATTAACAATTGAGGAGTGTTGGCAAGGATGCAGAGAAAAAGGAACCCTAGTGCACTGTTGGTGGGAATGCAGACTGGTGCAGCCACTGTGGAAAACAGTATGAAGCTTCCTCAAAAAATAAAAATTGAACTTCCATTTGACCCAGAAATCCCACCTCTAGGATATGAAACCAGAAATACCTATCTGAAAGGATATATGCACTGCTGTGTTCATAGCAGCACAATTTACAATAGCTAAGATTGGGAAACAACCTAAGTGTCCATCAGCAGATGTGTGGATTAAAAACTATGGTACATCTCTTAATTAATACGTAATGGAATACTATGCTGCTATAAAAAAGAAGGAACTTTTACCATTTTCAACAACAAAATGGAACTGAAGAGCATTGTGATAAGCAAAATAAAGCAGTCAGAGAAAGGTAAATATCATATAATCTCACTCATATGTGAGATATAATCCCATCTAATAAAAGAGTAATATGCAAATTGACCATCACACCAAGGCACAAGATGGCTGCCCCCATGTGGACACAAGTGGCCACCACAAGATGGCCTGCAGGGGAGGGCAATTGTGGGAAGTTAGGGGTAACCAGGCCTGCAGGGGAGCGCAATTGGAACTACCAGGCCTGCAGGGGAGGACAATTGGGGGGGACCAGGCCTGCAGGGGAGGGCAGTTCAGGGTCGGGGGATCTGGGCCTGCAAGGAAGGGCAGTTGAGGGGACCAGGCCTGCAGGGAGGAAAGTTGGGGGAGACAAGGCCTGCAGGGTAGGGCAGTTGGGGGGGAAACAAGGCCTGCAGGGGAGGAAAGTTGGGGGTGGGGGGAAACCCAGGACTGCAGGGGAGGGCAGTTGGGGAAGACCAGGCCAGCAGGTGAGAGCAGTTGGAGGAGACCAGGTCTGCAGGGAGGGCAGTTGGGGGAAGACAAGGCCTGTAGGGGAGGATAACTGGGGGGGACCCAGGACTGCAGGGAAGGGCAGTTGGGAGAAACCAGTCCAGCAGGTGAGGGCAGTTGGGGGAGACCAGGTCTGCAGGGGAGGGCAGTTTTGTGGGTCCAGGCCAGCAGAGGGCAGTTAGGGGTGACCAGACCTGCAGGGGAGGATAGTTGGGGGTACTAGTCCAGCAGGGGAGGGCAGTTGGGGGGGACTACACCTACAGGGGAGGGCAGTTGGAAACCAGCAGTTCTGGATTGTGAGAGGGATGTCCAACCACCCATTCAGGCCTGATCCCATGCGGCTAGACATCCCTCAAGGGGTCCCAGATTGGAGAGGGTGCAGGCTGGGCTGAGGGACACCCCCCATGCACAAATTTCATGCACTAGGCCTCTAGTAATCAACATAATTTGATGAAAAAAATAGATACAGAGACAAATGGCAGGGGAGGTGGGGGGTTAAAGAGCAAACAAAGTACCTGTATGCATGCATATTAGCATAACCAATGGACACAGACACTGGGGTGGTGGGATCTCCCCAGGGTGGGAATAGCTTGGGGGGAGGGGATCAATCGGGGAATAAGTAAAAATATGTAAAACTTTAGACATAAATAAATAAATAAATAATAAAAGGGTAATATGCTAATTAGACCCATAGACCAGCCATCTTCTGGTAGTCTGGTCCTCCTGTACTGAGCCATGGTGGTGGGGGCTGAGGCAGAGGCAGTTAGGAGTGGTCAGGCCAGCAGGGGAGCTATTAGGGGCAATCAGGCTGGCAGGGGAGGGCAGTAAGGGCTGATCAGGCTGGCAGGTGATGGTGGCTAAGGGTAATCAGGCAGGCAGCCAGAGGAGTTAGGGGCAATTAGGCAGGCAGGCAGGTGAACAGTTAGGAGCCAGCAGTCCTGTATTGCGAGAGGGATGTCCAACTATGGTAGGGGTGTCGAACTCAATCAGAGAAGGGGCCAAAATCTAAAATCCACCCTAAATCGCGGGCCGAATGGTTTACTGAGCAGTCATAAACTGACAATGTCATAAACTGACAGTGGAGTGCAGTGATGACAGCGCGGTGCGGGCCACATTGCAAGGCCTGGCGGGCTGGATTTGGCCCTCGGGCCTTGTGTTTGACACATGTGAACTATGGGATTGGGGCTAACCCAGTAGTTGGACATCTCCCTAGGGGTCCTGGATTGGAGAGGGTGCATGCTGGGTTTAAGGGAATCCTCACCCTCATGGATGAATTTTGTGTACTGGGCCTCTAGTAAATAAATAAAGGGAAAAAAGATGCTACACTATCTTTATAATTATAACAGAAGAACCAGCATTTTATGTAAGCAGTTAGGTAGATAAAAATGTTCCATATGTCTAGTAGTCTTGTAACAATGGGATTTACTAGTAATCAAATAATAATTTAACTTGTATCAGAAATACTTACCAAGTAGCTTCTCAAGAGACTTTTGCCAGCAGTCTTTTAAAAAAAAAGTTATTGATTGATTAATTTTTAGAGAGAGATAAAGAGAGGGGGAGGGAGGGAGATAAAGTAGCTTCCCAAATGACTTTTGCCAGCATTCTTCTTTTCTTTAATTTTTTTTATTGATTTTTAGAGAGTGTGTGTGTGTGTGAGAAAGAGACATTGACTTACTCTATCCATTCATGCATTCATTGGTTGATTCCTGTATATGCCCTGACCAGAGATCAAATCTGCAATCTCTCAAATAAATCTTCATTGTTAAAAGTATTACATACTAGAGGCACGGTGCATGAAATTCGTGCACGGGGGTAGGGGATGTCCCTCAGCCCAGCCTGCACCCTCTCCAATCTGGGACTCCTTGGGAGATGTCCAACTGCTGGTTTAGACCCAATCCCATAGTTGGACATCTCTCTCACAATACGGGCCTAAACTGGAAATTTGACATCTTCCTCACAATCCAGGACTACTGGTTCCCAACCACTCACCTGCCTGCCTGCCTGATTTCCCCTAACTGCTTCTGCCTGCCAGCCTGATCATCCCCTAACCATTCCCCTGCCAGCCTGATCAATGCCTAACTGCTCCCCTGATGGCCCGATTGCCCCTAACTGTCCTCCCCTGTCAGCCTGGTCACCCCTAACTACCTTCCTCTGCAGGCCTGATTGCCCCCAACTGCCTTCCCCTGCTGGCCTGGTCACCCCTAACTGTCCTCCCCTATACACTTGATCGCCCACAATTGCCCTCCCCTGAAGGCCTGATCCCCCTTCCCAACTCCCCTTACCTGCAGGCCTGATCCCCTCCAACTGCCCTCCCCTGGCTGCCATCTTGTGGTGGCCATCTTGTTTCCACATGGGGTCAGCCATCTTTGACCACATGGGAGCAGCCATCTTGTGTACTGGAGTGATTGTCAATTTGCATATTACCTCTTTATTATATAGGATTTATTATATAGGTTGTCCCTTTACCCCCATTGTCCTCTCGAACCTTCTATTCCCCCAAGCCCTTATCATCCTACCATCTGTGTTCATGGGTTATACACATATTCACATGTGTTCATTGGTGGATGTCTCTCCCCATCAACTCTCCCTTGCATTCCCTCCGAGGTTTAACAATCTGATCAATATCTCCATGTCTCTGAGTTTATCTTTGTTTATTAGTTTATGTTGTTCATTAGATTCCACATAAAAGTGAGATCATAGGATATTTATCTTTCTCTGACTGGCTTACTTCACTTATAATTCTCTCTAGTTCCATCCATGCTGTTGCAAATGGTAAGAGTACTATCTTTTTTTACAGCTGCATAGTATTCCACTGTATAGATGTACCAGTTTTTTAATCTATTCATCTGCTGATGGGCACTTAGTGGAAAAACAGTTTGGAGTTTCCTCAAAAAATTAAAAATGGAAACACCATTTGATCCAGTGACTCTAGTTCTAGGAGTATATCCCAAGAATTCAGAAACACACATCAGAAACAATATATGCACCCCTATGTTCATAGCAGTGTAATTTAAAATAGCTAAGATTTGGAAACAGCCAAACCTGCAATCTTGATGTATCTGAACAATACTCTAGACCAACTGAGCTACCTGGCTAGGGCTTGCCAGCATTCTTATTCTATTTAGAGTAAATACGAACTTTGTAAATGCTAAGATATTACCAATGGCATAATCATCATCATCATCATCATCATCTAAACTCACATATTACAATTAAAGCTACTTCTTTTTCTAAGAATTTGGGGTTGCAGAGAAAGTGATATTTCTTCAAAGTTTAGTGAGCTTTTTTCCAGTTTTATACCTTAGATATTATCTTTGCCACATAGACTGGGTTTAACCCGAGTCCCATTCCTTGTCAATTAGATAACCTCAGACAAGCATTCTAACCTCTCCAAATCCTAGCTCCTTCCCCTATGACATGAGGATTGCAATGCTTGCAATGAAGGATGGTTGCAAAGATTAAATGAAATAAAGTTCATAAAGCTAGCGTCAGCACCTGTTATCATCACTGTTGCTAAGATTTTAACACCTGTTTATATTATTAATTTCATAACTTCTTTTTTAAATAAGTAAACATCAGAAGATCCTATGTCAACATGTGTCTTATAAAAATTAATCAGAATCTGATGGTATCCCAAACTTAGTTTTTTACATGCCAACTTAATATTTCTTTTCTCTGTTCCTTTCCTTCCAAATCTAACCTCTCTTTTCTAAGCTCAAAGTGAAGACCATGTGAGTGTTTCTCAATAAATCTTTTACATGTTTTTCATTGTTTGGCTGCAAACCATCTTGAGCATTTTAGGCAAATTGTGATAATTTCACCATCCACTCTCTCCTGACATAGCACATGAAATCTTTCCAATGTGCTTTCCTAAAAGCTAATCTTTCTCAGGTTAAAAAAACAACAACAACAACAACAACAAAACATATGTTTCTATTTTCCTTGGCTCTATTAGTACATGTCTAGCAGTCTGGGGTACTGAGGACCTGGGTGACTCCAAAGAGTTATTACTTCTCTGTAAACTCCTTTTGGGGATCTCTTTATTCCACTTTTCCCCTCACTGATAAAATTCCTGTTTTGTTTTGTTTTCCTAAAAATATAACTTATGTTTAATAGCAAAGATTCTTTGAGCTTCTTGAGAGCCAGAAATGATTCTTGAACAGAGATTCTTCCATTTTGTTCCAAAGGACTGAAGCATAAACTTGGAATTTTCCTTTTCAGATACCTCACCAGACTTTCCAGAAGGGCTTGACAATTAAAAAGAGAAATCAAAAATAACATTTACAGCCTGGCCAACATGGCTCAGTGGTTAAGCATTGACCTATGGACTAGGAGGCTCTATTCCAAGTCAAGGCACATGCCCATGTTGTGAGCTGGATCCCCAGTAGGGCAGCATGCAGGAGACAGCCAATCAATGATTCTCTCTCATCATTGCTGTTTCTATCTCTCCCTCTTCCTTCCTTTCTTTTTATTTTAAATATATTTTATTGATTTTGTACAGAGAGGAAGGGAGAGAGATAGAGAGTTAGAAACATCGATGAGAGAGTGTCATTGATCAGCTGCCTCCTGCACACTCCCTACTGGGGATATGCCCGCAACCAAGGTACATGCCCTTGACCGGAATCAAACCCAGGACCTTTCAGTCCCCAAGCCGACGTTCTATCCATTGAGCCAAGCCAGTTTTGGCTCTTCCTTCCTTTCTGAAATCAATAAAAATATAAAAATTTCCCTTGTCTTCCTTAAAAAAAGAAAAAAAAAAGAAAAAGAAGAGCATTTATGGAGCTCAAGACTTTTTCACTACTCTAAAATGAGAGACTGCGAGTTGAATGGATTTAACCTTCTCTTCTAAACAGTGTTTCTTTTTTCTGATGGCATTCTCTACAACTTTTTTTTTTCTTTCAGTGTTGCATATGCAACCTTGGTTCTTGTTGGATATATCACATCTGCAACAATTCTGTCTTCATTCTTAATATCTTGGAAGTGACTCTTCATTAATTTGATTAGTGGTAGATCATTAAAAAGGCCAACCAGCAGACCAGCAATTACAACCATTTTTCAGAAGCTTTTGATTTATTGACATTCAAAACTGATACCTAGGAGCTCATGCTCATGGCTCAAAGGTATTCCTGATTTCTCTTTGCCTTGGCTCTATTAGTACATCCCATAGCCTGACAGCACAATCTCTCCAACTCCACCTCTACTCTCAGATTCTGATCTATGTCAATTTTATTATTAGTCTAGTAGTCAGGTTGGCCCTCCTGAGTCAGACCTCTCTGGAGTCCCCTGACATAGTAAAAAGACATGTATTTGGGGACACAAACATTCAATTTATAACATCTGTATTTCTGGAACCTTGACCCACATGGCTGTTTCCAAACATGTGCCCAGGTTTGGACTTGCTGACACGATTGCCAGCCCTTCGTGGGTCAAGGTTCCAGAAATATAGATGTTATAGATTGAATGTTTGTGTCCCCAAAGAATTCATGCATTGAACTCTATCCCTTAATGTGATTGTATTTGGAGGTAGGACTCAGAAATAATTCAGGTTAAATGAGGTCCTAAGGGAAGAGCCCTGATTCAATAGGATTAGTGTAATTTTAAGAAGAGACACCATAGTTCTCTTTCTCACTGTACCCTCACCTGGTGAAGAGAGAGAATCTCATGCCTTTTCTTACAAGTGCAAGGTGCAAAGCAGAAACAAAACCATTACCTGGAACCACACTTTGTAAGACCTTAATCTTGGATTTCTAGCCTCCAGAACTGTAAGAAATAGTTTTCTGTTTTTTAAGCTATATAATCTGCTGTATTTGTTATGGCAAACTGAGCAGACTAAGACAAAAGAGTGGAGCATATGCCTGTCTCACAGTGTTCCAAGGAAGACATAAAACTAGGACTTGCTTCCAGGTATATATCAATGAGCACTTTAACAGGCTGTCACAACCATTACTACATCAGATTCTAACTGCAGACTCAAGTAGTATATTGTGATACTCATTTTATAAAAGGGGAAACAGAAATAAAAGAAAAGTGACATCTGCAGTGTCATTATGAAGGTCAAGTTACCCAGACCATTGTTCTTTGCCCAACACTAAGCTGCTCTAATAGCAATCAATCATTATACAATGATACCATCTGCAAATTTGTATTTCCACACAAAGATCAATAAAAATGTTTTAAGGAGAATGTAGAGAGAGCCTGGGAAGGCACATGAGCTGATTATAGGCTGAGTCCAGTGGCACTGGCAGAGCCACATCCTGGAAACATACCATGCCAGAGGCAGGTATTTTGTCAGCCTGACCCTTGGCTCAGGTGCCAGGGGGTGGGTTCATTAGCTAAATTTAGCCAGGTGCAAGGAACAGATGCAATTATATGGGCTCAGGAGGAGTGACAATTACAAAGAAGCCACAAGAATGAAGAAGTACAGATTGATCTTTAACCATGATTTCACATAATTTCCTTTGTCTTAGACTCTAGTAAAATTTCCTGGAATCATGCTCTATATAATAAACATGATGCACCAGCTCTGGGTCACTGTCTCTCCATCAGAGGGCAGCATCCCACCTGGTCCCAGCTTTCACTACTATCTCTGTGTCTGTCTCTTTCATTCCTTTTATCAATCAGCAGCCACCCCTACTCGGGACTCTAGACATGCTGGTCATGGTAAAGAGAGAAAACTTACAGGAATTGCTTACATTCTACCCTTAAAGTGACAGATAAGTTTCAACTTCTAAGCCAGTTGTTTATTTGTTAGCAGCAGCAACCAATCCTATGCATTAATTCACATAACCCCAGTTCCAGACGAAACGCCATGGACCCAGACTCATACGGGGGAGTCTGGACTGTCAGGTAAAGAGAAAGGCACACAGAAGACTCAGAGAGGAAGCTGCAGTGAACAGGGGTCTGGAGGCACACATGCATGAGTGCACGCAAGACTGACTGCTGAGGTTGCTACTAGCTCTCTCTAGGGAAAGGAGTCGGAAGCTCCTGACTTCACTGAACCCCAGTTCTGATGGCAATGAATCCCAGCTCTGACTGCACTGAACCCCAGTTCTGGGCTAGCCTGGGAGAATCTGGACTGTCAAGGGGAAATTCAGGGGACCAAGGAAGGCAGAGGTCTGGAGGCACACACTCAAGGGCAGGGCTGATGGGAAGCCAAGACTGTCTGCTCCTCCCTGAGACTCTCCCCCCTCCAAGCTGAGCAAAGAGGCTTTTGCAGTTTTGCAAGTCTGGTTCTATAATGTTATATCCCGCACAGGTCTCCCAGCATAGACACACATGATACACAATTGGCCTGGAAGAAAATTCCTCCCAGTGATATGAACAACAATCAAGACTTAACTACAATAAGGCTATACATACACACAGACCACAAAGGGGCACACCAAGAGTGAATGGGGAGGCTGACCCACTGGGCCATATAGGAAACCTAGAACACAAAGCTACCCTATCAACTCAGGGAATAGCAAAAATGTGCAGACAAAATAACAGATCACAGATTAAAGAAATGGAGGAAAATAAACGACTGGATATAGAATTCAAAACCACAGTTATAAGGTTTTTCAAGAATTTCCTAGAAAAGGCCAAATAAATTTAGCCAGACACTCAAGGATATGAAAAAGGACCAACTATAATAAAAATTAAACATACACTGACTGAGATAAAAAATATTATACAGAGACCCATAATCAGACTAGAGGAATGCAAGAGTCAAGTAAAAAATTTGAAATACAAAGAAGCAAAAAAACTCTCAACCAGAAAAGAATAAAGAAAAAAAAAAATCTAAAAAGTTGAAGATAGTGTAAGAAGCCTCTGGGACAATGTCAAGTGTACCAACATCTGAATTATGGGGGTGCCAGAAGATGAGAGAGGTAGATTCTGAAAACCTATTTAAAGAAATAATGACTGAAAATTTCTCCCACCTGGTGAAAGAAATAGACTTACAAGTCCAGGAAGTGAACAGAATCCCAAACAAAAGGAATCCAAAGAGGACCACACCAGGACACATCATAATTAAAATGCCAAGAGCAAAAGACAAAGAGCGAATATTAAAAGCAGCAAGAGAAAAACAGTTACCCTGTTTCCCCAAAAATAAGACAGTGTCTTATATTAATTTTTGCTTCCAAAGATAAGCTAGGTCTTATTTTCAGGGGATGTCTTATTTTTCCATGAAGAAGAATATGATACACATTTAATGAAAATAAAGGACATTTCTTACCTGTATACGGTACGGTAGTACAGTAGTTGTCAACACAAACCAGACAAACTGTGAATCCTACAGTATCAAGAATTTACTCATTTATTCAATTACAATCATGTCATCATCTTCTGGAACATCATCATAACAATCCAATTCCTGAATTTCCTGGTGAATTTCTTGTGACTCCATTTCTTTCAGAATCAGTGGACCAAATCTTTCATGTTTGGCAATAGCATTCTGAGACAGAGCCTGGGGGGGCGGGGGGGGGGGGCTGGCTTATTTTCGGGGGATGCCTTATATTTCACTCAGAAGGAAACCTGTAAGTAGGTCTTATTTTCGGAGGATGTCTTATTTTCGGGGAAACACGGTAGTTACCTACAAGAGAGCACCCATACAATTGTCAGCTGATTTCTCAACAGAAACTATTCAGGCCAGAAGGGAGTGGCAATAAATATTCAAAGTGATGAATAGCAAGAACCTACAACCAATATTACTCTACACAGCAAAGGTATCATTCATAATTGAAGGGCAGATAAAGAGCTTCACAGATAAGACAAAGCTAAAGGAGTTCATCACCACCAAACCAGTATTAAATGAAATGCTGAAAGGTATTCTTTAAGAAGAGGAAGAAGAAGAAAAAAATAAAGGTAAAATTTATTAAAAGCAAATACATATCTATCAACAATTGAACCCAAAAATTAAATGAATTTAAAGTCTGAGAAACAGAATAAACTGGTGAATATAATAGAATCAGGGGCTTAGAAAGGGAGTGGACTGATCATTCTCAGGGGGAAAAGGGTATGGGGGTGCAGGAAGAGACTGGACAAAAATTGTACACTTATGGATGAGGACAGTGTGGGGAGATAAGGTCAGAGGGTAGGGTGGGAACCGTGTGGAGGGGAGCTATGGTGGGGGAAAAGGAGAAATTATTGTAATAATCTGAATAATAAAGATTTATTTTTTTTTAAATGTAATATGCTAATTAGACTGGATGACCTTCCAGATGAAGCTGAGGCTGCAAGTGAAGCCTGGATCCCGAGTGCCTGGATTCCGAGTGCCTCTTCAGCTGCTCGAGAGAAGCCAGGTTCCCAGGTATCAGAAGGAAGTCCAGGTCTCAGGTACCAGAGGGAAGCTGGTACCAGCATCCAGGGGAAGGAAGATCTACTCTTTTTTTTTTTTTTTTTTAGCTTTTAAATATTTTTATTTTTTTATTAAATTATTATCTGTGTACATATTTTAACATTGCCTCCCCCCATACATACCCTCCCTCCCCAGAGTTTTGTGTCCATTGGTTGTACTTATATGCATGTATACAAGTCCTTTGGTTGATCTCTTATCTCCCCCAGATCTCCCTACTCTCCCCGCTGTAATTTTACAGTCTACTTGTTGCTTTACTGTCTCTATATCTATCTTTTGGTTTGTCAGTTTATAATGTTTTTAAATATCCATAAATGAGTGAGGCCATGTGGTATTTCTCTTTCATTGACAGGCTTATTTCACTCAGCATGATGTTCTCTAATTCTATCCAGGTTGCTGCAAATGATGAGAATTCCTTCTTTTTTATGGCAGCATAGTATTCCATTGTGTAGATGTACCAAAGTTTTTTGATCCAATCATCTGCTGGCGGGCACCTAGGCTGTTTCCAGATTCTAGCTATTGTAGATTGTGCGGCTATGAACATAGGGGTGCATATATCCTTTCTGATTGGTGTTTCTAGTTTCTTGGGATATATTCCTAGGAGTGGGATTACTGGGTCAAATGGGAGTTTCATTTTCAGTTTTTTGAGGAAACTCCACACTGTTCTCCACAGTGGTTGCACCAGTCTACATTCCCACCAGCAGTGCACGAGGGTTCCTTTTTCTCCACAACCTCGCCAACACTTGTCGTTTGTTGATTTGTTGATGTTGGCCATTCTGACAGGTATGAGATGGTACCGCATTGTTGTTTTGATTTGCATCTCTCAGATAATTAGTGACTTTGAGCATGTTTTCATGTGCCTTTTGGCCTTCCTTCTGTCCTCTTTTGAAAATATTCTATTTAGGTCCATTGCCCATTTTTTAATTGGATCATTCATCTTCCTTTTATTTAGTTGTATAAGCTGTTTATAGATGTTGGAGATTAAACCTTTATCAGTGGTAATATTTGCAAATATGTTCTCCCACACAGTGGGCTTTCTTGTTGTTTTGTTGATGGTTTCTTTTGCTGTAAAAAAAGCTTTTTATTTTGATGTAGTCCCATTTGTTTATTTTCTCTTTAGCTTCCATTGCCCTAGGGGCAGTATCAGTGAAGTTCTTTTGGCATATATCTGAGATTTTGTTGCCTGTGGATGCTTCTAGTATTTTTATAGTTTCCCGTCTGATGTTTAAGTCCTGTACCCATTTTGAGTTTATTTTTGTGTATGGTGCAAGTTGGTGATCTAGTTTCATTCTTTTGCATGTATCTGTCCAATTTTCCCAACACCATTTATTGAAGAGACTGTCTTGACTCCATTGTATATTTGTGCCTCCTTTGTCAAATATTAATTGAGCATAGTGATTTGGGTTGATATCTGGGTTCTCGATTCGATTCCATTGATCTATATGTCTGTTTTTGTGCCAGTACCAGGCTGTTTTGAGAACAGTGGCTTTGTAATACAGTTTGAAGTCTGGTATTGAGATCCCTCTTCTTTCTCAGGATTGCTGTGGCTATTCGGGATCTTTTATTGTTCCAAATGAACTTTTGGAGAGTTCTTTCTAGGTCAGTGAAATATGCCTTTGGTATTTTAATGGGGAGTGCATTGAACCTATAGATTGCTTTAGGAAGTATGGACATTTTGGTGATGTTGATTCTACCAATCCATGAACATGGTATGTTCTTCCATCTGTTTACATCTTCCTGTATCTCTTTTTTCAGTGTCGTGTTTTCCGCATATAGGTCCTTTACTTCCTTAGTTAAGTTTATTTCTAGGTATCTTAATTTTTTTGGTGCGATGGTAAATGGAATTGCTTTTTTAGTCTCTGTTTTATAAATTCGCTGTTGGTGTATAGAAATGCCATAGATTTCTTGGTGTTAATTTTGTATCCTGCTACGTTGCCAAATTCATTTATTAAGCCAATTAGTTTTTTAATGGAGTCTTTTGGGTTTTTTATATACAATATCATGTAGTCTGCAAATAAGGATAACTTTACTTCTTCTTTTCCAATTTGGATGCCTTTTATTTCCTCCTCTTGTCTAATTGCAATGGCTAGTACTTCCAGTACTATGTCAAAGAGGAGTGGCGATAGTGGGCATCCCTGTCTTGTTCCTGTTCTTAGAGGGAATGGTTTTAGTTTTTGTCCATTGAGTATGATGTTGGCTGTGGGTTTATCATATATAGCTTTTATTATGTTGAGGTATGATCCTTGTACTCCCACCTTGTTGAGAGTTTTTATCAGGAAAGGGTGTTAGATTTTATCAAATGCTTTTTCTGCATCAATTGATATGACTATATGATTTTTATCTTTCAACTTGTTTATGTGATGTACCACGTTTATTGATTTGCGGATATTGTACCAACCTTGCATTCCTGGAATAAATCCTACTTGGTTATGGTGTATGATCTTTGTGATGCTCTGCTGGAGCCGATTTGCTAGAATTTTGTTGAGGATTTTGGCATCTATGTTCATGAGGGATATTGGCCTGTAATTCTCTTTCATTGAGTTGTCTTTATCTGGTTTTGGTATTAGGGTGATGCTGGCTTCATAGAAGGAGTTTGGAAGTGTTCCATCCTCTTGAATTTTTTGGAATAGTCTGAGGAGGATAGGTTTTAGTTCTTCCTTGAATGTTTGGTAAAACTCTCCTGTGAAGCCATCTGGCCCTGGGCTTTTGTTTGCTGGAAGCTTTTTGATGACTGTTTCAATTTCTTCCCAAGTCACTGCTCTATTGAGATTTTTAGATTCTTCCTGATTGAGTTTTGGAAGGTTGTATTTTTCTAGAAATATGTCCATTTCCTCCAGGTTGTTCAGTTTGTTGGAATAGAGTTGCTCGTAGTATTTTGTAACAATCCTTTGTATTTCGGTGGGGTCTGTTGTTATTTCACCTCTTTCATTTCTGATTTTGTTTATTTGAGTCCTCTCTCTTTGTTTCTTGGTTAGTCTGGCTAGAGGCCCATCTATCTTGTTTATGCTTTCAAAGAACCAGCTCTTGGTTTTGTTGATCTTATGTATTGTTTCTTTGGTCTCTATGTCGTTTATCTCCTCTCTGATTTTTGTTATTTCCTTCCTTCTGCTTACACTGGGCTTTTATTGTTGCTTTTTTACTAACTCTTTGAGTTGTAGAGTTAGATCATTTGTTACCATTTTTTCCAGTTTTTTGCAATAGGCTTGTAGGGATATGAACTTCCCTCTCAAAACTGCCTTTGGATAGTTGTGTTTTCATTGTCATTTGTTTCCAGGATGTTTTTAATTTCTTCCTTGATTTCTTTGGTAACCCAGTCCTTGTTTAATAGCATGCTGTTTAGTCTCCATGTGTTTGATTTCTTTGGATTTTTTTCATTGTAGTTAATTTCCAGTTTTATGCCACTATGATCTGAGAAGATGCTTGATATGATTTCTATCTTCTTGAATTTGAAGAGACTTTGCCTATGTCCCAAAATGTGGTCTATCTTTGAGAATGTCCCATGTGCGCTTGAGAAGAATGTATATTCTGTGGCTTTGGGGTGGAATGTTCTGAAGATGTCGATTAATTCCATCTGGTCTAGCGAGTCATTTAGGATTGATATTTCTTTGCTGATTTTTGTTTAGATGATTTGTCAAAGGGTGACAGTGGGGTATTAAAATCTCCTACTATGATTGTATTGCTATTAATCTCTCCCTTAATGTCCTCCAGCAGTTTTTTTATATATTGGGGTGCTCCCGTATTGGGTGCATGTATATTTACCAGGGTTATTTCTTCTTGTTGGATTGCTCCTTTTAGTATTATGAAGTGGCCTTCATTATCTCTTGTTATGTCCTTCACTCTGAGATCTAATTTGTCAGATATAAGTATTGCTACCCCAGCTTTTTTTTCATTTCCATTCGCCTGGAAAACCTTTTTCCATCCCTTCACCCTCAGTCTGTGTGCATCTTTTTTTCTGAGGTGGGTTTCTTGTAGACAACAGATATATGGGTCTTGTTTTCTTATCCAATCCGTTACCTATGTCTTTTGATTGGAGCATTTAGACCATTTACATTTAAAGTTATTATTGATAGATACTGATTTGATGACATTTTTATTCTATACCCCTGTGTTCCTTCTTTGCTTTCAATTTCTTTAATTTTACAGTAGACCCTTTAGCATTTCTTGCATTGCTGGTTTGTTGGAGATAAATTCCCTTAGTCTGTTTTTGTCTGTGAAGCTCCTGATTTCACCTTCACTTTTGATTGATAGCCTTGCTGGGTACAGTATTCTTGGATTCAGACCCTTCCTTTGCATGACGTTGTATATTTCATCCCATTCCCTTCTGGCCTGATAAGTTTCTGTGGAGAAATCAGTTGTTAGTCTGATGGGGGTTCCTTTATATGTAACTTTCTGTCTCTGTCTGACTGCTTTTAAAATTCTTTTTTTGTCGTTGGTATTTGCCAGCTTAATTATAATGTGCCTAGGGGTGGGTTTTCTGGGGTTCATTTTGCTTGGGACTCTGTGAGCATCTTGGATTTGTGTGGGTTTTTTCTTCTCTATCTCAGGAAAATTTTCTGTTATTATTTCTTGAAATACGTTTTCCATGTCTTCCTCAATTCCCTTTCCTTCTGGAACCCCTGTTATTCTAATATTGTTTTCTTTTTTATTTATTGTCCCAAAGTTCCCTTAGATTTTCCTCCTGTTTTTTAAATTTTTTTTCCAGAAGCTGTTCCAATTGGGTATTTTTTTCCATCCTGTCTTCTAGCTCACTGATGCGGTCCTCTGCTTCTTTTAATCTACTCTTGATGCTTTCTATTGAGTTCTTTACAGTAGCAATGTGATTTTTCATTTCTTCTTGGTTCTTCTTCATTTCCTCTTGGGTCTTACTCATATTGTCAAATTTGTCTTCCATTCTTTTTAGCCATCTTATGATCATTACTCTGAATTCTTGCTCTGGTAGGTTGCTTGACTCTATCTCGTTTACTTCCTTTTCTGGTGAAGCCTGCTTTTCTTTCATTTGCGGACTGTTTTTTGGTCTTCCCATGATCTAGGATGTCTGGTTGTGTAGTTCTCTCTCTCTCCTGCTTTGATTTAAAGGCACAAAATACAACACAACCAGGTACAACACACAGGCACTGAATAGAAATGTGTTTGCAATATTAATAATCACCAATAATGGTGACTAGAACCCAGCGAACAAAAACATACAATCAAACAAAAAGCATAGGCAAATCAATCTTATAAAAAAAAAAAAGCATACAACTTCAGTATAGTTAACATTCAACATACAACTTCAAAGAGTTAGAGAGAAAGACTGTTTTTTGTTTTGTTTTGTTTTGTTGTTAGGACAACTGCGAGGGAGGTGTGAATGGGCTTGGAGCAGGTAGTTGGAAATTAGATATATACAAGTAGGGTGAAATTTTAGGAGGGGGTAGACAGAAGGAATGGGGAAAATCTAGAGCAGGAATGGGTTAAGATAAATGGGGTACCAAAGGAAAAGATCGGAAAGAGGGTGAAGGCATAAAGGTAGGGTTGAGATAGAATAAAGCGTTGGAGAAGGAAAGATTGATAAAGATTGTAGAACAGTAATCCTGAAATTAAAAAAATATCTATGTAATCAAATGAAATAAAAATAATAAAAAGAAACAAAAGAAAATAAGATGAAAAAGGTAAATTAATAGTAGTAATAATGTTGATTACATATACAATGTAATAATTATAAAGATAAAATCAAGTGAGGAAAAAGAAAAGAAAAAAAATAGTTTCTTGAGTCAACGTTGCAAATAATGAAAACAAAAATAAAAGACAAAAATTTAAAAATTTAAAAAAATAATAAAATTTAAAAAATTTAAGTAAAATTTGCAGTAATGAAGGTCATTTGCTTCCTCTATTGTTATGATCCAGTCCTGATTTTTAGGCAGGTTTTGCTTTGTTTTTATTACACTGGAGTCAATTTGTGAATTAGCCTCTGGGGGCAGTGTTTCTGGGTTGAGTTTCCAGACTCTAGTCTAGAGCCTCTCCAGCTTTTTTTTTTCTCAGCCCTCTCTGCAGCAGGAACTATGGAGGGGGGAGGGGGCAGGTCCGAGCAACTGCAATCTCCCGCAACTCTCCGATATCCCTCTGAGCCAGATCCAAATGTGTTGCTCTTTAGATATCTCCTCTGTTAGGAGCCCCGTCCACTTTCACAGGTGATACCCGCCCAACAGCTGGGGCTTCTACTTGTAATCACTGCCTTTGTCCTCCAGCTTCCGCGAGCGCGGGCGCGCAGGCTTTTTATCTTCGCCGCGAGCACTCTCCACCCTCTCCCCGCGAAATCTGACCCTTTCGCCGAGCAGTGGGGCACTCCAGTGCAGTCAGGTGTTTGCGTCGCCTGGGATCCGCGTTCTGAGGGTCACAGATGCTTGGTGGTCGCTGCGGCTGTGGATATTCAGGCCTCTGACACGATCCTATCTTCCTCTCAAGATGGCGAGGTTTCCCTGTCCAAGCCCGTAGGTAGCTCCGGACAGGGAAGTAGCCCGCGTGGGTGCTTCCCTGTGAGGGGTACCTCCATCAGCAGCCCCCCAGCAGTTTCTTCTGGTGTTCGCTGTCTCCCAGTTTGCTAATAAACACTCACAGCACAAGACCATCAGTTGCTCTCTCTTTCTGCTTCAGGAGAGGGCTCAGAATCCGCCCATCTATTCTTCCGCCATCTTACCTCTCATCTCGGAAGATCTACTCTTGCACAAATTTTGTGCATTGGGGTTCTAGTATTCTATAAATGTCAATTAAATCCATCTGAGCTAGTTTATCATTTAGTCACAGTCTCCTCATTAATTTTTTGTCTGGAATATCTATCCAGTGAAGACAGCGATGTATTAAAGTTCTCTATTATGACTGTATTGTTTATCTCTCCCTTAAAGTCCTCTAGGAGTTGTTTGTTTGTTTTTTAAATATATTTAGGTATTCCAATATTAGGTGCATATATGTTTATCAGAGTTATATCCTCTTGTTGGATCAATCCCTTTAGTATTATTTAGTGGCCTTGGTTGTTTTTTGGGATGGCCTTCATTTTGAAGTCTATTTTGTCAGATATGAGTATTGCTACCCCAGTTTTTTTTTAATTTTTTATTTCCACTTAAATTGAAAATTTTTCCTATTCTTTGCTTTTCTCCTGTGTGAGTACTTTGTTCTGAGGTTGGTCTATTTTAGACAGCATATAGTTGTGTCATGTTATTAGAGCATTTAATGTATGTAAATATAAGGTTATTATTGATAGGTCATTATTTTTTGCCATTTTAATTCGATATGCCTAAGTTTCTCTCTATTTCTTCATTCATTACAGCAGTTACTTTAGCATTTCTTGTAGTGCTGGTTTGGTGGTGAAAAGTTATTTAGCCATTTTTTGTCTGAGAAGTTCTTTATGTCATGATCTATTTTTGGATGATAGCTTTGTTGGATATAACAATCGTGGTTTCAAATCCTTGCTTTTCATTAATGAATACTTCATACCATTCCCTTCTGGCCTATAGAGTTTCTGATAAGAAATCAGCTGACAGCCTTATGTGAGATCTTTTGTAGGAAATGAATTGCTTTTCTATTGTTGCCTTTAAATTCTCTCTTTGTCTTTAATTTTTGACATTTTAATTATGATGTATCTGGGCATGGGCCTATTTGGATTCTTCTTGCTTGGGACTCTCTATGCCTCCTATACTGGTGTGACTTTTTCTTTCACCAGGCTAGGGAAGTTTTCTGCCATTATTTCTTCAAAAATATTCTCTATTCCTTGCTCACTTTCTTTTCCTTCTGGCACACCTAATATGAGAACACTGTTATGTTTCATGTTGACCTACAGCTCCTTTAAGTAATCCTGCTATTTTTAATTTTTTTTCTTTCTAGTTCACTGATTGCATGATTTTTCCATCCTATCTTCTAATGCACTGATCAATCCTTGGCTTTCCCTAATCTGCTGTATATTCCTTCCTCTGCATTCTTCATTAGTTCTATGTCATTCTTCATAGTTATGATATCTTTTCTCATGCTGTTGAGCATCATTGCCATCATTATTCTGAACTCTATTTCTGATAAATTTCTTATCTCCATTTCATTCAGCTCTTCTTCTCAAGAATTTTCTTGTTCTTTCATTTGGGTTTTTGTTTGTTTGTTTGTTTTGTTTTGTTTTGTTTTATGTCTTCCCATTTTGTCTGCCTGTTTAAGTTTGTGACTATGTATTAGTCACAAACTTAAACAGGCTACACCTCCCAATTTCTAGTGCAGAACAATGTCAAATGCTATTTTTGACTAATTATACCAGGCAAAATATCAGAGCCTCCAGAGGCCTCCCTCTGTCTGCATACTGATTGGATTCAGTCTTGATTAACCTCCTGCAACCATCACAGGTGGGGTGAGAGGTTTTCCAATAGGGTGGGGCAATTGCTTCTGCCTAGAGGCTGTTATTCACAATATTTTTATTTTTTTAATATATTTTTATTGATTTCAGAGAGGAAGAGAGAGAGGAGAGAGAGAGAGAGAGAGAGAGAAAGAGAGAGAGAGAGAGAGAGAGAGAGAGAGAGAGAGATCAATGATGATAGAGAATCATTGATTGGCTGCCTCCTGCACACCCCCTACTGGAGATTGAGCCCACAATCCAGGAATGTGCCCTTGACCAGAATCAAACCTGGGACCTTTCAGTCCTCAGGCCAACACTCTATCCACTGAGCCAAACTGGCTAGGGCCACAATCTCTTTATTGGCCTCAGAAAATCCACAGGATGAGGCAAAGGATTTTTCCATAGGGTGGGGCAACTTTCTCCCCCCCCCCCAGGCAAAAACCACCTTGATATCAAGGTCTTCCTGAGAAAGATGTTCTCCTCAGTGGTAGGGAATGACTCAGTACAGAAAACTGGGGTATTTGCCTTCTCAGCTCTAACCCCAAAGTCCCCAACCAGATTTCTGCTCACACAGCTTCTTTCCACTCTGCCTTCCCTCTGCCCAAGTTCAAGATTAATGGCTGCACATGAAATGTGTGCATTGGCCCTTTACCAGGGGGCCTGCATTTCCAGCCATCTCTCCCTGGAAGACAGTAACCCAGATGCTTTTTATAAGTACCGCGCGCTAACCGATTGCGCTACTGGAGCCCCCCAGATGCTTTTTATATCCCTATATTATGTGAGCACATTTCTCAGTTCTTGTTCTCTCTTCTAGGGACCCCAGCTTAAGGATTATACTCCAGAATTCTCAGTGGCAACCCCTCATAGCTGAGATATCTCTCCAGAATTTTAGCGGCTGTTTGTGGGTGTCCAGCCAGCTCTTTCCTGCCTCTGCCCTTCCTATAAGTGTCTATGTAGTCTCCACTTTCCATCCATTTTTAATCAGGGTTCTTTCTAGATAGTCTTCAGTTAATTATTCTGGATAGATTGGGTTTTTTAAAGTTTAGATATAATTACAGTTTGTTTCTGGGAGTGTGTCTGTGTAGTATCCACTTACTTTGCTGCCATTTTTAATCCATCTTGTAAATATTTTTAATCACATTTGTATTTAAAGATTTGAGCTTTGACTATTAGAAGATACTTCTTTTTTCTTGTCAATATTTCATTTTGATCCATTTCAACATTTTTAGATTTAATAGTAAATTTGTTCCTAATCTCCTCTTTATTGCTAAGTCCAACTGAAATCCTAGCATATCAACTACTTATATAGTTTATTTGTGTTTTTATTTTTGCTCTCGGTAGTGATGCAGAAAAGAAATTGGAAAATACATTTCAGAAAGCTCTGTGCTTCCTGGGCTGATCCAATATCATAGCAATCATTAAGTTTTTTAAGTGCTCTGAAAAAAAAAAAGCATGTCTGGAAAACATTCTGTCTGCTTCCATTGTTTTCCAAGACTTCACTAATGCATAGACACCTTCCCTGTACATTCTTGTTAATTATTCTGAGCATCTATGCCTATGTGAGTAATGAACTTTCTATTTAAAGTTGTCAGGGCCTATAATCTTTTTAAATTGAGCAATGGCTATTGGAAAAAAGCCAGCTCGCTCATTAAAAAATTTATTTATATATTATATGCATGTGCTCCTATTCCAATATATTATACAATATGAAAATTTATAAAAATAGCTATTTTATATAGATTAAATTATCAATAGTTAACAATAAATATATGTTCTAATTTTTTTTTTCTGTACTCCACTGGACCAATTTGCATCCAACCAAGGTGTGCTTGCACTATACTTTAAAGACCATTGACCTTGGGGACCAATGTTTAATACAACTGTTGTTTATATTTAAATTGTGAATATATAACATGAAAGTGCATACTTTGAACTATATTACAGATGAATAAGCCTCTTTGTAATATGAATTTTAGAATTACTTATCAATGCAGCAAAACAAAGTAAAAAGAAATATATTTTTCTTTAAACTTCTGCAATGTCTCAAAGCAAAAAAAGTCATGATTTTAAGTTTGGTGACTTAATGTATAGCATGAAATGACTATCAGATCTTGGAATTCTGACTGGAAATATATGTATTTTATCTTATTATTCTATTTGTATTAATTAATAAGAATTAAATTTAATGAGGTGGCAATGCAATATATGATATGGTCATTACATAATGTCTATTATGCAGTTGAAAAAATAAAATAGTGAGTGATTAATGGTTTTGATTCTGTACTAAGTTCTTTTTTAACAAGTAATAGGGTATTCTTTGCTGTCCTAATTAATCTTACTACTACACTAATAATTCTTTTAAAAAACTTTTTCAAAGATGAATAAAAATGGCAACAAACAGATACAGAACTAGTAATTGCTGAGGATGTGGTGGGTAAAGGGTAGTATTTTGTCATCTTTATAGATACTAAAATCTTAAAATTTAAAATATATATATATGTAAATAAATGTGTATGTTTCTAGCTATAAACCATTGGGTTTGAAAAAGTAAAGAATTAATAATACATAGCAAATTCCCTTAGAGGTGTAACTGAGGGTGTGACTTATTTAATGTGTGACTAACATGCAGGCCCAGCACTCTATTCAGTTTCTTTTCAGCAGGCCTAGTAAGCCTCAGCCCATCCCCTTATATTGATTAGCTCATTGAGGCAGCAAGAAACAATAACTATGGGCTGAGTTGTATTTCAGTTCCTAAAGCAGAACCCTGCTGGCCACATTCCCATGAATTAGCCTGAGGGACTCTGAACATGACCTCAAGACCTGAATTCATGATTTACTACTGATACCCCACTCCTGAGCACCCAGCCAGACCCATAATAACAAATATCATGCTTACTCATGATAACTGAGTCTTTCTCGCTAAAGCCTCTTATCTGTAGCCATCCCACAGGAGGGCTGGGTTTCAGTAGCCCAAGCTCACATTCTCAGATTGGTGCCAATCCTAATGAACTACTCTTCTTGACTGCACACTCCTGGTAGTCCCTTTCTTCCAAGTCAGTGCCCACAGTCAGATGACCACTTGTCCATCTTGGTTGCAGTATGAAATAAAATCTTAGAGATTAAGGATGAAAATACAATATTGGAAGTCAGAAGGGAGAAAACAAATTCTTGACAAACCTCAGCAATCATTCCCCAAAGCTTCCAAAAGCCTTACTTTATGTTTAATGTAGAATCAGAATATTTTAAATGGAAAAATTGCCTCAAGTGAAAAAAATGATAAGTTAAACTATTTTAGGAAAGGGGCCATAACTATTGTACATTTGAGATCTCTGGATTTCAAGAAACTTAAATGTGTAGTACTAAGAAAAACTACAATAGCTTATCTGAAAAGGTTACATACTATATGACTCCAATTTTATGACATTCTGAAAAAGTCAAAACTGTATAGACAATAGAAAGATCAGTGGTTTCCAGGGATTGGGTGGTGGCAGGGATAAATAGAGCTGTGAAACTATTCTGAATTCTACAATGGTAGATACATGACATTAAGCATATGTCAAAACCCACAAAATGTACAACACCAAGAATGAACTTTAATGTAAACTACAATTTGCATGATTATGTTGTGTCAAAATAGGTACATCTACTGTGATAAAGATATTATACCTCTCTGTTAGGGGATGTTGGTGATGGTGGAGGCCAGGCTTGTGTGGGAGCAGACAGCATGTGGGAATGAGGCTCTATATTTTTTTTCTCACTTTTGATGTGACTCTACAGGTGCCCTAAAAAAAAAAGTCTTCTAAAAATTCTGTTTTAAAAACCTATAAGCTCTAGGGTGCTGCCATGTTTATTTGTTTTTTAGCCTCACCTAAAGATATTTTTCCATTAATTTCTAGAGGAAGTGGAGAGAAGGGGAGAGACAGAGAAACATTGGTGTGCGAGAGAAATGTTCATTAGTTACCACCTGCACATGCTTCAACCAGGGCTGAGGATTGAGCCTGCAACCAAGGTATATGCCTTTGACTGGAATCAAACCCTGGACCATTCAGTTCATAGGTCGATGCTCTATCACTGAGCCAAAAGAGCCAGAGCCTCACGTTTTATAATAACAAGTTAATATTTTTGAAAGTTCAAATTATAACATCATTTTTAAGATTTTAATTAAAACTTTCATTATTGTAATTTCACATTAAATTATATTACAAAATGAGCCACTTTCATATAGATAGCCCAATTAATACAATAAATATTGACCAAGCTTTTGTTGGTTGAAGTATTTTTTCTATAAATGTCATTGACTATTTCTATAGTCTCATTTGAACAACTAAGAGCAATGATTAATTGGAAAACATTTTTAGTTTTGCCTATGTTTGGAAACACAATGACTCAACATAAGAAAAAGCCATTTAGGAGACTGTACTTTGACATAAAGCAGGATACCCAATGTAAAGCCCATAATAGATCATATCAGAGGGAATTGTGAGACAGTGGACCAAAGAAAATTATTGGTCTTCCTCAATAAGACTTAAATCTGTTTAAATTAACCTTCTTTAAAAAAAAATAAATCTTTATTATTCATATTATTATAAATGTTCCTAATTTTTCCACCTTCATAGTTCCCCTCCACCAGGTTTCCACCCCACCCTCTGCCCTTTCCCCACCCCCCATTGTCCTCATCCATAGGTGCACAGTTTATGTTCAGTGTCTTCTAACAGCCCCCTATCCCCTTATCCCTGAGAATCGTCAGTTCACTCCCCTTCCATACCTCTGATTCTATTATATTCACTAGTTAATATTGTTCATCAGATTTTTTAATTCCCTTGGTTTTTTATATTCACTTATTGATAGTTATGTATTTGTTGTTCATAATTTTTATCTTTATTTTCTTCCTCTTCCTTAAGAACCCCCTTCAGCAATTTATATAATTCTGGTTTGGCAGTGATGAACTCCTTTAGCTTTTTTTTATTTGTGAAGCTCTTTATCTGGCCTTCAATTCTGAGTGATAGCTTTGCTGGGTAGAGTATCTTTGGCTGTAGGTTCTTGCTATTCGTCACCCTGAATATTTCTTGCCATTCCCATCTGGCCTGCATAGTTTCTATTGCGAAATCATCTGACAATTGTATGGGTGCTCCTTTATAGGTAACTACCTGCTTTTCTCTTGCTGCTTTTAATTTTCTCTCTTTGTCTTTTGCTTTTGGAATTTTAATTATGATGTGTCTTGGTGTGGTCCTCTTTGGATTCCTTTTGTTTGGAGTTCTGTGCGCTTCCTGAACTTGTAAGTCTAATTCTTTCAGCAGGCAGGGGAAGTTTTCTGTCACTTTTTCTTCCACTATTCTTTCAGTATTTCGCTCTCTCTCATCATCTGGGACCCCCATAATTCTGATGTTGGTTCTCTTGAAGTTGTCCCAGAGGTTTCTTACACTATCTTCAACTTTCTGGATTCTCTTGTCTTATTGCTTCTGCAGAGGAGTGTCTTCTGGCTTTTTATGTTCCAAATCTTTGACTTGATTCTTGTGATCTTCCATTCTGTTTTTAGGACTCTGTATAATATTTTTTATTTCAGACAATGTATTCTTTATTTCTAGTTGATCCCTTTTCATATCCTCATAGGTCTCATTTATTTTATAGGCCTTTTCTAGGAAATTCTTGAAAAACTTTATGTGTGGTTTTGAACTCTATATCCAGTTGCTTTTTGTCCTCCATTTCTTTCAATTGTGATCTGTTTCCTTGTCTCGGCATTTTCACTGCTTCCCTGAGTTGGTAAGGTGGCTTTGTGTGTTAAAGTGTCCTATATGGTTCAGTGGGTCAGCCTCTCAGTTATCTGAGGTAGACACTCTTGGAGCAACCCTTTGTGGACTGTGTGGACAGCCTTTTGTAGTTAAGTCTTAATTGTTGTTGGTATCACTGGGAGGAACTGACCTCCAGGCCAATTGGCTGTGAGTATCAGCCTGTCTATGCTGGGAGACAGCCTTATTCAAAAGCTTTGTGCTCAGCTTGGATGGGGCGAAGTTTCAGGGTGGAGCCTACAGCCTTGGCTTCCTGTCAGCCCCGCCTATGAGGTTCCTGAGTCTCAGTGTCCTTTGGTACTCGCTGCTTTGGTACTCATTACAAGCACCTCTGAGAGAAAGGTGCCCTCGAGTTTTCCCCACTACCAGACAGGCTAGTCTCTCTCCCAATGAGCCCAGAACTGGGATTCAGTGCAGTTGGCAGTGGGGTTCAGAGCAGTCTGGAGCTTTTGTCTCCTGCCTGCTAGGGCCATCCAGAGGCACAGTCAACAGTCCGTCCACTGCATGCAATGTGCACAACTCTGGGGCTCTGTCTTTCGCCGCTCCCCTGAGTTTCTGCCTTACAGCTTAGAATCCCTCTGTATGATCCTGGGTCCCCAGGGTCTCGCCCAGAACTGGGGTTCAGGGCAGTCCGGAGCTTTTATCTCCTTTCAGCTAGGGAATGCCAACCAGGCACTCTGCTGCCCCTCCTCTCCAGCTCCGTCCTTTCCCCACACAGTGTGCACTGTGTCTCCATACCTTAGGCTTTTACAGCTCCTTTGATTGTCCTTCTGGTTTTCTCTTTCCTTCTAGTTGTAGAATTTCCAGTCAGTCAACTTTCCTGTAGTTCTGGATGATGTCCACTTTATATTTTATTTTATTTTTTAAATTTTTAAATTTTTTTAATTAAATTATTCTCTGTGTACATATACCATTGCCCCCCTCCCACATATGCCCTCCCTCTCCAGAGTTTTGTGTCCATTGTTGTACTTACATGCATGTATACAAGTGGGCATCCCTGTCTTGTTCCTGTTCTTAGAGGGAATGGTTTTAGTTTTTGACCATTGAGTATGATGTTGGCTGTGGGGTTATCATATATAGCTTTTATTATGTTGAGGTATGATCTTTGTACTCCCACCTTGTTGAGAGTTTTTATCAGAAAAGGGTGTTGGATTTTTTTCAAATGCTTTTTCTGCATCAATTGATATGAATATGATTTTTATCTTTCAATTTGTTTATGTGATGTATCACGTTTATTGATTTGCGGATATTGTACCAACCTTGCATTCCTGGAATAAATCCTACTTGGTCATGGTGTATGATCTTTCTGATGTTCTGATGGAGGCAATTTGCTAGAATTTTGTTGAGGATTTTGGCATCTAGGTTCATGAGGGATATTGTCCTGTAATTCTCTTCCATTGAGTTGTCTTTATCTGGTTTTGGTATTAGGGTGATGCTGGCTTCAAAGAAGGAGTTTGGAAGTATTCATTCCTCTTGAATTTTTTGGAATTGTCGGAAGAGGATAGATTTTAGTTCTTCCTTGAATGTTTGATAAAACTCTCCTGTGAAGCCATCTGGCTCTCGGATTTTGTTTGCTGGAAGCTTTTTGATGACTGTTTCAATTTCTTCCCAAGTCACTGGTCTATTGAGGTTTTTAGATTCTTCCTGATTGAGTTTTGGAAGTTTGTATTTTTCTAGGAATATATCCATTTCCTCTAGGTTGTCCAGTTTGTTGGAATAAAGTAGTTCATAGTATTTTGTTACAATCCTTTGTATTTCGGCGGGTCTGTTGTTATTTCACCTCTTTCGTTTCTGATTTTGTTTATTTGGGTCCTCTCTCTTTGTTTCTTGGTTAGCCTGGCTAGAGATTCATCAATCTTGTTTGTCATTTCAAAGAACCAGCTCTTGCCGAAACCGGTTTGGCTCAATGGATAGAGCGTTGGCTTGGGGACTGAAAGGTCCTGGGTTCAATTCCGGTCAAGGGCATGTACCTTGATTGCGGGCACATCCCCAGTAGGGGGTCTGCAAGAGGCAGCTGATCAATGACTCTCTCTCATCGATGTTTCCAATTCTCGATCTCTATCCTGTCCTCTCTGTACAAAATCAATAAAATATATTTTTTTAAAAAACAAAGAACCAGCTCTTGGTTTTGTTGATCTTATGTATTGTTTCTTTGGTCTCTATGTCGTTTATCTCCACTCTTATTTTTATTATTTCCTTCCTTCTGCTTACACTGGGTTTTTCTTATTGCTCTTTTTCTAACTCTTTGAGTTGTAGAGTTAGATGATTAGTTAGCATTTTTTCTTGTTTTTTTGCAATAGGCTTGTAGAGATATGAACTTCCCTCTCAAAACTGCTTTTTCTGTGTCCCATAGATTTTGGATTGTTGTGTTTTCATTGTCTCTTGTTGCCAGGATGTCTTTAATTTCTTCCTTGACTTCTCTGGTAACCCAGTCCTTGTTTAATAGCATGCTGTTTAATCTCCATGTGTTTGATTTCTTTGAATTATTTTTATTGTAGTTAATTTTCAGTTTTATGCCACTATGATCTGAGAAGATTCTTGATATGATTTCTATCTTCTTTAATTTGAAGAGACTTTGCCTATTCCCAATATGTGGTCTATCTTTCAGAATGTCCCAGGTGCACTTTAGAAGAATGTATATTCTGTGGCTTTGGGGTGGAATGTTCTGAAGATGTTAATTCAATCTGGTCTAGTGCATCATTTAGGAGTGATATTTCTTTGCTGATTTTTTGTTTAGATGATTTGTCCAAAGGTGACAGTGGGGTATTAAAATCTCCTACTATGATTGTATTGCTATTAACCTGTTAACTGGGGAATTCCCTTTTTAATTACGCAACATATAACGGGAGCGTACTCTTTCACTAGGACGTGTCAGTACATCATGCCCGGAGGATGTAATTTAATATTATTATTTTTTTAATTTATACTTAAAATAAATGAAAAGACTATGAAATATATATATATTTGTTTATTTATATATAAAGCAAAAAGGAAAATACAAAATTAAACACAAATAGAAAATAATACCAACAAAAAAATGGAAACATCAAATTAAAAAATTATAAATTTTACAATTATAAAGATTACAAAAAATATATATTTTTTATTTCCATACACAATAAAAAATATAAAAGAGTTAACAATTACAGATCAATAAACAAATGCACACAAGTAAAATAGAAATATTGAGTTTAAAAAATTAAAATATAGATGTAAAAATTCAAAACTCAACTTCCGTGTGATATATTTTAAAACAATTGTTGATACATAGTGCTACCTTACAATCCAGACACCAGTATGTAGATTCTTTCCTAACATCTTTTTGTAGGAAACTCGGCATTTCCTGGATTTAGTTTTTCCTATATCACTTTTCATTTGTTCTGGAAAATGCCTTTCAAGTAAGTGTGATGGTTTGATGTAGAGCTGCTTTTTGATGTCTTTGGGTGGGTTTTCACTATGTTGTTATCTACCAATTTCTCTACACACTCTATCAAAAAGTGTAATCAATCCAAATGACATTTATCTTTTTTGTATATAATATATTCATTGAAGCAGCACATAGCAATTAATCGTAGAAAAATTTTTTATAAAAATTTTTTACCCTATTATGGGCAGCCGTGTAGGCCACCATAACCCCCATCTCCCAAATCTATGCCACCCATATTCTTGTTATAATCCAGGACAACATTCGTTTTTTCTTGCCTTCTTCCTCTCTCTTCAATCATTGTCTTTCGTCATTATGAATAGAACTGAGCATCAATACGTCTTTTTTATCCTTCCATTTTAAAACCATAAGTTTGTCTTTGAATCTTACCATATGTTCATTTTTCTGTAATTTTTTTGTTTTTATTTCACTGGGGATTCCGACTCTGTTTATCCTCATTGTTCCAACAATGTCTATATTGTTTTGACACAAGAGTTCAGCCAAATGAATTGACGTATAGAAATGATATAAGTAAATCCTATACCCTTTATTCAGTAAGTCATGTGTTAACTTCAAAACAATTCTTGTTGAACACGTCCACGACTCTCACTAGCAAAATTATACCAATTCCCTCCGTGTCTGAAATTCATGTGGAGACATGTATGGATGACTAATACCTTTGTTGTTCAGAAATATACGTCCCACCAGTTTCAGGGCGCAACATATATTTCAAGGACGTATTCATATGTTCTACCTGTATCTTTATGTTTGATGTATTTAACTGAGTGGGACGTATAAATAAGTCATGTCCTCCAGCAGGTTTTTTTTTTAATGTATTTAGGTGCACCTGTATTGGGTGCATATATGTTTACCAGGGTTATTTCTTCTTGTTGGGTTGCTCCCTTTAGTATTATGAAGTGGCCTTCATTATCTCTTGTTATGTCCTTCACTTTGATATCTAATTTGTCAGATATAAGTATTGCTACCCCAGCTTTTTTTTTCATGTCCATTCGCCTGGAAAACCTTTTTCCATCCCTTCAACCTCAGTCTGTGTGTGTCTTTTTTTCTGAGGTGGGTTTCTTGTAGACAACAGATATATGGGTCTTGTTTTCTAATCCAATCTTTTACCCTATGTCTTTTGATTGGAGCATTTAATTCATTTACAATACATTCATAGTTATTATTGATAGGTACTTATTTGATGCCATTTATATTCTATACCCCTGTGTTCCTTCTTTGCTTCCTACTTGTTTATTTTTACAGTAAATCCTTTAGCATTTCTTGCATTGCTGGTTTGGTGGCGATAAATTCCTTTAGTCTTTTTTTTTGTCTGTGAAGCTCCTGATTTCACCTTCAATTTTGATTGATAGCCTTGCTGGGTACAGTATTCTTGGATTCAGACTCCTCCTTTGCATGACTTTGTATAATTCATCCCATTCCCCTCTGGCCTGATATGTTTCTGTTGAGAAATCAGTTGCTAATCTGATGGGGGTTCCTTTATATGTAACTTTCTGTCTCTCTCTGACTGCTTTTAAGATTCTTACTTTGTTATTGGTGTTTGCCAATTTAATTATAATGTGCCTTAGTGTCGGTATTTTGGGATTCCTTTTGCTTGGGACTCTGCCAGCATCTTGGATTTGTGTGGGATTTTTCTTTTCTATCTCAGGAAAGTTTTCTGTCATTATTTCTTGAAATACATTTTCCATGTCTTCCTCAGTTTCCTTTCCTTCTGGAACCCCTATTATTGTAATGTTGTTTTGTTTGGTATATACACAAAGTTCCCTTAGGCTCTTCTCCTGCTTTTTAATTTTTTTTTTTCTAGAAGCTGCTCTAATTGGGTATTTTTTTCCATCTTGTCTTCTAGCTCACTGATGTGGTCCTCTGCTTCTTCTAGTCTGCTCTTGATGCTTTCTATTGAGTTCTTTACAGTAGCAATGTCATTTTTCATTTATTCTTCGTTCATCTTCATTTCCTCTTGGTTTTTCTTCATTTCCTCTTGGGTCTTACTCATATTGTCAAATTTGTATTCCATTCTTTTTACCTGTCTTATGATCATTACTCTGAATTCTTGCTCTGGTAGGTTGCTCGCCTCTAACTCGTTTACTTCCTCTTCTGGTGATGCCTGCTTTTCTTTCATTTGTGGGCTGTTTCTTTGTCTCCCCATGGTCTCTCTTCAGGATGTCTGGTTATGTAATTCTCTCTCTCCTACGTTGATTTAAAGGCACAAAATACTACATAACCAGGTACAACACACAGGGCACTGAACAGAAATGTATTTGCAATATTAATAACCTGCAATAAAGGTTACCACTAGGGTAACCTTTGGGGATAGGAGAGGAAAAAAAAGAGTAAAAAGAGAAAAAGGAGGGAGCAAATGAAAAAGATAGGAGAAAATGTATATATATATATATATATATATATATATATATACACATATATATAAAAGGAGTGTCAAAATGAAATTGGGAAACAGGGAGAAGAGAGAGAGAGAGAGAGAGAGAGAGAGAGAGAGAGAGAGAGAGAGAGAGAGAGAGAGAGAGAGAAAAGAAACTAAGAGATAAAAGGGGAATAAACTATATATGTGGAAAGAGAATTTCAATAGAACAACCACTAACCCCAGCAAATGCTGGCAGCAGTACCTGGAGAATAATACAATCAACAACACCCACTAATATCCAGCAAAGGAAGGAAAAACAGAAATTAAAAAAAAATAAAATAAGAAATACCAAGCAACAGCAACAACAAAAGAAAAAAGAATAAGCAAAATACTCTCACTTAAAAAGCATAAAAATGCAATATAATCAACATTCCCGCAAACAGCATCAAAAGGACAGAGAAGAAAACAATTTTTTTATTTTTATTTTTTTTATTTTTTTTTTGCTAGTATAATACTGCTCAGAGAGGGATGTGTATGCACTTGGCACAGGGGATTGGAAATTAGATATGTAAGAAGAGTAGAAATTTTAGCAGGGGGGAGACAGAAAGAGTAGGGAAAATCTGAAACAGGAAAGGGTTAAGATAAACAAGATAGCAAAAGGGGGGAAGGTTAGAAAGAGAGTGATGGTGCAAAGGTCATGTTGAGATAGGGTTAAACAATGTTAAAGGAGAAATGAAAAATAAAATGAAGAACACTAATTCCAATGTAAAATAAAGAGAAAATAAAATGGCACTTAAACAAAAATTAAAATAGCAGTAGTAATAATGCTGATTGAATCTTAAAATGTAATAATTAAAAAGTTAAAATCAAGTGAGGAAAAAAGGAAAAAATTCGTTTCTTAAGTAAAAGATGCAAAAAAATGAAAATAGAATAAAAAATTTAAAATTTTTTAAAAATTAGCAAAAAAATGTGTGCAGTTGTGAAGGCCATTCACTTCTTCAGTTATTCTGTTTGGTATGCCTGTTTCTCAGTCCAGACAGTATTGCAGTTCCCTGGGTTCTGCTGCACCTCAGTGTTGTAAACTAGTCCTTGATTTTAAGATGGAGATTCCTTAATTTCTTGTTTTTTTTTAATCAATAAAACCAGTAATAAACACAGTCAGTTTGTACTCCAGCCCCTAGGTGGCAGTGTTTCTGGACTGATGTCCCTGTCTTTTGGGCTGCTCTAGCCTTCTTGTTCTATGGCACTCAATACCGTTTTTGGTTTTGTTTTTTTGCCTTGGAGCTGAATCCTGGATGATTTCTCCCCGCTCTGCTTCTCAGCTTCCAGAAAAGCAGTTAACCCCTGCTGTCTCTTAGGGGCAGCCAATTTGGGTGGTCTCTTCTTTGTAATCGGAAGCAAAGGGTTGCAGGGGAACCAGCCTAGGTGCACGATGGGCTAGTCTGTGTGCACTTACAAACAGACTGCTTTCCAACTCCTATGTTCTCCCTCCATGTCAGATCAGAATGGGTTGATCTCTAGAGAACCCCACTATTAGCAACCTTGGAAAGCCCAGTCCACTCTCTCGAATCACGCCAGACCCAACAGCAGGGGGCTTTTGTGTACACAGATTTCCGAGGTCCCAGCACGCACGCTTTTGCCTCTGCTGCCACAGTGGTTCAGCTTCTGCGGCTGCAGCTTTCGCTGTTGGGACACAGACCTCCCATGTTATCCCCAGCAAAATCTAACCTTTCAGTGGAATCCACGCGTCTGCACCGGTAGGGGCCCCCACTGTTGTGGTTTTTGCAAGTTTTTTCAGTTGAGGCACTGATGTGGTTGTGAGAGGCAGCACGTACAAGTTTACCTTGCCACCATCTTCCAGGAAGTTCCACTTTATATTTTAGTTGTATTTTTTGAAATTGTTGTGTGAGGCTGCAGTTAGGCGTTTACCTATGCCGACATCTTGGTTTCTCCTCACCATTGTCCTCTCTTGGAATTTTAATTATGATGTGTCTTGGTGTGGTCCTTTTTGGATACACAAAGAGAGTATCTTAAATGCTAAAAGAGAGAGACAGAAAGCTAACTTCAAGGGATCTCCATTGAGTTTATCAAATTATTTCTCAAAAGAAACAAAACAGGCCAGAAAGGAATGGAAGTATACAAATTGATGCAAACAAGGGACTGAATCCAAAAATATTCTATCCAGCAAGGCTATCATTCAAAATTGAATAGAAAATAAGGAGCTTCACAGACAAAAAAAGTGCCAATGGAGTGTATAACTACAAAGTCAGTAATGCAATAAATGCTAAAAGGGACTATTATAAAAAAAAGGGGGGAAGGGGGAAAAGGAATATGGGCACAAAAAATAAAAATATTACAAACAAATACCTATCAATAATAACATTAAATATAAATGGCACAAATGCTCCAATTAAAAGACATCCAGTAGCTGAATGGCCAAGAAAACATGCCCTACTGATATCAATAGGACTATAGCAGGGGATTATAATACCCCACTGACATCAATGGGTAAATCCTCTCGACAAAAATCAGCAATCATAAATGACTCAATAAATCAGATAAACTTAATTCACATATTCAGAACATTTCACCCAAAAGCTACAGAATACACATTCTCATGTACACATCAGAAATTTTCAAAGATAGACCACATATTCGGTCACAGTTAAAGTTTCCCCAAATTCAAGAAGATTGAAATCATATCAAGCATCTTCTCAGTCCACAATGGCATAATATTAAAAATCAACTACAATCAAAACAATCAAAACATTCAAACACTTGGAGACTGAATAGCATGTTATTAAACAATTAATTGGTTATCAGAGATCAAAGAAGAAATTAAAAACAGCCTTTCATCCCTGGAATAAATCCTATTTGGTTATGATGTATGATCTTTGAAATGCTGGATCCAATATACTAGAATTTTGTTGAAGATTTTAGCATCTATATTCATCAAGAATATTAGCCTATAGTTCTCTTCTTTGTGTGGTGTCTTTATCTGGTTTTGGAATTAGGGTAATGCTAGCTTCATAGAAAGAGCTTAGAAGTATACCTTCCTCTTGAGTTTTTAGAATAGTCTGAGGTGGATAGGTTTTAGGTCTTCTTTGAATGCTAAGTGAAATAAGTCTGTTGGAGAAAGAGTAGGGCTTTTGTTTGCAGGAAGATTTTTAATTACTGCTGAAATTTCTTTGGTGGTTAATAGTCTATTCAGGTTTTTTTTTTAATTATTGTTACTGATTGAGTTTTGGGAGCTTGTATTTTTCTAGGAATATGTCCATTTCCTCTAGGTTGGACAACAAAACTCTATTTTGTTGGAATAGAGTTTACATAGTATTTTTTCATAATCCTTTGTCTTTCTGTGAGATTGGTTGGTACATCACCTCTTTCATTTCTGATATTGTTAATTTGGGTCCTCTCTCTTTGCTTCTTGGTGAGCCTAGATAGAGTTTCATCAATCTTGTTTATCCGTTCAAAGAACCAGCTCTTGGTTTTGTTGATCATTGAATTGTTTGTTGTTGTTTTTTGTTTGTTTGTTTATTTGTTTTTTGGTCTCTATATCATTTATTTCCACTCTGTTCTTTATTATTTCCTTCTTTCTGCTTATGCTGTTTTTTTTCCTGTTGCTCTTTCTAAATCTTTGAGTTGTAGGGTTAGATAATTTATTATATTTTTTCTTGTTTTTTGAGGTAGACCTGTAGAGCTATGAACATCCCTCTCAAGATTGCTCTCACTTTGTCCCATAGACTTTGGATTGTTGCGTTCTCATTGCTGTCTGTTGCCATGATGCTTTTTATCTCTTCTTTGATCTCTTTGGTAACCCATTCATTGTTTAATAGTATGATATTTAGCCTCCAGGTCTTTGATTTTTTCATTTTTTATTGTAGTTCATTTCTAATTTTATGCCATTGTGATTTGAGAACATGCTTGATATGCTTTCCATCTTTTTGAATTTGAAGAAAGTTTGCCTGTGCCCCAATATGTG